>NW_017729008.1:15916041-15925609 GCF_001723915.1 Gavialis gangeticus | reverse complement strand
TTCATCACAGCCTTGGCTTTCCTGATTTGCTCTTTGCAAGTCCAGACTAACGCGGAGTATTCGTCCTTGGTGTCGGTTCCAGTCCTCCATCCTTTATAGGTCTTCCTTTTAAGATGCAGGAGGTCCACCAGTTCCCCGGACAGCCAAGGGGGTTGCTGTGCCCTTTTGCTGTCTTTCCTCCAGGTCGGGATGGACTTTGCTTGCACATCCAGGATTGCTCCCTTGAGGAGCAACCACTCATCCTGAACTCCCCTCTCCATTGGGTTGTGGCCTTTTAGGGCCTCTCTGACAAGCCTCCTTACCTTGTCAAAGTCTGCTTTCCTGAAATCGAGGACTTCTGTACAACTGACTGACTTGCCAGCTTTACAGCAGATGGTGAAGGTGATCAGTTCATGATCACTGTCACCCAGCTTCCCTTCGATTGTTAGGTTGCCAATTAGGTCATCCCCGGTTGCCAGTACAAGGTCGAGCAGTGCTTTATCTCTTGTCGGCCCGTAGACTTCCTGCGTCAGAGGTCATCCACACATGAGAGAGAGCTTTGCGACCACTTGGATTTGGCCAAGCACTCCTCCCATGAGATGTCTGGGTAGTTAAAGTCTCCCATGACAACCATACACTGGGAATGTGTGGCCTCAGCCAATTCCCTGGTGAACTCCTGGTCGAGGTTTTGCTGATAAACCTGGAATGTTTCAGTATTATTTGAAAAGAATTCAGGGTAAATGTTCTTCTGTTGTGCATGGAGAATGTCTTCTATCTTCAGATTGGTCCTCAGTTATCATAGACATGGGAGGATCGTTTAAAAAAACAAACAAACCTGGAAACTTTTGAGGGAGAGGGAGGAAAAAATCTCTTACCCCATTATTTTTTAGGCCTGCTATTAAGATATTGGCAATTGGGAGAAGATTGAAAAGACAATTTTTGTCTGAATGAACAAGAAAGGATTTTTAAATGAATATTTAAAATATTATTACAGCACTTAAGTACTTCAAAATATGTTCTGATATAAAGTAATTTTCTTTAAAATATTTATTACTTATATCAGAACATAATGTTAGGTAATTACAATATTTATATTTTAGGTTCATATACTGTGTATACCAACATAAATTGTGGGGCATATTATTGTAGTCCCAGTCATAAAAGCATAGAAAAATAGGCCTGGAAGGAGACCTCCAGAGATCATCTAGATAGAGGCACAGTCATCCCTATCCAAACCATCCCATACAAATCCACTGTCTAACCCTATTACTAAAACTACACAGTTGACCCTGACAGCCATGACCATGACATCCTAATTTGCCACAAGTAAAGCAGGGGGACAATGGTGGTCAATGTTCTGCTACTATGAGGTTTGTTAAAATACACTCAAGATTTAAGAAAGAGGGCCACGCCCCCTCAACAGAAGACAAAAGCCCCCACATCTGACCAGGTGGTAAAATTCCTTTCTTTACTCAAGTTACGACAAGCAGTCTGACCCTTAAACATAGGGTGGGGCCATCCAGCCAAGAACCTCTGACTTTTTGTCCCAGTAGGAACATTGGCACACCCCAGTCAAGATCCCAGCCCTGACTACAGTAAACACCCAGTGCTTCCAAGGAAAGTGAAAAAAAGATCTATAGTAGAGCATAGGCATAACTATTTCTAAATCGTCCTTGATCAATACTGACCCATCCTCTTCTTGAACACCTCCCAGCATGGAGGTTCCATAGCTTCCCTGTACAGTCTATTCCACTGTTCTAACAGTAAAGAAGTTTTTTCAGTATCCAGTCTAAACCTACATTGCTGCACCTTCAAGCTGTTAGTCCATATTTTACTCTCTGCAGCAAGAGAGAAAATGTGTTTGCCCTCTTTATGATAGCACTTGAAGTTTTTAAAGACCACCATTGTGTCCCTTCTTAAGCATCTTTTCTGCAAGCTGAAAATGCCTACTGCATTCAGCCTTTCCTTGTGTGACTTGCCTTCCAAGTCCTTTGCCACTTGCCTTTGGGGACCCTCTCTAACGTCTCTAGAATCATTAAAAATGCAGCACATGCTACTCTACATGATGCCTAACCAGTAGAGCAGCACAGTCACTTCACTTCCCATGTCTTGCACATAATGCTTCTGTTGATGCATCCCAAAACCTCACATATAGTTGCATCGCACTGCAGACTCATATCGAGTCTGTGATCTATGAAAACTCCCAGACACTTCTCCATAGTGCTGCCATCCAGCCAGGTATCACCCATTTTGTGTTTGTTTTTTTATTGTGCTTTCCGAAGTGTAGCATCTTGCATTTGTTGTCAGCATTGAACTTCATCCTGTTGGCTCCAGTGCAGCTTTCTAGTCTGTTGAGGTTCCTCTGAATTGCACTTCTGTCCTCCAGCATGTTCACAATTCTTCCTGGTTTCATGTTGTCTTCAGACTTGCTCATGAAGCTTCTGTGCAAGCATCCAGATCAGTTAAACAGATTGAACAGAACTGGGGCCAGAACACAGACCCCTGTGGGATTCCACTGAAAACCTCTAGCCATTCTGATAGGGATCCATTTAGAATTACCCTTTGCTTGTGGCTATTGAGCCAGTTGTCTATCCACCTTAAAGTAGTTTTGTTCAGTCCACATTCCTTCAATTTATTTATGAGAAGGTCCTGTAGGACCTTGTCCAAAGCCTTAAGTCCAGATGCACAATATCCATGTCATTCCTTTCATCCACGTAAGTTGTTAGCTTTTCAAGAAGATCAAATTTGTTTAACATGATTTGTTCTTCTTAAATTTGTGCTGGCTGTTTCTGAACAGGCTTTCTTCCTCCAGATGCTTGTAAATGAACTTCTTTATGATACATTTCTGTAACTTCCTGGGTATCGAGGTAATTGGGAACCAGTGTTAATGAGAGAATGGGTATGAACACAGCAGTCCTTGTGTGTTAGTCTGTTGCTGCTTCTGATAACTTCTGTCCTGGAAGTAGAGTTTGATGTAGCGACAGTTTATGTAGTAGAGGAAGTTGCTGTACTCTTGGCTGGCTGTAATAAACAGATCACTGATTCAGAAGACAGCACTTCTCCTCACTGGAAGTGGAGATTGACATCCTCTGTCCTGTAGAAGAATAGACAGTCTGTTACCTGCCCATCTGCTTGTTTCTTTGGGCAGACTCAGTGATACAGATAACAATGAGCTTATGTCTTTTGGGCCTTGGAAGATGGCCTGGAGGGGCCAGACAGAATAAATGAATTTTTTCCATGTCCTGACAGAATAAATCAATGTGCAGTTTGATCATCTTGTAACAAATGGAAACATGTTCAGGCTGAAAGTTGTTCAGATAGAAAAGGACCTATGTTTTGTAAATACTGCCAAATGAAATGTATATTTCCAACTGCCACTAGGATGACTATCCTTACATATATGAAATGGCCTGTAGACATTTAAAAAAAAGTCTTTGACTGGAACTCAAAGTGAAGAAGAACATTAAGTAGATGACACTGACAATGATTTGTACATTCAACAAGCACTCTTGGTCCAGAAGTCTTTTTACTCCTGTAATTATCATCTGGAGGTGTTACATGTACAAGTTCACCTCTTCAGTCATAAAAAGCCATCCAAAATTAGCTATATACGAGACTACTCAATAATTTATAGACAAGATGTCACCTGAATATCTTCAAAATACTGACCAAGCTCTTGCAAGATCTACCTGTACTTCTGCTCTTTCATTATCAGTCTCTGAAAAGAATACTTTTCAGAGCAGAAAGCAGAAGACAGTCTTTTAAACAGACCTTTCCCACCAGCAGGATATGGACATGTGGAATGGAAACTGTACATAAGAAATCAGCAAATCACTTTGGCAGAACTTACAAATGGGTAGATAAATTACAGGTCAGGAAAGGAATCTTCCTGGTGAAACCGTGACCATGTTTTAACTACAGTATTGAAACAAGAAAACGTACCATCTGCAGGGTATTTTAGAAGTAAAACGTGAATTGCTAGAAAAGATTGGATGAAATTATTTGCTTCACTGACTGACAATACTAGTAATATGAAAGCAGCATGGGATACCCTAAAGGACAACTAAATGTGTATTACTGAAATAGGATGTAGTACTTGTAAGTTAAACCAGCTACTTAGTGAATTAATGAAGTTGGGCGCACTGAACAACATCTGCAAAAGTTGTTTAAAAAATAGTGAAAACTATTCTTATTGTAGCCCAGCCTTTAAAAGGCAGAAGGAAGAAGGACATGGTATGAATAAATTGGTAAGTGGAGCATTCTGTCAAAACCAAGTGGAAAAGTGTGGTGATGTTTAAAAGCTTATTAAAAAGCAAAAGAAAGCAGTTACTGAAAGTGATAATTGAAAATGTTAAATCAGTGGAGACCTACCTTGTGGTACATCTGCCAAAAAAAGTAAGCATTGTGTCATCCCTTAGTGCCACTCCAGTCTTCTTCCTCTGCCTGATCTTCCTGTGTGTTGCCCCTCCCCAGTCTGCTGCATGCTCCACACAGGCTAGGCTGCCTGTGCCACCAGCCAGCCATGTGCCAGATTTTCAGGGTAACATTGCACCCAGGCTCTATGCAGAACTCTCTAAATGTTCAACTGTCAGAAATTATGTCACACATTCCTCAGCTTCAGGCTAATTAGTCATTCATTTTTGAGAAACTAAATCCATCTCCACTAATAAGTTAGGAAGAAATCAAAGGAAAGAATTATCATTTGTAGACTGGATCAATACTGCTGCCACTGAATACTAGCTGCAGTCCGGAGTTCGAAGTTAGTAAATGTACATGAAGGTAACATAGTTTTAGCATTTTGACTTGTTTACTAAATAAACAACATAACAAAGATCATGTGTTCGAAGAGTATTTGCAGTTATTACAGAATGCAGAACCTCTTCAGTTCGGTTCAGGAGTGCAGTCTGGGAATCTATCAAGAAGCTTGCTTCCTACAGCATGGTATCAAGGCATTTTGTGCAAGACAACCTCAGGCTCTTTTTTGTTCCTCCATTGTTTGACATTCTTCCATTTTCTGCCATCTCTGTGCCAGTCTGGCTATCTTGCTTTTCTAAATGCTAGTATTTTCGTATTTCTTAAAACTTACATATTTGTCAAGCTGTCTTGCATTCATTTGAGTAGTTCACTTGGTTTTTACATATATATGAGGAATAGAATCCAGCAGTGTCCCATCTAGGCAGATATAGGGTTTTTTGTAACTCGGTTTTGTTTTTTTTGTTTTTTATAAAAGTAAATGATTGCGTTTTGGCGGGGGGTTAAAAAAATTTCCCAACCAAAGTGTTTCTTTCCTTCCTTTTTCCTTTTTATTTTATTTAATAGAATAGATTTTTATGTGCTCTTCAAGCTGCAAACGGGAAAGAAAAAGTTTTGCTGCCAACAGCCAGGGCCTGAGAGTTAATAAAATGTAACCTTTACAATTTGTTTAAAATTCCAATTAGCTCCTTTTTATTTGACTAAGATATAGAATCTCTTGTCATAGGAGATGTTAATTTACTATGTACAAGCCAGATTTAGCTTTAGAAGACTGAACTGCTATATCATTTTGTTTAACGTTAATTTTGCCGCCTTTAATTTTTTTTAGTAAATATAAAGTGGATTGTGCTTGCCTCAAAGAAAATCCAGAGTGTCCAGTTCTTAAACGTGGTTCTGAGCCTACAGAAAACATCAATACTGGATATGAGACCAGAAGGAAAAAGGGAAAGAAAGAGAGAGACATTTCAAGAGAGAAAGAAACTCAAAATCAGAATATCACGCTGGATTGTGAAGGAGCAGCTACTAAAATGAAACTCCCAGATAATAAGCAGAGGAAACTCTCTCCCCTCAGACTGTCCATTTCCAATAACCAGGTATATTAGAAATTATTATAATAAGCAAAGGAAACTTTCTGCTCAGGCTGTCCATTTGCAGTAACCAGGTATATTAAAGCAAAAATTAATCTTTACAAGCCAAAAAACTGTAGAGCTTATCAGTAACTGGAAAGAGTTTTTACTATTTGTTAATGGTGAATAAGCTGCTTTATAATGTGCATACTCTTTCCAGTTCTCTTTAAAAAACTATCTTTTCTTTTTTTGTTTTTAAGCATTTGGTTCCCTTAACCAGTTCTCTGTCCCTCATTGAAACATATTCATATAAACCAGAAATTCTTTTCAGATCTCTAATGTAAAAGCCTCATGCCATGTCTCGAGATCCCAAAAACATCTTGGAGTGGTTTATTGTTAGTTGCATTCACTTTGTTCTCATGGATGTGATGATTTAGCCCCAGGTATTAGTAACCCTGCATTCACAATGACTTTGGCTGTCAGGTTTTCACCAGAGAAATGTTTTTACAGTAATATCCTCATATGCCTTTCTTGTATGCTGTTATATGAGTTGAAAGCTTGAAGCTGGAATGTAATGATGAAAAGGCATATGCTGATCTTGAGTGGTGGCAGCAGGTCTAGTAAAATACAGGAGTCATTTTTAGAATGGTTCTTTTTAAATATATTGCCATGAAAGAGCAGGTAAATAACACAGTAATACTCTCATAGATGCTAATTTGGGAAAAGCTGCACACCACAGCTAGTGAAGAAAAATTTTACAGCAGCAGAAGAGAGATCAAAAATTGATCCATATATTATACTGATGAATAATCTATTTTGTTGTAAATGATGTGTAAGTTGTTTGTGTATTACTGGGTGGAAGCCATTTTCAAATTTTTGCCACCCTCTTACAGTAAAGGAAGAGTGACCAGAATGAGAATGGAGGTCAGGGTGATGAAACTGATGTAAAATTTATGTGAATTAATTTACCTGTTTTTGATGGGCAAGCCTGCCACAATGCCCCAAATACCTAACCTGCTTTAGAATGGTTTTGGGTTTAGAAGGCGTGGCATGTGACTCCTACAGGTGTTGATCTGTCAAGGTAATATGATCAAACTGATCTTACTAGTAAGTACATTTTCTTGTCCAGTTAGTCCCTAGTAATAACTGGTATTTGGAACCTGTTCCTGCGCACTTTAGAATACTGTGCAATGCTTATTAAGTGCTGTGACACTTCTTCTTTATAGCAGTTTACTAAAGGAAAAAATAATTTTAAACTTTTTTATCTAAGGCAACCAGAAATAAGAAAACTGGTAGAACTTTTGGTTACAGATTGTTTGTTTTTTATTTAAAATGTAAAACAGCACACACTTGTTTTAACTTTGGAGTTTTTAATTTTATCCTTGTTACAAGAGACCTAAAAGAGTCAGAAGCATTCTCCTTTTATAAAATACTTTTAGTGTTCCCATTTGGAGGTATTGCTGTTAGATTATAGTGGAGAGCTTCACTGGAAAAGCTCCCTTTTGTAGGTACAGAGGTTGGAGTTGATTGTAAATTTTATACGAGTATGACAGCTAACCTGTCTTGTGATGATATGCCTTATATTTAATAAAAAAAAGTAGAAAGATTTTTTTTTAATGGATGTTTTACCTTAGGTTCCTTTTTTTAGCTGCTTATGAGTTGCCTGATCTTTAAAAGTGTGGAGCACTTAGCAGCTCCTATTACTTTGCAAACTTAATTCTTATAATTTTGGGTGAAAAAACTTCAGTGATACTGACATATTAAAGAAAATGATGGGGAAGTGTATATATTTGGATTGGAGAAGATACTTTTGTCAGGAGGTTATATCTAGGGTTATACAAGGTTTCAAGTGGATGATGATACGTAGCTTTTTACATGTTGCATTAGTCTATTGGCTAGTTGCTTTTGAAGTAGTGACCTGAGGATTCTTAGCTCTGTGTAGCCTTTAGTTTTCCCTAGTTTGCAAGAGTAGTAGTGGAGCTTCTGTAAAGCAGTCATTTCCATCTTTCAGGAGCCAGATTTTATTGATGATATAGAAGAAAAAACTCCTATTAGCAATGAAGTAGAAATGGAATCAGAGGAGCAGATTGCAGAAAGGAAAAGGAAGATGGTAAGTTTGGGAAGCAAGTAGCTGCTTAAAGTTGTCACTAGGGCTTAGTGACACCTGCTCTTCCCATGCTAATGTTGCTGCCCTTTTACAGGCCTTTAGTATCTTGAGTTTATTATGAAGCCGGTTCCATATATGCACTTCATTTTAAATTGAAGGCTTGCTATTTGAGTGAGAGCATTTCCATTTGGCTGGATCATCACCTTCTGAAAAACATGCAAATTGCTTTTGCTTTTAAATGTGTGTAATTTTCTATTGCCTTTGCATGGGTGTCATTTGTAGAAAACACTTAGATGTGGCTTTAAGATTGCTTTTATCATTTATGCACCACAAGCTGGCCATTTGTAAGGTATAATAAGTGAGCAGTTTTATACAGTGACTAGTATTTTTGGTGCCCAGCTTCTAGAGTCCTAGTTTTCAGAGGTTGGTTGCTCAACACTTTCTGAAGACAAGTCCATTTTAAAGAGTTGGACATTCAGAATTTGAGGTGCCCAAAATTACTAGTTGATTTTGAAAACATTGATGAGGATTTACAACAGTAATAAATGTCTGTTAATTGTCATATGAAAATTCATCCTTGTTGTCATATTTATCGTTGTTGTATATACAATCTTTTTAGACAAAAGTGACTTCCAAAATGTTAGTGATATCTGTGACATACAAGCTTGAGTGAACATTTTCTTTCAAGTCTTTGCATATACAAAAGCATTAATACGTATCTAAAATAAATTTGCTTTTTATTTTGTGAAATGGATTTTGAATCTGCAGATTTTGTGCATGCAAAAATTTGGTGGGCAGAATGAAGTTCACTCAAATATGGTCAGTTATCTACCAGGTTTTTATTTTCAAACTAGATAGAGTAAGTATGTTTACAAGCTTGTTTCTTGCGTAAGCAAAATATTAACCATTAAAAAAGTACTACTAAAAATGTATATCTTCAGTTGAGAGTTTTATGACTCTTAAAAGACCTTTTGTTAATATAGGATTTTCATAATTTGACTCTGGATAATATTCAAAATCAGGGGTGGGCAAAATACAGCTCACAGGCTGGATCTGGGCTGCCAAGCACTTTCATCTGGCCCACAGCACCCACCAGTGAATTGCACCCCACCTAGCCCTTCCACCCAGGAGGGTGGGAGCGAGGCAGTCATGCATATACATACCCCTCAACATACCATATTGTGCCTCCCTCCCGCCCTCATGGGCAGAAGGGTCTGGCCCTGCCAGCAACAGTTCCTGGGCAGGGCGGCTGCTGCTGCTGCAGCAGCAGCCACCCCCATGGGAACCTGTTTGGCTTCCCAAGTATTCAGCTCGCTCCAGGCAGCAGGTAGGGAAGTAGCAGGGCTGGGGTGTGGGTGGTAGAGCTGCAGCTGGGCAGAAGCATGGAGAGCAGCACATAGCCCATGCCCAGATGGGGTGGCAGGAACTCGGGTGGGCAGTATGTGGGTGTGAGGAAGGTGGAGGAGTGTGGGGACCACCACACACTTCCCCCACATGACGTGCAGACCCTGCTGCTGGCAGCGGCTGCTGGTGGGGGTACTCTGGCGCTGATGCCTGGTGCCAGTGCCTGCGTCAAGCATGAGCAACCTGAGCACTCCTGCCTGCTGCTGCTGCCTGCCACAGGGGCTGCATACCATGTAGCAGCGTGTGTGGGAGTCCCCAT
>NW_017729008.1:15915703-15915981 GCF_001723915.1 Gavialis gangeticus | reverse complement strand
CTTCCACACACAGCCACACCACCTCAGAACCCCTTCCACGCACACACCCCACACACAATATACAAGAGTAAGACTTATTTTGAAGTTATTATGCAACAGCCTCTTTATAGAGTACACAAATCATGACCAAAATATTTTTTGTAATAAAATTAAAATGTTATAGTAGGTGTTGACTTTTAGAACCAGAAAAAAACAAAATCATACACTAAGATGGCAACCCCCCTCTCCCAAAGGGAATATTGGGGGGGGGGGAGGCAAGGGGAGGGAGGTCCAGTGGC
>NW_017729008.1:15908740-15915653 GCF_001723915.1 Gavialis gangeticus | reverse complement strand
CAAAGGGAAAATTGGGGGGGGGGGGAGGCAAGGGGAGGGAGGTCCAGTGGCAAAGTTTAGGGGCTAGAGGATGGGACTTCCAGTCCCAGTATGGCAACCAGGGGGCGGGGCTACCCATACAGCCCTCGACAGCCACCAAAGCTCATTTAAGTGGCCCTCCTCCAGAAATAATTGCCCAGCCCTGTTTTAAATGTTGAAGTAGGATCCCTAAAAGGCATAGATAACATTTTCCCTATATAGAAGTCTTTTCTTTTAAAAAAAGTAACAAACCAGCCTTTAATTTTAGATCACAGAACTGCTATAATATGGTACTTGCAATATCTTAAGTATGGGCCAGTATTTAAGAAACCCATGAAATGGACAGGTCAATATTCCAGGGAGCTGGTAACCTAGCCCAAATTCTTTATAAGAAAGAGGTTGGGGAGCTAGGGCTATTGCTAATACATTTTGGTTATAACATTGCTAAAATTTAAATAATGGGGGGAAAAGGGAAGAGGTGGACTGAATTTCATACGGCTTGTTTTTTTATGAACAACTTTGACTGTGACACTTAAGAATTATAATCAGTCACTGTAATTAGATACTGTAAATGAAAATAATATCAACTGCAGTTTCTATAGTGCTAAACACAGTTGTGGTGCCTAAAGATAAATATCAGCTAGTTTATGGCAGTCTTTTATGATGAGACAATGTAAACACATTTCTCCTTGCCATATTAAATTAAAGTTTCCTTTTATGCACTTAGCCCTCATTCTGTTTAATCCTATTTTATGAATATGCTAAAGATAGCTTTTTTCCATATTTATAAATATAATTAAGAAGTTTTTGTTGTTGACAATAGAATAACATTATAGAGAACTGTGATAATTTAGATTAAGATATTTTGCCATCTACAATATAAACCTTCCCCAAAAACTTAGTCTCCCAAAAGTGGAGTATATGTATTAAACGTGTTAAACTAGGAAGCAGATTTTCTTCCTGGGGTTAGAAGCACTCTGGTTTGATTAGTACTCTACAGTGGAGCAGCTGTGGTATTATTATACAGGTAGCTGTGGGAAGAGTCAGTTAACTGTTAATGGTTTATTGTTCTTAACTCTCTAGATGTTAAAGAGAGGCCAATAGCCTCTCCTTTTTAGTGGTCTTGATGCTCTATTAATCAGACTAACTTTCCTTATGGCAGTTTTGCTGGCTGCTCCTGGTCTCTTTCACAGACTGTTTGTCTCTTTTCAAAACCCTCGGAGCAGCTAAGGATTCAGTTTAGTGTGCAGGAAAGGGAGGTTAAGTCAGCTGCAGATCAGGTTCTTTTCCTGCTCTATGCACCCATAACTCTGGAAAAATATTTTTTTTGTAATTTCATCTTTCAAAACTAAGGTGAGTATTATTTTTGAGGGGGAGGGTGTTGTATGCAAGACAGTATGGTGTTGACTGTAGTCACATTACATATATGATAATCTTGTACTTTTTGGATTCCTATGGGTGTAGCACCCAATAAATCTCATAGCTGATTGTGCAGTACAGGTGTATAATAACATATGAAGTTTTAGGTTCACATTTGTTGAGGTGTTCATATTTAACTATTCAGGCCATCAGAATGGGCAGGAGCGAATGGAAGGAAAATGAGATCAGCAATGCCTGTCTTGTTGCTAAGCATAAGTCAGAGGCCTTTATATGAGTTTGCAATCAGAATTTTATTCCATGGTGGGAATATGTAGCCCTAAGGGGAAGGACTCCCCACTTCATCTCCCTTGAATCAAATATAATGTAGGAAGCAAAGACAGGAAAAAGAACCTGCTTTGGGGAAAGGGAAGGGAATGTAGAGGCTCACAGAATGATGTGGAGGAGAATGGGAGAAATGTGGGTGGAGGCTAAGAATAGGAGATTGAGCACAATGGGATGGAAGGGGAAAAATCATACAAATAAATGATTAAAATAAGCAGGGGCAGGGTGGGAAATGGGCAAATAACTAGAGAAAGAAGAATGATCAAGAATCAAGAGTACAGAAACCAAAACAAGAAATAAGGCAGGAGTCCAGTCATCAGAGAGGATTTTTAAAAATGAATTAGCTGGACTTTGAGAATTAGCTATAAAAATACATAGAGATTGGGATCATGCTAGAGCAGGACACGGTTAAGGACCTTTTATTATTATATTCTCCATATGCCAGCTTTGATTCTAATTGAGGGGTGGCAAAGGATGGAGAGCTGCTTAGTAGTAAAGGAGAACAAGGAATTTAGGCACCTTTTTTCTGTTTCATTTGTCTAGTCAAAATATACCTTGGCTCACCTATCTTAAGACCTTCAAAAATTTTCCCTTGGACCTGCCTCCTAAATTGTAATCTTTATTCTGGCAACTTACCATATTGTTCTGATTATAAGTTGAACCTAAATATAAGTTCACCATACATATAGCTGACTACACACTTTCTGGTTAAATTCTAGGAAATATATCTTTTCCCTGAAAATAAATCAGTAATTGCAGATGAAGGCCTTAAATTGCTGTTGGACCTTATCTCTCCCACTGGAATCAAATAACCAAGGAAAGGAGGACCCAAAGGATTAACCAGCACAAAAAATATACAAAACAAAAAACCTAAAACATTGCACTAAAAACATATGACTCAACATTTTTACCACAGGCATAAAAATATTGCAGGTACAGAAGTCAGAATTGTAGGAGGCCTGCTCATAGCTGCACACTGTGTATGAGTTTACTGCAGCTTTTATCCCCTCTTGCTACTGCTGACACTCTTGAAACTTGTCCCCAGGAATTTATCACCTTCATTTCTACCTCCCTCCCCCTCATTAGGGCATTCTGAGATGATATCTGTGTTTTAGATGTAATTGATGCAATCTGTTGTTTATAAATGCATATCTTTTTTCACCTTAACTATGCAGTATCTTCACACGGAGTGAAGGTTACCTGACTTTTGTTTGATTAAATTTCTTCTGAATCAGTCAAGTACATTTCTGTCCAAATGACAGAACAAGGAGCTGTAGTCTGAAGTTGAAGCAAGGGAAGTTTAGGTTGGATATTAGGAAAAACTTTCTCACTAGGAGGGGGCTGGAACAGGTTACCCAGAGAGATTGTGGAATCTCCATCCTTAGAGGTTTTCAAGACTTAACTAGACAAAGCCTTAGCTGGGATGATCTAGTTGGGAATGGTCCTGCTTTGAGAAGGGGGTTGGACCTCCTGACGTCCCTCCCTACTCTAATTTTCTTTGATTTGGTGTGACGGGCTGAAGGGAATTCTGGGTGAATTGTTTAGAAGGGCATAGCTCAGTTGTGAGAGTGCAGAGCTAGTCTCAGTGTATTCAGTACAGTGGCTCACCATGACTTAAAAAAGAGTTGGCACTGAGGGGGACTGCGCACAGTGGGGACTACCATGCATCTTCAAACAGGCTGTACTGACTTATTGTGGTAGGTTTCCATTGGTATGTTTGCCCAGTATGGGCCACGTGTGTTAACTTCAAGCTTAGTGTTGGCTGCATTTCCGTCAGCTTCATTGTTGGTTTCTGTTATTGAACACATGCTGCTTTTGCCAGCAGTTTAATGATAGTGTATTTAATGAGGTTTCCTTTTATGCAAATGTAAGACCAAAGGACTTTGTTTCCCCGTACTGAAGGGGGGGGGGGGAGAGGAGATGACAACCGTATCAAGTTGATACGGTAACCGCATCTGTCACAATTCTATATTTGTCACTGTAGCACAGAGCAGTCCTATGTGACCAGGACCCCACTTGGTTATGGGCTGTGCCAGTTTCAGGTATAGCAACAGTAAATCAATGTCAGTCATGTTTGTAATCTCTTTTCTGAGAGTTGGTAACCAGTGAATACGAATCTAGTCAAATACTATAATGAATTAAAAGTAATCTTAACAAACACCATCCTGTTAGAAGCAGTAATCAGCATTTGTGGGCGTACAATAACATACTACTTTCTATATTTTTTCACTTATATGGTTTCATACAGTAACTGTTAAATATAATAAAGCTGACTGTGCAGAGAGTAACTGAATACGCAAAAGAAATAGGAACAGATTTTTCCATATTTCATTTACAGTAACCTTAGCTTTAACACGTTACGCTAGTAGGTTACACATTTAGATGGAACTTTGTATATGTTTTTTTGTTTATGTTCATGGTAGCAAGGGTAAGACATAGATTGTCATTGCTGGGCATTAGTAAATCTCTCTGGCATATTTGGAGATTGTGTTTTGTAATTCTATTTCCTTTGGACTGCCTTGAAGGGAGCATAAAGCTATATTTGATTTTCACCATGTTCACGTTTCTGAAGTTATAGTCACAGTCAACAGAGCTGGAGACATAACTTACAAGACCATGAAAACGTAAAAATCTAGAAAATAACTCCTACATGAAGGGTAAATGCCATGGAATTACTGATGAGGAAAGAATTAACTAAATCATGACCTAACAGATGAGGTATATGCCAACAGCTCTGCCCTAAATATTTTAAGGTAATCTGATAAAAAGACATAGGAGTTAAGTATGAAAAGACACAACCTGAGCAATTTCAAGGTGGCATTTCTTGATATTTTTTAAAATATGCAGTAGGCTTCTGAGAGAAATGATGGTGACTCTACTCCTTTAACTCCATTTTAAAACTATACAGGACTAAACAATTCAGCATACATTATGAAGACTAATTCTGCAGTGTCATAGGCACAATTAAAAGTTCGATTTACAAGTCTGCTTTTACTGCTTACAGCTAAACTTCAAGAAATTATACTTAATACAATATTATTGTCCTCTCACTAGACCTTACGCTAAAACACAGTTTTTACTTTGTTGATTTAACTTGTGTAAGTTGAAATAACTCTTGAATTGGATGTATTAGTGTAATTGCAGATTTTGGCAATGAGGCAGTACAAAGATGGAATGTGGCTCTGAAGGCACTTTGTGCTCTGTTTTGTTGTTATGGTGGTGGTTATTTTGAGCTGTATTGCAATCATCTGTTAGCTGTTAATAGTTGGTCTTTTTATTTATTTATTTTAACATTTGCCAAAAAGAAGATTACAAGTGAATAGGTTTTTGAGATCTAGTCTCCCGCTATTGATTTTTTACAGGTAAGAAGAAATAAATACTTTAATTGAAGTTTAAAATTAAGGCAACAGTAAAGCATGCTTGTCTAGCAAGTGCACTTGCATTATCTTGCTTTCTACAAAGCTAATGTGCATGACTTCTCAAATTTATAAGATGTAGTAAGAGAGCTAATA
Organism: Gavialis gangeticus; assembly: GCF_001723915.1. NCBI lineage: Eukaryota > Metazoa > Chordata > Crocodylia > Gavialidae > Gavialis > Gavialis gangeticus. The sequence goes on along the minus strand of NW_017729008.1, from coordinate 15,910,422 downwards.
GCCTCTTTTTTTAGGCTCCAGTAAAAGAAATAAAAAGCAACTAAGTACATTTTAATTCTAAATTACTTGGTGAAAAGGGAATAGCATAGCAGCCAGTGTTACTGGTATTGTTATATCAGTTGCCTAATTCTGTAATCACTAAACTTTTCTATTTTATTGACTTTATAGACAGAATTGCTGTAAGTTAAAATATTTGTTGTGTCGTAATATCATTTCCTCCTCGATGAGAGACAGAGCAGGAATTGTTTACTGCTCCATATCTCTTTGCCCTAAGAGTAGTTTATATAATATCCGTGTTTTATCTGTTATTACTTTAAAAATACTGTCAGTTACATATTTTGCAAAAAAACCACTGTCAGTTGTTTGGGTGGGGGGAGGTTCTGCAGTGGAACCTGATCTGATACCCAACTCTGGTTTCAGTGGCAATCAAAGTTGTAATTTGTAGCATTTAAGGTAGCAGGCCTCCAAGCCTTAAAAGAATAGACAGAAGTTTAAGGATGGACTTGTTTTTTTGTCTTCAATTTGCCTGTAGTGCTAAAAGTAATGCTTTCCATAAAGTTTTCACTTCCATTTCTCTCTCAGGTACCTGACAGCAATATGTATCCTGGGTTCCTTGAGCTTAGACTCAAACCCAAAACTTTTAACAGTTTATGTCAGTAGATATAATGTGACACATTCCACACACTGGGAAAGTATTCTAAGTTCCTGTTACCGAGATAACTTTAAAGCTATACAGTAGAGTACAAGTTTGACCTTTCAAACTGCTTGAATTAATGGTAGAATGTTATCAAATTAAAATTCACTTGAGTATACATCTTTGATTATGATTGAAAGGTTATAAAATGCTCTGACGACCACTTGAAGGCTTAATTTTTTAACTCTTCTATATCAATTTATAATTTGTTAAACCACCATGAAAAATTCAAGTAATACTGAATTAGTAAAACAAAAACATAAAATTTTTATTTTTTTTCAGGGGAAAAAAGATTTAAATTTGCTGTTAAGGCTGAATGTTAATGCAACTTTAACTCTTAAGCAGGAACCAATTAAAGTCTATCACTGTAATACCGATAATTCAAAGGTTTTACCTTCAGGCATTAATAAAATTTGCAGATCTGGAGTCTAACGTACCTCCTCAGTTTTACCCCCCCGGGGGAGGGTCACCTGGGCCTAGAGTGAGTGAGGATTTAGTTAGGGAGCTTCTGGAGGGGCTGGACATTTTTAAGTCAGCCGGCCCAGATGATCTTCACCCTAGAGTCCTGAAGGAACTCGCTGGGGTTGTTGCAAGTCCCCTGGCACAGCTTTATGAACACTCGTGGTGCTCTGGAGAGGTGCTGGAGGACTGGAAGAGGGCCAACGTGGTTCCCATCTACAAAAAGGGGAGGAAAGAGGACCTGGGGAACTACAGGCCAGTCAGCCTTACCTCGATCCTGGGCAAGCTGTTCGAGAAAATTATTCTGGCACGCATCCAGGAGGGGCCAGCAGGGAACGGCATGCTCAGGGGCAACCAGCACGGGTTCATCAGCGGCAGGTCCTGTCAGACCAACCTGGTGGCCTTTTACGACCAGGTCACTAAATCATTGGATGCAGGGGTGGCAGTGGATATAGTTTTCCTAGACTTCAGGAAGGCTTTTGATACTGTCTCTCACCCCATTCTCATTAGGAAGCTGGGGGACTGTGGC
>NW_017729008.1:15908189-15908714 GCF_001723915.1 Gavialis gangeticus | reverse complement strand
CAAGTGAGGTGGTGCAGGCTCCCACCCTGGGGGTTTTTAAGAGGAGGTTGGATGACCACCTTACTGGGGTCATTTGACCCCAGTGCTCTTCCTGCCATGGCAGGGGGTCGGACTAGATGATCTGCTCAGGTCCCTTCCAACCCTAGAAACTATGAAACTAGCCTGAGCAGTACTGTTGTCATTGTCATGCCTAATCTTTTCTGAAGTTAAGATTTATTTGTAATGATAAAAATGCCTTGCCTTTAGGTGTGCATGGCCTTTCACAGATAACACAATGCAGGCATCTGTATTCAAGAGTTTGTGATCTAAACTGGTCTTGTACCTCCTGCATTGACTTTAATGGAGCTGTGTGTGTGTGCTGAGATCTGACTGTACACAAGGATGAAGATCTGAATTGCTCATGCCTTCAAAACAAAAATCCAGTTTTGTTGAATAACATAATGATTATAATGATGTTGATATACTCATTCTTCCAAGCAGATGATTTATTTTGATATATTTGTACTTAAAAAAAAAAAAAAAAAA
>NW_017729008.1:15867190-15908055 GCF_001723915.1 Gavialis gangeticus | reverse complement strand
AAAAAAAAAAAAAAAAAATGTAGAGTGTTTTCTGTGGCACATGAAAAGTGGAAAACCTGTCTTCAGCATTTATTTGTGCCATTCTGGATAATTATCTTTTTTCCTGGCCATGAGCGTTTAAACAGTTCTTATACAAAATTTGCTTGGAGAATCATGCAAGTAACAGCCAGGGGTCTTACGTTTTGCAGTTATGTGTTGTTTTTACATTTCTTATGTAATTATTTACTGGCAAGTTGTTATTCTTAAATCTCTGGTTTTAACTCAAAACAGGAAGCGTTGCTTAATCATGTGTTGTAGGTTTAGTATGAGTTCAAATGTTGATAAGATGTTCTTGCTAATTGCAATCATTATAGTACCTGCCTCCTCTCTGAGCTTTTGCTGAATTTGACCAACATGTCAACATCTTGTGTATTTATCTAGTTAAGTTTTTTATGTGATTTTAAAAAAATAGACGTGCATTTACTATAAAATAAGTGTTTGATAACATTCTCATTAAATCCTTCAGACAAGAGAAGAACGGAAAATGGAAGCTATCCTCCAAGCTTTTGCTAGACTAGAAAAAAGAGAAAAAAGAAGAGAGCAGGCTTTGGAAAGAATCAGCACAGCTAAAACTGAGGTTAAGTCAGAATGCAAGGAAGCACAGATTATCAATGACACAGAATTCATTCAGGTAACAGTCTGTAATTTTATCTGCACTATTTAATCCTAACCTACCTTGTTAAAAACAGTATCTGGAGTTCAAAATGCATCTAAAATTAATTAGATAATTTCATATTTTCTGTTTTGATGTTAACTTACCAAAAGGTATGCAGTTCTTTTTATAGCATAGTTTAGTTTTCAGTTTTTCAAGAATAAATAGTATGATGATGTTTAAAGACATTGGTTTAAATTATACTTGTACACTTTTTATGTTAGCCTGTGCTGTCTACTAGTTAGAGTTCAAAACTAAGTTACTGGATTTTTGGTTGTAGACATGTTAGTCTAAGGGCATAGGCAGGCAAAGTTCTTTGAGTGGATATATTTTATTAGGCCAGCTGAGTAGCTGAAAAAAAGTTCTTAGCAAGCTACAAAAAATCATGGATACAAAAATCATTGACTCAATATTGACATGTTTAAACCTGCCTGACATCTGATTCTACAGGTACCTGCCTGACCTGACCTCTTATATTCTTCTTTTCCCACACCTTTTCTCCCCTCCCCTCCCCTACTCTTCTGCCCTTTGTCTCCATGATTTCCTCCTATTTCCTTCTTCATTGAGAGCCTGTTTCTTACCCTGTATATTTATTTCTGTAATGCTTCACTTTGGCCTTTTTTCCCCTCCTGCTTTCCTCGCCTTCCCTCCTCTGCTTTATCTTGTTGTTTCTCCTTTCTATCTATTTATATTTACACTACATCCTCTCACACTTAGAGACTCTCTCATTCCTGTTTTCCTGATTTCCTATTTTTTTTCCACAGGCACCCTCTTCCACCCTGTATTCTATCACTGTAATGTCTCCCTTCAGCCTTTTTTTTTCCCCCCCTGCTCTCTTCCCCGCCCCCCCTCTGCTTTACCTTTTGTCTTTCTCATTTCTACCTATTTGCATTCTCACTGATACCCTGCCACACTTTTAGCTTCTCCCATTTCTTGGAGTCTCAACAGCAGAGACTCCTTATACCTGAAGAAGAATGTCTGTGCCCGAAAACTTGCTAAGAACTTTTTTCCACCTGCTCAGTTGGTCTGATAAAAGATAACACATCTACTCAAAGAGCCTAGCAAAACTAAGTTAAACCTTCGTTGTAATACTGGTAGTGGTAGTGATTGTTCATTTCTTACGACCACAGAGAAGTTACATAACTTATTTGTATCCGTTTCCTTATTTAAAAAGAAACTAATACTAGCATGTATTTTGAGGTCTAGTTGGTTGGTATCTTTGAAACACTGCACTATCATCACTATCCTCATATAGAAGATACTTTTAAATATATGCTAATTATGATTGCTGTTATAGCTGTTCTGACTTTAAGGGAGACTTGCAATAACTTTCTGTGACTTTGAGTACAGTAAAAATTGAGTAATTTTTAAACTAATATAAACAGCATAGTTAGTTGCATTAACAACCAGTAGGAAGTGATAAATAGTCTTTTGAATGTATTACATTTTTTATAATTCTTTGCCTGTTTAATAACACAGGCTTATATAAATCATTCAAAATAACACTTCTAAGTGTTGCTATTAGCACTTGAAATGGGCACGGCTTTGCAGGCAAGTAAGGAAACAAGGTTATTTTATGTAAAAATCATGTGATCTGAACATGAATGATTCAGAGTAAGGATGAGGGAATTTGAATGTAATGAATTTTTATGGTAAAGCTCAGATTAAGAATTGCCATGCTGATGAGACCATTGTTCCATTCAGTCCAGTATCTTGGTTTACAAGTAGCAGCATCTGGTACGTAAGTATGTATAGGAAACACTACACGTGCTTTTAGGAGATGGCATAGTAATTAATTATAAGTATTTGTGTTTTACGGTAGGAATTGGATCCAAAAGTTGTTGAACCTTTAAGAAAGAATCCATCTCATTTTAATTTTTCTAATTGATGTAACTCGTATAACTACTTTATTTGACTAAAACTTGCAATAGGAACCAGCAAAAGAAGAAACTGCCACCAAGCCAGCCCCTGCCAAAGTCAGTAGAGCTAAACAGAGAAAAAGTTTCTCTCGGAGCAGGACTCATATTGGACAGCAGCGTAGACGACACAGAACTGTGAGCATGTGCTCAGATATCCAGCCATCTTCTCCTGATGTAGAAGTTACTTCACAACACAATGAAACGGAGAACCCTGCACTTGCAACTGAGCCTGAAACAGAAACTGCTGTTGCAGAAATAGTTGCTGAAATGGAAGCTCCAGCACTTAATAAATGCCCTACTAAGTATCCTAAAACAAAGAAGGTATGTCCCTTTAAAAATGAAAATCAAGACAAATAACAGCTTTTCTTAAACTTTCTCTATCTTTGCTCAGGTGCGGAATGTCTAATTCCATTGACTTCACTGATTACACTAACATTTGCTAGCAACCAACAAAGTAGGCTGTGGTCTACAAAGGCCTATTCCTCTCTGAACTTGTCAGTCTTGAAGTGCTATCCTGCCCTGCCTTTTGCTTAAAGCACAACTGCAAAGCAAGGTTAAATTGGGGATTCCTACTTGATGATTTAAATTTTGCCTAGAATCAGTGATTTTAAATCAGTCCATTCTTGTTATGGGAGAATCTGTTGGATTTAATTTAAAAAGCTGTTGTTTGCAGGGCTAAATGATCCAGTGATATTGGTCAGTAATACAGAATTACCCTTTACCCCATTGATGCCCCAGTAAAACTGCGCTGAAGTGAACAGCGGTGGGATACTGTAAAGTGAAAAGGAGTAGTTCAGAGACAGCTGAGAATGTGGTCTGAGAGAGCAATCTGGGCACATGTGGAGTGATATCAAATCATCCTACATGACTGAAAACAGCTTCTCTTAGCACAGGTGCCATTTTGAATGTGCATTTTAAAATTGTTGAGGAGAAACACTTAGCCTTTACAGTTGTACACCTAGATCAAGGTTGGGCAGAATACGGTGTGTGAGCCAGACCTGGTCTGCCAGTGGCCCACAGTGACTCCCTCAGCTCCACCCGGCCCCAGGGCGCACAGCAGGGTTGGGGTGTCAGCCAGACTCAGATTCCTGGTGGTGGCTCCTTTCACTGCCACTGCTGGACCCAGCCTTGCTACCCAGGCCTCCAGCACGGTCTTGTGCTGTCACAGTCTTGTGACCCTGGCCCTGCCCACTTGTCCTGCTCCCAGATGCCACTCTATGCCCATCTACAGCCCCACCCATCCACCCAGGTGAGTGTGCCCTGCCCACAGGGGTCCCAAGCTGGTCTCCATGGAGACCCTTTCTGCTCTGTCCAGCACCCTCAGACTGGTTTAGTAATCTGCCACTTGCAGAGTTTTAGTGAGCTGTTTTGGGCAGGGAAAGTTCTGACCCAGCTCACCAGTACTGCTTAAGGTGACCCTCCAGCCCCCAAAATTTCTCAACCCTCACCTAAATGATACAGTGCAAATAACAAGTTTGACAAATTAGTTAAATTAAATAAGACTTCTCACCATAATCCTAGTTTAAAATTGAGATTTATTTAATTCTGCTTTACTAATTCATTAGTAGTAATGAATAACTAGGTAGACTTTTTTTTTTGGGTGCATAATTTTGCTGCAAACTTAAACTCTCCTTTTTATTGTGACAATTTTTTATATTTAATACTTCGCTATAATCTAGAAACTAAATAGCCATCTGTTGTCTGAGCCAGAAAGCTCCATTGATTCATCAATGGTAGAAGAGATTGGAGTCAAACTTCCTGTAGACATTTACAAAGAAATTTACAAATGACACCTTGTCTGTAACATTTATGAGTATTGAAACTTTTCTCTGTTTTTGTTTAGCACTTAGTCAGTGAATGGTTAAGTGAGAAGAATGAGAAGACAGGAAAGCCTATGGACAGCCTTTCAGAAAGGCCTCTGCGCATAACTACAGATCCTGAAGTTCTGGCTACACAACTGAATTCTTTACCAGGTCTCACTTACAGTCCACATGTATATTCAACTCCTAAGCACTATATTCGTTTTACTTCACCATTCCTTTCGGAAAAGAGGAGGAGAAAAGAACCTGTGGAAAACCTAACTGGGTCTTGTAAGAAGGTAACTGATCCTTTGCCTTATCCTGTTTTTAAATCAAAGGCGAGTAACTTGTTTATAGACTGTCCTCTGCCCAGCTGCTGTGATTTAGAAACAGTCTGTCTCATTGGCTGAAAATGCAGTGTTGGTAGAATAAGTCCTAACACTTGTAGTCCATTCAGAAGTAGAGACCTGTTTTTAATTAGTAACTTAATTGCATCTAATTTATAAAAAAAAATAACAATAATAATACTTATTTCAGCGTTGGCTGAAACAAGCTTTGGAAGAAGAAAATTCAACGATGATTGATAAATATAATTCACCATCTCAAGAGAGATCCAGAAGTCCTGCAGTCAATGGTGAAAATAAAAGTCCATTATTACTGAGTGACAGCTGCTCCTTAACAGGTGATGCTTTACTATTCAAGTGTTATTACAAGACAGCGAGGCGAGAGTGGGGTTCTCATCATTATAGTGTCTTAATTTTTTTAAAATATATAGAGACAGGGTTTTTAAATATTCATATTCCATATAAATAATATCCTGCAAATAGTTTGTGAGAATCCTGCCTGACACTGGTATCAGGTTGACAGTGGTTTTGTTGTATTTTGTTGTCTTATTTGGCAATGGAAATCTGTACATAGATCATCTTACTAATAGTGGTTCTGTGGAATTAAGTTTCATTTGTTTTTTAAAGTACAGTGTGTAGGCAGAGTTTCATATTAATAAGTTGAGATTTCGGTTTACAGACTAGAGATGTGCAAAATACAGCCCAAGGGCCAGATCTGGCTCGCCAACTGACTGGATCCAGCCTGTAGCTGCCTTTGCGGTGCTGTGCCTGGGACAAAGCCCACATCATGTTTCCACCCATGCCTAGTGGCCCTGGCCCCAACCAGAGTACACAACTTCCAATGGGGCAGTTCCTGGTGCTGTTCTGCTTCCCTCACCTCCAGCAGGTGCTGCCTGGCTGAAGCTTCCCCCTCCCTGCCCACCTGTCCAACGCAGTGCATAAGGGGGAGGAGCCACAGCTGGAGATGAGGGGAAAAGCAGCCTGGAGCTGGAACTGGAACCCTGCATGTTGGGGCAGGAGGAGGAGCCACAGCTGGAGGCGAGAGGAGCAGAACAGCCCCACCGGCTCAGGGCCTAGCCAGCCGGGTGCTGTGCTGCTCCCCATGCCTTTAGCAGCAGCTCCTCCCTCGCTTCGATTTGGGGGTGAGTTTCAGCCATGCAGCTCCCACTGGAGGCAAGGGGAGTAGAGTAGCACCCAGACAACTGCAGCCACACTGAGAACAGCCTTGCCAGAAGCTGTGCACTGGCCAGGACTGAACCGAGAGGTGTGGGCAGGAGCAAGGTTTGGGCTGTCTCAGGCAGGCCTTGGCCCCATGTGGAGTCCTGTGGGGGCAGCTGTGGACCACACCACTTGGACAAGCTCTGCTGATGTATGTGCCGCACCATACCTCCTCCCTTTTCTCACCCCTGGCTGGCTCCCCTTGGGACCTAGCACCCAGGCAGTCCTCCATCCCTCCCACGCATGCCTCCATACACCCGTTCCCCCCTTTATAGGGCAAGGTGTGTAGGAAGCATATTGTGGCTTAGCCTGGGCCTGTGTCCTGGCCCCAACCCCCAAGCTGTCACTGCCCCACAACCCAGCCCCATGATCCTAGCCTTACCTGTCCATCTCACTCCCAAACACGGTTCCCCACCCATCCAGAGGATCTTAAGGAGTTTTGGCAAGTTGTCGTGGGGAGGGGGCAGCGGCGGCAGACACCCCATGGGGAGTTTTGGTTAGTTGTTGCAGTTGGGGGGCTGTCATTTCAGTTGGTATGTTTTGCAATTTTTGGGGAGTTATTATATAATGCTTTCCACCTTCATAGTTAGCATGAAAACAATTAGCAGCAAAAGCCTAAAATTTACTGAGGAACTCATTTTAATGAATGGTGTATTTATTTGACTTTCTGATGGTGATTTTAATTGTTCTAAATGTACTTCCTCCTCACATAAATAAGAAATTAGTTTAAGTAACCTAGTTTTGTGTTTGTTTATTGTGCAGATCTAACCACGCCATTAAAAAAACGAAGACTGTATCAATTGCTGGATCCTGCTTATTCAGAAACTTCAACACCTACACCGTCTCCATATGCCACACCAACTCATGCTGATATTACTGCCACAGACTCATCATTGTTTGCTACTCCTCCTAGGATAAAAGCAGAAGACGAAACTTGTAGAAATGGTTACAAACCCATATATTCACCAGTTACCCCTGTAACTCCATCTCTACATGGAAATGCCATGCACTTTGAGGTGATATTTTTTGTTATGAATGTTTTAAGAGATACGGGGAAATACATTTATTTAGAAAGTTTTTCTGACATTAAATTCTTTTTCTTTTTTTTCCTCACTCAGTTGCATTATTACTGAGTTCATCCAGTGCCAGTCTGTGGTGCAAACCTAGTGGGCACTTTTATATTCCTTTTAGGTTAGGGCCTGTATCTGCAGTTGGATTAATGAGGGTGGTAGATTTCTTGGTTCTGGATTGAGCCCCCATGACACAATATTTTATGTGTGGGCATGTATTATTCAGGCCTAAAAAACTGTATTGTTACTGGTACTAAGCAGTGTGTTTCTTTGTATTTATTGCACTGTACATTTTATTTCTTTAAAATGATCTGGTAATTTTTGTCTGGATAGTGGTTGTCAACAAAAATATGAGAACAGTTGCTTTTCTGCCCCTTCAGATGTAAAAGACACTTCCATTTCAATTCATTTTAAAGACTGGAACCCTTAAGCTGTTTCTTAAACTCATTTATTACTGAAATCTTTTCTGTTATTCCGAATTCAGTTGACTCTTAACTGTTTTTATTTGCACAGAATATTTCCTCACCTGACAGTTCTCCAGAAATTAAGAGGCGAGCTTATAGTCAAGAGGTAAGGATCTTTGCAAGAAACTATAGAAGAGTCTGATCAATCTATAAAACTTCATTAGCAAAAAGAAATACTGATTATCTGCTGTTTTACAAAATTCTTGGTAAATTCACCAAAATTACAAAATTTTCAGTGTATGTCATTGGTAATTTTTGCCGCAGCTTTTTGCATAATCTTGTCTTCTCCCTATCTTCTTCAGCTCAGATGTCTTAATTCTTTTCCCTGTGATTCATATTCTCCTTCCTTCCTGCACCCTTTGGTCCCACTTCCTTAAGAGCTTCAATCCAAAACAGTAATTCTCAGCCAGGGTGCCATGCAGTATTAGTATTGTTGTTGTATTTGCAAACATCTGCAAGAATTCAGCTAGGAATCCATAGGGTCAAAAACTTTCTGACCTGCTGTGGTCTTCCTGAATTCCTTGCAACAGAAGAATTGCTGTGTTTTTTTTTCCATAGTCAAAAACAGAGTGAAAGGTAAGAGCTGGCTTTTTTAAGGGGTGCATTGAGTTTAATGAGGGATGCTTTGGGCCTAAAAAGGCTCTGAGAACCACTGATCTAGAGTTGTAGTAGACTAAAGCACTAGAGGGCAACTTGATCCATAAGCTTTGTAAAACTTCAAAAAGAAACTTCTTCCAAAAGAAAAAAGAAAAAATTGCATCAGATACATTTCCAAACAGTAAGATATGAGATAAGGATGAATACATTCACCGACTTTATATATAATGATTAATAACTGGGTTTTGTTATTTTAAATGTTAATATTGAGATTTAATGTCTGGAAACTATCAGTAAAGGTAACTTGTATGAACATTCTAATGCCCTTGGATATTGCATGCTCAGCTTATGTCAGTTCTTGAGAAAATCACTTTACTTATTGCAGTGCCAGTTATAAGAATGACTCAAAGTATGCTCAGGAATGCAAGGAAAAATTTTGCAGGAGGCAAATATTTTTTTGGCTAATGTTTTACTGGACCAACTGTAGAGTGGGGATGGAGTTAGATGAGCTTTTGAATGCAAGACTTTTTTTTTCCTATCTAACTCCATCCCCACTATGCAGTTGGTCCAACAAAAGATATCGCCACTCAAAGAAATCCCTGCCTCTTGTGTAATTCCTGGACTGCCATAGCTTTAGCATCACTCTTAACACTACCAGAAAAAAATTATTCACTGATGCATGTTAATTACTCCTTGTAGGTAAGGATGGAGGTAATTTGAAATGCATATGGTGATTGTCTGTTCATCAGTACTGACAATTGCATAAAAGAGCCATAAGTAGCATATTTATTTTTAAATTACATTAACAAGTTTAGACTGTACTTATGTCATCTGACTTTAAAAAGTTTAGTTAATTTATATCAAATTCCTTTAAAAAAAAAAAAAAAAAGAAAAAGAACAAACCACAAATTAAAAACAAGTTGGTTGCGGGGGGGGAATACCATGGTGAGTTGGTAACATTGTTGTGTACATGTGAAAAACTTGAATCCACAAACTTTTCTGCTACTCAGGGCTTCTGAGAACTTAAGTATTCCCTACTATGCAAAGATTTGGATACTATATGTAGGTGCAATCCTTGTTCTGAAGACACTTGTCTATAGGGATGGATTGATCCCTCTTGTACTCAATAGGTTGAGTACTATTTCTAAGCTCTTTAGAACCACCTACGCTGTTTTTTGTCAGGCTTTCTTTTCCGTCTGCCTAAGAACTGACCTCAACATTTAAAAACAGAATTTTGACATTACAAACCAATTCATTTGTATTGAATTAAAATGTTCTAACCAACATGTATAATTTTATGTTATATTGTGCTAACCACAATGTAAATAAACTTCATCTCTGACATTTCATAGAGGTATTTTTTTTATACCAAGTTTGCCTCCAACAGTTAATGGTGGTAACATTACATATGAAAAAACATTGCTTTGTTAATATATTTATTAATATTCCTTCCAAATACTATAATATCGCTATGAAAAAATAGCCAATAACTGAAGCATGTTTTCTTCATACAGGGATATGAGAGATCATCGATTCTAGCACTGAATTCTTTCAGAAGTTCCAGCCTGACAGAAATGAGCCTGCAAGAAATAAAGACGATTGGATATTCCAGTCCAAGGAACAGGACCGATGTCACCAGGCAGTGCACTGGAGAAAAAGAATCTGTGTCAGACCTCCAGTTGGGACTCGAAGTAATTGAGCAAAGTGCACTGCATAAAAACCTGGAAGCCCCCTCACATGATAGGACTGATTCAAGCAGCCAGTTAGAAACAGCTCATTGTGGACGGGGCACAGTTTATTCCTGGGTAAAAAGTCCCGATAGGACAGGTGTAAATTTCTCAATGAATTCTAATTTAAGGGACTTGACACCTTCGCATCAGTTGGAAGTAGGAGGTGGATTTCGAATAAATGAGTCAAAGTGCCTGATTCAAGATGACGGTAGAGGCATGTTCATGGAAGCATCTGTTTTTTGTACTACAGAAGATGGAATTCCATCTGGCTTTGGAAGGACTGTCAATAATGACAACTTGATAGATGGAAATTGCACTCCCCAGAATCCTCCACAAAAGAAAAAGGTTATAACTTTAAGAATAATTTTGTTTATTTTTTACATGGGCTACTACATGAAAACCAGTTATAAAATATCCACATTAATAAAAACCAGTTAACTTAAGACAAATTTTTAGCACTTACAGAAAAAAGATGTTGTTTTGTGTGATGTAGATAGGGCTATAAAACCTAATAAGTACATTTAAATTATGAATTAAAGGATTAGGTGAAAACAGACTTTTGCTTAGGGAAAAATAGGCCTCGGATCTATTTCCAGTGTAAAGCCTGTCATGTTTATTCAGTCATTTCATATAAATGAGAAACTAATCACTCAAAAAAAAAAAAGATTTGAAAATCAAGATAGCTGTTCATGCCCCCAAGTACTAAAATAGTATACTTGGACACTGTCAGTTTGATAAAGATTTCTACTTGTAATCTATGATTATGTTACTACTATAAAGATTATTTATACTGATGCACACAATCATATCTCCCTTTCAGTATTTAACCTATTGGTTCCAACTTAGATTAGAAAACAAAGTTGGCTGGTGCTTGTTTTACGTTAGGGGTTTAGGTGCCACAATTACTGTAAAGGAATCCTTAATTCATGGAAACTTTTTTTCTTGGTTTTATATTCTAAATACAGTTCTTGAGCTCAGTATTGATGGTTTAAAACTCCCTCTCTTCTAAATAAATGAGGGAACAAGCTATTGGACACTTTTTGACAGTGGGCCCATTTGTAACTCAGCTCTTACCAAAATGGAAAGTTCTCCTGCCTGAGATATTATTGTTACTTTCCAGCAAGTTACTGAGCTTTGTTCTTGTTCTGCCTGGCTCTGATACCCATAGACTTGTTTGTGGCTCAAACTAAATAACTAAAAATATATACAATTTATCTGCATTCATTCTTATATTTAAGAAATTAGGCTGATACCCTTTTTTCCTTGCTGCAAAGGAATTTTCTCAGAAATGCCATTTGGGGGATTTAAGATCCACAGCACCATTTACTTATCTTCTGAGAGAACAAAAATATTCTCACTCAAAATCTCTGCATAAGAAAAGTACCCAAATAAGCAGAGAATGTTGCATCTTCTTGTGAAGAGATAAGAAATCAGAGAGTCTAAAAAGTCCTGTGGCACCAAAAAATTGAACCCCTCTGATTTCTATTGTTCCTTGCTCTTGTAGAGGAAGGAATTCTTAGAAACAAAGAAAAAACAGAAAAAAGATTTTTCACAATCTAAAAAAGTTGAAATCATGAAAAGAAAAATGTTACTGGGTATCATGCCAGACTGAGCTTCCAGAAAAGAAGTTTGGCTCAGTATTCAACTTCCAAAATTGTGTTTGCCATCCAAATTCTGTACGATTAGTTTAAGAACATTCTTTATTCCTCTCCAAATGGGAAAGTTCTCAACATTATGTTAAAGGAACTCAAAGACATGTCAAGTCTTAAGCACCTGATTTACAGATGATGTTGCCCTGTGTGTACTTCTGTGATTGCAAATTCCAGGCCACGGCCTTGCCCAGTCCAGGAGAATCCTAAGTCCAGTGTTTCTCTGGGATGGCACCTGCATTGCTGCATATTTCAACTACAGCTGAATAATCCAAACGGTCTCTTCTAAATTCAGAGGTCCTTCTCTCTTTGGAGGACTCTGATGGCATCAGATAAGATGAACCAGATTAGTAGGTCTGTCTGTCTGTCTGTCTGTCTGTCTGTCTGTCTGTCTGTCTGTCTGTCTGTCTGTCTGTCTGTCTGTCTAGTCTGCATGCTACTATAACATAACTAAAGGGAATTCAAATCTTTATTTTTCTCTAAATAGTCTTTTTGTCAGCAGGTTGAAATAGAAGCTTGAATGGTTGCATTTCAACTACTGAAACCACAAATTGTGGCTGAGAGAAAATTGAGGTCCATTTCCTTTAAGTTGTTTTTTTTTCCCCCCCCAAATACCTACAGGATCTCCTCTTGAGATAACAGGAATGGTTTGTGCCAATATTTAGACTTAATATTTTTCTCTTTTCTTTGCTTTCTCTACTCTCCTCTTGATACAAAATTCTACCCTAGCCTAACGGATCTTTTACTCAGTGCAGCAGGAATATTCCCTCTGGAGTTGGTGTACTTTTCAGAGTAATTAATTATTTATCAAATTTTAGACATTTAAACTTTTCTTAAAACAATACTTTGATTCTTCAAGAGATTTTTCTTTGTTATAGGAGCAACGTAACTTTTTCAGAACAAGACTTTTTTTTGGTTGGTTTGTTTGTTTGGGGGGGGGGGTTGGAAGCTGTGTTCCAGTTTCTCCATCTAAAAGAAAGGTCAGATGTTATTTACTATTCAAGGTCTCAACATGGGTATGGTAGTTTTGTTTGGTGGCTTTTGCATACTGTTTCAGCATCTTTTGGTACCCCACATTAGTATGTTGTGATGACCTTGAAGTGCCTAAAGTGTTTGTCTTCACAATCCTTCTGTGAAATACAGATCTACAGATGGTGTATTTTACATATAATGAAGCTAAGTGACTTGTCTCCGGTCACAAAAATTCCTTGGCACAGGGAATTGAATCAGAGTCCGGTGAACCAATCTCTCTCCCATCCCCATCTATCCCCTTCGCGTAGAAAGCAAAAATATAACTTTACTTATCAGTTTGGCAATGTTGCAGCCAGTTTCTTCAGGTTCACTTGTGGTCATAAATGTTACTGGTTTAAGGGCCTTTCTAGAACTCTTATCTGCATTTAGCAATTCCAGTTGGGTGGAAATAGCTAAAGACCCCAGGGTCCTGATGCTTTTGCCCTTCCTTAGATGATGCTAATCCATGCTTTATTCAGCAAAGCAGTAATTTACTTGTAAGTTTAGAAGTTAGAGGTCTGAGGGCTTGCCTACAAATAGATGAATATTCTAAAGTAAATTCTTCTCTAGAGTTTACTCTAGAAGGCACATGATCTTTGAAGTTGAAACTAAGAGTGCATTTTCAGAATGGATAGTAGTCTAGGTCTCCCAAATGTTCAGGAAGTCGGTCTTCAACTTTCCCAGTCAGTGTAGATCAACGGTGTTCAACCTTTTTTGCCGTGTGTGTTGGGGCAGGAGGGGCTTGTATGGGGAATGGGAGGGCCCTGAGCAGCCCCTCGCAGGCTCGAACTCTTGCCAGCCTTCAAGGGAAAAGCCAGAGTTCCCAACATTTTTTCTCCTTTAAAGGAGAATCCATTTTTAAAGTTCATTCGCGATCTTTTCATATATTCTTGCAACCCACTTTTGGGTTGTGACCCATGAGAAACACTGGTTTAGACTAATCCTGGCAGCAGCATGATACCAATAAAACAGCAATGGACAGGACGCTCCATCCTCTGTCTCCCTTGGGCCGAAATCTTTCTAACCTATAGCCTCCATGTAAACTTTTAACATCAAGAACTTTAGCAACATGAGAGGGAATTTTGCTTTGGGGTGAATAAGCAAGGTAAAAGCTAAGAATGTGAGTCTCACCAATTAAGTGTATGCAAGCCAATTAAATATGGAGATTATCTTAATATTTTTTTTTTGAGAAAATGGCTTGTATTCCTTTGGATGGCTGCCTTACTGCATCAGTGCTACAATCTTTCCTGTAGTTTTCCACCATTTTTGTTAATCCACAAAAGAAGTTAATACATGACAAGATAAAACAACCCTAATTCTAGTGTAGTGTTGGCCAAGAATGCCCTAATTTTCAGTTCTAACACACGTGTCCATAGTTCCATCCCTTCTTCCTCTTGCACGTCCATTTAATTGGCAAGTGTTGTATTTGCAGCACTTTTGAAAATCTAGCACATGGCAAGTGTGGATGTAGGCAGTTGTGGTATTCACTAAGCACTCCCATCAGATGCTGTGTACATGGCGGGTCAGAATCTTAGTTGTTTGACTTTTGTGGCCCTATAACACTTTGAGCTGAAAATCTGGCCTGCTATCTCTTCTCCAACCCTTCCCTTTTTTAAGGGGGGGGAGGGGTAGGGGTTGCTCCCTGGTGTTTGGATACTAAGATAAGGGTCAAAGCAGGTTGTAGTAATGAAGTTGCAGAGATAAAGGTGTTAAATCTAAATTGCCCAGAAAGATGCTTTCTTACTCATAAAATTCTCCAGACCCGAAGTTCAGTATTTCAGTATTTTTCTTTCAAAACCCAGAAGTTAAACTGTGGGGACGGCTTTGCATAAGAGTATCCCTGCTCTTGGCCAGTCTGTTCATAGCACTTGATGAAATGTTCAGAGAGCCATGAGCTTTCAGATCATACAGCCTGAGTTAGATTTGACACACTGTCCTGCTGCCCCCCTAATTACAGGGAGTGTAACAACAACAGTCTGACTTTAATTCAGTGGTTGCTATAAGATTTTGGAAAGTTACTGTTTTTTATATAACATTTTAATACATGTTCTTCAGTGGTGAAAGAACATGAAATCAATTTAAATAAATATCAAAATACATTTGAAATCTTTGCCTTTAAAGTACAATTAAAGGTTTAAAACAAAATGCACTAAATTACACATTCTTCAAATTATCATGATTTGAAAGAACAAATTCATGAGAACTAGTAAGGGTGTGACAGCTTCATGCCTTCCTGCTATTTGGTTAATATAGGGGAAAACTAAGGAAAAGTGTTCTGTACATTTTCAGAATACATTGCATTGTCATCTAACTAATCTCTTTCCTTTTAGAGATTGTGCGAGTGGTAGGCCTATTTGAAATAACTTAAATTCTGTAGCCCAACTTTTCTGTCTTCCTTTGGCATAGTAAAGCTTCTCAATGACACATGAATAAACTTTCTCTGATTTTTTTTTTTTTTTTTTTAATCCCTTCCTCTGCACAGGTATCATTATTAGAATATCGTAAGAGACAAAGGGAAGCTAGAAAAAGTGGCTCCAAGGCAGAAAACTTTTCCCTGGTTACTATGTCTCCTCATGCTGCTGGTGGAGGAAGTATAAGCAGTAGTAGTGGTGCTAGCGATGGATATAACAACAGTGGTGGTGAAAACGGAGAGCAAACTGAAAACACCACAAACCTACCTTTGCCACTGCCAACTACTGTTTATAATGCAGCTCCAGAAGAAATTAACAGCAATTGTCCAATTAAAGAAGCTTCTTCTAGTGAGAAGAATGATCCAGAAGTTCAATGGTAAGCCATTCAGTACAGCTCACAAGTTTGAAAACTTGAAGGGTAAAGTAGACAACTGGCAATGCAGTCTATGAAAGTGTAGCAGAGCGCCTAAGAAAATTCTGTCTACGTATGCAAAACTGTAGATACTTTGAATTCCTAATACCTTTACATTAATGGACACAGGAGTACTTGAAAGAACCTTTTAGACTTGCAGTTTGAAATGCTGTGCTTGGGTAATTCATGAGCTACAGCAGTGAAATACCACTTAAGTTCTTAAATTTTTATATTTAAAAATTTACACTGCATTTCTGGAAAGTAAGTTTTCACCATAAGCTCTTTTTCAAGTGAGTGGGGAGATGTTCTAATACTTTTTTTTAGAATCAAAGAAGAAAGTCCTCCAGGATATGATTAGAGAGATGTATGCACACTTCATCCTGTTACTAGCAGCTTTACTTTGGAGATTTATTCAGCAACTTCTATATTTTTTTCAAATGCAGTGAAGAGTGGAGCTGTGGTAGAAAATAGTTATGTTTTAGCTTGGGTGAGTAAGTTCAGTATTACAAAATCAAATATATGTTGTGGCAGGAGGGAAGATGCAGGGTAAGACTGGTGCAGACTTGGAACCACTGCTGTAACTGTTATGTGCCCGATCTGAGAGTGATACTAGTGAGTTAAATCCCCTAAATGTTGATGCTGGATGAGCAGCAGTGCCCTCTCCCCTGTTGAAGCTGCTCCAAGTGTACGTTTGTCCATGCCATGCATATTCCCTACTGCCATCCAGTAGATACATTTGATGTACATATACATTTGATTTTATAATCCACAGAAAATACTAAACTTAACTCACCCAGAATCACAGACAAGATTGCAGCCCAGCACTTGAAGTTCTGCACTTCTGAGCATGCACAGTTTTCACAGGCATGTAAGTCAAGGCTGAAGTGTAGCCTTGCATACAGTGTGTATGTATGTAAGGAGTGTATGTGATTCTCAGCCCGGGTGCTGTAAGATCCTTTTAAGGGTAATGTGGACTGAGGAGTTAAGTGCTTGCTCATTCCTGCCCTGCTTAATGTGCAAGGAGGTAAGAAATTGCTCTTCCTCCCCATACCTGGCACCTGTGCGAGGAGGTGAGCACTGTAATAAATGTCATTAGTTTTTTTAAATAGGATCTTGCTAAATTCAAAAAAATTATGAAGGGGTGCCTGGAGTTCAAAATAGGCATGATGGCAAAATGCATTAAAAAGCTGATATGCATCAGTTCCCAGATCTGCCATGTAGCCAAGGAAGTAATTTTCCTGCTTGTTGCTTAATAATTTTTTTTTCTTCCCTTTTATAAAATGGGCATGATACTGCCCTCCTTTCAGAAAATGTTTTGAGATCTAAGATGGAAAATGCTGTAATGAGGCCTTTGAAATAGAAAGGCAGGTATAATGTAGCAATACAAGGAGGCCAGTGTAGAATCCAGAATGTTTGGGAAAAGTCCATGTGCCCTGAGCCTCGTCTCACTGACATGGTTTAGGATGTAGTGGTGCCTGCCTGGCATGTTTCCAGGAGAATGCTGAGGGCTAATTAGCATGTCCTGTGTGGTTACCATGTTTTCACTTGAGCACAGCTGTACGGGCAACATGCTGTAATGCTACTTAGCACCAGTGCTGAGGTAGGCTGCATATGGTAATCATTTGCATAACTCCTCTGCGCATTAGTAAATTCCCACCTTACTTGCATGCAGTGTTATGAGTGTGCAAGCAGCAATTTGGCACAGCTGAAGTTGCCTAATGCCTGCACTTCAGTACCTTGGCTTTACTTTCAAGACAGATCACTTGAGGCAGCGGTCCCTCTACCATGGGCTTCCGCATTGCTAGCGCAGGTAGAGGTGAACTGACTTTTAGCAACAGTGGGAAACTTCAAAGTGCTTAATTGTGGTAGTGGAAGCCCTGTAAGTAGATCTTCAGCTGAGAAGCTAAGTGAGGTGCATCCAGTCTTCAGCTCAGCTTTACAAAACTTGGAAAAGTTTGCCCAAGTTCAAACAGTAAAAAAGTAGTTTTTAAAATTCCCCGTGTTTTGCTATGGTCTCTGCTTAGTTTCTGAGGCAAAAGTTAAGGTTTATGTTTACAGAAATGTCCACTAATTTTGCCACTGGCATAAGTTTAGCACCCAGAGCATACTTCCCTTTTCTACAGATTTGTGTGTGCACGTATGCATATGCTCTTCAGATGAAAATGTTGCAGAAACTGAACTGATTGAGTAGTAAACAAAATGTACCAAAAGTATCTGCGTAAGAGATTGTTTGTGTACCAGAGAGCTGCTTTCTAACACTGTGCATCTAAATGCAGCCTGTGTAGAATAGCCCTCTTAGATTAAAACTGTTTTTGTTTCTTCCTTTTAAAAAAAAAAAAGGACCGCTTCAACATCAGTGGAACAAGTGAGGGAACGAAGTTATCAGAGAGCTTTACTTCTCAGCGATCATAGGAAAGATAAGGACAGTGGTAAGTTGACTCATTATCATAGCAAGTGGATTCATCTAACGAATCCATATGGGAGTTCTTAGCCATTCTAATATTATGTTTGGGTCTGCTTCGTCTGTAGGGGGAGAATCACCTTGTAGCCCATGCTCACCGTCTCATGCTCAGTCTCCACCTTCATCTCACTCAAATATCATTCCCCAGTTGCAGCTTAAGGTCCCTTCTTTCACTGAACTTATGGAAGGTCAGTAAGAGGATGACCTCATATGACACTTGCAGTATTGACTAGTATTGTAGACCAACTTAAAGTAGTTATGTAGACTTGAATTTTAAATTGCTTAGTAGTTTGCAAAAGCCTTTTAAATGCATATATATACTTTTTTTTTGTAGAGCCCGATCCTGAAAATCCAGAGCCTGCAACTGAGTGTCTATCTCCAGATACTTCGCAAAAGACTTGCAAGAGTCCTTCAAAGCTGAGCAAGGTAATGCTTAGTGTGCGGATAAATGTATACTCGTAAATAAAGTACACACACAAGTATATTTTGAATTTTGTTTTTAAAAAATAATGTTAATACATAGCTGACTAGATTGGTACTATGCAGTTTTGAGAATATTGACCTTGGTAACTGAAGTGCTTTGGGTAATCATCGAGAGTTTTTTTTCCTTGTAGCTAGTATGCATCTGTGTTGCACAGAAAGTGTAATAATACTAGGCAAGTCTTCAACTACATGTAGACATTAGATAGTTGAAATTTTCTTTGGCATTCCAAAGTGGAAAAAATATTACCTGTTTTCTTTTGTGACAAAATTTCTCTATTGCAATTGACTCGCAAACACCAGGAAGCAGGAGTGAAGTAGCTAGAACTTTAGTGGAAGTGGCACTTGCTTTCTGTTATCAGGTTTGTTGAAACAAATTCATTCATTTTCTTTCCTCTCCCCCAGTTTCTCTGGAGCATGAACAGATAAAACCTACTGAATTATAAATTGGTGTAATTGACGTAGTCTGGTTATTTCTCAAATCTACTAAAATTTAAATGTAGCAACCACATTCACTATAAGGACAGTGGGTTAATGCTCAGATGCTTCAGAGTTTTCTGCACATTTAGAATTACTAAACTCCTGCTCCACTTGGCTGTGTCAGAGGCACGACTCAGCCTTAGCGTATTTTCAGAGGGGCAGCTTTGCCTCTGCTAGTGAATGGTTAGATATCTACAAGTGACTTCAGTGTATCTACAACTTGTATCTTTTTCAAAAACTTCCTTTTAAAAAGTATCTTTCTATTTGATAATTTAATAAACGGATAGAGACACAGATTTGTTTGTTACATTATTGCTTTAAAAATGAACACATATTAACAAATAATTTCATTGTATAACATATCCATGTGTTTTTTTGCTGTGCATGGCAGAGAAATCTGTTCAGTGGACTCGGCATCACCACAGTTTGCTGGTTGTATGCTGAAGAATTCTTTGACAGCCAGTAGTAATGGGACTTCTTACCTTAAGGGGAATTTTTTCTTGCCATGTTCAGGGGCTTGTAGTTGAGGCACTGATGCGAAAAGTATAGAGCAGGGTTTCTCAACTGGTCAGATGCAAAGGTCCTTTAGGTGGGACTTGGGTTGTGGCGGTGAAACCAGAAGTGCCACCCCTCTTTTGTGACCCTATAACACTTTGAGCTGAAAACCTGGCCTGCTATCTCTTCCTCCAACCCCTCCCTTCTTTTGGGGGGTTTTGCTCCCTGGTGTTTGGATACTAAGATAAGGTTAAAAAACCCAGTTGTAGTAATAAAGTTGCAGAGATAAAGGTGTTAAATCTTTGCTCTTCAACTGGCTTCTGGGGGACCCCCTCCCGCTCGTTGCCCTGTGGACGTAAGGTGCAGAAGGTTGAGAACCGCTGATATAGAGGCTACCTGCACAATATTAAGTGGAGGAATTCTGGTTGTCATGGTCAGTCTATTTACATGGTTCCACAATTCCTCAATTGTGATGAGGAACTTTAAATTGTTTCATATTTGTAAATAATTGCATGTGACTCAGTAGTGCAGAGATTTTATAAATAGCCTACATTGCAAGCTTTTCCAGGTAGGGACCATCTTTCTTTTATTGATTCTTTAAAATGTCTATCAGCCATTGAAAACTGTAGAATAATAAACAACAATGCCTTCTGTTAAACTGTAGTAGTAATAGTGATATCTCTGCTTAAACGTAGGCTTGCTACTGTCTCTGACTATATAAATGAGAAAATAAAACCCATGCTCATGCCACAGAAAGGAAACAAATCTGTACAACCTTGTTACTTGCAAATAACTTCCAGCACTGCCATTTTCTGGGGGGAAAAACAATGTGTGGGCTACAGTTCTTAAAAGAAGCAAACAGAATTATTTTATACATACATCTGTCTTCAAGTGTGTCTTTGTATAGGAGTTGCAGTGATTTGTTTTTTCCTCTTCATCCAGCCTTCTTCACCAAATTCTGGAGTTTCAACTCAGTCACTTGGGAAAACCCCCACAAAGCCAGATCCCCACTGGGAAGCTGCTGCTAATGCACCCGAGGCTGAGAACCTGAATCATCCAAAACCTGAGCTGCAACAGAAACAGCTGACAAATAACGTCCAAGCACTTTCAAAAAATCACCCGTCGCAGTCACATTTGCGCAGTTCGAGTGAGCAACTTTCACATTCACAAAAGCTGCCTTCTGCACCTTTAAAGCTGCATTGTCCCCCTTCACCTCATGTAGAAAATCCTCCCAAGTCATCTACTCCCCACACACCTGTACAGCATGGGTATCTGTCACCAAAGCCTCATTCTCAGCAGTTGGGATCTCCATACAGACCTCATCATCCCCAGTCACCTCAAGTTGGAGCACCTCAGAGAGAGACCCACAGAAGTTTTTATCCAGCCACACAGAACCTGCAGCCTAGTAATCAGCAGCAGGCTAGTGGAACGATATTTACTCAGACATCTTCAGGACAATCTTCAGCTTCTTATAGCCAGTTTAATCAACAAAATCTGAACAGCAGTGCACCACCTCCACCCCCACCTCCACCTCCTTCTACTTATTATCAAAACCAGCAGCCCTCTGGAAACTTTCAGAATTATAGTCAGCTAAAGGGTAACATGCCCCAACAAACTGTGTTTTCATCTGGGCCAAATCAAGCACTTCCTGGTGCTGCAGGCCAGCAAGCAGTTCCAGGACACCATGTAACTGCAGGGCACTTTTTGCCATCTCAGAACCCCAGTATTCATCATCAGGCTTCAGCATCTGCTGCTCCTCCACCACCGCCACCACCACCTGCACCTGGACCTCATCTTGTACAGCAGCAAAGTTCCCATCAGCAGCATTCTGTAGCACATGTTGTAGGGCCAGTTCATGCAGTGGCGGTGGCTCCTGGATCGCACATTCATTCTCAAGCTGCTGGTCACCATTTGCCACCTCCACCTCCACCACCAGGTCCGCTACCCCACCATCAGCCTCCTCATCCCACAACAGGACACCAAGGGTTGCAAGCACAACACCAGCATGTAGTGAATTCAGCTCCTCCTCCACCCCCACCCCCACCCTCCAACGTTTTAGGCTCTGGGCACCACCCAGCATCAGCACAAGGGTTACATCACACCTCTCATCAAGGACCCCCCCATTTTCCTTCAAATGCTCATTCAAGTGTATCTTCCTATTCATCACAAGCCCCACATCATACAACCCTGGGCCCTGGACCTCAACATCAGCCTGCTGGAACAGGACCCCACTGTCCACTACCAGGTCAAGGTCCTCATATCCAGCCTCAAGGACCAAACAGTATTCCAACACCTACTGCTTCAGGGTTCTGTCCTCATCCTGGCTCTGTTACCCTGCCCCACGGAGTGCAAGGACCTCAGCAGGCATCGCCAGTGCCTGGACAAATTCCAATTCACAGAGCACAGGTGCCACCAACTTTTCAGAACAATTACCATGGTTCAGGATGGCATTAAAACAAACCCCTTCATTCTAAACATTTTTAAAATGTTCTGTAAGATAAACTGTGTATATTTCATATGTACCTGTTCAAGGTACTTTTTAAAGCTTGTACATGATACTTTGTATAAAAGCAAACACCAGTGCTCTTTCATTGTATTCTTTCCATTTTTTGCTTTTTAAAATTCCTGAAAATGTGCTGTTAAGCCAGTATTAGGTATTTCTTTTTATTTTGTAAGTGAACATTCCAGCTGTTTTTTCTGGCAGTAGATTTGATGCTGCATAATCTTTAAATTTTATTGTTGCAGTTAAATTCATTTAGTGAATGTTTTCTATATTACTTTTTATACATATGTAATTAAATAAGTACACAGCTAAGTGATGGCACTAACAGGTTTTTCATTTTCTTCTGTCAACAGTTTTGTGTGCAAATAGATAGAAACCAATGCAATACAGACTTTTATAGTTTGGTGTGGCCATGGCTTTTTGTTTCATCAGTTATTTGCAGACAATGTAATTTAATGTATAGACTGTTTCTAATGTCTGACGAGTGCTGTAAATACTGTATTTCTTTTGCGTGTAAAATTGCTTAAGGCTTCTTTCATTTGATATAGTATTGTACATAATGACAGGTCTCTTTTGCAAAAAATGTGTGATCTTTGTGGAAGTAGTACAGTATATGATCTTTAATTTTTTTAATATACTGTCACATTGCAGCACTGGTTGGGCATTTTAATTCATGTTAATAAATCACAACTATGTCAGTTTTAATACAGTTGTCCTGAGATGGTGGTATATTTAAGGGTAAACAATTTGCAGCAAATGTGTGTGCAAATATTTAATAACTGCCGTAACTGTTACAGCTGCAAGTTGTGGCACTAGTTTTGGGCCTTTAAAAATGTTGCCATTTTGCAAATATTTCACTCTCCCTGCATGAAGAAACTGACCAGTTGCAATTTTTTTTGCATCTTCCTGCACTATACTTGAAGGTGTCCATGAGGGGTATTATCTTGTCTTTTTCCTTCTAATCTTAAGGGATACACTGCAGTGATGAGAGAAACTACTAGAAATACTGCAATGTAGTGTCTGTCTACTGAAACGTCACTTTATACAAAGCTAAATCCATCCAGTTTGTATTGTATATGAATATTCATACACTGGTACAGTTATCAACTAAATCTATACCAAACATTTTTCTAATATTTGTTACTTCTGCTTTTGATGACTGACCACTGTAATATCCACACACACACTAGTACATTTGATCTAAGCCTACAAGAGGCTGAGAAGGGATAAAGGTTAAAAAAAAAAAAAAAAAAAATCCTCTTCCTGCAATATGCATTACTTAAGTGGGGTTTTGTTAAATTTGTTTTAAGAAATGTTAAAATGAGCTCAGATGTGTAGAACACCGTACTTTAAAATCCATGTCCACTTGTTTATGAGGGTTACATATTGTTATTACGAGAGAAAGATGGGTATGTTTTTGTAACTAAAATAGAATATGACATGTGGAATGAACCATACAGCTAGACAGTTTAGATTATTTTTATACAGTAAGTTCAGTGTTTTGTTTTTATTGTATAAGCAGCATAATATCACTCAGTGGCAATAAAGATATTATTGCCATGTGTGCCAATGTTTTATGCTGTAGGACCCAAAGGCAGGATTCTTACTTCGTTTTTTAAACGGAAGCCTAGTGGGAGGACAAGGTGTTTCATGTCACTGTTTTTAACTTGGGGCTGTGACAGTTTCTCCCTCTCCCCCATGTTGTTTAACTCTATTTCCAAGGAATCGAAGACTTCTTACTGATAAAAAAAAAAAACCTGGTTTATCCAACTGAAATAGTTTAGCAGGTGATATTTTGTCATAAAATAACTACCAATCCAAGGTGCTGGATTGACGAGATCAATTCCTAATGCTCTCCCTACTCATCTGGGAACATTCTCATTCATGCGTTTCCCTGTGGCTAGAAGTTAAACTGATGTTTTAGTCACAAAAATATCAGCATTTAGGTGAGCTCTGACCAAACCTGAATAAGTAACAGTTTTCAGTCAAGACCACTAACCAGGGCCTAGCGTTGAAAAAGTGACTGACATATCCCAAGACATGCATCATAATATTCACAGTACACTACACCTTTTAGTATGATGTTTAGAGACGGATGCAAAACTCTTCCCACCCCCCCATGTGAGGTGTCCATCACCTAGCTTCAGAGCAAACATCTTCATTGTGCAAGCAGCAGTCTTTGTCATTTTAACGTGAACAGCTAGAGCTTTTGAAAAATGGAAGAGTAGGAGCTTAACTAAGTCAGAGATAGCACTAAGTCACCTTCATTGACTGAATGTAGTACCACAGGATTTTTTTGAGAAGTATAATATTACAAAGAGTTGCAATGTATTAATACTTGATTTGGTGCATTTTAAATGGTGGGCTTTGTTGATTCTTATGTTTTTCTTTCCCTCCTGTACTCAAAGAATACGTGTTCACTTGAGCAGCAGCTACAAATCAATAGGTAACTCCACTTGCGAAGCTGAAAATGATTTTACCTCCGTCTTCTCTGGCTTCTAGTGCAGCATTTGTCCTCATCATCATCCTTGCTGTTCTAAAAAGATGTTCCAGCATGAAGTGGCTGAAGAGCGGATAAACACAGGCTATCTGATCTGAAACCCAACTGTTGACATTGCTGTGGCTGAGTTCCTTCTAAATAGTAGCATTTAGTATTTCACTCTAAGAGGTTTTTAACAGTTTTCATTTTAAATATACTGGAGGGAGATACATAAGGAAATGGGAAAGGAATGTTTGTTTAATTGGAGCAAGCCCTGGGGAATGCCATTTCTCAAGTCTGACATGTCTGAACAAGCGGTGAGCTAAGTGTGAGACATACTGTTTCCACTGCTGTACAGTCTGCTGTCACTGAGTAGGTAAAATGTTAACAAAATACTATAAGTTTACAAAAGAATTGTCAACTGCCATTTTAGCATGTTTCTTTTAATTTGTGCTAGCTATAATGGGAAATGGGACTGCAGCGCAGCTGGATTTATCTCTACCAAACATTCCAATGACTAGCACAATGTCTGAAAAAACAAAACACTTTAATTAGACAACTGCAAGCACCTCAAACAATTTGTTATTGTTACAACACAGGGCTACCTTCTCACAATCTAGTTATTGCAAAGGCATGTGAATAAATTTCAAATGGACAGAGTCAAGAAAAAGTGGCACCATAATTAACATGTAAAACCAGAAATAAACTTACATTCATCCCACTGACTTCTAAAAGAGGCCAAAATACATCTCCATATTTTTACATTCTAAAATCTGTATTGCCTATGAGTGAGTCTAGTTAGCCTTTTTCTAGGAAACATTTAAAAGTTTTGCGTGCAATTTACAAAGGGAAATCTTATTTCTATATATGTTAATTCATGGGAAAAAGTTAAGCTAGTGCAATTTGTTTTAGAAAACATGTAAAGCTATGAATGGAATGAGCGTGATCTCTCCGTACCGTCAGATAATTGTGCTGACTGCACTGTACCAAAACTGCTTTTGTATCTACTCTGACTCCAAGCACACATTTTTGTAAAAGAGCAGTAACTCTACACAGAATGTTTCCCATGCTCACTTTTAATCTCTTAGTATAGTACAACTTACAGTGCTTAAAAAAAGGCAACACCATCTGGTACCATATCTTCACTATCACATTAAAAGGGAAATTGCTATTTTCTCTTTTAAAAGCACTTAAAATAGGCAAAAGTTCTAAAAGGGAGTGCTAAATGATAATGCATACTTTAGTAGAAAGAAGTCTAGCCTTCCTTTAAAGTGCCATTTGGGGAATGAAATCTTGTAAACCAGAGCCACTTTGTGTAAAATCCAATGAATGGGAACTGCTGCAGATGGAAAGTTTACACAACTCTTTAAAGCAGTTGAAGTTCACTACATGCAATTTGTATGCTACAATGCTCTCTAAAACTTAGTAGCTTTACTCTGAAATTGAATCCCCATCCCATATTTAAATGGAAATAAACATTTACAGGGTGCATTTACATATACTATAATACAAGAATGATGTCCCTTTGCCAGAAGATAAAATTGTACAATTCCTTGCCATTTCTCAGTACTGATTTGATAATTTCTTAAGCTTGTAAATTATATAATACTCAGCTAAAATATTATTCATAAATAGTTACAAAACCTGGCAAAACACATTGGGGGGAAAAAGTACTTTTTGTTCAAAAAATTGACATTTGAATGCCACACAACACAAGAAACAATGCTTAAAGACACGGTAAGTGTTTTCTGAAGAAAGTGGGTCAGTAAACTACTAGCTGGAGACAAAAAGACTACCCTTCCCCAAGAACACAGTGCACAAAAAGCAAAATGTCAAACAGTACCTCAAAGCAAAATAAAGGTCTGAGGATGAAGCCAGCTCATTTGTGATCCTGTTTTGTGATAGTCCCCATTTAGGTTTGATGCAATGGAAAGTGGTTGCTGGCTTAGCACTGTATTTTGAGGCTGCTAAGAATTCAACCATGGATGCCTAAGGCATTCTCCAGCTGAAGCTCGTTTTTCTGGGACCATTTCTAACATGGGGATCAAGAAATCTGTAAATTGTGCAGCATCTTCATGAGGCCACCCATACTTCTCCACAAGTACATCAAACAGGCTCCAGGGTTTCAGCTTGGTAATGTGCCGGAGTTCTCCTGCATGGAAAAATGAATTATGTTAGAAAAAGCCAATTATCAATTTTCTTTCTGCTTACGTTATTTAGTCACTTCCATTCATCATATCCAGAACACCGTTGCACAGAATATCTACTAAAGCAGGTTTGTGTAACTTACTGCAGTCCTTAGAAATAAACACAGCAAATGTTTTAGGTCATTATCAAAAATGAAAAATTATTCTTAAAGCACATACTCTGAAGGCATGGTTCCTTCTTGAATTAGCTGCACTATCTATACTGGCAATCCACATACATGTGTGTCCTTCGTACAATTATTTTCAGATCTCAACCCTAACCAATCTACATAATAGATTAATTTTGAAAAGATCTAGCCTCTGAAAGATAGATGAATAAAATGTGAACGCTAGCGGGATCTACTCAGGGCAAAGAAATGCAAACTGCAATGATAAGTCTTCGTATCAAATACTACTTTAGCCTTGATTGTGGCACAACCTATTGTTAGCTGACCATATGCAAAGAAAACCTGAGTCATGAGATTAAAGATAACCCAGGGGATGTTTCCCAGTGAGAAATGCTGCCATCACCACCCTGACACACGAGAGTTTTCACCGTAGTGCTGAAAAAAAACTGCAGAATCCCTAGGAAGAAACAAGTAACGTGTTCCCAGTGTTGTCATTTTCCCCACAGGGACCATGAATGCCCAGCCCCACTACCTGCCAAAGCCTAGAGATTCCAGACTTGGGATCCACCAGACTTTTTTGGCACGTATTTGATTATAAATGTGGCCCTCCAAACAACATACCTCTGCCCTTCTGCCTTCCTGAGATGCCATGTCCATCTCTTACACAGATGCATCACATCAGTGTCTAAAAAGTGTGACGTCTCTGGGTAAGGTCCTGGCTTTTCCCAACATCTCACCACAGAGGCTAAATTAATATTGTTGGTATATTCTGAATGTTTTATTTGTTGCAAAGTAGAGCCCGAACTTGAATTTCCAAATAAGGTTAGCATGTTCTGAGGAAAATATAATAGCCCCTCGGGGAGGGCTGGCTACACAGCTCCTTACAACATTTAGGGGGAAGCTCGGAGGGGGGCGTTACAGAAATTCTTCTGGGATTCTTAAAATATTTAACAGATGATGATAAAAGCAAAGGTAGTGTAGGCCCCAAAACTAAATGAATACTTTGTCTCAGTTTTTGAAGTAAACTGTGGGGGCAAGTGCAGGATGGACAAGGGGAATGGGGGTATAACGGTGTAAATTGCCACAGCTGAGGTGGCAACAAAACTCCGACTCAGTTCACTCAAACAAAGCCACAAGTCCAGTGCAAGTCTTCTTAACAAATTTACCAAGTTGCAGATGTACCCTAAGATGGGAAATAGCAAACACACAGCTATATTTAAGAAAGGGGGGTGGGCACCTACAGGCCCCTCAGTCTGCCCTCAATAATACAAATTTTGAAGGTAAGACTAATTAAATGCGTGTCACTAAATAGAAAATGAGATGAACTGCAATTCGAGTTTTACCAAAGACAGAACATGCCAGGGTAACCTGATCTCTCATTCTGTATACAGGAAATGAGGTAGACATCATCTGTCAGGCCTTCAGTAAAGCAACTAGCACAAAGTGACTAGCAAATATAGGCTAATACCCAAGTTAATTCAGGTATTGTACACAAAACTGGATGTCCTTGAGGACCAGAGTAAAAGAAATGGGATGCAATTCAATACTACAAAGTCTAATAAGGTCATGCATGTCGGGATTATTAACTTCTACAAACTGGGAGCTCATCGCACGGAAACAGCTGAGAAGAAGCTACCATTGTAAGCTATCAATGTGATGCATTCGAGTTAATGCTGCAGTGAGGAGAACCATTTATGTCAGGAAAATGTTGGCACAAGAAAAAAATGGTATAAATGGGCCATGAATAAACTTAGGCTGGAACTCAGAAGGGGTTTCTAAATATCAAAGCAATGAGGGTCTGGATAGTCAGAGCAGAGGAGCAGAAATCTCTCCTGCTTTTAAGATGGAGCGGAGTAGTTTATGAAAGGAATGATAGGACGTGGTGCCTGTATTGGTGGAAACAACTTGATGACTGAGGAGGCTTCTTCCAGGCCCACATGCTTGCAACTTGCTCAGTGACAGCCAGCAACCCGCAAAGTGACTGGTGCAGTGTACAACCTGCAGGGAAACGGACCCCATCACACCCATTTCTCATCTCCGTGTGGCTTCCTCACTTTCATTTGCCAGAGCAGTCCCTTTTCCGTTACGTGCTTTCATCTTTTCTGCTCCTTTGAGGGCAGAGTACGCACACCCACTCTGTTTGTTGGTCAGTCCTAGCTATCAAGCCCTTTGGCCAGTTGGCATTAACTGCAACAGCTGAAGTGCGTATCACCAGATGTGGTGCACGTGAAACCGGAAGTCTGGCGCAGTACCCCTGTGGGTTTGATGAACTTCCAAACACACACAGCTATCTATAGATATGCTTTTGTAGTCCCATTATAATACCTTTAAATATCTATATATTCCCCCAAATCTAGAAACGCCCTGAATTGATGAACTTTGAAGTTCATTTGTAAACGTCTCAGGGATATAAGCCAAAAAAAATTAGAAAAAACCTTGAAAAAAAGTGAATTATGGGAGAAGTGAAATCCTCACATTTCTGACATAATTTACAGGATAGTCACTAAACTTTCCCCTTTTTACCTTAGGAAGAGCTGTGGTCCATAAGTATTTTGGTTTTCGTAAGAAAAAGGTGGTGTTGAAAAATGATATATTGTACCAGGAATTCAGCCTCGACTCCAAAGGAGTTAGTAACTCTTCCTTATTTAACGGAACCCTCGCCCATCTCTAAGTAACACCAAATGCGCAATTTAAGCATACAAAAGGAAATATATTCATAGTTACATCTGAAAAATTAAGATGACCCCTCAGCAGTCATACAAAACAGTGCAGCCACTTCACAACACAGAGCAACATGAAATAATGTGTTTAAACTACAGCAAAGCAGGTTCAATTTACTCTCAGCAAAAAAGTCCTTATTGTCAGAAGCAAGGATTTTTTTGGTAATATCTTTTATTGGACCACCTATGTAGTTGAGAGAGAGGCTAGGCAAGCTTTTGGGTATAAAGTGCCTTTCTTTAGGTCTGGGCAACTAAATCATACGTATTTCTATTCCAAGTGGACTCTGATTTACAGACCCTACTTTTCCACACCCAGCAACTTGGCACTGAACCAGCATAAGACCCGTGGTTCTTCTGACGCTGCTGGCCACTGGTAGCAAACTCCCTTTTTATAAAACTGAATCCTCAACTACAATTCTGCCTCCCCAGCTTTCTCCATGCCCTTTTGTTCATCAAAAGAGCTTCAGAGACTGCTTTAACAGTGCCCTCCAATGGCTTGTCTAGATGTAGTCAAATCCCTTAAATGTGAGGCAGCCTAATGTCTGAAGGAAGGGCTCCTGGGGGCATCTTTGAGCTGTCTTTTCATTGTCTCTTCCACAAGTAGCAACTTAGGGACCAGCTTAAGCAGCAATGATAATGTGATAAAGCCCACAGTAGGAAGCACTTCATTGGAGAGCACAGACCTGTTGCAAATCCCTTGTATCACAGCTTCAGGGACGAGAGATTTTGTTTGTTTAAATCCTTGCTATCACTCAGGCTAGGGCTTTGTGACACTGATTTGAATATTTGTGCTACTGTGCCTTTAGTTTTAAATTGATAATGACCTGAATTATAAATGCTTATAAAAATGTCATTACTGGGACTATCTTTTAATTCAATTTCACCCAAAATACTGAAAACTAGGAGCCTGCAATTTTGCTCACATGAATGATCGACAAGTAGTTCACTGAACACTTCCCTGAAACTATTTGCTGCTTAAAGTTCTGTTTGCTCCATCACCAGCCACCATATTTTTATTACTTTTTAAATCATTTTTTTTGGCACAATACTTGGTATTTCAAAACAAGATGAACAGAATTGCTCCCCCATTAGTGATGAGAAATTATGTATACCTTCAATACATTTATCAATTGGACTGTAATTTTTTTTTTATACAGAGGGCAATGTTTTCTAAAATGTCTAAATGTATAGTCCTAAACCCTTATTTCAGCACCTAATGATGAGATATTCCAAAAGCACCTAATTAACATAGGCCCCAAAGCCTCTTCCAGCAGAGTTTGCAATTTGTGTGCATCCTCACCAACACATTTCAGCTTTCTTAACTTGGAGAAGGTTTGACATATCAGCAGGGGGTGCTAGGCACAACAGCAGCATGTCTATTTGCTTATCAGTCTTCTGTTGAATTCATGCTTTTCTCACAATACAGCTGTTCATCAGCTTTGAATTTGGATGTTTTATCCTGAGCATTTTAAGTGTAAACTTTATAAAAAAACAAAACAATTGTGTGTCCAATCTGGGACGAAGGATCTCTTGCATTCAAAAGTTTGTCTAAGTCTATCCCAGCTGTGCAGTTGGTCCAATAACAGATACCACCCAACGAAATCCTTGCCTCCAATCTATAAGAAACTAAAACTAGTGGGTAAACCCAAGTTTAGCAATTTACAGCTATACATTAAAAAGAATGTAACTAATCTGGGATGAAAATAAAATTTCTGATTTGAAATAAAAAAATTAAACAATGTTTAAATTAAAAATGGCTTCTGATTTTTTAATAAACATTATTCTCCAACTGGCATTTCCAAAGCCTAATTTCCTGGCAGAATCAGATTTAACAAAAGTAACTGATATAAACAGAATGACCAGTTGGTAATGAACAGCTTAATAAAGATGCAATATCAGATCCATTGCTCCTAGAAAAACCGCCACCAGAATACCCCGAATCACAGAAAAGCAGAGTAGGAAGGGACCTCAGGAAGTCATCTAGTCCAGTCCTCTGTTCACGGCAGGATTATCCCTATGCAAACCATCCCATTCAAGTCCTCGCCCACAATCAACCCTGCTGTACAAGAATAGTGTGGAAAGATGCCAAAAGCACCCTAACCTGCCACAGGTAGAGCAGGGGATGAGGACTGTCAGTGCCCCACAGCTGCAGTGGTTGTTAAAATGCACTTGAGAGATCCAAGGAAGAGGCCCATGTCCCCTCCCTCCCTGCAAAGGAAAATAAACAGCTCCTCTCCCCCAAGCTCTAACAACTACGGGGTTTTTTTAGTATTAATGTGAACTCCAACAGACCAACCTTATTAGCTAGACAGAAGAGCAATAAAGGATTCTACCATAAATGACAATGAGGCAAGAGAGGTAAGGATTTCTTAAGGTGCCTGGTTTTTTGTGCCTTAGCTCCTTATGATCAGACCTGAGGAAAAATGTTTTGCGTTAAAAGGTTTGTCTAACTCTGCACCAGCTACATAGTAGATCCAATAAAAGATACAACCTAAAAAATCCTTGCCTCTTGCATTATTTCTGGCCCACCACAGCTACAACGTCACTCTTCCACTACCACGAGATGAAGGAAGTCACGGCTGGTTCTTGATCTACGCCTGCTCTAAGACTCCAGAGCCAAAGAGGGGCATGCAGAGAGGCCAGGGGTATAAATCTGCAGCAGGAATTCCCAGAAGGGAATGAGACACGCACTGGAAACAAACAAATCTTTACTACCATTTTATTTTAATCTTACCAACTGCCCAAGGATCAAAAATAGTTGGATGTCCTCAATGATAAAATCCTCTTGTCTGTGCACCAGAAGCACTGCAACACGTTTTTAATTTTGATATCATGTCAAAGTTTTTACTATGTTTTTACAAAATGCTGGTCAGACTGTGCTAAGCTAGTATTTAAGCCCAAACAGCCATTCTGAAGACACAAAAAAGGACCTTGTGTGTGCACTAAATTGACTATCACAGTGAGCTAGTGTTGAAGTTAGGAACATCACCCAGGAATCCCTATCCCTGCTTAACCACCAGACGTCACCACTTTCCACAATGAGTTCACTTATGAGATCTGAAGTAATGCTGAGTTGTTATTGGTGCTAGCCTGATTTCTGCATCTACTGAAGAGAGAAATTCTCAAGACATTAACCTTTATTGTCAGAGTGTAAGAGATTACAATCAGAAGAATTTAATCAACAAAATACGAGCAAGTAACAGAGACAAGGTACTACAGCCTGACAGTAGAACAATTCACCATGTTATAAAGCGAGGCATATACTAGTTTAATTCTGCTAACCTAACTGAAGGCAAAATGAAAGAAACTTAACCAAAACCAGTTCTTGTACTACATCACATACTGGTTTAGTATTAAATTTATTTCATATTTGTACAGCACTTAACATGATGGAGACCCAGGCTATGAACAGGACTCCCAGATACTACCACAACACAAATAATACTGATACTGTTAAAAGTGAAATAATGCTATTGAGACAGAAGACACGAGCTGTCCATATCTGTGTCACACAACTACTATTTCTGTATTTGTTTTCCCCTTATTAGAATGGAAAGGTAATGGCAGGAAATACATAAAACCTTTGTGTTTCTCTTTATTATTTGTTTTACCCCTTAGAAAGAGAGTCTGTTTGAACAGCATAAGGTAAAAAGTGAACAACAGTTATTTTCCCCAAGAGTATTTTAAATCCTTTCAATGTTTGTCAGACTGCATTATCCGATGATAAATTTCAGAGAATATAAATTTAAATTAATTTTACATTAGGATGCATTTGGTGCTATCTATACATTTAAATAATGCTTTATGAAAATGTTGCTTAATATCCACTGTTTCACAATATAAATGGTAAGTGAAATCATTTTTACTCTGCAACTTTTTGCTCTTCATGGAAAGGTGAGTTCACACTTATAAAGCTCTTCTTTAACACGATCTTCTCATTTAAATGGATATATTTCTTCGTTACCCACACATGAATGTATAATTTATCCTTTTGGCTAGCGTTATGCTTTAAATTAGTGTTGCATAAATACCATTACCTTTTTTGGTGAAAAACTCCTTGGAATATTTCCCCAACATAGCGTATTTTCGAGGGATTTTTCCCAGCAGTTCAATGATCAATGCTATGTGGTCTGCATTGGAGAATATTGCCAGCAAAACAGAAACATACAACAGTTTAATCAGTACATTGCATGCACACACTAATACTGGCCCGGTACAGACAGAAATAGATTTGTCCTCCTCAAAAAAAGCCATAAACACCACTGAGTGTACAGACAAGGCTTTCCACTTGGGATGGTTAATTTGGAAATTTGGGAATTTGGAAATGTGCTTTCACGGAAATTTCTCCAACAAAAAGACAGTGAAAAGATAAGATTTTGCCAATTAACCGATTTAAAATACATACGCAATGGGTTTTTTTTTTTCAATAAGTTTGGCAAAACAAAGGCAATGGAATGCTCTATGGGTTTTTGTTTTTTCATTTGTAAATTTTTGTTCTTCAAGGATAATTTTGCATGTATGATTTGAGAAAATGCTTCTTAGTGGTATGTGTTATAACCACCAGCTGCCATTCCACTTCTGTCTGCATCACGGCGCCTTTCAAAAAGAAGAGGTACTACCTCTGCGATTGAAGAATTCCCGAGAATATTTTCCAGATAGAGCAAAGTGCCTTGGGATATTGCCTAGCAGCTCTATGATGTGTGCTATGTGGTCTATGAAGGAGAGAAAAAAAGGACACGGGAGTGGGAAGGGCAGGGAAAGGATGGGATAAAAAGAAGAGGAAAGAAACTGGAATTAGTAAAAAATCAGAAATAGTTTTTAAATCAACAATGTTTGCAGCAAACCCATGCAGAGGTTTCCAGGATCAGCAGAGCTCTGGCATCATTAGTAGCACTTAGGAACAATGAATGATGCTCACGTTACCACTGCAAAGGGCATTACAAGCAAACAAGCATGGAAATGGACAGGTACACAGATGGAAGCAGGAGTTAATTTTGGTTTTAAAAAAATTAGTAATTCACTACTTAAAATCAAATATACACAATTGTGAAAAATTATTCCAGTGTCAATCTTAAAACAGAGAAAACTATAGAGCTCGATTGTGTTGCTTTTGTAACTGAAACATTCTCAGTCAGCTTTTCACACATATGCAGATCTTACAAGGAGGTAGTTTACTTCCTTCAGGATGCTGTTAAGCAAGAGTAGTGTATCTGCTGAAGGAGGTTTGCCCACCTATTGCTATTCATGGGACTTAAAACTAAAAAGAAAAACATGTGAATTTATATTCTGGAACCAGAACACAGTGTTAATGAACAGTTCAGTCAAATCCAAAAATTAACCCCACTAGTAAAAACTTTACAAAGTTGTGATTATCTCTGGGAAACTGTGTAACATCTCAAAAGATACATACCCTCATCTCTGGAATAGTCTTCACCAGAATGTGGTTCGAACAAATAATCTCCAGTTGCAAGCTCAAATGCCTGCAACACAACAGACACACTTATGGGTACTTCAGAAATAAATATATTAAACTTACATTTTTGACGAATGCCAAAGCAATCTTTTATAAATGAGAGAATTATTTTCAAAGCAAGTGCTCAAGGAAAGTGTACTTACATAGTAGTGTAGTTCCTTGAATAAACTGACAGCATAGAGCAACTGTCTTTGGAGAAAGTTCCCGTGCTCTCGGTACCAAAGTCAGATCCCACCACAGGATCTGTTCCCCTGCATCGCTGAAGGCTCAGATCAACAGCCTTACAAAGAGCAAGAAGCCTCAACCCCAGTCCATTTCTTTCTACTAAATCGGAATCTATGGCATTGACTCTGACGAACTGGGATAGTCAGCTAAGGCACGTGACTCTATGCTGTCAATCTACACGGTAATTCTTGGGTTTGAATGGACTAGCTAAGAAATCTTTCCGTCATCTGTTAGTATCAGCACAGATCCCCACTGTTGGGAAATTAACTAAGGGTAGCAATCCCTGAGAGAGCTTGACTGAAGAAAACCAGTTAAAGAAAAATTGTCGAATTGTTTTTCTAATGAGACCTGAAACCCTGATAAAGCTGTGTCAATGTGTGCACTTAATTCCCATCTGGAATTCAGAAGACAGAATCATTTCCTCTGAAGGATGCATTTGGATCCAAATAACTACCTCCCAAAGACTTGGAGACTAGATTCACCACAATTCAAAATGGCAATAAAGACAAACATTTTTAATAGTAATAACCATTAAAATAGATACCCTTCAACACTGAGGATGGCACCCCATCCCTTTCTTACCCTACAACTAAGTTTGGTTGTTTACATGACTGTCTGAGCCCTAAGAATGGCTCTCCTGCACAGAATGGCACTCTGCTCCTGCGTGTGGAGTCCTACCCACGTGAACATCTATGTACACATCCAGAAACAGAATGCAAACCTGTGCAATCTGGTCATCTCGGGTATCTGAAAAGAACAGAATGCTGCCCGTCCAAACATCCACACTAGGGATGCACTGATAGAGATTTTTTGGGCCGATACCGATGGCGGATTTTAACGAGCCATATCAGCTGATACCAATCCAATAGCCAATAAGCGGCCCAGCAGCACGGAGAGCAGCGTTCGACTGGTAAATCTGTTGTGGGGGGAGAGCCAAGGGGGGAGGGAAAGGGCATGGGGGGAGCAGATCGAGGCCCCCAAGGTGAGGGAGGGAGTGGGGCTGGCACTGGGGTAAGCGCTGCCCAGCCAGGGTGGGGCAGGACACGGCACGGGACAGAGCCACGGCTTGTCCGGGGCGCAAGGGGGGCAGCTCCTACAGCAGTAGGGCAGGACGGCATGGGGGATGCGTGCCCTCCAGATCTGCATACGGGGCAAGGGTGGGCTGCTTCAGCGGGCTGGGGCCAGAGGCAGCACCACGCTCTTCCCAGCAGGTGGCTGGACCATGGCTGCATTCAGGACGGGCGGCAGCAGCACTGGGAGGGGGAATATGGGGGACTACAGCAAATATTGGGGTGGGCACAGCCGCCCACGTAACCCCCCTCCCAGTGCTGCTGCCGCCTGCCCTGAGCACAGCCCTAGCCCAACCCCCTGCCAGGAAGAGCCTGGCACCACCCTTGGCCTCAGCCCACAGTGGCAGCCCACCCTTGCCCTACATGCAGATCCAGGGGGGACATGCCCCCATGCCCTCCAGAGGTGTGTGCAGCTGTGGGAGCTGCGCCCTCCAGACGAGCGGCTCATGGCTCCATCCCATGCCCTGACCTGCCCTGCCATGGCTGGGCAGCACCTGCCCCTGCCCTAGCCCTAGCCCGTGCCAGCCCTACTCCCTCCCTTACTGCAGGGGCCTCAATCTTCCAACATGTCCAGCCTTCTCCCCTGGTCCTCTGCCATCATGGGAAAACTGGCCCCCTCCTACTGCTCCACTCCCAACTACCGTGGCTGCAAAAGTAACGAGGGGAGTAACAACCAGGCAGACGCCCACAGGCGACATATTAGCCCCCTGCAGGCCACATCCAGCCCACAAGTGCCAGCTGAACAGCCCTGTTGTAGGTCAGTAGGTAGATACCACTACAAATTGACAGTAATGGTATCAGACTCCAAAATGCTTTAATGATAGCAGTCAAATGCTGGAGGAACCATGCAACCTCAAGTTTGACTCTTTCTCAGAGAGAAGTTTCATGGCAAAAATGTTAGCAGTCATCCACCAAAAACATCCACAACTTAGTACTCTCATTTGAATAACGTAAATCAGAGTGAACAGTACTAAAAGGATAATATTAATACTAAACAAATTCTCCTCCAAACACCTACACACCCCTTTTATTCATAGAGTTCATGGATTTCAGGTTTGGATTAATCGTTTGGCCCTGGGTGTTCATTAGGAAACCCAGAGCTGGAAGATGAGCTAGAGGTTCCTATGTTAAGGTAGGAGATCTGAGAACCAGAATTTGTATCATGTCAACCTGTCAAACCTGACTGTCATGAAGCTCTTGGTAAAAGACGAAAGGCACACATTTTTTTAAAACTCCAAACTAATAAGTGGATTAATCAAATCCTTGTCCCCAAGAAGGCAAAT
This sequence comes from Gavialis gangeticus, assembly GCF_001723915.1. Lineage (NCBI taxonomy): Eukaryota > Metazoa > Chordata > Crocodylia > Gavialidae > Gavialis > Gavialis gangeticus. The sequence continues at coordinate 15,870,757 of NW_017729008.1, read as the reverse complement.
AGCAGGCATTTCAATCTTTCCCATATCAAAAGCAAGCCTAATAAGAGAGAATCCAACCTGCTGAATACTGAAGCAACTAGTGAATTCTTGAAACAAAAAACCCACCTAAACTGATTACATACAATACATCCAAGTTGGGTTTGGGAAACTGTTCAATTGACTAGTCAAATAATGACAATTGACTGGTCAACTGAACATCATTTGACCACAGCCAAAAAGTGTCAAATATTCCATGAAGCCAAAAATACCCTTACGTAGGTGACAGCCTACCTTTTTATTGCATCGTAGTGTTATCTGTTAGCAAGGGCAGGTGTCATGGCTCTTTGTCCCTCAGTGTCCTGCTTAAGTCAGGATGGATACCCCCCCACTACGCCCGGTCCATCCACCCACCATTTAGGAGAAGGAACCCCTGCCCTTGTCTTCTCTCCTGAGCATTTCCAGGCTCCTTTCCCTTCCCTCCACTGAGCCACATTGGGCTGCAGGACTCTGCTGAGAGAAGAAACAAAACCAGCAGCATAGAAAAGCTGCTCTTCCTGGCCAACAACAAAATGCCTGAAGTGTTCTTAGTACAACTGGTTTTTTTTAACTGACTTTTGTCTCACAGTTGCTGTGTGTGTTTTATTTCTGTTTAATTTTAATTTATTTTATAACTGTTTGGGCTGGTTTGGGGTTAAAAGACAAGGAAATAACTTTTCAGTCTTGAATATGATTCATATTTACACTTATCTAACACTGATAGTTATAAATAACTTAGAATTTAATTTCAATATTTCATAAGTTAACTTTTTTCTTATTAGCGTAAGTATCTAACCTATTGAAGATTATAGTCTCTCTCTTCATTTTTCTAATGCTTAAAATATTTGACCAGTCAATTGATCAAGTATTTTTTGACCAATCAAATACCAAACCTTAATCCAAGTCAAATCAATTTCCATCCTATCAAGGCACCCAAGGCAAAGAACACTACTGCACGAGTCTGACAGTCTTGTCTTGGTGTCCAGGGCGAGCTCTATCCTAGCAGCTTACCAACAAGGCTGTTGTTGCCTTCAAAATTTTTTTTCTTGCCCCAACCTAATTCAAAGTATCGAAGTATTAACTGAAAATGGATCACCTGTAATGTATCTGTTGTTCTAAGGTGCATGGAGAGTTTTCTCTAATGGTATCTGGTTGGTGTTACTTTTGATATACAGACTGCTGTGGTCTGTACATTCTGGACGTCTGATGCTAGCAAGCCATCTTCCAGGTCCTGAAGGCAACGCAGAAAACAACTCCAATACATGTTCAGTGGCGAAAGCTCAGAATGGTTTCTTGTTGTTGGACAGTACACCAATTGCTCTAATTAACAATCAGTCCAACTTAGCGAAGCTTACCCTTGACAAGTAGAGATGCTGTATACACACTCCCTTAGGTCTTTACAAGGAACAGGCTACCCAATTCCTGTGTTCATACATGCATACCCCTCACATCTTGTGCCAACTTTTTCTCTCTCTCTCTCTCTGTCAAAAAGTTCATCTTTATTTGTTTTGTTTCCCAAATTCATGCACCTCCACACACACTAGTAAGCACCAACTTTACATGTGTACCTGCTGTGTTCATACCTCCTTTAATACTGGTTAGTGTGGGGGTTTTTTCTTTCTTACTATGTCATCCAACAGTCAGGAGGCCCTTTTCTCCCATACTGCTTTTTGGTACTGTAGCTTAGCATAGCTTGCATAACTACGGCCTACCACAACTGGAACCCTACAACTGTTTCTCTTCTTACTGCGATGCTGCTTTTGCCTTTCTCTTCTAATGCAGCTAAAGAGAAGCTGCTTCTCATACAGCCATGAGCTACATGGAGCCAGAGGCCTCTGAGAACCACAACTTGGGCCTCAAATCTTTTTTGATTTCTAGGATGACCTAGATGACTCGGCACTAAGGACAAAGAAACAGTGGCTACATCTGAAACCTCTGGTTCAGTTGCAGAGAAAGATGGTCCTCACTTGTGGACACAAAGCTTGCTCTATCCCAGAAGGCCCTAAGCAACCTTCTCAATTCCCATATGCCTTTGGGATAAAAGCCAAAAAGACAGAATAGACAAGTTTATATCCTCATGTAATATTTGAGTAAACTGAGACAGAGAAAGGTTAAGACACTTGCACAGGCAGCCCCTGACCATATATACCTGGACTTTTCTGTTGGCAATATCCCAAAAGTATCAAAGAGGACCAGGTCTAGATGAAAGATTTTGAAGGAAACAATCTCGGTGGCTTTTATAAAAGGACTAGTTCTAGGAAGACACTCCATGAATAATGGAAAGCAAGGATGAAAGGCAAAAAGATGTATGACAAAAGTGCATTAATTGGCAGTTTGTTCCCTGCAAAATTTCCCTCTACAACTTCAGGAAATAAAAAGCACGTAAAAACACAAAAGGAATTTTGCTTTATCACTATGTGATAGAGAGACCAGATGCACAAAGCGCAGCCAGTCATGGGGTATTTGAAAGCAAAAAAGATGTCTACTATCCCTACAGTCTATTCTTAGAGCCACATAAATGTCCTGAGTAGCTGCTCATTAAGCATCCTTTTCTACTTTGTTCTATTTAATTTACTTATGCTGTGTCTAGCACCCCGCTACTTTTGGAAGACAGTTTTCTTTAGCATGTTTCAGCATGTACACTGCATTCTTCAGAGCAAAGCAGCATTTAGTGATTAATGAAAGCATCTCACACTGTCTATCTCTACTGAAGGAAAAGTGCACACAGTGAGCAGATATTTTTTCTGAAAATAAACTCTTACGGCAATCTAAAGCCCTTTGTGTTTTTGTGTCATCACTCTTTGAACTGTTTTAAATTTAGTGACATTAAGATCACAGCATCCTCCCTTCATCTCAAAAAACAAGGCAAGTTTCCTCCTCTGATGCCAGCATCATTCTCTCAGCTGCCCTCTTCTCCCAGAACAATATTAACTGCGTCACATCTGATAGCTGATAAAAGTCGTTTCTCCTTAGCAACTGTACAGTTGCCACCTTAGAAACTTCCAAGGTCACATTTGCTCTTCAAACCAACTTGTTACATTACATTATTCTAATATTTCATTAATACAACTTCCTGTGCAAGCTGAAAAGATCTGTCAACCTTTGCTTGGCCTGTGCTGCTCAGATGCACCAATATGAGGACGTACACCATCACATTCAGGCACCACTGGGGAGACGACTGACTCCCATTCACTCGATGGGGGAGCACATCAGAGAGGTGCTGCCCCTGTGCGCACAACACAAATAAAAGCATCTGGTCCTGATTCTGCAGACATTTCCATTCATGCTTCGCCTCACTGCTCTACCTGGCCCCACTGTGCTCCTGTGTAACTGGACTCCTGCGAGTTGGCCTATTCCTGTCAATGGTCATGTCTGCATAGAAAGTTTAGCACAGGTGCAATTTTTGCTGAACTGGAACCTTAATATAGTGCAGTATCATTATTCAGTATTCATTCTCTTCTTGTTCTTTTGAAAGTGATGGAGAGGATACTGTCTGTAATATGCCATGCAGGATTGTTTTAATAAAAACAGAGGACGCCTAATTCTTGGGAG
>NW_017729008.1:15853801-15862190 GCF_001723915.1 Gavialis gangeticus | reverse complement strand
ATATAGTGCAGTATCATTATTCAGTATTCATTCTCTTCTTGTGTTTAGAACAGTGTCTTCCCCACAGGAATACCCTTCCTTTCACCCATATTCTGTTTGGGGATGGCAAAAAACCAAGTATAGGCTTCTTCTTCTTCTCTGATGCCTCCTGCCAGCCTCCAGTTATGCTTTGTTACATGTTGCTTATTAAAAACACTGGGATTTAAAAATGCAACGCTGTTTTTCCTGAATGGTCACAAACCTCTCTGGAAGTCATTCTTATTGAGTGCCAAAACAGATCCACAAATTAGAGCAGAAAAATACCCTCCCTTGTTGCAGGGCTAGCTTTGTATTTTAACCATCTGCCTCTCAGGGCTAACCACCATCTAATTAACATGAAATGCAAGCCGGAGTATTAGATGGTGGGGCCATCAACATGCCAGACACTTCCCCGGGCTTCAAGCCAAACAACATAAACAAAGAAAAGCAGTGGAATCGCATTTCTCTGCTTCCCAGCAGTAGTGCATGCAAAGTACAGGCAGAGGGCAGCCCAAAGCATGGCACTTCTCCTGGAACTGGCACCAGTAGGACAGTCTTACTCGGCGCCTGCTCAGTCTATTCCCCCTGGAAAATTTCCCCCCTCCTCTTGGCAGACAAAAAACTCTTGGGCTAGAGGCGATATCTTTTATTAGACCAACTAAATAGCAGCAAAAAATATTCTTTCTTTGCAAACTTTCAGGTCCAAACAACCTTCATCAGGTGGAGGAGAATTCAAAGACTGTAAAAGTTCTCCCAGGTAGAAAAGAAACTTCATTTTGCACAGGGGAGGTAAAGGATGGTGCAGATCCCCTGGGTTTCCAAGTCCATTTTGTGAAAAAGTTGTTCTGTGACTCTACAGCTGAGGCAGAGACAAGGCTCCTGCAGGCTTCTTCCCTGAAGGTGTCAGATGTCTGGCAGGGAGTTGAATTTTGCTTATTTCCTGTTTAGCAATGAACTTTACATTTCCAAACGGCTAATTATGATATCTTTCATGTTTCAGGGATATAGGCTGTAGCCATGTTGATCTAAAAAGCAGAGGTAGACATGAACAAGGGTGTTTGGACCCCAAAACCTTGCAAAGAAAGGATTTTTTTGCCATTATTTAGTGAGTCTAATAAAAGATATTGCCTCTAACCCAAGAGTTTTGTCTGCCTCTGCTTTTTAGACCAACACAGCTAGAAGCTATAACCCCTCCTCCTGAAAACTTTGTAATGACAGAAGACTTGCTGTCAACAAGCCACAGTTCTGCCCCGACGGCGTGTCAGTCAAAGGGCTGTTCCTCCCTGCTGGCACACTCTGGATGCAGTTTCACACACTGAGGCTGGGCTGTCCAACCTCTGAGGGGCTGGGGGCTGCACACCATGTGGCTCACAAGCCAGTATGCCAGATGGGCCCCATGGCCTCCTCCCACCATGACACCCTGCTCCAGAGACCCCAGCTTCCACGGCAAGCAGAAGTAATAGGGACATGGTAACCACAGAGGGGGCCACAGGCCACGTGTTAACCCCCATGCAAGCTGGATGCAGGCCACAGAACAGCAGTTGCACAGCCTTGCACTAAAGGAATATTCTCCTACAACTGTGGTGGTGATGCTGTCACAGGAGTGTCACTGTGTCCAGCACAAGAGGAGTGTGGTTTCCTACCCTCACTCAAACAGAGCCAAGTTCTTAGAAGTTCATAACTCCTAAGATCTGCTTGACAAAACTATCTAAACAGTCAGCACATAACCTAAGTGCTCTGCCAGAACTCATGTCATGAAGAAACAGCAACCATTTTTAGTTGATCTTCACTGCATCCTTGACTGGGCACAGAACAAGCTGGGGAATTCCAACAATAGCTCTGCTATTTGGAAACCCCCTCCAGCATTCAAAGCCTTTATTATTTCAAGGGCACTTAGTGTGTAGATCATGCATCTCAGATCTCTGCATAATGAGAACTCTAGCAGGACCTGCTATACTGTCAATGTTTGTTCTCCATTTTCATAAAGTAATGCCTTCTTTTTGTTCACGGTGACTGGACCAGTTATTTGGATGGACTGCTATTCAAATGCTGCAGTAAAATTCACCCAGAGACCATCCCTGGCTGCATTCCTATTGAACTCTTTGTCCCAGGTTCCCCTGACTGTCTCCTAGCATTTGTCAAATGTGCATTTAGGCAGATGACTCAGCACTTACTGCCCCTGCTGCACCCTTACTTGAAAGCAGTGCTCAGGAAAGAGCACCAGGCACGATAGATGTAGTGCTGGCAGTCCTGCCATTCTGACTGCTCTTAATCTCCCTGAAAATGCTAGCCCTCACAGGACTTAACTCAAACTTAATTTGGTAATGTGCCTCCCTCAGACAAAAGCTCCCTTGCAGCTCCCAGAACAAAGGTAGGCTCAGCTTTCTCAGAGCAGGCTGTTCAACTGGTGGCCCATGGTCCACACAGATAATCAGTTGCATCTAGTCCACAGGGGGTTAATACTTGACCCCAAGGCTCCTGCCCTGCCACTGTTACAGTGGCTGAAGTCTCTAGGGTAGGACAGCATAGCGGGAGGCCCAGCAAGCTGGCTCTCTGTGTAACAGCACCCATGTGGGGAAAGGGAGAGGATGGTGCATGGTGGTGGCAGTAGGGGAGCTCTCATGGAGAGGGGCTGGAGGAGGGAGGGGGCTCGAACTGCAAAAATGAAGGGACAAGTGAAGCATAGTTCTCTAGCACATCCAAGAAAGACCATACAAAATATCTGGGGCTGTGAAACACACAACTAGCTGGAGTCAAACAGAAGCCTGATGGCAGAGCTAACTATGAGGCGGTAAGATTGGAGAATATGGTAGGTAGGGTGGATCCTCCGAATCAGGACATCATCTGAATGCTGGAAGCTGCAGAGGGAGAGGGAGAGGGAGAGGAACAGGGACGGGAGATTCTGGGCATGCTCCGTTCACCCTCCCCACTCAGCACCACCACTGCCACTGTGCAAGACAGGACACAAGGCTAGATGGGCCTTTGGTCTGACATAGTCAATGGCATTCCTTATGTTTTTAGGGTCCTCACCAGTGATGTCTCCATTAAACACTATGGTAAACTTTGCTGGGTTATGGATTAATACAACCACTGATCAGAGCACATACTGCTCACAGAAAAGCTCTCTGAAAAGAATTAACTAATGCAGGCCTCACTGGAGGTGGGGGAAGGTATTACCGTGTATCGCTGATTTTGGGTTTAGATTAGAATGTGCAGAAATAATTATACTTTTCATGCAGCTATTGGATAATGATGGCTGATAAGACCAGTACAGGACATCAAAATAAGGATGGCGAGATTAAGATGACGTAGTTAACACATTTTAGCATTTGGCGAGAACTTGGATATATATGATGTAAACAGAAGTTGTTTTGATCAGTGTACAAAGGAGGGTCTGGAAACTCTTGGCTTAGGGACACCATGTGCAAGTTATGCCTGTAGCTTACCACAAGCATCCACAATTACACATTGTGACCTACTGGCCATGCATGTCAGCAAGTAGGCACTGCACAGGTAATAAACCCGGCAGACACTCTGTTAAAGAACTGAGCCTGTGGTTGTTTGCTGCAACAAGGTCTTCAAGGGACACACAAGGTCTGCAGCAACAGCAACAGCAACAGCAATGGCAGCAGCAGAGACAGCTTCCTGACACAGCATGTGCAACAGCTCACCTGAACAGAGGGAACAACGCTTGCTTTACGGCTGCTTGTGAAGGGGGGCTCTCAGCTGTCCAGTGACAGCAATGACACCAGGCAGGAGGTCCTGGGCCCAACCTGGACACCTGGAACAGCTCCAGGAGGTCGAGGAAGATCCTCATGGTCCTTCCTCATGTTCAGGACTGTGAATGGTGGTAAAGACATTTGGGAAGACAAGCTGACTATCCTTTCAGCCCATATGATATCGACTCAGTTCAAACTAGAAGTGCTTCAAATACAAGCAGAATGTGAAATCCTTTACATATATGTCTGTCCATAGCCTGAGGGGCAAATAGAGCTGGAGGGGCACTTCTAATGCAGGCCCAGGATAGCCTAGATCAAAGTACTGATTTTTCAATAAGGTGATCTCTGAAATTTATACCTTCCCACAGTGAAAACTCTGCAGGTACTACATGTATTTTAAGTGCCCTTCATCTAAACTGAAAAGACAATGGAAACCTATCATCAGAGCGCATTTCAGTCTGATATGAATGGCAGTGCCTGAATCTTGGACACATTTGCATTGTTACATGGTGCTAAGTGGAAAAAGCCAAATCAAAATATGGGATTTCTCACCCCAATTTTGCCCTTAAAATCCTACAAGTACATGAAAGATCTCCAAAATCAAAATCAGATATACTTTACAGGAGAGGTTGTTTGGTTTCTAGAAAAGACATATTTGCCCAGTCCTGGCGAATGCTATAGATCGGCTTTCTTATTTTTTGAAATACCACAACAACTTAGTATATATAATATAAACAAAAAGTATGTATTAGAAAGCACAGCTAGGACTGAACTAGATGGACACAAAAGGAGTTTGAACAAATGAAACATATTATTTATCGTTACACTTAAAATTGGTTAATGACTGACAATTTCACACCTATGAAATATAGCATTCTGATGATAATCACAATGTAATTTACAGCTTTTTTGTACTTTCTAAAATAGGGATAAACATCCTGGGAAAGAGAAGGATTACTGACAATACATATGAATCCTAACCATATACTCTAAGGCAGTTTATCCACTTTCATTTCAGTGAATGAAGTTTGCTACATTTTATACCATGTGTTAGAAATGGGAACAACTGGCTACTTCACCCTTCGCCACAACAATCACTCAACTCCTTACTCTAAAATTATTCTTCCTCTTGTCTGTTTCCTTATGGCCTCCTTCTAATCCTTCGTAAAATTCTCTTTTATCAGATTGTTTTCTTCCATTAAACTCCCAATCTAGTAAAATAAAATATTAATGACTCTATATAAAAGCTATTTTTAACAACATAGTACCTGCAGACAGCATTCATTACCCTGTACAATCAAAAATTCTGAAATATCAGGCTTCATCCATTCTCTCATCTCCCCGTTCTGTATTTTATTGATGGCTGAATGCAGCAAACTGCTGAGCAGCACCTACAACTCCTACTAGCTTCAATGGAAACTGCTGATGCTCAGCACTCATTAAAAGATGGCTTTTACACTGATAGCTGGTAAAGCATTAGGCAGATATAGCACCACCTTAAATGTCTGCCGTAGAAGCACTTGGTTTACAGAACTCATGAGCTCTTTAGATGCCGTCAGACCATGCAGAGCTTTAAAATCTTGTGAATCACAGCTGAGCCCTTAGAGAACTTCCAGACTTCCAAGATACAAAGATGTTATGCTGAAGATCTTGTTCACAGACCAAAGCTATGTACGAAATAAGGAGTCCAGAACAGGAAGCACAGCATGCCAGCATGGGCCTGGTAACTCAATATTTGCACAGTCTGAGGCAATCTGAAAACTCAGCTACGAAACTGACCACAGATTTAGTAGAATGTGCACAGCACCCGCAAATTATGCTCATTCCCTATGGCAAAAGAATAAAGACTATTCAAACCCAAAACTAAAAAAAAATTCTGGTAAAGTCATGATGTATATAAATATCAGAATATATATATAAATATCCCTATAAAAATTTATAGTTAACAAAGAGAATAATCATTAAAGAGCAAGGAATTCAAAGACTGGATTAAATTTTCAAGAAGCCAAAATATTTAAAGAAAAGAATAAATTATTGTATTTACTTGCATGCCATGCACACCTTTTCCCCAAAAATCAGCTCCCGCCCCCCACCACATTTGTGTATGTATCTTAAGCAGGGAAGCTGATTTTCTGCCCAGAAAAGAAGCACCTGTTTTTATTCCTGCTCCACCAGGCAGCAGTAGTGGCAATTCTATTCAGGCAGCCGAGGGAGTCAACTGACTTAATGGCCCATTGTTCTTCACTCCAGACAAACATTTATCTTTTTTAGTGGTCTTGATGTTCACAAATCACACTGAAACTTCTTAGAGAAATTTTGCTGTTTGCTAGCTTCTCCTGGTCTTTCTCCTCCTATTTCAGGTACCCTGAAGCCTCTTATAGCTCTTTCAGAATCATAGAGCCAACCATGGAGACCAACCTTCAGCAGCAGCTAGAACTTCAGCTTCTGGTTAAGCAGGAAAGTAAGGGTAAGTGATCTGAAGACTAGGCCCTGGTCCTACTCTATATAGCCATAACTCCAGAAAAATAGGTGCATGTATTATTTGAAGGGGGTATGGTATGCAAGAAAATATGGTCCCTAAAGTCCACCCTCTTTAGTGGATCTAAGTGAGATGAGCGTAGCACAGTTCTGTTTGATTTCTCTCCACTGCTGGATTTTCTTATATGTTCTACCTCAAAAATAATGTTGAGCAGAATATAAAGATTTAGTTATATATTTTTTGTCAATGAGACTTTGTGCACATAAACTTGAGAAAGGTTGGATAAATACCTCTGAATTGATTTCCTACATTGTGTTTGAAGAGATTTCTCCAAAACAAGATCCTTGCACTGAGTTTACATGCAAGGCACTGATCCTAAAACCTTATGCATCAGAAATAAATGAGAATTCAAAGTGTTTTTTAGGTTTTTCTGCTATAGGGAAAAAGGAATGGAGAAATCATATTTTTTTGTCAATTGTAAATACAAACAGAAATAAGTGCTAGACTCATTTCAATGAGATATATGGTTAGACATTTCAAAAATTAAAGCACATGTCCTCCAAAACTCATTTCAATTTTTTTGTCCAATTAAAAACTTTATCAAAAATATTTCTCTTCACCAAAAACCCATGCATTAGTTTTAGTATGAAAGTGTATAAGTTGATATAAAAGAAAAATAAGACTTATTCATAAGAAAATATTAAATTAATTATTTTGTTAGACCCACTGCTCTGTAATTTATAAACTTTTTTTGTAAAATAAAGGTTTGCTTGACATGATAATAGAACAGCATATTTTATTCTTACCATACATGCTGTACTCCAGATATCAGCAGGTGTACTGTAACCTGCTCCTATTAAAACCTCTATGGATCTATACTGCCTTGTCTGGATGTCTTCTGTGAAGTGTTTATGCTAAAATGGAAAGAATTAAATTAATGGAAAAAATGAACAATAAAAGGGTCTGTGCCAAACAACGCAGGCTAAATACTTAAAATTAGATTTTTATACTTACCACCCAGCAAGCATTTCCCAGGTCAGCAATTTTAACTCTAATTTTATCTGCATTTCTTGGATCCAGGGGATTAACCAATAAGTCAGCAGCACGAGTTTTTGCTAGTACAAGCAAAAAGTAAAGTATTTAGTATCCATTGCATGCATGTTATGTATTATCTATAGACAACATTGGCTTGGCAATTCATCCAATTTCTTAGAGACTCGGAGACATCAAAATCATTTTCTGAATATTATAAGAATGTTAAGGGACATCAACAAGATACCCTACCTATGTGCCTAAGACTGGGATATGTTGGGTTTTGGGTTTGTTTGTTTCTTTACTGTCCTACAGAATAAAAAACATACACCCAAACTTGGCCAATCTATAGGACTATAAAAGATCTTAGCATGCACGTTTGGTGTAGGCTTTAGTTTAGAAGTTGAACTCAGATAAATTCTCTGAATTGTACTAAGTAGGGAATACAAGCTGAACACAACTTATCCTGCCGCTGCTACTACCAGCCGTTGAGGGCTTCTGTGACAGGAGGCACAAGGACTGATGGATCTCTACATACCCCAAGCTGGCAGCCAGCCAGCAATTAGAAAGCAAACTAATTCAAATGCACAGGGGACAAGAACCAGATAGAGGGTAAGAGATGGCAGCACAGTAAAAGAACTGGGACAAAGAGCTAGGGAGGGGCAGGTAGAAGCACAAGATCAAGAACTGGGGGACAGGAGGGAGGCACTAGTACTATGAACAAGGAGACTGGAAATTCACTAGGGAGAAGGGGTGATGACTGGAAGTAAGACTGGATGAGAGAGAGATGCTTGGGTTAGAGAAGAAGGACTGGACTGGGACTGGTTAGGCAGTTTGGACACCGGGACAAAAAGCCTGGGGAGTAGACCAGGAGTGGTGGGGGAGACTGAGACTAAAAGATTCAGAGCATTGGATCTGGGGCTGGCGAGGCAACAAGTGTGGAGGGAGTGGGATATGGAGCCAGGCCTTAGAGATTAACAATTGGATGCAAGGAGGGTGGCACTCAGTTGCAGAGCCTGAGGATATGATTGGGACTGGCTAGAAAAGGAGACTGCGTCTCTGACCTGCGGGCAAACAGACCTGGGAGAAGGACAAGTGACAGATCACTGACTAGTAGAGTACACTGCCCTCAAGAATCTGG
>NW_017729008.1:15819261-15848801 GCF_001723915.1 Gavialis gangeticus | reverse complement strand
TGTGGAGAGAGTGGGATATGGAGCCAGGCCTTAGAGATTAACAATTGGATGCAAGGAGGGTGGCACTCAGTTGCAGAGCCTGAGGATATGATTGGGACTGGCTAGAAAAGGAGACTGCGTCTCTGACCTGCGGGCAAACAGACCTGGGAGAAGGACAAGTGACAGATCACTGACTAGTAGAGTACACTGCCCTCAAGAATCTGGAAGAGTGTCTCGGGTCTCAGCATCCCTCTGCTGAGACCAATTATTTGAACAATTATTTGTAAAACTCAGTGGATGACAGCCTATTACTGCTATCCATTACTCCGTTAGCTCAAGTGGCAGAGGTCTGTGTTGTGGGTCTAACCGTTCCAAACCTACCAGTGAACCCTGCAGCTGTTAGCATAGTATAGAGCCACAGAGTGGAATTTCTGGGCTTTTTCAGTTTGCTTTAAAAAAAACCAAAAACCTTGGAAATTGCACACAATAAACATGTTAAGAAAACAGAAACATTTTAGAGTCAAACATTAAAAAATTTAGGAAACGTCAAAAATGGGGATTCCTGTAAAGCCCTACTTCAGCTCCCTTGTGCGTATGCATTGTGATAGCATTTTTCATTATGTAGCCACATACGTTCTTTTAAAAAACACAGGAAGCTACATCACACAGCACCTAGGATGGACCTACACTGGGCTGAATAGGGCTGTACAGTCAAGAAGGCTGTTTTCAGCCAGACTCCACCTCATGTCTTGCTGAATTTGAAACTGCTGTCACACATGAGGCAGGGAATTGCAGGAAGAGACGGCAGCACTTCAGTGTAAGGCTGCCTTGCAGAACTGGATCCCAAATCTGTCCATTGCCTTGCAGAACTGGATTCCAACAGGGCTCCCAAGGGAAGATGGACAAATCCTTTATTCCACAAGTGTCATATTAACCTGTGCTCCCAGGGCGGCATCCAGATTCATGTCAGGGACTTCTCATGGCCAGATCTGGACCCACAAGTTATTACATAGGCCAGATGCAGACTCAGCAGCAAAGTAAGCAGGGATTAATGCAGCCATCACTCAACTCCTACTCCACCATCCTCCACTACTACCCTGTGCCCAAGCAGAGCTCTGTGGCTGTTCCCTGGCAGGCGCTGCTTCTACCCACCTTGCCCCCGAATTCCCGGTCCCTCTAGAAGCCCTGGGCAATATGACTGTGTAGGCCACATTCAGCTCACAGGCTATGTCAGACACTCTTGATTTATACTGTTTCATGTGACCTTGTCTGGGTAATCAAGGAGCACCTCCCTACTTAATATAAAGTGTCTTTATTATAGCAGTTTCTTACAGAGCTGTTACAGGTCCTGCTGTTCTCCCCCCACCTCTTTAACTCTCCTCCACTTCCTGTCTCCTCCCCTCACTTCCTGTTCCTCCTTCAGACTCCTCCTTTCTGCTGATGCTGGTTTTGCTGAGGTCCAGACATATTGTTACATCTTTCCTTTCAACAGTTCAAAACCGATGATTAGCTTATTCCTCTGGTTGGGGCAGAGGTTGCCAGCACATAGCCCACCGTGGAGACTGAGCCTTTACTGCTGGTCTGCCATGTTCTTTAGGGCTCATAGCCACCCAGGTGTGCTGGTCGTTGTACCAGCCTCCCAGTTCTTGTTTGCTTGATTTCCTGGGTGCTACGCCTGCTTCTGTTTTGTCCGTGTCTTTGTTTTGCGGGCTGGCCTCTGCTTGTGTATCTCTTTCCTTTGTGGAGTCCATGGCATCTTTCTCCCCTATCTGGGGCTCACTGATGACCAACCAGTTGTCAAAGTTGTCTTGGTCCTGATCCTGGGATCTTTTGCTCACTTGTATTTCTGCTCTGCTGGCTCACCGCAGCTGCTTCCGGTTACGTTTCAGTCACTGTCCACTATCTGTGACAACTTTGTAGGATCTATCTCCCACTGCACCCTCAAAGGTGGCCTTTTGCCATTCTTTCACATGTGGACTTACTGGCTGTACCCAGACCTTTTCCCCTCTGCACAGTGGTCTCAGGTCCGTGGCTCCTTTGTTATACTGTGATACTTGCTGAAACTGTTGCTTTTTTAGCTGTTTCTATGTACTGTCACCCCTTCCCCCTGGCAAACAGTCTCTCATGGGGAGTAATGTTTTAGTTCTCTGGCCCATTAATCTTTGGGTTGGGCTACTGTCCATTCCTTGGGAGGGTGTGTTGCAATGGTCCAATAGAGCCAGGTAGGGATACCCTGCACTCTTATTTGCCCTCAACAAGAGTCTCTTGGCTGTCTTTACTGATGATTCAGCCTTCCCACTGCTTTGTGGGTACGCAGGGGACGATGTCTTGTGCTGGAATTCCCATCTAGTGCAAAACTGTTTGAATTTTCTTGAGGTGTATTGTGGGCCATTGTCTGAGAACAGTGTCAGGTGGCCCATGCCACGCAAAATGAGCCTTCAGCTTCCTGATCACTGTTCTTGCCTGAGTGTCTTTGAGGTAATCCACCTCCCAAAAATTGAAATAGTAGTCTACGGTGACCATATAGTTTCTGTCAGTGACATTGAACAAGTCAGTCCCTACCTTCTCCCAGGGCTGAGAGGGGATGTCACAAGGGTTCAATGTCTCTTTCTGCTGTTTGTCACTGTATTCCTTGCACACCTCACACTGCTCCATGTATGTTCTCAAGTGGGCATTCATGCCTGGCCAGTAGATGCACTCCTGTGCTCTCCTTAGGCATGACTCTATTCCCATGTGTGAAGCATGGAGCTGGTTCATGATGTCTCACCGCAGAGCTGCTGGGATCACTATGCTGACTCCCTTGAACAGAATTCCATCCTGTGTACACAGTTCACCCCTCCATTGGTAGTGTGCAGTAACTTCTGGTGGTACTTGTGCCTTGTGCTGTGGCCAACCCTCTAGGATGGTTCATTTAACTGCTTGTAGCATGCCGTCCTGTTCTGTACTCTACTATATTGCTTTGAGACTGCTTTTGGAGATGGGTAAGTCTTGTACCATATTAATGGACTCTATCTCCTGTTCTACAGATCCATCCGTGCTGCGCTCTGGAAGGTATGCCCTACTTAGTGCATCTGCCACTTGCAGGGACTTCCCCGGGTAGTATTTTATACTCACATCATAGGCCTGGAGTCTCAGCAGCATACGTTGAAGTCTCTTAGGAGCACTCAGCAAGGTTTTTTTCATTATGAACTCTAACGGTTTGTGATCTGATTGCACATTTACTCTCTGGCCAAAGGTGAACTGATGGAACTGTTCCAGTCCCAACAATACTGCTAGTAACTCCTTTTCTATCTGTGTGTATCTTCTTTCGGTTTCAGTCATTGCTGTACTAGCAAAAGCTACAGGCTGCCCGTTCTGTATCAGTATTGCTCCCAGACCTCCTTCTGACGCATCACATTGTAGCACTAGTTGCTCAGCTGTGTTGTAATACTTCAGTGTTGGGGCCTCGCTGATAAGATTTTTAATTCTTTTGAATGCTTCCTCTTGGATCTGTGCCCATTCCCAGGCTGCATCATTGTGTATTAGCAACCTGAGTGGCTCACAAGTGTTGGACAAGCGTGCACAAAATTTGGACAAATAGTTAACCATCCCAATAAGGTGCTGGACTCCTTTGACATCCTGTGGCCTGGGCATCTCCATAATGGCTCTCGCCTTCTCTGGGTCTGCCCACAGTCCTTCCGAAGTCAGCAAATGTCCAATGTGGGGTACTCCTGTTGTTCTCAGCTGTATTTTGCTGGCATTCAGCAAAATGTTCTGCTTCTCTCTTAAAGAGTTGTTGCACTTTGGCGTCACGGTCACAGATCGCCTCTTCCTTATCCTCCCCTTCTCCTATGACAAGAATATCATCAGCCACAATCTTGATACCTGAAAGACCTTCCAGCTCCTTGTTCAGCTTCCGCTGGGAATCTTCCAAAGCTGGATTGATCCCCATGGGCATCCTTAACCAGCGATACCTGCCAAAGGGTGTACTAAAGGTTGTCAGGTGGCTGGAAGATTCATTTAGCTCCACATGCCAAAATCCATTCTTGACATCACAAACTGTGAACACTTTTACCCTAGCCAGGTCAGGTAGTACATCCTCAATTGTTGGCAGTGGGTAGTGGCTTCTTTTGAGTGCCCTGTTAAATGGTTTCAGATCAATGCAGATATTGAGTTTGCCTGACGGCTTCCTTACTACTACTAGGCTGCTGATCCAGTGAGTGATTTTTTTTCAATTGGTGCGATGATGCCTTTTTTCTGCAGGTTTGTCAATTCTTTCTTCAGTGGCTCCAGCAGAGCTAGTAGAACTCTGTGTTTTGGTAGTCATACTGGTTGCACCTGTGGATCTATTTCTAACTTCAGTTTCCCTTCAAAGAGCCCAGTGCCCTGGAATATGTCTCCATTTCTTAACAAAATGTTAGGTAGTAAACCTAATGACCATTTGTGACAGGGCACCAGTGGTGTCTGTCACTTTAAGGGCTAGAGCAAACAGGTGTTTGATTACAGTGGCCATTTTAGAGCTCTGGCCACCTATATAAACAAGAGCAGTTTAGTGCTGGGGGCCAGGCAAGAAACACTGCCTGGCTGCTGCATGGGAACATCTTACAGGTAGGAGCAGGAGGCTCTGGTCCTGGGCATGACCAAAAACTGCACCCTGCCAGGAGTGGGTGGCCTGGTGGGGCTCCCAGTGGTGCAGGAGCCCACAAGAAATGCCAGGCCAGTTACCATGCCAGTAAAAGGTGGGTAGGGGCACCTTAACCCCGCCCTCACCTTCCGGTGGGTCATATGTTCCCTCTAATCCAGGGAAGGCCAGGTAAGCTTCTTGAAGCGCCTGAGCCTGCTTGGGTGAGTGACCCCATGGGGCCAGGCACACCTTGTGAAGCACCTGAGCCAGGAATGGGGGACCCTGATCCCTGAGTGCAGGCAGGAGGCTAAGACCTAACCCGAGGGACCTGACTGGTCAACACTGGGGCCAGGAACCAGACAGGGGTCAAAAGGGCCAGAGGCCCACTGCAAAGGATGCCCACGTATTGTAGAGAAGCTTGGGGTCCTGACTGGCCTGAGACAGGTCCAGGGCTTAAAGGAAAGCCAAAGGTCCCAGGGAAGGGGCCACAGCTAATGGGGGAAGGGGACGGTTGAGTTGGCTACCTGAGATGCCATCTGCGAGGCTTTGGCTGTGGTGTAGGGGTGGAACAGAGCTGCGGATAGCCCCCCAATATCAGGGTGTATAATGGGCAGCCTCCTGCCTAATTATTACATCAAGGCATGGCAGGCAAGAGAGGCAGGTAGCTAACTCGTAGACAGGAGGCAGGCCAGTGCTTGCTCTGGGCATGAAAGCTTGACCCATCACAGGCAGGTAAAGGAGGAGAGCGAGAAACACTGTAAATTGCAGGCGGTAATGTTTCTTGTTGTGTAGATTTATTATAGTCAGCTGGCACTTTCCCAGTGGCTTCACTGTTTTTTTGTTATACATTAACAGCACTTGGTGACATTTTTCCATTCTGATGCTGCTACTCAATAGATTCACAGGAAGGACATTGCAAGTGGCTCCACAATGCACCTGGAATCTAATAGGTTTTTGCTCTAGTATCATTGTTGCAGATATGGCTAAGTTGTTCCCTGCTTTTTTCTGTAACGTGTGGATCCTGTGAGTCTGTGAATCTGTCAAATTTACACTGAAAGCTTCCTCCTCATCTGTAGTCTCCTGATCCCTCATCACTGCGTGGACTGTTTTTTGTTCTATTTGGGTGGCTATAGCACTGACCCCTGAAATGATTCTTTTTTCCACATTTTTTGCACTCTTTTTCCATAGGCTGGGCATTTGTCCTTTTGCCTTTCATGTAATTTCCCACAGCGCATGCACTGAATCATATTGTCGGCATTTGCAGTTGGCCTGTAAGGTTCCTGCTTTCCAGAGTCTTTTAAGTTGAGCCTGTGAACCTGCTCTGTACATATGGCTATTAATATCATTTTGATCCTTTGTTTAGACAAATTTGCTGCCCTTACAATTTGGTGACATTTTTTTTTTCCAGGGTTAGATCTAACTCTCTTAGTAGTCTCTCCCTCAGGGCAGAGTCCTCTGTGCCACACACAATCCTATCCCTGATTAGGGAGTCTTTTATGTTTCCGAAGTTACATGAGGATACCAGAGTTTTCAGTGCTGTGATATAGGCCTCTATTCCTTCCTCTTCCTCTTGGTTTCAGGTGAAAAACTGATATTTCTCTACAGTCTCATTTTTCCTGGGGTCACAGTATGCATCAAATGCTTCTATTAACTGTTTTAGTGTGTCAGGGCTCCCTGGCATCAGTGTTGCACTTACTTCATGGCCTTTTTCCCCCACTAGATAGTAAAACAGCTTTACCTTCATTTTCTCTTCTTTATCAGTCATGGTTAACTCTGTATACAAACTGAATTCTTGCTTCCATGTGTCCATGCCTGTGCCAGCCTCTATGTGTTGAAATCCAGCTGTCCTGGGGGCTGCAGTCCCGCCATGCTTCTCACAATCTGTTTGAATCACTGCTGGGGCCCAGGCCTCTCTTTTCTCTTGGGCTTCCTCACAGACTTTCTGCTGCCACCATGTTTCATGTGACCCTGTCTGGGTACTCAAGGAGCAGCTCCCTACTTAATATAAACAGTGTCTTTATTATAGCAGAGAGCTGTTACAGGTCCTGCTTTTCTCCCCCAGCCTCTCTAACTCTCCTCCACTTCCTGTTCCTCCTTCAGACTCCTCCTTTCCGCTGCTGCTGGTTTTGTCTCTGAGATCCAGACATATTTTTACACATACTAAGTAAGATTTAGTGAAGCACTCTACCAACTGGCTTATTAAAAATTAAAGGTAGTTTACCTACTGTACAACAGTATCCTAGTACACTGAGACAAGTATTTCTTTAGATGATATTGATGATTAGATTGATGTTTATATCTAGTAGCTATGTGTGAGATGACGCTTATACAAACCTAATGCTCATCAGCAAGAATTTTCACAATTCCCCTCTACCTGCTTATGCTTATTTCCTCTTAATATCTGTTCTGTTACTTTATCAGGATTTAAAAGACTTGTTGATGTATGATTTGGTAGCTGCCACAGAGGAATTCTAATGGTGACATGCTGGTGCCACCGATTTCAGCAGCAAAACTCCTGTTGATTGCAACAGGACCCAGATTGCACCTAAAGTCTTTTTCTTATGAATCTCCAACAGACGAAATCTGAAGACTGTTGTCTAGGGTCTGCTAAAGTTGCCCATCACAGCACCTACTTTGGATTAGAAGAAAGGACATGGAAAGCAAAGTGTTTTTCTGCTACTCTCTAACTTATGAAATGTCATAAATTGTGTTGATGTAGGATAAAAATCTAATAAAAATGTAGTCAATAAAGAATTATAGCACAGGAATATAATTAATGATTGTCAATGTGGTATTATAGAAAATTGATCTCATAAAACCCGAGTTCATTCTTTAATGAGGAGATTACGAATTTGGTTGATAAAGCTAGCTGCTAAAGTAATACATTCTATAAGACATTTCACTTAGTATTAGATTATATTATGACTAAAAATTGCACTAAACAATCTAGATAAAGTACATCTTAAATGGATTATGAGCCAGCTGACAGATCTCAAAAAGCAGCTGGCAGGGAGAATTATCAGGAAAGATGTTCCTAAAGGGACTCTAAATGAATCAATGAGCTGAAAGAAAACAAAGTCACCGTTGATAAAATATACAAGGTTTTTTTTGTTTTGTTTTTTACTATATAATAAGGACAGTTCAGTCTTAAAGAAAGATCTAACTCATCTGCTAAGGTGGACCCATTCAGCCTAGGATTGGGATAAGTTTTTGCAAACCCAAGCATTTTGAATAAAGCCAAAAATTTTACAGCAAGAGGATGCGACCCATGCTGGCAGAAGTGGGTGGGTACTATATCCTTGAAAGCAGAGGACCCAGAAATGACCCAGTGAAAATGCAACTGAACATGAGATCTGGTGTGATGCTTTGGTTATATAATACTTGGATGTATATAAGTTAATAGGGATAGGGAGGGGGATCTTGGGTCTTTATACAACATTGATGAGACCAGAACACTGTATACTGTTTTATCTTAGTATTACCTAACATTATAACTAGATATGTGATTAAACATTGTGGCTAACCATTTTAGAGGTTGAAAATTGAAGACAATGCAGAAAAATGGAAACAAAATATTTGAGAGCAGGAGAAAACGCCCTCCAGTAACAGATAAAGAGTGATTAGCTTTGCTTATCAAAAGAAGATTGAAAAACTGACTTGATGCTCTTACATGGTAAAAAATACCTAGTTGTAAAAGGCTCTTTAATCTACTTGAGCAAGACATAACAGATACTAAAGGCTGAAAGTTGAAGCCAGACAAATGTCATTTAAGCACAGCACTTTAAGTCAGGGTGATCAAACACTGAAGCAATGACCAAATGAAGTGATGAATATTCCATCTCTTGATGTATTCAATTCAAAACTGGATCATATGCTTTTGCCTCTCACGTTTATTAGCGCATAAGCTTGTGTTTGTAACAGCAAAGAAATTAAATTCAGTGGAATAAAGGAGATCAGACTAGATGACCTTATGGTCCCTTCTGTTCTTAAACTCTACAAATTTATGAATAATGGTTACTTATATCTTCCCTATTTCTCCTATGCAAACTGACCCACTCAGTAGTAACATTTCTGCCACAAAAACTTGTCATTTAAATTTCAGTCATGCCAGCTGGGTCATACTTTTCACAGAGTGTCACTTTTAGTTTATTTTACTTATTTCTAATACTCCTTTAATTTATCAAACTTCATACTGCTTAAAATGCATTTTTGTTGCTCTTATCTTTAGTGCTGTAACTGAAAGTACATGCTGGAGTGTCTGAGTTTAGCAAAACCCTATTGTCTTTCATTCCAAACCATAGTTTAATAACCGTTCAGTCTTGAAACCCTGAAAATAACACCCCTTTAGTTTCAATGAAGACGGTGTAAATTAAATTGCTTTGCCTCAATTAGAAGGCATTACAGAGCACTCTCAAACCTAAACTCCACCCCTCTTCTCCCTTGCCCTTCATGAATTCATCTCTCTCTATTATTCATCATCCTTACCACCCAAAGAAAAACTGACAGGAAACCCTATCCGTCCATACTACTGTTTGTGCTTCCCTGCTCCCTGATATGTGACAGGAACAGAACAAACCTTCTTTTTCTTTCATCTGTTCCCATATATACAGGTGGAAATTCACTAATCTACTTCAAGACCAGATAGATAACTCCGAGCTGGAAAAAAGATCCTTAGATCATCCTGTCCATCTCTATACTAGATATTTGTCCAATTTGTAGTTCTTTTGTTCTAGCACGGCAGAAGCAGAATATTATCCCACTCTCACGATTTGGATCAGGTGATCCACAGCTCTATTTTAAAATCCAGATCTGTAATATTTAAGCATTAATTCCAATTAAAGATTTCGTTGTGAAATTATCAGTCAAAAATCATTTGCCAGCTCCTCTTAATATTTGTTTCAATTTCATAAATCAATTGGTGATCCCTACTTCTCAGTCTCTTAATCTTCTAACTCAAGTACAGAATATTCTCAGGAACTCACTTCTGTGCAATTCACCATTCTATGAATGCTGTGCCTGGCTCTGCTCCACACCCTCATTTGTAATCATTCATAAGTCTCCAGCTGTTCTCCTAGCTCCCATACACAGTTTCTAAACAAAGCCTGCTAAACAGTCACTAACTACCTCT
Source organism: Gavialis gangeticus (assembly GCF_001723915.1). Classification (NCBI taxonomy): domain Eukaryota; kingdom Metazoa; phylum Chordata; order Crocodylia; family Gavialidae; genus Gavialis; species Gavialis gangeticus. Next base: position 15,839,091 of record NW_017729008.1, on the reverse strand, counting down.
AAAAACAATTCACCAAACCAGCATTTTTTGTCTCTGCCATTCACCACTGAAAACACAGACTTTATGCTTGTTATTTCAAGCCTCCGAGGAGCACAGCTGAGATCTCCTACTCCCTGCTAACAGTCTGATTTTCTTTGGATTGTTTTTACTTTGTACTCTTATTAGTCACTCGCACACGTAGCTCCAGCCTCCAACTCAGATGCAATTCGCTCAGCTGACCTCTCAGGATGTTCTTTAGTATTTTCTCTCCCCCACTCTCCTAATTTAGTTTTCTACTTCAGGATCACACCCTCTTATAGCTATATCTCTGTGTTGCTTTACTGGTTGCTTCATTGGTTTGGCTCCACTCTTTGTAGCCACTGGCTCACAGAAAAAGCACTCCATCCAAGAACAACCATAACGCAACCCTCCAATACTATTATGTTTCTGTTTCTTGGATCAGCACTTCTTTCCGCTTCAGTGGCAGCAAAATATTGTGGGGTCAATTCTGCTCCCTGCTCTGCTCCTTATGTATGTTCTGAGAGCTGTAAAGGCACTGCAGATGTCCAGGGAAAAGTTACACACCTCCCCTAACCTCTTGCAGGGGATGAATAAGGTTCATACAGAAAACCTGTTGCAGCCCCAAGCACAGGGGGAGGAGCAGAGGCAAGTGAAGAAATAGCATAGCAAGGGAGATTCTAGAAGTAAAGCAAGAAGAACAACCATAGTTCTTCCCCTGCTTGCAATGTAGTGCAGTGCGGTTTGGCAGGGCAATCTGTGTAATTAAATGGAGGAAAAAGATTTTTCTTTCTTTTAAATGGAAGCTGCATTCTGGACTGCTGGCATCCCATCACTAAGGGAGTCCACAAACTCCCTTCTGCCCTTGTGGAAAGCACAAACCAACTTAATATCCAGAAGGCTGATGAATACAAACTGCTGGACAATGGTTTGGTCTCTTCAAAAATAAACTTGCAGCACTAAGGTTACACACAGTACTGACTCTACTAATACACACTCTAAAGAGGTACAGATTGCCAAACATACAGATACCTATGCTTATGTTCTGCTGAATGAACATGGCACCGTAATACACATCTACTAAGACACTTACATGGTTCCCCAACATTTTGTATCTGAGCATAGAAATGATTTAAATTATTCTTAAAGATATGTTATATGCAAAGCAGTTAAAGAAAGTTGCTTATTTTGGCTTCTGCTTTTGCTGGAATTTATAATTAAAATTAAACTAACAACTCCAGGCACCAACAGTGATAAAATACAAAATTTAAATAATCACAATTAAGATGTCACACATAACACACAATGCAGTAAGCAAAAAGTCTAGTTTCAAACCATCTCACTGGCACAAAATGAAAAGTAAATTCTGAGTTTACATCTCAGAGAACAGCAGTAAGACATGCACATAAGGTTTAACCCCATTATTCCTTCCATGTATCATTCTAAACACACACAATATTTATACAGTAAGGCAGGAACTTACTTTTTGGCAAATCCCCAGTACTAGATGCTGAAACTGTTCTGCTCCTATCATGAGATGGGCTGCTTTCCTCTCTTTCCGTTATTGTTGATCCCTCAGAAAGGGCTGAACCACAAGCTACAGATTCTAATGCTCCAGAGAACACTGAAGCTGAAAATTCAGAGAACTGTGACTCAGGAATTTTATGACATCCATTTGGCAATTCACCATTAAACTGTTCATAGGAGCTACTATAGGAATAATCACTTTTTGCATTTGACTCATCGAGGCTATACTCCTCAGTGTTTGGACAGTCTTCCTCTTCCTCATCTTCATCTTCAATCTGTTGTTCCAATAAGAATGGACCATTTATAATATGACCGTTTGTTTTGGGGGATTCTATCCACTTAGAGTCTGTAGGGTCAGTGTTGACAAGTTCCTGTTCCACATCATCATCTTTTTCAGTATTTTCTTTTTCTGTGTCCTCTTTTTCTTCCTGATCTTCTGCTTCGCCTTAATATAATGAACATATTAGACCAAATGTCAATTTATCTTTCTAAAATTATGACATCTCGTAATGTTTAACTCTTAAATACTGGACTTTTGACATAACATGCAAAGAAACACTGCATTTTACTTGAATACACAAAGAAATTAATCTTTACCTAAAGTTTTCAATGTATTACATATCTCATATTTTTATTTGGAAACCCTTTAGAACTCTGGTTCTTGCCCATTTAATCTTCTTTTAAAGTTATTTCTCAGCAGAGTTAAGAAATTATTATTATCCAAGATTTGCATTTTTATAGTGCCCAAAGGCTCTATTGTTCTAAAAGGGTGAATTTCACCCCTAAATATTTCAAAGTATACCCTGAAAGCTGTTCTGTGTGCAAGGGCAACAGGAGTCCCACTGATTTTTAAAGAGTGGGATGGGTGTACAGGTGCATGCAGAACCACTTGCAGGGGCACAGACAAATTCTGAAACAACGAGCAAGCATAACAATCAACAAGAAAGAAAGGGGGGAGAAGGTTGTATTAAGAAAGCCAGAAAACCAGAGACACAAGTTCCAGACACCTCCTTTCCTGAGGGTGTTTGAAACTGTCTCTCGCACACCAGCTCTCTCTCCAGCACTCTTTAGCCAAAGCCACTGCTCCTTGCATTTAATAGCCAGTGGATAAAATAGAGGTGGGGCAGCATCAGCAGGGATCCAGGCTAGAACCTGGGACCTCCTCTCTTCCAGTAAGCAGCCATGTCACTGAGCCACACACCATCTGATATAGGCTCTTCCTCCTCTTTGCTGCCCAGACGCATTTGTACATATGATATCAGGTGCTTGTAGACATGACAAAAATTGCCCTTTTGTGTGGCTTAATCATGTCCCACTTTACACATGAGTTTTTGGTGATTTAAATTAGTTGCATCATCATAAACTAACCCCCATCTGGATGTAGAATAGTTTGCGATGATGCAACTTGGAAAGGTGCAGCCATTAATCTGCCATGTGTACAAAGTAATTCACTGAATGACATGTGGTGAGGCCCTTTGTCCATCAGATGTTGCAACAATTTTTGTGTAGTGAGCCCCCTTGTCCACCAAGTGCCACTACAATTTGCAGATATTTGTGTGTAGTGAATGTTTTAGGACACCCAGGGGGAGACTTGAATGCCACTGATTGGCCCGCATTAGCAATAAGCATGCCCACTTTAATAATTGCAGATGAGCTGTCAGCATTCATCCCCTCACCAGCTATCTCTAAACTGCTCAGCAATTCAAACCATGTCCTGCTGGCAGCCGTGGCATTCACAGGGCTAAAGAACAAGCATGCCCATAAGATACAAAAAGTTGCCACTGCTCTGTGCTTTGAGGTGTCATCATGTGCCAGGTGAACGCCCCTGACTGGCACCAAAACTTGCAACAGAATCTCCAAAACTTGCCTAGAATCTCCCTTGCTAGGCTCACAGAGCCTAGGTCTTGCACACATAGCAGAAATCCCCAGACTTTGCCTGGCAACAACTATGAGGAACCCCTGCACCGTTAAAACATCCCTTTCAGCTGGCTCCAGCATAATAGTCCCCCTAATGCCATTAATTCACTCGCTGGTTTTACGTAAAGTAGTAGAGTTCTGTGAGGTTGATCATGAGTGTTAAGCACACCTGCTTTATGAATAGCGGGTGAGTTGTGTCAGCACTCATTCCCTCACTGATGATGTCTAAACTGCTCAGCAGTTCAGACCATGTCCCTCTGGGAGAGGTGTCTTGACACACAGGTCAGTAGGTAGCCTGCTACTATGCCATGGCATAAACAGTACAAAAGGACACAGAAGGTCTAAAACACGTCCAGAACAAGCAGGCCCATAAGATACAAAAAGTTGCCACTGGTGCAGACAGAGCCCCACTCCCTGCCTGGACCCTGCCTGGATCCAGCATGTGCTAGGTGAACACCGCTGACTGGCGCCAAAAGTTGCAACAGTAGCAGAACATGTCTGCTGTCCAAACTTTGCCCAGACACAACAGGGTGGGAGGGGGGTAAACTTCCCTTGGCCCTGTCACCTCAAGACTTATAAACTGAGCGCACAGTTCCCCAGGGTCCCCTTATTGATCCAAGATGTCTGACGTTCAGGAGAGAATGGAGCAGACCAGGGTCCACCTGGACTTTCACCAACATAAACAGCCTGGTGTGAGTGCTGGGGGAACCTGAGGTTGTAAGCCAGTTTGTCTGCAGCCTGTGGGCCAACTGGCACACGTACCTTGATGTTGCTTGGAGAATGGGCAAGTGGGGGCACAACAGTACAGCAGTCCATTGCCATGTCAAGGCAAAGATGCTGTAGGCTGCTTTCCACAGGGGTCTCACCGAAGCACAGCCACAGGGCACCCCACTGCGTGACATGGCCCATTACAGATACCTCCAGCCACTAAGGGCTGGAGGTACTGGAGTGCTATGAATGCACAAGGACAGAGGCCTCTGGGGGCTCCAATGGAGAAGACAGCAGCAGGGTCCCAGTCATGTCACCTGCCACTTCCTCCACGGAGGACAGACCATGGAGCTCGACCTCCACTCAGTATGTGAAGCCCTTTAAGTCACTTGTCACCGGAAGTGACAGCTGTGATTGGGCTGGGCAGTGAAATGAAAGGGGGGGGGAGGGGGGCAGCATAGGACAGTGCTTTAAAGACCCTGGGAGTTAGTGGGCAGTGCAGGGAGGTACATCGGTGGTCAAAGCAGGTAGATACTTGTTTTTAGCCACTCAGGGCCTGCTACAACCTGTGGCCAGGCACCCCCTTCTTGGTCATTTTGGGCCGACTGTTTATCCACTTCCAAGATTTGACAAGTGTCTTTTTAGAGTGCCAAGCAGCCTTAATTCACTCTTTTCCCTGCATTTCTTGATTTTCAGCTCCACTTGCAATGCTGCAGCCAGGGACATGCAGGCTACCAAGGCAGGCTGCCACCCATGCACACACAGACAGGATCATGAACATCCTCAGGGACTGTGAGTATTGGTTGCGTGAGATGGTGAGACAGATCTGTCTGGCTATGAGCAGATTCATGGCTGTCCAATATGGCAGGAATCGGACTGAGTCCAGGAGGCATTCTCAGACCAAGGAGGATCAGCCAATAATGATGATTCTATGCCTGCCAGTCATCGACTCCGCCAGCCATACTCTTGCCCGGGAGCAGAACAGGCCAGTACAGAGCCATGCTCTACCATGCAACAGTTCTCAATCAGGCTTGAAAAGTCCACTTTAGAGCCAATGTCTTTTAGTTAAAAATTATTATTGCTTAGATTTTTTTTTCATGACTCATGCATCATTAAAGTAGTAAAAAGGAATTCCTCTGTAGTAATTATGCAGCATTATCTTATAAATGCTGTTCTCTGGTTTGCTTAATTATGGTTAGTATATGGTTTGTAAATAAAGGGCTATTTTGCTTTGTTCGATTCTTCACTTCATGTTCCCTTTAAGAGGGGGAATATAGAAGGGTGGGGGAGGGGATTTGCTGGCTTATAGTGGCAATTAGCACTTACTCAAGCATGCCTGACTGGTTTTGAATCTGCTTTGTTCTCTATCACTACCAGTCATTTGGTTGAACTCCTGAGAAGCTGTGTGTGTTCAGAGGAAATATTATGTGCATTGTACAGCACCCACCCAATTACTGCTCCCCGCATTAACAAAATTCTGGGCCGTCCCACCACCACCAGGCCTTATTTTGGCCACTATGTCTTTCTCTGGGCATAATAATAAAAGCCCAGGCTTTGAAAACCCCTCCCCACCCCCACCAGCTCCTCCCTTAGATGGGGTAGTTGGGGAGTGCTGAGAGTGCATGCACTGAGAGGAAATGTTATGGGTGCAGTGGAGCATCCTTGATTACTGCTTACCACCATACCTCGCAGTAGCCACATTCTGGGCAAACACCCCCCCCTCCCCACCTCAGTCCAGAAGTAGGCATGTCCTCTTTCGTTAGTGCAATGCATCTGAAACAAGCCTGGTTTTCTTTTGTTTGGCTTACCTCCCCCCCTCCACTCACACCTCTACAGCCCTTCCTATGACAGAAGACAGACATGGATCAAATTCATTTTAATTTCACCAAAGCATTTATTTTATTGTCAGTAACCAAAGCAGAACTGAAAAAAAGCAGAAACACAATGCCCATTCCCCAATTTTCTACAGAAGCAACAGCACTAACAACCAAAAACATATCACTCATTATAGGCTTTTCTCCCCCCCTTGTGCCCCTCTCTCATCCTCCCCTTTGTCCCTAAAGCATAGTGGTGCTCTCCTTGGCCTCCTAGAGTAGGGGTGCCCCTTGCTCACAGGCACAGTGGCTGTTGCTGAGGTTGTTCCTATGGGAGGCTGATCATGGATAGGGATCTCTATGAGGTTCAGCTCATGGATAGGGGCATGCACAGTGGATGTCACATGGGTGGTCCTGGTGGAGGGCAACTCACAAATGGGGGCCAGGGTCATGCGCCTAAGGAGCTCCCTCTCTAAACATGCCTCCCATTTGCTGGGTCTCCACAATATCCTGATGGCACTGTCTGGCCAGGTCAAGGCATTCCCTTGTACTGGCCATGATCTCCCAGTGAGTTGTTGCCTCTTGCTCTTCAATCTTTCTATACACCTCCCTGCCATTCATCCGCGGACCATACTTGCAATTCTGAGGCTGCCACTAAAGCCTCCCGCATGCTTTCTCTTTACTGTCGCTGCCTGCAGCAGTGTTCATGCAGTCACTCAGCTCTGGTCTGTGCTGGTGTTCACACTTCAGGCACATGTCCTAAAATTCCAGCGGACGTGGTAGCTGGTAACAGGAATGGGAAAAATAAAAGGTGCTCATGGTCAAAGATCTAGTCGCCACTCCCTGTAGCGGATAGACTACCGGCGATCGCCAAGCAGCATCCCTGCCACTTGGTGAAGTAATGCAGCCACCCACAAAAAATGATTATGCAGGAACCCAGATGTCTCCCTGTCCACTAAAGAGTTCATTGTACATTTCAGCAGCACAAATTCCTGCCGCTAAATGAATTAACACTTCCCCCCAAGCAACTTTAAGAGAGGGCACAGCATGTACACCCCCATGTAAGTGAAACATTGTGCAACTGCAAGCAGTGGACATATTTGCCACTTACAAAATTAACACCCTCCCTCATGCCTCGCCACACTTGGCCCTGGCACAAAAGCAGAGCTAGATTCACGCAAGCCCTAGCTGTCCAACCCATTTAATGCCCCTTCCCTGTAACTTACAAGTCCCCAGGTGCAGATCCTCATGCTTCTCTGGCACCGATCTTTGGGTCTCTGGAATTTCTGGTGTGTCCCACAAGTCCAGTGACAGTATCATCATGGAATCTGATGCATCCTCCTCCTCTGGGTTATGTGAGCAAGACATCGGGGAGAGTGGGGTCATGGTCAAGACAACTTTGTCTCGGCTGTCCCCATTCTTCTGCTGCTGCAAGCACTTGCCTCCCCCCGCTTCCAACTGGTTGCCTGAAGGCTGAGCAGTGCATATTGCACTGCCTGCTACAGTGGCAGGGCAGTCTGTGGACTCTTGTGGGCTAGGTGATGCTGTGGCCTCCTGCACCCTCATCATCCCAAAGGATAGGAGGCAAGCGTTGCTTGTGTCCTTCGCGAAAATGCAGGACAGCTGCTCATAGAATGGGGCTATTGTGCATCCTGCCCCCAAACAAGAATTCTGGTCCTTGGCCCGATGGAAAGCACATTTCAGGGCCTTCATCTTGCTGTGGCACTGTGCCCAGTTTTGGTTGTGGCCGTACACCTACATTTCCTGGGCAATGGTTGCATAGACTGGCTTATTTCATAGATTTTCCAGTGGCTCCAGAACCTTTTGTTCCCCCCAAATATCAATCACATCTGCCAGTTCTTCCTGGGACCGGTTGGGACCATGGCTTAGGGGTACATCTGGCTGCTGCTCCAAGCCCAGCAGATATGGCTTGTTCTTCAGTGCCTCCATTTCAGGGCCAAAACAAGTCACTGAGCGAGGGGTCAATATGACCTGACCAGAGTTGTGAGGTGCTTTCTGCCCCCAGCTGAGCAGAGTTATATAGACACACGTTTGGAACCTTGTCATGCAGGTCTGAGTTTCCTCATATGCATAACTATGCAAGTGTGAGCTGCGGCTCAGTACTGGCACTCTCAGAAATCTGCTCATGTGACCTTTCCTAACAGAACACCTGTGACATTCATAGCCTGCCCCAAATTGTCCCCCAAATTGCCCGCTGTCCAAAACAATAGTTGTTAATGGCTCACTGCCACACGCACCAAAAATTCTTTGCCTGGCAGTTTGTGATGCAGTTTGAAGGGACTAAAGCTTCAAGCACCCCCCCAAAACACTGTCCTATCAGTCATTCAACTGTACTCCTGGGGGGTGGGTCTATTTGATCTGGGAGGGTGGGGAGAGAAATTCAGGGTTTGTCCATTCAATCTTCTGCTCAGCACCTGCCTTTTTTTCTGCTCAGCACTTGATGGATTTCAGGGGTAACCAGCAAAAAACCTAAAATCCCAAGTTTTTAGAAGAGGGTTGCTTACAGGAAGCTGGGGTGTGTAGGAATTGAAATGTAAAGAGCAGGGCTGTTAATGATAATGTTCCTGTTCAACAACCCTTAATTCAGGGTTCAGCCATTTCAGTGTTCTGCTCAGCACCTGCTTTTTTTCTGCTGAGTCATGTAATTGAAAACGGGTGTGAGGAGATTTGGGACATTTGTGACTGCAATATTACCTGGTGGTTCTGGCACCTCAATGTCTGGCATAGTTCTTGATGTGCTAATGGGACCTATTCACAAAGAGCATCCACATCCACATTTATTCCCTGGCTTCCGCCAGGTCAGGGGTGCTTTCTGGGGTGATACTTCATGATGGGTCTATTCATTGTTCCACTAACCACTATTCTTAGATGGATCATCGGTGTCTGGGGTCATTGGAAGCCCCAAGTTTTTAGAGGAGAGGTGGTTACAGGAACCTAAGGTGTGTAGAAATTCAACAGCCCTACTTATTCAGCCCCCTGAGGGCAAGCAGGTGGTACTCTGAGCAAAACAGTAACTGTTGTGTCCTGCATAACAACACGGCTTTGATGAATCCTGACAGAATCTGCAAAGAGAACCAGATGCTGTTGGACGCCTTGGAGGTATCCAACCAGAGAATGGAGGCACTTGATAATGCAGAGATACTGCTACTGAACACAATCAGGCTATGATGGACCTTCTTCAAGGGCGCCAATGCAGGGTAGCAGCTTCTCAGGTCTTGCTATACTGGTCAATGGGCCGTGAGCTGGAGTCAGAGAACCGAGAAGAAACTGGTTCTCAAGGCTGACAGGGTTCTGTGGATCAACCTACAGAGCAACGATCACAAGGCGCCCTTCGCTGTCTGAAAGCATGGTGGAGGTCACCAAAGTACAGGTTTGAGGTGGAGCTTGATGGGGAGCTTGAATGGTTAGTATGTGGCTCTGAATTTGGCAGGCAAAGCATGGGGGACAGCCTGAGGAAACTGGGACTTAGTGGGCTATGAGAACAGACACATGAAAAGACACATGACGAGTAGTGTCTGGGGATGGAAGGGAAACACTAAACAAAACAATGACCCCCAACAATGCAGGGATATGAATGCAGGAATGTGGGTGTAAAAGAAGGGGTTCCAGGTGTCTTCCGGGATTGGGACCCCCTATGAGATAATCAGACAATGCGTTCTGGAGTTCCAATTAGTGCACCGCAGCACTCCAATATCCGTGCAAAGATATATAGAAGAAATTTATAGGGTACAAATTTATGTGCATGTTATATGCGCTTAGAAAATTTCGAGCACCCTGATCCTAGGGGTGGTTGAGTGAAATAAAACAAACAAGCAGATTTACACATGAAATAAAGTTTACTTAACAACATAGAAATAGGAAAATAAAATATAAGATAAGAGTAAAAATAAAGATAGGAATGAAAAGTATAAGAATAAAGTAAGAATAAAAAAATTAAAAATATTGGTGTAAAAAATTCAAAACAAATTTTAAAATGTGCAAAAATATGGGTTAAGAAATAATGAAATTGATTATATTGATTAAATGACACTTAATTAAATGAATGAAATTGCACCACTCTGTCACCTGTACATTGCAGCAAGCTGTGAGAGATACGCATCACTGGTCTATAGCAGTGTTTAGCGGTGTGCGGGGCCCCCTGCTGCAATTTAGTACAAAGAGATTAAAGGGGTGGGTTACGTGGCGCCCCCTGCAGTAATTTACTGTGAATAGTGCACTGAGCATTTCATGAGATTTAAAACCGATGAGTGACAGAAAAATAAAACGCACCGTTCCAATTAAGGGGCAAAGAAGCACCAGAGAGGGGTGCAGATAATGCATAACCTGCAGCTAGGTTGTTAAAGCACTGTGCTAGAAGTCAGAGCCATGCAACTCAAAGTCCATCTAGGTGAAAGTAGTCTAAAACCAAAGGGCATCTTTATACGTGCTCTGTGGGTGGGGGTGCTTTAAAAAAAAAAAACGCTCTCGGGAGCCACTCTAATTAAAGTGCCTGCAGTGTCTCATGTATTCAATGTCCCCGCACTTTGAAATGATGGTGGGGGCACTTTAACTAAAGCTCATTCCATGAGTTTTAGTTAAAGTGTCCCCGCTGCCATTCTGAAGCACAGGGATGCTGAATACACAAGACATTGGGCTGCTGAAGCGTGCTAATCAGCATGCTTCAGCAGACTCTATTAATCAAGTCTGCTCCAATGTGCTGTAATTTCAGCACATCAGGGCAGGCATCCCACAAGTCTACAGGCACCCCAAGCGTCTAACTACCTGGGTGAACACTTTTAACTACTCAGCTACTAGGGCTGAAACATAGGAGGCCCATATCCCCCATTTCTTCCAGAACTTGTGCTCAGGTATGCATGTACCTGAGTTATGTGTGTACACAAAGCCACAGATGTGTGTGTGCGCGCATGCAGACACATGCGTTTGTATCTAGCATGTCTCCTACTCAGTCTATGTATGGAGGTTTACACTTTCAAAGCATAAAGCAAAGGCCAAAAACAGCCAGCTGCCATATAGCTAGCTAGTAAACTGTCATTTGGATGTGCAAAAGGAAACAGAATTCTGCCCCAAACCTTCATTCCTCCATTTTTCTCCCGTGAAAGTGCAATGTTATCTATAGTGTAACAGTCGAGTAGACATGTTAAAGCCTATTAGTTTAGGAAATGTTGTGTGCTTAATTAATAATTAAATATACCAGGCAGAGAGAACAATTAAACTTCACTTCAGATCATGAAACTGTTCCAGTTTCAATAAAGTAGATATTACTAACCATCATCATTCCCAGGCTCTTCATCTGCTACCTCCTCTAAATCAGCTGTTTTTAGTTTGACCTCTGGGTGGTATTCATCTTCTTGCTCATTTGATGGTACTGCTGAGGTTACATTTTCTTCTATTTTTTTCCTTTCAGCTTCTCGCTCTAGTTCTTCTATTTCCTGCAGGCGTTTCTCTAGCAGCTCAGCTTGCCTCTTCTGTTTTTTCTTCAGTTTTTTCTTTTTGTTTTTCGATATTTTACCAACCTGCAATAAACATTATTGAAAACTCAACCAGTTTTACTTTCAAGTGTCTCATATTAAAATTAAGGTATTGTGCAATAACTATTGCAAATTCTGGAGGTAACATACCATATTTAAGATCTGTGTTCCCCCTTTTCTTTTCAATATAAAAAGCATTTTGTGTTACACAAAGGAAAAACGCTATGTAACCTCATGCAAGGAGTACTTTTCTAAATTAATAAAAAGGGACAGTACATATAAGATGATGTGGTATAGTTCCCATGATTCATACAACCTTGCTAACAGCAACATCTTTAAACTTTAACCAACTATTGATTATGCTTTTGCACATGGAAGGTACTTGGCTAATATAATCTACATGTGTCAGTTACTCCTCCTTTGCTAGTCCAGCTTAATAAAACATAGTTGGTAACAATCAACAAAAGTAAGATGCAATGTCAAGAAACCCAAATGGTTGACAAGTGGTGAAAAATATTTTGAAATAAACCCACAGTGGTTTAACTACACCTCTGTGAAACTGAGAAGTTTCTTATATATTACTTGCCACAATCTAGCAGACAGCAGGAGGTGGCGATGATAAGCCCCAATTTTATACCTCATAAGAAATAGAAAATGCGGAAACAATAACAACAAACAGAGAAAAAATTAAAACAGAGCTAACAGGATGAGGTAGTTTCACTACAGCGGATTTTTTTTTTTTCATTTTGACTTCAAGTTTATGCTACTGAGTCTCCCATAATATATAAGTAAGGCCCTTGCTACACTTTACATATATTATGCAATTAGCTGGTTAACTGAACAATAAATTTAAATCCAGCCACACATGCAAAGTATTTATCACACAATAAAAATGACTACCCAGATACAGAGGCAAGCAGCTATAAAGTTAGTGCTTGAAAATGTGCAACAACTCTATACCTAGCGTCTATCCAGCTTTAATTTAAACACGTAGCAGAGCCCTAAGTTTTCCTCTTCTGATCATTCAGAAACACCCTGTTAAATGCAGAAACAAAGAAAAAAAATTCTGCTCTCTAGGGCTCTCATGAATATTCATAATTTCTAAAAGAAATTACAAGTGGAGTCAGAAACCAGTAAATGGATGATGGGCCTATTAAAAAGGCATACACAAAGGAGATCAGAATTTAGATATGCTTCATTTTGTGATATCACTAAACAGTGGTGATTGTTTGGCAGATGCTTTTAAAGTAAATTAACTGCTTTTGAAAAAAAGATACTTCTGTTTAATGTCCAAGGCCCTTACACTAAAGGGACCAAATATAGTCCATGTCCCATATTTACTCAAATATAAGACAAGGTTTTCCCTCCAATCAGCAAGAGGAAAAAAAACCCTTTGTCTTACATTTGCGTACAAGAAGGCTTCATTAAATACACAGTCTATCATTAAATTGCTGAGCATATGCTCAGTGATGGGAACCTACCACAAGGCTAGGTTACTGCAGCCCATTGGAATTCTAACATTATAAAAGCCTTAATCTGTCTGTCTGTCCATAATGTTTTATTTGCACTACATCTGCCTGACATCTGACTCCCCAGGTACTTCTGCACTATTCATCCCCCTTCTCTTCCCCACCGCAGCCCGTCTCTCACCCATTGACTCCTCAATCTACATCTTCACTGACTGCTTATCTGGTATGCATATCAGCCCAGCCTCTGGCTTCTTTACTTTTCATTCCATCCAGGAAAAGCACACACCAACTGCTGAAACTTCCTTAGCCTGACAAAGGGTTTTTGAACCTGAAAGCTTGCTTAAAAATTGTTTCCCAACACTTTAAGTTGGTCTAATAAAAGATACTAGATTCACCCAAAGGACCTTGTCTGCCTAAGTAGATGAGAGGCTGTCACCCCCTTTCTCACCCCACTGCATATGATTGGGGTGGTGCTCTCCTCCACGAGGTGAAGCCAGACCAGGTGGCCCCATGTCTCATCCGCGTCTAAATTTTTGGAAGATCCCAGAACTCATGACCAGAAAACCCAGTTTCAGTTCCGAGTGGGAAGCTGATTAGCACATGGAGCCTTTGTGAGAGGTATCTGGAGTACACACTTGTATTGAGTAGTGCTGGGCTGTGAGGTCACCATGGCTTGAAATATTGTTGACTGCTGAGGCCCAGCCCAATGGCTATATGATAAGTCATGAGCCTTTTGGCTTTTAAGTAATATCATACATAGTTTGGCATAAGTATAGCATAAGTAGGTATATACTGCTCAAAAAGTATGTTTATGGAGTACCTATGCTGAAACTTGCAGCAGTTTGCATAAAAGGTAAAATGCACCAATTCTGATGATCTATGTCTATAGTATCCATAGTAATTTGTCTATATGCAAATTACTACAGGTATGATTATTTCAAAGTCAGTATTTTTTCGTCTCCTATATTTCAAGTTGCCCTTCACTTCCATGTGCTCAGGGAGGGAACAGAGACCAAGCAGAGTCTAACAGTAATGAGGAGAAGGGTTGCAGGGGGAAAAAAGGGGGGGGTCAGAGGATAAGGGGGCCATCTGAGTGTCTCAGCACCTGCTGTAGCAATGGGAAGGGGTCAAATTCAAGACAAAACTCAGGTAATTAGATTCTATACCAGGAAAATTGTTATAATTTTATAAATTTTCCATATATATAGCATCTAATTATCGGGAACTTGTCTTAAATTCTGGGTTATCTTGAATTCAAGTAAATATGGTATATAATACAACACAAGGAATGGTATACTATACAAGAAATGCCACAAAGTACATGCATACATTTTTGGCAAGAATAGGACCTAATTAATTATTCCATATAAAAGATGAAAAGTGGTAATGTAACTTTCTTCCATGAGGCCATTATCCCAGCTATGAACTGCTCAAACATGTATACAATTTACCATTGGGTAAACACTATTTAAAACTGGTAGTGCCTAAAGACCACATTTCATCCTATTTTAAATAAATACATCTTTACTACGAGAGAAAAAAAACCTCTCAACTCTTAAAACAGAATTTCAGGATTAATTTTGCCATATTAAAATGTGAGAAAAACAAGTCAGTTTTAATGACTGCACAAAATGCTCATTTAAGGGCAAAATCTGTAGCCAAAGGAAGCTTCTACATGGATTGTAAAATGGTAGTGTTCTAACAGTTAATATCAACTACAGGATAACAAGAGGCTTAACATGAATTATATAACCATACTTACAGGCTTTTGTTGTGGGGCAGTACTCACTAAAAAAAAAGAAAAAAAAGTCAAACTCAGAGAAGAATCTAAGCGCATTTTTACAAAAGCATTCTAAACTACAATAAGCTATTGCAACTCAATGACTTGTTAGGAGTATTTTGACTCCTTAAAAATGTCTATAGACCTAAAACAATTAGCTGTCTTTGGGGGAAAAAAAGGATAAAAAAAAGTATTCCACAGCAAATTATCTATCTTATAAGAAATAAGTAAAGACAACTTGCTCATATTCCTTTTTAAAAAGAAATTTGGAAAAAAAAATCCCCTCTAAAAGGTGTATTGCATACAAGGAAAAGAATAATAAACCCAACTTGTCATATCTGGAAGTGCATGGCTGACAGAAAATTAATTCCAATTGTGCTGCAGCTGGGTCAGGTCCAGACTCTTGGGTATGTACTGCCTTGCCCCTTAGTGCATCAGTTGCTATTGAGCATGGGAATTAGGGGTACAGCCTCTGAATCAGAAATTCCTAGACTAAATGCTGGAGGCTGCAAGAGCAAGAGGCAGTGGGGAAAAAACCCTGGTCATACCTCTCTTTCAACATCAGCTCTGGTACTGTGACACAGGTCTATTTGATGGGCCATAGGCCATGGTCTTCTTCCCATCACAAAAAACTATGAACCTCCTTTAATAAGGGAGGCCACTGGGGACACACCAACTCATTACTTGGGACAAATAAAAAGAAAACAAGGATGACAGTGAAGTCACAGGTTAATAAGGGATTTGGAAGGGGACAATGGCCACTTCCCACTGCCCCCGAATGAGTCGAGGGAGCCCGTGGATGCCAACCAGTGTAACTTTGTTTAGAGACGTGAATGAAGGAATGACAGGAAGAAGGTCCCACATTTACTCAGTTTCCCCCAGCCAAAGCCACCTTCCTGGTCTTCTAGATGGCCAGTTTGGCCAGAGTCAGGAGGAGGTTAATTAGAAGGTCCAGGGGCTGGGTAGGGCCACAGACAGGGAATGCATGACAAAAAGGTGCAGGGAGAAGTACAGCCAGAACCTCAGCAGGAGATACTGGAGAAGAAGAAAGAGAGATGGCAACCTGGTACACTCAAGATAGATGTGTACCAGGGTCTCCCTCTTTTGGCAAAAGTGCCAGATGTCAGGGGTGTCCACAAAGTACACAAGATACACACCCGTGGCAACAGCTCCATGGAGAAGCTGCCAGCTGAGGTCCCTGGTGACTCATGGGATCAAGCTTGAATACGGACTTGTCCACCAGGGATCCTTGTCCCCCACCCTTCACCTAGGGTGTCCTGCCACTTGTTGGAGCAGGGATGGACTGTGTGGAGCACAAGCAGGTAGAGCTGGAGGCAGTGGGTTGCTCAGAGGCAGGTCAACTTGGTATCCCCCAGTCTGCTAAGATGGCAGGGCAGGGAGTGCTGTGAGGCCTGCCAAGACAGCGGCCTCAGGACTAGCTCCACAGAGTTGGGGGATACTGGGGAGTGGGGGACTGCCCTTGTGCAGGACCTGGTTGATATAGGCAAGGGCAGCCTTTACCTCCTGGAGGGAGCACTTCTATTTGCCAGACCAGTGCAGAAGAATCCACCCCACCTCTGCCTGGTATAGTCCAGGTCTCCTATACAAGTGATGTTGGCCAGGACCATCCTCTGGCACACTGAGGACACCTCTGTTGCCAGCACCATCAGCTGGGGGATTTTCAGAAGGGGCTCATCAAGGAGGTCAGAGCCCTAGGCGACCGTGTCTGGGGACCTGGAGACAGAGACCAACTTCCAGGCCCTTAGGAGGTCCTGACAGAAATCCAGCAGCTCTTCCAGGTCTCGCTTGGGAAGACCTTGCAGACGGAAAGGCTGCCAGTTGTATCAGAACCCTCAGAGGTGGTGCAGGATGGTGCGCCTGATCAGGAACCACATTGCCTGCCTACTGGCACTGTACACATGACACTGCAAGGCCTGAAGATGGAAGGTGTGGACCTGGCTGCAGAGGCACACCGGGCCCTGTCTGCCCTCCCATAAAGGGAGGCTCAGGATACTTGCAGGGACCCAAAGCTGTCCCAGAGAGAACTCCAGTGTCCATTTCTGAAGACTGGCTAGGAGCTCTAGGAGTTTGGCCAGTGTGTTGAAGCAGTGCCAGAACATGGACAGAACCAGCTGGTTGATGACTAGTGCCCTCCCACAAAGGGTGAGACACTGAAGCAGGCCCACCCATACCCACAGCTGCTCAGACACCCTGACCTCTAGCTGATGCCAGGTCTCCAGCAGGGAGGGGTGACTGTGGGACTAGAAGACCCCCAGATAGAGCAGCAAGCCCTCTTTCCACTGGATGTTCTGGAGTGCGGGTGGAAGTGAGCCCACCTGCCATCCATCACCCACCATCAGGCCACAGCTATTGACCAGCTGACTTGGGCAAAGGAGGCTGCTGAGTAGATGAACTAGTAGTTCTCCATCTCACGTCACACTGCCTGGGTCCTAGATGGCAAGGAGCACATCACTGGCATATGCTGACAGGATCACCCTCCTGGCTGGCTCCTTGAGCACCAGCCCCGCCACCCACTCGCAAAAGAGGCAGAGGAACAGCTCCAAGGTGATGGTGTAGAGCTAGCCTGACAGTGGATAACCTTGATGCTCTCCCTGCCTGAACTAGATGGACTCTGTCAACATCCAACTGAGCTTGATCATACACTCTGTGGACATGTACAGCACCTGGAAAAACTGCATGAAATAAAGACTGAAACTGAATGTCCCCATCATGCCTGTGAGGTACCTGTGATCTACCAAACGTCTTCTCCTGGCTGAGGGACAGGGGGGTGAATGACAGGCCTTCCTTGCGAGCGAACATGAGGAGGTCATACACCAGGTACAGATTGTTGAAGATGGACTGTCTTGGAACCCTGTGTGCCTACACAGACCTCAGGCGCAGTGAGATGGCTTTCACTATGACCTTATAATCCATACAGAGAAGCGAGACTGGGCACCCGTTCCTCAGATAGTGGGGATTCCCCTTTTGGCAGCAGAGTTAACACAGCCTTCCTGCATGGCAGGGGGAGTTCCCCATCCCCCTCAGATTCAGCCCACATGGTAGCAAGGTCCTGTCCAAGGACATCTCAGAAGATGCAGTAGAACTCCACAGTCAGCCTGTTGACGCCTGGCATTTTGTTGGTGGTCATCAGGTGGAGGGCATCCAAGAGCTCAGCCAAGGTGAGAGGATCCTCTAGCTGGTCCTTGTCACCTATGCTTCCCAATGGCAGTCCCTCCCACAAGACTTGGCAGGTGTCGGCATCAGTTGGATTAGGCAAGAAGAGAGCCACGTAGAAAGCCCTCGCCCCTTCATGTTGCTCACTGAGATGCATGAGGAGGTTGCTGCCCTCTGCCAAGAGGCAAGCAATATACTTCTTGGCACCCCTCCTCTTCTCCAGGGCACAGAAGAAGTGGGAGCCACAGCTCATCTCCCAGAGGAGCTGGACACGCGAGAGGGCAAACACACTGCAAGTGGAGCAGTCATCCAGAGCTCAGTAGCTCTGAGCTTTTCCCAACACTCTCCTCAGAGGGACAGGCTGTCCGGGTCAGTGGCCAGGCACCTCTCCAGCACTTCCTTTTCAAGCTGCTCTCTAGCCTCCTCCCACTGTTTGATGTGTCCCCTAGGTGTAGCAGTGACAGTACTATCTGATGCACACCTTCCCACATCCCACCATCTCCAGGCCAAGGGAAAGGCCTGCTGCTGCCCTCTGAGTGCAGCTCACCTCCTCCCCAAACTGCTGCCCAGTGCAACAGTCTGGGAACTAACCTTACCTGTAAAGACTGAGACAAAAGAGGCACTGAGCACTTCAGCTTCTTCTGCATCCTCTGTCACAACGTTGCCTCCCCCATTGAGTAAGGGACCCACACTTTCCTTGATCCTCCTCTTGCTACCAACACACATGTAGAAATCCTTCCTGTTACCCTTCACATCCCTTGCTAACTACAATTCCAATTGTCCTTTGGCCTTCCTGACTGCATCCCTGCATGCCTGAGCAATGATCTTATTCTTCCCTGGTTATTTATCTAAGTTTCCACTTCTTAGAAGCTTCCTTTTTGTGATTTAGTTTACTGAAGAGTTCCTTGCTAAGTCAAGCTGGTCTTCCGTCATACTTGCTAGTCTTCCTGCACATTGGGATGGTTTGTTCCTGCACTCTCAGTAAGTCTTTTTTAAAGTACAGCCAGCTTTCCTGGACTCTTCTTGCCATCAGACTGGCTTCCCAAGGGATCCTGCCCATGAGTTCCCTGAGCAAGTCAAAGTCTGCTTTTCTGAATTCCAGGGCCCTTAGTCTGCTGCTCTCCATCCCTTCTTTCCTCAGGATCCTGAACTCAATCATCTAGTAGTCACTGTTGCCTAAGTTGTTATCCATCACTATATTCCCCACCAATTCTTCCTTGTTTGTGAGCAGCAGGTCAAGAAGAGGATGGCCACTAGTTGGCTGCTCCAGCACTTGCACCAGGAAGTTGTCCCCAACACTCTCCAAAACCTTCCTGGATTGCCACCACACTGCTGTATTGCCTTTTCAGCAGATATCAGGGTGACTGAAGTTCCCCATGAGACAGCATGTTACAGAGTACCCCATGGCACCTGCTGATGGTGGGGAGCGGGCCCCAATTGTCTGAGGTGGTGTGGGTGGAGGAGGTGGAGGGCCCAAGCTCTGAGGCTGCACATTTCTCTGCAGCCACCCGGACACAGCTTTGGCTGCTGGGCTGAGCAGCCAGGCTTGCAGAGCTGGACAAATCCTCTCTGCAGGTGTTGCTGAGTTGGCTTTGTTCCCAGGCCCTTTTCCTTTCCCATCCCCTGTGGAGGAGGACAAGGAGCCCTTGCCTTTTCCCTTCTCCTGTTTGGTTTAGGGAGCCCTGTAGTCCCCTTCAAGAGAGATTGGCTAGCAGGAATCCCCTGGCCCTGCGAGGTCTCCCCCATCTCACTGGCTGGCTTCTGGTTGGATGCTGCCAGCACGGCAGCCCCCTCAGGGGGCTCTTGCCATGCCATGGGAAGCTAGGTGGGAAGAGGTTGGTGGGGTGCAGGAGGGGGAGCTGTGTGCTCCCCCTCTGCCATAATGAAAGTGGATGGCTTGCTGCAGGGAAGTCCACGGTGCCTCCTCTGGCTGCACTGGGTGTGTGGGGGGGTTG
>NW_017729008.1:15795795-15814261 GCF_001723915.1 Gavialis gangeticus | reverse complement strand
TGTTTGGGGGGGTGGGGGGATGAATGTAAGGGGCTGGGAGGTAAACACAAAAAGACACAAGGATACACAGGAGGGAAAGCATGCTGCTGGCTTCCTCAGACACTCACAAAACATTGGGAGAAGGGGAATGGAGCACAGGACAATAAACACAGGGGTGTTGCTGGAGCAGCTAGAAGAACAGCAGGGGGTGGTTTCTGGTGGAGGGGCCCCACTGGCATTGTCAGTCCCCTCTTGCTGCAGGCAGCGGAGGCAGCAGGTGGTGGCTGCCGGAAGGGGAGGGGGGGCTGTAGGTACAGGCAAGGTGGTGGTAGTGGTGGGAAGAGCAGGAGCCTGCATTAGCTCATCCGGCTCCTAGTGCTCCCTGGCCCTGCAGCTCTAGCAGTGGCCAGGGGGAAGTGGTGGTGCCTTCTGGTGGCCACAAGCGGCTGGGCAAGATAGACCTATGGCCTGACCCAATATATGGCAGTTCTTATGTTCTCTGTCCTATTGTGAGAAACTGACAATGACCCCCGCATGTGCCACTTAACCCCAGGGACTGCTCAAATCTTATTCAACCAGATAAGAACCAGGAGTTGGGTGGAGCTAGCAGTAAACTGGAAAAATGTGTGCATACTGGGGCAAAGAAGGAAGGCAGAATAAAGCCAGAATAGGAAAGTGGGTCACCAACACAAAGAAGACAAAATCTAGCCCTGAAAAGTGCCACAGCTGGAATAATAAGATCTGTTTTGGTGAACTTATCAAATACATATTGACAAATTTGAAATAGTTCAGGGAAAATTAACAAAAATGATTAAAGGTTTGATTGGTTGGGGGGAAAAAATTACTGCCTGACTGAGAACAGACTTTTACAGTGTCTAGGTGTGAGGTTCATGTTTGAAGCCAGAGTAAATGTCCTTAAATCTACTGAGAAGCAAATGCCTTAGGTAACTAGAAAAACCTGTGATAAAAAGCACTCAACAGGGAGTGAGTCTCCCCCCAAAGCAAATTAAACTAAGTTTGCACATTTTATATCACAAGCCTAGAAGAAAAGAATATGCTTTAGACTCTTCCTGACAGACTTTTGAGCAGTGGATCAGCCATATGGCCTAGTCTGCTTTGTCAGAGTATTAACTGTGCAACTGCATAGAATAACAATATATCTATGGGGGGGGGGGTGTCAACCCGAAAATACCAAAACCTCAGAGCCTTCAGAAAACCCTAAAAAAAGTAAATAACTACAGGAGAGAAATGCACAGAAAAGCTATATGCAGATCTGTCTCTGCATAAAAAGAAGGTCCACTGCAGCTTACAAAAAAAAGAGAAAGTTGAGGCTTCACAGCCCATTTATTGTTTCAGTTCTGAACACTTAGTTCTATAGCAGGCTGGTTGTATGACTGCTTGTACAGAATGTAGGGGCACTACTTTCTAAAAGGTGGTCAGCATTAGGATCTTCACACCATTGTCTCACAAGTGTGACTTGGTAGTGGACTTTCTGGAAAAGCTGAAGAGTACAGTTCATCCTCAGTTAGTGCTGGGGAAAGGGGCATAAGTAACAATTATAATTAGCTAACAAACAATAGAGATAATTCCATAAAACATCTTCCTTAAAAGAACACTACAATCTCATGGTCTGTTACTCCAAAAGCAGGAAACTATCAAGGTTACACGCATAATCTTAACCGTCTCCTTGTCCAATTATTACATGTCTATTAAATAGACAATCAAACATTATTTAAAACCAAAACAATACATTATATTTTCCCTAGTATTTTAAACACAGAAATACAAATCCACATATAACACTCAAAAAAAGGGAAGTCTAAGTCTGGAAAATTTTCATGCAGAATGTGAATATATTGCAAAATTGAACCTATACTACGAAGGCAGCTGGATTCTTGCTGTAATAGAGGTTATTATTACAACAAATCTATCGGTCCCTGTACTTTTCTCTACAATATAACTGCTTTCTTCAATACTGCCTTTCCCCATTCCCTCTTGTGATATGCTTGTGTAACAAATGACCAGGACACAGGACTGACAATTTTTAGCACAACCACATTTCCTCTCAACCGTGTTGCCAGCGTGCCCCTGGAAGGATACTTCTGAGCATGCCCTGCTTACCCACTGCCATTCACATGCTTCATATCCAGAAATACAGTAGTGAAGACATTCTGGGGCATCTTGCTACGGATACTCTCCAGATAGGTGTGTCTGATGTGCCCAAGAGCAATGGGAAGGGATGCCCCTGGAGTGGCTTCATCACTATGTTTTTGGGTTTGTCATGTAGCAAGCAGGAGCAGACCCACACAGATAAATAGCTAATATGGTGTAGACACACCATAAGTATCTCTACTTATCCAAGACTTCCATGGCATCACTAAATCAAACTATGATTATTAAAGGTCAGCCAATTTCAAATGTAATGTTATGAACTTGTAGCAGAATTGGAAACAATTCAGAAAAGGCTATTTGCTTTTAGGGATCTTGCAGAGTGGCAAGGCTCTAGACCTGCTAAAAGCTATCATTAAAGTTCCCATCTTAGAAGCCAAGACAGATTGTTTCAACACATCTTTTTCTTATATTATAGAGAACTCGAAATTATGGGACTATACAAGCATGAAAAAATAATGCAACAGAAGTAAATTAAATAAGAATAAATTAAAGTTATTAACATTTACACATCTAATTCGGCCATTTTAAAATATATCTCTCTTATTAACTAGAATACAGTATGTTATTCCGATCAGTGTTTTGAAGTAGGTTTTTTTTTTCACAGCATGTTTAAATCTATTACTGTACCTGCTGAACCAGAAGGAGGAGGAGCACCAGCTTTCTGCCATTCTGTAGCTTCAGCAGCCATTCTACGGACATAGGCATCATCCACACACATCAAGATATTCTCTGGTTTAATATCCGTATGGATGATCTTGCACTTGCTGTGTAAGTAATCTAAACCTTGAAGGACCTGGTTACATAAAATCAGTTGAAAAGTAATTCTGTTAATCTGGATCAAAGAAAACTACTCTTTAAAGTACAAATGCAATAATATATATGATAGTAAGATCAAGTTTCTGTATCAGCATTTTATAATTTATCACCCTGAATGTTTAAGAAGTTAGACAAGGGTTGGAGTGCTGTAGATGGTCCAGGAGATGTGCCAGAAGCAAGTTTTTTTGGTGATACGTTTTACTGGTCTAAGTGTAGTGGGGAGATATTAGACAAGGCTACAGATACAAAGCAGCCCAGGCCTAAAGAAGTTCACTTCATGCCTGAGAGCTTGTCTAACATCGCTCTTAACTTAACTATACAGTTGGTCTAATAAAGGATAACACCAAAAATCCCTTTTTTTCTAATAAGTTAGATGTATTTTGTTTAAAACATTAAATAACTGTGTGTCTTATTTTCAATGTAACCAGGGTAGCATGGTATTTCACCACTTATTTCTGGTACTCAATGAAGTAACTTAACAGGCATAATATATTATCAATAGATGACACTCTGCTAGCTCATATTGTACGTTCATACCTGAAGCCTGAACATGTTCTGTGAATACATGTACTTAGGGTATACAGTATAAATTCCCACTATAATTTTAAAAAAGTTCCTCCCTTTTCATCACCAAAGAAAAATGACAGTGCGTGTGACGAACAATACACATTTGGTTTTCAAACTTCAATTTAAAAGTGTTACTTACCAGTCACTGGAGTTCTTTAAGCTGTATTTTTCCACACTCTCACTTGTGGGTATGCTCAGCCCCTGAGCCTTTGACAAGAGACTATTTGCCTTGGCAGTACCTGTAGACTGTGCTTCAAAAACCTGCTTCCCTCAAGCCACTCCACTTTCAAGCTCTCCCCCTGGGCCTCACTTTTCTTTCAACAGCAGAGTCCAATATTATATTCAATTTGCATGAAGATGAGGGAGGGCCCTGATGGGCTGTATCATTCTGACAATCCACAGCAGAATTCACACAACCTGATATCCAGTCAGACAGCTGCTGGGCTGATATCACTCAGCCTTTATGTCTCACAGAGCCACAGAGATTTCAAGAAGCACTCAATCCTATGCAAGTAATAGGCCAATGCCTACTTAACATCAAACACGTGTACTAAAGACCTAGCTCAGGAGTTCTATGATTTTGGGAAGAAAACTGGCACAAGAGTACTGCTGACTCAAATGAAACTCAGTAACCCCTTAAGCAAGAATTCTGGGTGGGTACGAAGGACTTGATCCACTAGATCTCTAATGATAGAAAACACCTTTGATAGATTCTTGAGGAATCTCAGGGCCAGGGGATGCAAGACCATGGGAGGGACATCCACAGGGACTGGTGTGACAAGTAGACTCCTTGGGGAACCCCAACAGAGCTCATGGAAAGACCAACACTTTTAAATTATAATAGGCACTGTCAAATGTTTGGAACCAAAGAAAGATGCCTGCAGGTGCACCAACTTGAAAGAATGAATCACTTAGCCGAGTCAGCTCATGTGGTAGAATCCTTCCTACTGTAGATTCTTCTGTTTCTGAGAATATCCTTGATCTATTGGAAAGATGGCTCCTGTGAGAGGCATCTAGCACCAGGCTGTGAGGTGAAGGGAGTTCAATTTTCTCACATCAAGTGAACAGGTTGACTCAGCAGGGGGTAAGGAGGCAGCATTTACATCAGGCCAAGCCTCCTCAGGAAAAAGAAGGGACGTTAGTTGCTGATTTGAGTTGCAAAGAGGTCTATCCGGCAGACTGAGTCCCTGATTTCTCCTTGTGGCATAGAGATAAGTGATTAGAGATCTGCTATGGCATTATGGACACTCAGCAAGTGCACCATGGAGAGATGCACTACCGCACAGAACCTGGCTCAAAAGACAGTCCCAGAAAGTTTTGTACTGGAACAACAGCATATGGTAACAGACCTGGTAGCTGCAGAGCTGAAGATCAGCCAGAAACTGGGGCAGAAGCTCTGTACAGGAGATTAATTTGTCCTGTTCCTAAGTTAGTGCTCACTGAGCTCAAGCATCACTGGAGGCCTTAGCAGGTTATGAAGACTCTGGGCCAAGAGGCTATACAGCAGTGGTTCTCAACAAAGGTGCGTGAGCATCCCAGGGTGCCATGAGACCTTTCCCAGGGAGCTGCACTGCCACTGCCAGGTAGAACTGTTGCAGTGCCTCTGTTTCCAGGAGACACTGGTTAGAGCTGGCCCAGGAAGCAGCTGCTGTAGGAGGGAACTCTGCTACACCATGGCCTGAAGGGAGGTCCCAGTGGTATAGCTAAGAAAAGTGAGGAGAGCACATGCCTCAGGTGTCTACTTAGAGGGGGAGCCCCAAAGGTCACCTCAGTCAGCTTGTGCCCTGAGCCAGCATATCCCAAACCCAGTGGACACTCTTGTTCCCCCCTAGAGGTCTCCCTGCCACTGACCATTGCTGCTGTCTAGAGGAATCTATAGCAAGAGTAAAAGATGACTGTAGTAGGGGTCCAAAGAGTGGCCCTCCACACAGGTCAGGGAGGACTAGGGAGACAGCAGGTAGCTCAGGATTGCAGAATATACACACAGAGCAAATCAGAGAAGGGGGACATGCCAGGATGAGCTGCACCGCAACAGGTGGAGTGGACCCATGATGGAGGTGGGGAGTGACAGTGTCCCCAGGTTTAAGAAACACTGACCCAGGATGCAAGCTTTACTCATAATGGACACTTTTACATGTGCTTCAGGGGTGGTGGGAGGAGGAAGCAACACTTTAATTAGAGCAGCTCTGAGAGAGCTCTCTGAGAGCTGCTCTAATTAAAGCGCTACAGCATCTCATGTATCAGTTTCCCCACACTTAAAAACAGCAGTGGGGGCACTTGCTCGTTTGACAAGCTTTAGTTCAAGTGCCCCCACTGCCATTTTTAAGCACAGAGATGCTGACACGTGAGACACAGGAGGCTGCTGGACCACGGTAATTGCCACACTCCAGCAGACTCTATTAAGCAAGTCTGCTCCAATGCACTCTAATTACGGCACATCGGAGCAGCCTCCGCACTCGTGTCTAGGCCCTCTGTCTCTGGGAAGTGGGACAATATAGACTACTGTAGGTGCCACTTGCATAGGTAGGGTAAAGCAGCACCACTCTAGACTCCAGTGCCAATTTCTCCGGCTGGAAATCAGCCCTTGCACTTCTCCCAACATCCTGGGTAAGCTGTGCCCTCAGGTGTTAGGCTAGGCTGCCTGGCTGGAAGGTCCAGGTGGCATTTGCCCTGGGAAACAGAGGAGCCCATGTAGGCTCCCCTGGAGCAGTAAGCACTGAGGCCACAACACAGCCCCTACTTCCTTGCCTGCCCATCTCTGCAGCTCAGCCATGCCAACTCCCCATCTCTCAAAACTCCCCTAGGACCCGTGAGATCAAATCTGTAAGACCCAAGGTAGATCAGGTGAAGTAGATACCTGCTGCCCTAGGCACTTGCAGCAAGTTAGAGTTGGGGCTGCAAGGAAAATTTATAGGAATATTATAATTTTCCAGATTCAGAATCTAATTATTGAAGGACTGTCTTGAAGTCATTCCACACATTGCTGCAGCAGGATGGCAGCAACAAAGAGAACAGTGCAGGAGAAAATCATTTTGAACAAAGTAGAGGGAGGCCCAAACCCCAACCCCCAAAACAAAAAACTGGGTACCCACCAACTCAAAATTAGGGGAAAGAGAGGAAAAGGTAATAAAAATGACTAAATATATAAGAAATACATTACAAGGAACAGATGCTAAGCTTCAAGTTAACATTGCAAAGGGAGACCAGCACAGTGCTTTCTCCCAGTCATGTGGGTGAGAGGAAGTGAATGGCAGGAAGTACAGATTGCTTTCCCCTGCTTCTGTGTGGGGGATCATGAGGAGGAGGGGTCGCAGCATACTCAATGGGTACCATCAAGACAAAAAGTCTCTGGTAAAAGGCTCAGAGGATGAGCATGCTTATAAGCATCGTGCATCCACAGGTGCATCTTGAGTAGAGCCAAGGAGGTGATCCTCCCCCTCTATGCGACGCTGGTCAGGCCACAGCTGGAGTATTGTGTCCAGTTCTGTGCACCCCATTTCAAGAGGGATGTGGACAACATGGAGAGGGTCCAGAGGAGGGCCACCCGCATGATCCGGGGACAACAGGGCAGACCCTACAGTGAGAGACTGCGGGACCTGAACCTATTCAGCCTCCACAAGAGAAGGCTGAGGGGGGACCTGGTGACCGTCTATAGACTCACTAGGGGGGACCAGAAGGGTTTGGGGGAGACGCTGTTTCCCCTAGCGCCCGCTGGCATAACAAGGAGTAATGGGCACAAGTTGATGGAGAGGAGGTATAGATTGGACATCCGCAAAAACTACTTCACAGTTAGGGCGGCTAGGAGCTGGAACCAACTTCCAAGGGAAGTGGTGCTGGCCCCTACCCTGGGGGTCTTTAAGAAGAGGCTGGATGCCTACCTGGCTGGACTCATTTGAGTCCCGTTTTTGTTTTGGGGTTTTTTTTGTTCTCCCGCCCTGGCGGGGGGTTGGGCTAGAAGATCTACTAGGTCCCTTCCAACCCTAAATCTATGAAACTATGAAGCAGGGATCCGAGTTTTCTGTTTCCCACAGAAAAAGAGAGAAAAAGCTGGATTTCCCCCTTTACCCAAGAAAAATGCAGATTTCTTATTTTAAAGGCAAAATGCACAGATTTTGCAGTTTTGCAAAGAGCTCTCTGAAGGCTGGCAGAGTTCCAGCCTGAAAGGGGCTGGGGGGAGTGGGAGGAGGGTGGTCAGACAGGGAGTGGCCACTAGGCAGCCTGGAGAGCAGCTCTTACAGGTAAGTCTGGGGGGGAGAGGGTTTGAGGCCCCATAGGGAGGGACAGAGTTTGGCAGGGCTGGGACTGGGTCTGCTGCCCAGGTGGGTGGTGCATGGGGCTTGGTGCCCAGGGCTGGAATGGACGGCCGCAGGGCCCCAGTGGGGAGCAGGATGGGGCCGCAAGGGGCTTGTCTGGGGGCTGGAGGCAGGGCTGGCTCCCTGCCACTGCACACACTCCCAAGAGGGACCAGGGGAACCCATGCCCCCCAGATCTGTGTGCAGGGCAGGGACAGGCTGCCTGCTGTGGGCTTGGGCTCCCTGCCCTGCTGCCCTCTGTCAGGGCCTCCGCAGCCTGGTGGGCAAGACCCGGCACAGCAGGGCAGAATGGGGCCAGGTGGGAAATGTCCTTGCCACTGTGAGCCCTGTGTTGCCCTGGCAACATGCCCCCTGCCTACCCAGCAGCAGTGGGGGCAGCAGCATGGGGTTGTGCCCCTCACTGCTCTGGGTCAGGCAAGGGGTACATCAGAAGGGTAGCACAGAGTGCACAGTGGCAAGCAGCTTTTCTGCCCAGACCTGCTCTGTCCTGTAGTGCCGGATCCTGCCCACTGGGCTGTGGAGGCTCCAGAGAGGGCAGCAGGGTGGGAAGCCCGGGTCCAGAGCCCAACCCCACGCATAGATCTGGGGGGGGCACGGGTCCCCCTGCCTCCCCACCCAAGCCCATAGCAGGCAGCTTGCACCCCACCCTCCCACGGGCTACACTCCAGCCATGCTGCCTGCAGAGAAAGGGAGCGAGGCTCCATACTCCACTCCACTGCAGCAGCTGCTGCCTCCCACAGGCAGCAGTCAGAGTTTGGGCACTGCTGTGGGGGGCAGGGGGATGCAGACCTAGGTCCCTGGCCCCATAGCCCTGGCAGCTGGGGGCCTCCTCCGGCAGGGCTGAGTGGGACAGGGGGCTCTGGGTGAGGGTTAGGGGCACCAGCAGGGCTGTGGTTCGTGGGAGGGAGTTGGGGGCACCAGCAGGGCTGGCAGGCTATGGCTTGGGGGTTTAGCTATGGCTAAGGGGGCAGAAGGAGCTTTGATTTTCCATAATAAAAACTCAAAATCAAACACCAAAATGTATAGGTATTTAGAATTTATTTTATTATAGTGATTGAGGCACTAATAGGCTTCCAAACTGCTTAAAAATTGTAAAATTGTGGCCTTTCATTTTAATTGCAGATCTTGGGGGTTTATCAGAGAATTTGGAAGGGTTTTTTTTTAAACAGAGAATTTGCAATTTTTATCTGAGAAAACCAGGATTCCTACTTATGTGAGAATTTCTATGTAGACTAATATCTGAAGGAAAGCCTTCGCATTCGCAGATTATTTAGGCCAGGAAACTATTATTTATTAAATAAAGGAAGCATCTCCAAGTTAGCACTCAGACAGCTGTATAACCAACTAAATATTAGTACCTGTAACACTTCCATGCTCTTTTACATAGCTGTGTATCAGATCTTAAATCACTTTATAATTACAAATAAGTAGGCCTTACAACACCTTTACACACAGAAAAGCTACATTATGTCACTCAAGAAGCCTGTAACAGTGCAGGGAACAGAACAGCAACCACCTATGCTTTAGCTACCAGAACACCCGATTCCTCTAATGCAGGAGTTTTCAACCTTTTTGGACTCAAAGCATCCCTGGATAGACTTGAGACACTGCTTAGAAAATGCCGGCTCTTATTTCTCACTATTTTTTGACTACAGAAAAAAATATAGAGCACTTCTTTTGTTGCAAAGAACTCAGAAAGATCAAAATTCAGAATGTTTTTACCTCTATGAATTCCTATGTGAAAGCTCTGGGTTGATCTTGGGAATCATATACGCACAACAAACAGTGCTAATATTATGCAACAACCCACAGCACCCTTGCAAGGATCTCAGGGTACATCACAGTGCCAGGGCACCATAATTAAGAATCACTTAAAATACCAGAAAGCATATTCTTTATCTAGTTCATCGCATAACAATTCAAAACACAAGCACTTTGATGAATATTAAAAGAAAAATATGTGGGCCCATACCAAAATTCTAGTAATAAAATCCAAAAAATCATGCACAATGTTTGTAAATGAACTGACCTTTTTATAGTAATAAGCACACAATTAACTAATTTGCACATAATCTGAATGTTGGAAATGCAAATTTGGCTTATTAAGTCTCAAGATTTATTTGGCTATTTAAGCAAACCTACTGGAAGCACAGAATTTAAACTATGGACACACCTTACATTTGTAGCAATGTTAGGTGTATGTCCTTGTGTCACTACCAAAAAGGAAGCGTGCAGATGTTCTTGTCATCTGTAGCACTACAAAAATGGTAGATCTGTCACAAAACAGGAACTTCTCTGTAGTGCTACATTTTGTAGCATCACATCTGTCCAGTCACATGTAGCATTACAGAGAGTCTCTCAGACACCTAGCATCCCACAATGCCCTGTTCTACCTCCTCCCACTTTCTGAAGGGGAGGGAGGGAGAGCAGCTGGCTCCTGACAGCTTATCCAGCTGCAGCAAACTATCACAGTCCTCCAGGGACACAATTGCTACACCTGTACATGCATTCACCTCCATAGCACTTGACTCTTCCCACATGTATCCATAGCCTTAAAAGGCTAGAAATACTTTGAAAAATACATAGAACTAAATTTTCCAAAAGAAAACTTTCAGAAAAAGGATACTGAAGTAATATCCACATCAAGAGACAGCTCATAATTCCTCTCCTCCACTGCCGTATTACAACAGTTGCCCAGGAAAAAAAGATGTCTATATTACCAAGGCTAAGGTAAAGATCCTCTGAGTATATTAGGTTTTTTGTCTTCCTGAAAAAAAATCTGCTTTAGTATTATAGGGAGACAAAGAATGAATCAAATTTAAGCAACTGATTATGAGACATTATGTAGGAAAGAACAAACAAAGCTGTAAAGTCAAGGATTTTCACTTAATATGGGAGTAAAAAAACACAGCCAAAACACTCAGACTTTTATTGGATCGTTGTATTGTTAACGTTTCATTTTGGTTGAAGTGTATTTTAAAATAAAATATTTTAACTAGTTCTACTGTATAAAACAATGATTTTTTTTAAATTTTGTTTCCTTATATTCACTCATTTAAATTACATTTTTGATGCAGAAACTGAAAGATTCAAGCGGTACAAAATTATTTCAGAATATTTGTTGGTAAGAAATGAAAAATATGAAAATGTTGTTCTGCAGCAGTAGATGGATACATACAACATTAAACAGAAAACAGAGTGGCATGCCTGCAAATAGTTCCAAAAGTTTTTATTATATCAAACAGATTTAATGGAGCTAGTGGAACAGTGATCCTATCTATCAGGGGGATTTTAGGTTCAACTTCTTGTTTATGGCATAAGTCACTATCAAAACTGCAGGTGTTTTCATGATCCGTAATAAAGAATTGTACAGCTATTAGAATTTATAGCTTACAAAGAATTTCTGGACTATGTCAGAATTTGGATTGGATAGGTATAATGTAAATTTGGGAGGTAAGATGCTGTGCTAAATTTGGAGAACAAAGGTACCAAATTCTTTATCAAACTGTGAGGAAAGAAAATAGCCAGAATACCCAGAACTTTTGATTAGCCAGTTTCTGGGAAAGGAAAAACTGAAATGGACAACAAAGTGGAATTTTCCTGGGCATCAAAAAAAAATTAAGATAGGAAATATTCTGCTAATGGTTCAACAGAAACATTTGAAAGGAAATCTCAGTTGTAGTATGCTTGCTCCCTTGGAAAGATTACCTGTATCACAGTCTGACTGCCCACATCAAAAAACACTCTCTCACTGACAGCTGACCTTTCCTTCATCCAGGAGGTATTATGCTTCTCAGAATATATTACTATTATATTCTGTTTAAAGTAAAAGTCAGTATTTTCATAGAATACAAGATATACATCTGGATAACTTTAATGTCAGAGCATATTCCCTTTAAACTAGGATAATGTTTTACATTTTACTAACCAAAAGACAGGTTCCATTAGTCAATAAAATTTGACACCTCCAGTCATCCCTAGTAGCCCAACATTACTTTTACTGTGACAATGGAGCATCTTACCTCCCATTTTTCTATTCTGTAGAAACAGCTCTTATATAACATTTCATACAAATCTGCCCCAAGGGAAAAACAACAGATGAAATGCTGCTTGACACTGACCTGAAATCTCTCGTTAACTAACTCAATCAATCAGTTAAAGATTAACAGTAGAATTTAGTCACTGAGTAAGATTAGCTAGATTTTCAAACTGTGTTCTAGGCTTGATCATGTATTTTGCAAACCATATGCTTAAAGGGTTTTAGGTTTTTGCAAACCATACGCTTAAAAGGTTTTAGAAATTTTGGAATCTCCATCCTTAGCAGTTTTCAAGAGCAGGTTAGACAGACACTTGGCTGGGAAGGTTTAGATCGGGTAATCCTACCTTCAGCAGGGAAGGGGATTAGATGACCTTGTGAGGTCCCATCCAGCCCTACTTGCCTAGGATCCCACGATACCCAAATTATAGCAATCACTAACAGGACTGGTTTTCTATAAAAATACTTTTATTGTAAAAACACTGATTCATGACAAAATTAATCCAGCATACCTATTTTAGTATCAAGTATACTCACATACCAAGTATAATTTTTTCCAGTATATTTATTTTACAAGTTTTGTCTAAGCCACATAGCAGTTCCATTCAGCTTGGCCACTCATACTGACAGCCAACCAATTCCATCCAATTCATCTACATCCTAAATCCTCCATTCCTCCATTTTCTGTGACTGGCTTTCCTTTTTAATAAAAGTGTGTGGACTTTGTCCTCCCTTACCTTTGCTATATAACTTTTTGGAGTTATTAGTTTTATTTGTATTTCTTTATTTTGTTAGCAGTTTGGCTTTTGTAGCTATTTTTACCCTCATACTTAGCCACGTATTTTAAAATCTATGGATTTGTCCCCTTTTCAGACAAAGTCTAGATTTTACGACTAACCGTTAGTCTCAAAAGCTAAGTAACTTAACTTCAACTTTTGAAAACCATCTTCTAATAGTCAATTACTCTTAAAAATCACTTCATTCAAATATTGTCTATCCATGTTAACAGAATTGTTCAAATATCCCTAGTCTATCAAGAAAATAAAAGATTTAGCAAATATCAAACATAAAAAGACCAGAAGGAAATTACAGTAGGAATACATATGTGCTGATCTATACCTGTCTGAGATTATAAATGGATACCCCAGAGCCAGTTCAAGACAATGCATGGAAAATTGATACAATGTAAACAATTAGCAGGAGTCCTACATGTTCTATGTTAAGTCTGTCATCACTGGAAATACCTTGCAGTCGATGATGATTGTTCTCCATGACTGTCCTCCGACTGTGGGTCGGAAGATAGCTGACACAAAGCCGATCTGGGATCAGCAGGTTATACAGCAACTCAGGCATATGTTTCCATGCAAAGTATGTGACTTGGAATTCTTGCTTTAGTTTGCAACATGCTGTTTATGCTGCTCCTGCTTTTCCATCTCCTATTGCTGTCATGAGGTTTCAAAGTAATGAGATAATTGCAGCATACACTTCCTCCATTTGAGGCAGTCCTGGGCAATAGTCTCTCACAAATTGTTGTCAATGTTGCATTTTTTTAAAGTTGACCTTGAACCACTTTCTCTGTCCTCCTCTTGAGCATACCCCTTGACTGAACTGAGAGAATAAAACTTGCTTCGGGAGTCTGGAGTCAGACATCCAGATGATGTGGCCAGTCCTGCAAAGTTGATGTCAGATGACAATTGGCTTGATGCTCGTGGTGTATGCTTGTAAGAGGATGCTAATGTTGGTGTGCCTATCTTCCCACTGGATTTGAAGGATCTTCTGCAGGCAGTATTGATGGTACTTCTCCAGTGCCTTGAGGTGTCTCCTGTATGTTGTCAACACCGCAGCTCCATACAGTCAGGTAGAGATCAAAACTGCTTGATAAACCATGAGCTTGGTTTAGAGAAGGGGCGGGCAAAATGCAGCCCGCCAGGCCATTCTATCTGGCTTGCGGGGCCCCTAAAAAATTTAGAAAATTAATATTGATCTGCCCCTGGCTGCCTGTCATGTGGCCCTCGATGGCTTGCCGAAACTCAGTAAGTGGCCCTCCACCTGAAATAATTGCCCGCCCCAGTTTAGAATCTGATGTTGCGATCTTCAAACACACATTTCCTCAGGTAACCAAAAGCAGCACTTGCACATTGAAGAGTTGTTGTATTTCTTCGTCAGTGTCAGCCTTTTCCAAGAGATGCCTTCTGAAGTAAGGGATTACTCAACATTCTTCAGTCTCGCCACAAATCTGAATTACCAGAGCTGGGGACTGCTCATTAAGGACTTGTTGATGGAGGACCTTAGTCTTCTGAATGTTAAGCATGAGTTCCATTTTCTTGTATGCCTCAGTAAGGACTTCAACAATTGCCTGAAAATCTGCTTCCCAGTGAGCACAGACTACAGCAGGGGTAGGCAAAATATGGCCCATGGGCCAGATCTGGCCCAGCAAGCACTTTCATCTGGCCCGCAGCAACCACCAACAAATTGTGCCCTGCCCAGCCCTTCTACCCATAAGGTGCCCCCCACATACCCCCCCACACAATATACAAAACTAAGAATTTATCTTTGAGTTATTTTGCAATCACCTCCAGTCAAACAAAATAATGCCAATTTTTTTTGTAATAAAATTAAAATATGTTATAGTAAGTGCTTGACTTCTAGTGTATGATTTGGTTTTTTCCTGGTTCTAAGATGCCTCCTCCCTCCAAAGGAGTACTTCTGGGGGGCAAGTGGGGGACTTCTGGTGGCAAAGGCCAGGGCTTAGGGGTGGGACTTCTGGTCCCAACAGATCACCAAAACTTTTTAAGTGACCCTCAACGCAAAATAATTGCCTGCCTACAGCATCATCAGTGTAGTGGAGCTCAATGATTGAGGTCAGGGTGGTCTTGGTTTTAGCTCAGAGTCAGCTGAGGTTAAACAGCTTACCATCCATTCAGTAGTTTAGCCCCCTCTGACTGGAAGCTTGTTGGTGGTCAGATGTAGCACTACAGTAAGGAATACTGAAAAGTGTTAGAGTGATGATGCAGCCTTGCTTAACTCCTGTCTTAATCTCAAAGGGATCTGTGATAGATCCAATACTGAGAAACACTGCTCACATACCATCATGGAGCAGTGGCGAATCTTTGTGGGCATCCATACCTCAGAAGGAATCTCCACAACACTTCTTCTTGGTTGACAGAGTTGAAGACTTTTATGAGGCCAAAGAAGGCCATATAGAGAGGTTTCTGTTGTTCCTGGAATTTTTCCTTCAGCTGGAAAGTAGCGAAGTTCATGTTGGTTGTGCTTCTTGATGCCCTAAACCCACTTTGAAATACTGAGAAAAGCTCTTCAGCAAGTGGAAGGAGACAGTTCAAGGGGTTCTCACAATGATCTTTCCTGTGGTGGACAGCACAGCAATCCCTCTTCATTTCTACAGTTGGACCTCTCCCCTTTCTTGAAGATTGTCACCGAAATGGTGTCCCTGACGTCATCTGGGATTTCCTCATCATTACAGATCTTTAAGATGAGGGCATGGAGCTGTGTTGAAAATCCTACTTGATGATTTTGGCAGGGATTCCATCTGCTTCACATGCCTCGTCTTTCTTCATCTACTTGATGGCTTTCCTCACCTTATTAAGGGTTGGAGGGATTTCAAGACAGTTTCTGACTGGGTGTTGCGGGATGGAATTGAGAACACTCTCAACAACCAAGTCTTGATTGAAAAGGTCCTCAAAATGCTCCTTCCAACGAGCACTGACAGCTCCTCTTTCCTTGATCAAGTCTCCTCCATCCCTATGTCTCAAGGGGGTTGGTCCATGAATGCTCAGTCCTTAAATGGCTTTGGTGGCATTGAAGAAACCATGCATACCATGAATGTCAGTGAGATCCTGAATCTCATTCTCCTTGTCTTCCCACCATCTGTTCTTCATTCACAGCTCCTTCTTTGGACCTCTGCCTTGGCTTGTTGGTGATTCAATTTCTTTTGTTTGGAACTAGTGTAGTTCTGCAAGCACTAAAGGCCTTGCACTTGTGGTCCATCAACTCTTGGGTCTCCTAGTCACTCTCATCAAACCAGTCTTGGTTTTTCCTGGTAGAGAATCCAAGTGTTGCTTCAGAGGCACTGATGACAGTGGACTTGACAGTGGACTTGAAGTTGTTGACTGGAATTTGCCAGTTTTTCATTGAACTCCTGGTAGAAGAGGTCTCACTTGATTACTTATTTAAGTCCTTCAACACTGACCTTCTATCAGCATTGCTTCTGCTACAGCCATTGTTTGGGATCCAGTTTGAGTGACATAACCAAGCAGATGAATTAGTGACCGTTCCAGCAATCGTCAGCTTCTAGCTGATGCTCAAGTGATGCGAACATCTTTGCAATCCCAGGCACAAATGATGATGTAGTTATTCAAGGGCCAACACTTAGATCATGGGTGCTGCCATTATGTCTTGTGCCTGTTTTTCTGGTGGAACAGGGTGCTGGTGATGGTAAGTTCATGTTCCACACATTTGTTTAAGAGGAGGATGCATTTGGAGTTAACCTTTCCCACTCCTCCCTTGATGATGGTTCTGTTCCAGAGGTTTGAGTCCCTTGCGACTCTGGCATTGAAATCACCAAGCAGAAGCAGCTGATCTCTCTCCAGAACATCAGAAAGGACTTGGTAAAGGTTGGCATAGAACTTCTCCTTGGATTCACTGCCACTGATGACAGTGGCATATTGACTCCTTGACAATTTGAGGAGAGTCGCAAGGTGCCCATTAATTTTGATAGGGAACTCATTGAATTGGTTTGAGTTCATTATTAGCGGCAAAGCCAACTCTATAAAGTCTGTATTCTTTCTGCTTACCCTTCCACAAGAGGGTATTGCTGCCTTCTTGCTCTCTGATGTGCCCATTTCTCACTTGCCAGGTTTTGCTCAGTGCAGTGATATCAATGTTGCATCGCCTAAGTTCTCGAGCCACAACTGCAGTGTGGCACTCTGAGTGTTCATTATTAGGATTGTCCATGAGGGTCCTGATGTTCCAGGTCCCAAAACTGGTTGCGTATCTTTGTTGATTTTGACTACATTAAAGATGATCCCACTGCACACAGTTATCCATTCAGGAAAAAGCTAGAAAGACTGTGTTTAGGGCACTTTTTCTAGCTCCTTCCCATGTGGGTTGAGCAGAGCAGATCCTAAAGCAGGCTGCTCAGTCACAGTTACAGCTGCTCAACTGCACTCCTGCCTCATCCAATTGCTAGACAACCTTCTCGGAACTGCCGTCTTCATGCCAGTTCATGACTAGGAACTTCTAGGCTTCACTAAAGTTTGTCTTGTGAAGGCTACACCCTAAAAAAGATTCAAGGACTACATGCCAAAGAAAACTGACCATTATATCAATCGCACAATATTTGTTATTATGGACTGAACTATGTATATTAGATGGTAGAGATGACCACTGAAACTCAACTGAAGAATCTTTAGAGTAAACTTAAGTGATCCAAATGAAAAGAAATTAGACCCAAAACCAAGGAAAGAAAAAAACTGCAATATTATCTGAAATAACTGCTGTAAGAGTGAACAATATTAATTATACATTGAAGAATAACTGAATCCCGATGACGACAATTCTGTTCACATTAAAAAGGAACTACTGATTACCTTAACTCTTAAAGTATTTTTACTCCTGGGTATTAGGTTCTTAATGTGACACAAAAGGAACACTTAAGGATTTTTTCCCCAAAGAACAGCAGTAGTGACATGTGGAAAGAACCAGTTAAGTCAATCACCAAAACAGTGCTGAAGAAGCAGCTTATAAGACAGAAAAAACAAGATCTATTACCACTTATAGCAACAACAAAAAATCATCATCATCATCTGGTTTCCTAGAGGGGGTGATGGGATATGTGAGAATCACAAACAATACCATCTTCAAAGAATAAGAATTACTGGTAAGTAATTTTCCCTTCTCTAAAGATGCCATTTGTGAAGGAATCTGACACTTAGATTATAAACCTAAATGTTGTGAGCTCTCTAGGACAAGGATCATTTATTATCATTGACAAAGTGTGAACCTAATCTTTGGAGAAGAGAAGACTGAGGCGGGATTTAATAGCAGCCTTCAACTACCTGAAGGGTGGTTCCAAAGACGATGGAGCTAGACTTCTCAGCGGTGGCAAACAACAGAAGAAGGAACAATGGCCTCAAGTTGCAGCAGTGGAAGTTTAGATTAGATATTAGGAAAAACCTTTGCACTAAAAAGTTAGTAAAACACTGGAACAGGCTACCCACACAGGTTATGGAATCTTCACCCTTGGAGGTTTTTAAGACCCAGCTAGATAAAGCATTGGCTGGGATGATATAGTTGGAGATGGTTCTCCTTTGAGTAGAGAGTTGAACTAGATGACCTCCTGAGGTCCCTTCCAGCTTTAATTTTCTATGATTCTAAGGTTGAACACCAATGCTCTAGGGTAGGGGTTGTCAACTGGGAGTATGCATACCCCTGGGGGTACTTTGAAGGTCACAGGGGCTACATGGGGGTGGGCGGGGACAGAGTGCCACCATGCCCTGCCTCAAAGGAGCAAGGCCGCACAGATACCATGCTGCTGCCACTCCCCACCCCCACCCTCCCCACCCCT
>NW_017729008.1:15792115-15795690 GCF_001723915.1 Gavialis gangeticus | reverse complement strand
CCCCACCCCTGCTCTGCATCCGGCTGCTCACCACCCGCTCCACCCCCCAGCTCCATGTCTGGCCACTTGCCATCCCCCCCTACACTTATTAAAAAGAGGGCCACCAGGGACACACTTGTTAAAAAAGGTTGAAAACCCCTGCTCTAGGGAATGGGAAAATCTTGGTTCCCCAGAATGGAAGAACCACAGAACCGAGACACCAATGCAAAAATACTTGTGAAAGACTGAATTTTAAAATAACAGCTTATGCATAACCCCTATGTAAGCTACAGACACACATAACTGTGGCTGACACCTTGGGATGACCCTCCCAGTTGCCAAGAGGAGTCAAGTAGTCACTGTTCCATGTGCCTTCTCCAGACCAAGGTGAGACTAATTTGGGGAGGTTGTGTGAAGCAGGGAAGAGGAAATAGCTGCAGGCTGTAATGCCTCACTTGCCCAAATTTCTACCACTGAAAATTTCCCAGAAATTTGCACTGCTAGAAATAAACAGCTGTCCACAACCTCGGTTCAAAAGGGTATTGAACCAACTCTTGGAAGAAAGGTCCATCAATAGGTATTGAACATGGCACATACGAGTGTGGCCTCTGAATCAAACTTCCTAAAACTAAGAATGGTCTTTATTAATTTGTTTAGCATTCCACTAAGACCATATAGGTCTGATGCTATTGCCTGCTTCCTCAATGATGCAGACCAGTACACCTGAATGTGCATGGAGACTAGCTAACCTGTCAAAGGATTTCTTCTTTTTTTTTTTTTTTGCATACCTATTGCTTTGTCTCAAGAGTCCTCTGGGCCATTTGCAAAACTTCCAACCCTACTCTATGCAAGGAAGAATTTTTCAGCGTAGTAAATGACAACTTTGAACTGAAGACTTCACCAGTGAAGTGAGAGCCAGGATCAAAGCTCAGAGCTCTAACACACAACGTTATGCAAGATGATATACCTTTCTCTTTGAAGCATCATAACATATGGGAAAGAAAAATCCTATCATATCCCTAACCTCACTCTGAGAAAAACTAATCACTAAAAACATTTATTCAGTGTTAAAGGAACCCAAAGGTTGCTCTGTGATTAAGTAGAAGCCATTAGCACCTGAACAGCTTCAAACACTAGAGCAAAGATCTGTTAAGGCATCCTAAAGCTAAGAAAACCTGAAACCCTTGAAATCAAAAGAAGACAAAGCCTCAGAGAAAGTAAGGCCTCAGAGGCCAAAGTTCCAAAGATGTTGACCAAAAAGCCAAAGCTCAAAAATCAAGCTGAGAAGAGCAAAACCAATGGTACAAAGGTTAGCACCAGATTGATGCCCCTGGATCCTGAGAGGCACAAAACAGTTATCAGACTGGAAGGCAAGGAAACAGAGGTGGAAAAATATCAGAAGAGAAATGGCTCACATAAAGAGTCCTTTGCTAACCAGCATCAAAAAACTGACTAGAGCATACAAGGGACAGCAAATGGAAGTTCAGAGGCACATGACCTCTGCCAAGGAAGAGAATAGTTGATGCCTCTGGCCATTATTTCTGCCCTTAGAGGCAAGTAACTTGGATAGTTTGGGGAGTCCTACAAGAGCTGAATTAGGAAGTTAAGTCCAACTAGGGAGAAACCTACACAGGTGATCTATTTATGAAAGTACTTTTACACAGAGTCTTAAAACTCCTCTCTCTTGCAAACAGTTTCTCTGTCTTTTATCCTGGATTCCTTTTCTTCCACATACATTGTACAATTCAACTACGCTATTTTTTTTTGTGTTTACAGTCCTTTATATGTACAGTGCTTATTTTGATTGAAATATTATGCACCATTCCCTTATTTAAATTCCCTTACTCCTGTCAAGTAATAAAAAGAACTGTGTTGTTTGCATTACTGCTTTTCATTTCTTTCAGGAATCTGTGTAGAATAAATATTGCAAGATGGATTTAAAAAGGAGCACTCTCCACCTAACCATATTTAGCCTCTGTTTATAAAAAATTTGGCTCCGATTCTACAATTTACTCCCTGGGTTGGTCTATAAGACACACTGTAGCGCTGTGTGGAGATACCTGAGCTAGCTCTAAATGAAGCAGCACACATACCAGATTCAGCAAAGCCTCATTACTACAGCACTCCATCCTGGACATCTTAACCTGATAACCAGGTAGAGGATTGCCCTAAAACAGTTATATTGCTTCGAATAACCATGCTAGCTGGTATCCTGTAAGCACAAATTTTCACCGGTATGCAAAAATCTGCATGATTTTGTTTGATAGAATCTGTTTAATTAAAAAAAGTTGACTCTTCATTTTAGATATGGAAAGAAATTTAAGAGATAAACTTGCAGACGTGTAAAATGGTGTGCTGCCACATATTCTGCTCATTCCCTGAAATCAGCAAGATATTGCATATTGTTCATTGATCTTGAAAGAATCTTATATCCAAAAGAAGACGCACCATTTCTTTGATTTCTCCTGTATGAGCACCTTCCAGGTAATTTGCCTTGTACTGCACAATGAAGGAATGCACTTTTCTAAAGTCCAGTGGCAGGATTTTCAGACATTCCTAATCACATCTGGCCTCACATTTCCAAATCATTTGCAACATTGGAAAATCCCATCCTAGGATTTTAAGCATGAACCTTTACAATTTTTTTTCAGCGAGGTATATAGTTACTACAAACTTTCTATAAAAAAACTTGTAATATTACCATCTACTGTTACTGTAACATACTTTCCCAGGGTGACTCAGTATAAAAGAAGAAATACTAATCCAGTCATTAACTAAAAAAAATCAAGCTTATTTTAAAAAACCCTTAAATTGGTGAGAGACTAACTGACCCATACATTTTTGGAAGCAGCTCAGGATTCAGTAGAGTAACATATGTATAAACACCAATTACTTGAAAAGATATTCTCACCAGCCAGTTGTAGGAAGACTGCTTATTTCCTATTGAGATCTGCAGTTGAATTATGAACATATTATCACCCAAGGTAATTTTTTCCCACAATATAGTTCTACCTAACAAAAAAATTAAGTGATTCTTACCTGTCGAATTATACTTTTTACACAACGTATAGGAAGGCCTTGATAGTTGGATTTGATTATCCATTTTAAAAGATGATGTCCAAGTACTTCAAAAACCATGCACACATCTGGGATTTAATTAAGGATAATTTTCAAAGTAACTTGCTATTTAGTTCCACTCTTTTACACATTAGCTAAAGTGCTCGTCATCCTTCCATGAAAATGCAACTCACGAACAAAATTAAAATAATGTATGTTTCAGTCCTACAAACAAAAACACCCTTTAAAAGCATGTTCAAAAACATTTGCAAGATATGGATCTAACTGTGAAAACAGCTAAATTAACATTTTTAATGATGTGATCTTTGCCAGTTACTGCTAGCAGAAAAATAACACAACACTAACCTGTTGTGAATATGCTGAAGCAGTAAAAAATTAAATGGAAGAGATGTCACAAAATTAAAGGTAATTCATCCCAGGTTTTTCTCCCCTACTATAAAAAGGTTTATAATTTCTAAAAGTATCCCTAATTTCCAGTAATCCCTAATTTATTATGCATATATTAAGGATTATTCAAT
>NW_017729008.1:15785431-15787115 GCF_001723915.1 Gavialis gangeticus | reverse complement strand
CTATATAAATACAAAAAAAGGACAAACATATTTTTTGTAATTAAATTAAAATGTTATATGTTTGCCTTTTAGTGTATGATTTGGTTTTTTTCTGGTTCTAAGATAGCAACCCCCTCTCCCAAAAGGAGTATTTGTGGGGGGCAAGGGGAGGGACTTCTGGTGGCAAAGGTCAGGGGCTAGGAGGGTGGGACTTCTGGTCCCAAGATGGCGACCAGACGGCAGGGCAACTGTCAACGGGCAAGGCTACCCATGCAGTCCTCAAAAGCTCACCAAACCTCGTTATGCGGCCCTCCACCTGCAATAATTGCCTGCCCTGGTCTAGCTTCAACATAAAAGTCCTATTTTGGGCACTGTAATTCTTATAATAATTACATTTTGAGATTCATTTTCATGCTACTTCCTAATAGTTGGGTGTAGATGTGATGTGACTTTTCATTTAGTAACCTACCATTTGGGCATTACTGCTTTCCATTTGGGACGTAGGCTGCATACACATGTTCAAATGAACTGGGAGACTTCTCCTGGTAGAAAAACTTACCCAGAGACACCTGAACAGACATTCGAATGCTGAGCCCATTACGAGAGTTTGCAGTGCTGATGCTGTGCAGTCAGGGGGCCCCTGTGTACATATTCCAGAGTGCTATGTAGACTCCCTCAGTCTGCCTAGTAACAGATGGCACCTGTGTACAGGGCAGCCCTGATTGGCTGACCCAGACTGCTCAGAGTCCTCCCACATCTCCCTGCGGCACAATGTGGGGTTATGAAGGGGATGTATTCTGCTCCCTGCTCAGCTGGAGTCTAAATCAAGTGACGTGCTGTCTTTGCAGGAAGGGGAGCTGTGCAGAGGAAACTGAGATTGGGGAGGGAAAGTGAAGGAGGGACAGGGGAACGTGCATTACTGTGCTGTTGCTGGGTTTAGAACTGTACATTTCTTGTACAGCCTGAAGGAATCAATAATTGGGTTCAAAACATTTATGAAGTGTGTCATTGTA
Organism: Gavialis gangeticus; assembly: GCF_001723915.1. Taxonomy (NCBI): domain Eukaryota; kingdom Metazoa; phylum Chordata; order Crocodylia; family Gavialidae; genus Gavialis; species Gavialis gangeticus. The sequence goes on along the minus strand of NW_017729008.1, from coordinate 15,786,123 downwards.
TATGACGAAACTATCGTTCAACTGAAGAGATGAAATGTAAACCATAAACTGAGGCTGCCACAAGACAAAACTCTGAGAGCAGGCATGTTTGAACAACTGGGGAGTCTAGAGGAGGTTAGCACTGGCCTTAAAGGCCTGTAACAGATGGACTACAAAATCCTATTTTCATGAAAAGTAGCAAACGAAGCCCATCTGCTGGAAACGTGAAGAAGAGACACTACTGAAACCTACTTAGACTTGGAAACTTAAAGGGACAGTGGCCAAAACCTAGCAGCCTGGTACAGCTCTATCAAGGCATCTGACAGTTTACCTAGCACTTATCAACTGACAGTATTAACTGCTTTTATTTGCAAAAATATTACTACGCTATGATGACAGGTAGCATACCTAGTTAGTTATTAAGGCCCCTTTATAGTTTCACAGTTTCTAGGGTCGGAAGGAACCTGAGTAGATCACCTAGTCCAACCCCCCGCCATAGCAGGAAAGATTACTGGGGTCAAACGACCCCAGCAAGGTGTTCATCTAACCTCCTCTTAAAGACCCCCAGGGTAGGGGCCAGCACCACTTCTCTTGGAAGTTGGTTCCAGATCCTAGCCGCCCTGACCATGAAGTAGTGCCTCCTGATATATCTAGCCTAAATCTACCCTCTACCAGCTTGTGACCGTTATTCCTGGTCACTCCTGCCAGTGTTC
>NW_017729008.1:15779323-15780431 GCF_001723915.1 Gavialis gangeticus | reverse complement strand
CAAAAACCATGCACACATCTGGGATTTAATTAAGGATAATTTTCAAAGTAACTTGCTATTTAGTTCCACTCTTTTACACATTAGCTAAAGTGCTCGTCATCCTTCCATGAAAATGCAACTCACGAACAAAATTAAAATAATGTATGTTTCAGTCCTACAAACAAAAACACCCTTTAAAAGCATGTTCAAAAACATTTGCAAGATATGGATCTAACTGTGAAAACAGCTAAATTAACATTTTTAATGATGTGATCTTTGCCAGTTACTGCTAGCAGAAAAATAACACAACACTAACCTGTTGTGAATATGCTGAAGCAGTAAAAAATTAAATGGAAGAGATGTCACAAAATTAAAGGTAATTCATCCCAGGTTTTTCTCCCCTACTATAAAAAGGTTTATAATTTCTAAAAGTATCCCTAATTTCCAGTAATCCCTAATTTATTATGCATATATTAAGGATTATTCAATCAAGATTAGAGTAATTAAATAGTTTAGGAAATTAGCTATAATAAAGTCAAAGTCTTTTCCACTCTCTTTAATTTAGCTGGAAAAAGTAACTGCAATTCAGTCTACAGGACATCAGTGTCATTTTAAAGATTAAACTTTGTGTAGAGAAACTAGCAATAAATAGGATGTAGAAAAGTTTACTGAAACTGAGGTCACTATAGTGTTATTTCACAGATGGTAAAGCCACAAGAGATCATCATGATTCCTTGACCTCCTATATAACACGGGTCATTGGACTCCCCTCAAGTAATTCCTGTCTCAAATCCAGGAGCTGCATGGAACTAGAATACGGTTCAGTTTTTATTTAAAAAAATCAGTAATACATAATCCTGTACAATACTTGGCAAAGTGCATGTAATAGGGCCTTTTCACCACTGCCTGGGTGCAGAGGTAACAGCTGTGGATAGACAGACGGCACTATGGGCACACACACTTGCAGATCTACCTGCATCAAGGACTCTAACACCTGGGGAACCAGGAGCAAGAGGCAGTTGCAATCTGAACTATGGGACAGAATATATGCTGAAGCAGGTCAACCCCCCCCCTCCACAAACACCACACCCCCACACTCTGCCCCCCACAGGCCCCCACACACCCTATG
>NW_017729008.1:15775506-15778964 GCF_001723915.1 Gavialis gangeticus | reverse complement strand
CCCACAGGCCCCCACACACCCTATGCCCCCCCACACACAGCCGCCCCCCCCAACTCCCCCAACACACACACCCTCACATACAACCATACACACACCCCACCATATACCCAATATACAAGACTAAGAATTTATTTTTGAGTTATTATGCAATCACCTCTATACACACTATATAAATACAAAAAAAGGACAAACATATTTTTTGTAATTAAATTAAAATGTTATATGTTTGCCTTTTAGTGTATGATTTGGTTTTTTTCTGGTTCTAAGATAGCAACCCCCTCTCCCAAAAGGAGTATTTGTGGGGGGCAAGGGGAGGGACTTCTGGTGGCAAAGGTCAGGGGCTAGGAGGGTGGGACTTCTGGTCCCAAGATGGCGACCAGACGGCAGGGCAACTGTCAACGGGCAAGGCTACCCATGCAGTCCTCAAAAGCTCACCAAACCTCGTTATGCGGCCCTCCACCTGCAATAATTGCCTGCCCTGGTCTAGCTTCAACATAAAAGTCCTATTTTGGGCACTGTAATTCTTATAATAATTACATTTTGAGATTCATTTTCATGCTACTTCCTAATAGTTGGGTGTAGATGTGATGTGACTTTTCATTTAGTAACCTACCATTTGGGCATTACTGCTTTCCATTTGGGACGTAGGCTGCATACACATGTTCAAATGAACTGGGAGACTTCTCCTGGTAGAAAAACTTACCCAGAGACACCTGAACAGACATTCGAATGCTGAGCCCATTACGAGAGTTTGCAGTGCTGATGCTGTGCAGTCAGGGGGCCCCTGTGTACATATTCCAGAGTGCTATGTAGACTCCCTCAGTCTGCCTAGTAACAGATGGCACCTGTGTACAGGGCAGCCCTGATTGGCTGACCCAGACTGCTCAGAGTCCTCCCACATCTCCCTGCGGCACAATGTGGGGTTATGAAGGGGATGTATTCTGCTCCCTGCTCAGCTGGAGTCTAAATCAAGTGACGTGCTGTCTTTGCAGGAAGGGGAGCTGTGCAGAGGAAACTGAGATTGGGGAGGGAAAGTGAAGGAGGGACAGGGGAACGTGCATTACTGTGCTGTTGCTGGGTTTAGAACTGTACATTTCTTGTACAGCCTGAAGGAATCAATAATTGGGTTCAAAACATTTATGAAGTGTGTCATTGTATATGACGAAACTATCGTTCAACTGAAGAGATGAAATGTAAACCATAAACTGAGGCTGCCACAAGACAAAACTCTGAGAGCAGGCATGTTTGAACAACTGGGGAGTCTAGAGGAGGTTAGCACTGGCCTTAAAGGCCTGTAACAGATGGACTACAAAATCCTATTTTCATGAAAAGTAGCAAACGAAGCCCATCTGCTGGAAACGTGAAGAAGAGACACTACTGAAACCTACTTAGACTTGGAAACTTAAAGGGACAGTGGCCAAAACCTAGCAGCCTGGTACAGCTCTATCAAGGCATCTGACAGTTTACCTAGCACTTATCAACTGACAGTATTAACTGCTTTTATTTGCAAAAATATTACTACGCTATGATGACAGGTAGCATACCTAGTTAGTTATTAAGGCCCCTTTATAGTTTCACAGTTTCTAGGGTCGGAAGGAACCTGAGTAGATCACCTAGTCCAACCCCCCGCCATAGCAGGAAAGATTACTGGGGTCAAACGACCCCAGCAAGGTGTTCATCTAACCTCCTCTTAAAGACCCCCAGGGTAGGGGCCAGCACCACTTCTCTTGGAAGTTGGTTCCAGATCCTAGCCGCCCTGACCATGAAGTAGTGCCTCCTGATATATCTAGCCTAAATCTACCCTCTACCAGCTTGTGACCGTTATTCCTGGTCACTCCTGCCAGTGTTCGGGGGAACAGGGACTTCCCCAGTGCCTGCTGATTCCCCCTGACTAGTCTGTAACAGGCCACTAGATCCCTCCTCAGCCTTCTCTTCCAGAGGCTGAACAACATAAACACAACGTTGCTACACAACGTATAGGCCTGCTGCTCAGATGCAATGTTCTGAACAATTCCTCAGCAACCCCTATGCTGGCTGTACTAACTTAACCTTGCACCTTCATTGAATGTTTGCTTTAATGAGTGATAGCTCAGGATTGTTGGATTTTCTTTTTACATTTATCTCTCTACATATATGTTTCCTTGTGTAAGTAACTGGTTCTCACACATAAATTAAATATTCTGAACTCACTCATGCAAAATATAATACAGCCTTATGGTTGAGAAAACCAACCCGCCAAAGTTAGGAAACTCATTTGCCTTTCCTAATAAAAACCACAAATTCAGCCCCTTAAAATACATGGATAGTAATGAAAGTATTACCCAAACTACACTTTTTCGCAATTTATATTAGCACTGATCATAACCATTAAAAGAAATATGATTTTATTCAGCTATAGATTAATGACAAAAACTGTGATCCTGCAAGTGGCTATGTACCCTCAGAGTCCTCTGCCCACCTGCGATTCATAATGTAGCTTCTCACAGGCCTGGGTGTGCCCCATACAAAGCAAATGACAGGATTTGGGCCAGTGGTAAAGTTAACTTTAACTCTTCTATATCCCTTATGTTTTCAAAACGTTCCTAAACTACACTATCATCTAAAAAAATTAGAATAAATAGTAGGTAAACAGTCATCATGAAACATTATTAGTATTGTATGAAACAATCTAGAAAGATGAAGAGAAGTTAATGACGTGATAAATAAGCAGAATTATTGAATGGAAACTGCCATATATATAAGAAAATCCATGTTGTTTCCTAATCTAAGATTTCTAGGACATCTCGTCATCTCAAAAAGGCTTCTGATGGATACCTTTCTTTCTCAAAACTTACATGGATACACAATTTTATATAAAACAGTCACACTTCTCTTCAAGCAGCTTCATTTTAATGTCATTATATGTCCAACATAATTGTGCTAATACAATATTGTAGGAGTTTCTATATGTAAATATTTGATAAGCTAAGCTTAATAGATTAGAGATACAGACACACAAAATGCTAAGGTCTCTAAAAAGAAACCTGCTCTTCTATTTTTGCTGCTCTTCTGTATTTTTATGCACTATTTGAATGAGTTTGTCAGGCTGCCAGTCAGGGCTTGCGAAAGATGTACATTATAAACAGCTCTCTACCTTTGTCAGCTCAAAGCATTAGCTTACTGGGTTAGAGAGCTTCTGGACCGGGTTAGAGAGCTTCTGGACGGGCTGGACGTGTTCAAATCAACGGGTTCAGATGCTCTCCACCCAAGGGTGTTGAGGGAGCTAGCAGGGGTTATTGCAGGGCCCTTGGAATGGCTTTACAAGCGCTTGTAGTGCTCGGGCCAGGTGCCAGATGATTGGAAGATAGCCAACGTGGGCCCCATCTTTAAAAAAGGGAGGAGGGAGGACCCGGGCAACTATAGGCCCATCAGTCTTACCTCAATCCTAGGGAAACTCTTTGAGAAGATCATCATGGAGC
>NW_017729008.1:15769843-15770506 GCF_001723915.1 Gavialis gangeticus | reverse complement strand
GTCATTACTGACTCCAAGATGAACATGGGCCGACAATGCAAGGTCACAGTTGGCAGGGCTAACCGGACCTCGTCGTGCATCCACAGGTGCATCTAAAGCAGGGCCAAGGAGATGATCCTCCCCCTCTATGCAACATGGGTTAAGCCACAACTGGAGTACTGTGTCCAGTTCTGTGCGCCCCACTTCAGGAGGGATGTGGACAACATTGAGAGGGTCCACAGGAGGGCCACCCGCATGATCCGGGGACAACAGGGTAGACCCTACAGTGAGAGACTGCAGGACCTGAATCTGTTCAGCCTTCACAAGAGAAGGCTGAGGGGGGACCTGGTGACCGTCTATAAACTCACTAGCGGGGACCAGAAGGGTTTGGGAGAGACCTTGTTTCCCCTAGCGCCCTCTGGCATAACAAGGAATAACAGCCATAAGTTGTTGGAGAGTAGGTTTAGATTAGCCATCTCTAAGAACTACTTCACAGTCAGGGCAGCTAGGATCTGGAACCAGCTTCTAAGGGAAGTGGTGCTGGCTCCTACCCTCGGGGTCTTTAAGAAGAGGCTTGATGCCTACCTGCCTGGAGTCATTTGAGCCCAGTTTTTCTCTCCTGCCCAGGCAGGGGGTCAGACTTGAAGATCTACAAGGTCCCTTCCGACCCTACTTCTGTGATTC
>NW_017729008.1:15763471-15764843 GCF_001723915.1 Gavialis gangeticus | reverse complement strand
TACAAAGAACTTGAAGCATGGACATTCTGTCAAACTAACATGACTAATACAATACATACTTATCACTTTTTCCTCTTTCAAGTGGATTTACCTGCATCTGAAAGTCAGTACTAGTGTCAAAATACTATTGGGGAAAACCTTTTCCTACACAGATAAGCAAAATGAAATATTCATACCTGTTTACAGAAATTTTAAAGCAATTTGTCTCTTTTCTATTCCAACAGTGAAATGGTTCTAAAAATCTAATTTTAACAATGAAGCAATAACTAACTGTAGGACTCGTATTACTAAAAATAATTTAAATTAGCATGCACCTAGCTCAGCTGTCAGCTCTAGACGATATTTTACCATCTTTTTGAATGCCAAAAATAACAACTGCAAGCTAGAACAAATATACAAAAACATAAGGATTTTTGTGGATAATCTCTCTTATTGGACCAACAAAATCCTTGCCCTTAAGCTAAAATAAATTGAGTTATGCTTTGGTCATTATTTAATACTACATCTAGCATTATACAATAAAACCAATACAGAACATTATAGATTATTTGTACTACAGTACCATCTAGAGGTTCTAAACAACATGTAAGCAAAGAGACAGAAAATGCCCAGTTGTCCTTACCACCTGCTGTCAAGGCACGACAGCAAGACAAGACAAGGTAGACAGGTAATAAAGTAACTGCGAGCAGTACTCTATGTTCATAACCAACTTAGCTAGGGTTGCAATGGCTACTATACGATAATAAAACAGAATGTAGGCCAGCATAACCATATCTTATCTGAATTTTAATCATCTGTCCCTTATTCCAATAATGTTGGCTAGACAGTGCAACAGTCAAGAAATAGTCCATAAGGGGTCAACAAGAACAACAAGTGTGTGTTGATATGATATATTTGATCTGTGACTGGTGATGAATTAAAATGAGTTATCCTTGATGATCTTGCTACATATTGCAGTAGCTTTAGATGTCATTGAATTTTTATCATTATTATTATTATTTGTTTATGTTACTGTAGTACCTAACAGGATGCAATTCTGTTTGATGCTCTATAAATTTAACAGGGGACAGGGGATCTTTATCCTAAAGAGCTTACAATTTAACGTGATGTTTGTGTTGAGGCTGCAGTTGTTGATAGTTGTGAAGTTGCTCATTATTCCTTGAAGGGAGGAATCAGAACATTGTTTGGACTAAGTCTGTCTTTATCTGGAGGAGTGTCTTCAAGTACATAGATAGGTTGAACTTTGTGCCACCTACTTTTGACATTGTATATGAGATTTCTGGGGGTGGCATGTAGAGATAAACAATAGGTTTATATGCAGCTCTCGCTTCCTTTGACAGTAAAGAAATTCTTCCTTATGTCCAGCCTGAAA
>NW_017729008.1:15763251-15763460 GCF_001723915.1 Gavialis gangeticus | reverse complement strand
CTGTGTTGCCTGTGGGAGCTGGCAACTCAGCAGGGTCTGCTGGAGCTGCAAGAGGTGCGTACCTGTTGCTAAGTTCCAGCGGGGCAGGGGCCTTGGTGCAGCAGGTCTTAGGGTCCTTGACCACCTTGGTTCATGCCCCTGACTGGACAGAGTGGGAGGTCCCGCAGTCCTCCCTTGTCCTGGAGGGAGACGGTGGTCTACCCTCCGGA
>NW_017729008.1:15753400-15758251 GCF_001723915.1 Gavialis gangeticus | reverse complement strand
TCCAGCGGGGCAGGGGCCTTGGTGCAGCAGGTCTTAGGGTCCTTGACCACCTTGGTTCATGCCCCTGACTGGACAGAGTGGGAGGTCCCGCAGTCCTCCCTTGTCCTGGAGGGAGACGGTGGTCTACCCTCCGGATCCCAGGGGAGAAGGGCCTGGCAGTAGGAGTCGATCTCCTGCTCACAGTCCCTGATGGCACGCAGTCTCTGGACTGTGGTCTGGAGCTCCTCCAGCTGGCACACCAGAGACCCCAAAAGGGAGCAGACCCCACATGGAGAGGTGGCCATGCTCCCAGGCCCCAGAGCCTGAAAAAGGGACAGGCAGCCCCCACAGCCAAGAGCCAGGGGCTCTGTCTGCATGGAGCCCGGAACTGTGGGCTCCATCTGCGCGGCCGTCTCTGAGGTGCCCTCGGGGACCCTCGGGGTATGACATGTTTCCATCTGTGTCATGCCTCTGGTGGACTGGCTATGGCTGGGACTGTCTACCCTGGGGGGTTCGCAGGCAGGGTCTCGGGCCCTCCTGCATGAACTCCGCACTAACTCATGCACTGGCAGACAAGCGCGCCTGTTTGCGCAGCCTGTTCACGCTGCTTCAGTTGCGTAGCTCTCTGGGGGGCTAGGCGAAGTAGGGGCCTGGGCGGGGCTTGACCCGGCCTGGCTCCATGCAGCTGCCTCCTCCCGCTCAGTGAGGGCTTAACCCCCTCCCACCATGGGCCCCGCTTGCCTCCAGCTGTGCTCAGGGTCAGTGGGGGGCTCAATGACTGCTGGGAGGTGTCTGGGGGGTTTCGGGGGAGCGGGGGCACAGCGGGCTTTCACCCGCGTGTCTCTTGCTGCTCCAGAAGCTAACTGGGGCTTTTTTTGCTGCTGTTGGCGGGCCCTTTTAAACTGCACATATGTGCAGTAGGCCTGCCATAGGGGAAAGCTGCTCTCAGGCAAGGGGGGGCCTTGCCCAGGATTTGGGGGGGCCCTGCCCTACTGGAGGGGGACTGGTGAGTACCCCCTCCTACCTCTTTCTCTCCCTGAGGGGCTGGGTGAAGTAGGGGACTGGGCGGGGCTTGACCCGGCCTGGCTCCACGCAGCCACCTCCTCCCACTCAGTGAGGGGTTAACCCCCTCCCACCATGGGCCCCGCTTGCCTCCGGCTGTGCTGGGGGTCGGCGGGCGGCTCTGCTTTTATCAATAACCATTCTCCAAAATGTTAACACCTGTATTTGGTCACTGATTGGCCAAGATAATCATTTAGCAACAGAAAAATCACAACAAAACTTCTCAGGAATGAGATATAAACCATAATATATCTCTAGATGTACACCTTGCTGGGGTCGTTTGACCCCAGTACTCTTTCCTGCCATGGCAGGGGGTCAGACTCGATGATCTGCTCAGGTCCCTTCCGACCCTAGAAACTGTGAAACTATATTATTTTACAAGTCAGGATCTCTATTCTTCAGCAGGCAGGAGGGAACATATGCTCGCCATTAGTCTGAGCTATTATAAATCCTTTAAAACTATCCAATCTTCATGTTTAATACCTGTCAAGTTGCTGTATTTTATTATATGACTTTTCAGCTGAATCATTACACCTGACAATTCTATGCTGTTAAAGATTATGCGACTGCCTGTTTTGTCACTCAGAATCTGTCCTCTAACAGTCGTCAGGATTTAAGGAATATTCTACCCTAACAAGACTCTAACTTTTAATTTTGTAAAGTTTAAAGGGAAAAGCTAAATTACTTCTTTAATGACACCTTATGAAATATGAGTAATTCTCTCTCATTCTTTTGAGGGTTCCCCCCCTCCACATTACAACAGTAATACATAATGGAATCTAAACTCAAATCCTTTCAACATAAGCTGCCTGCTTGCATTTAGAAAAAAATCTTCTCCAGTCCACAATAAGTTAATGTTCCACAGTATTTACAATGAAATACAATACACTGATAAACATATGATAAGTTAAACAATATTATTCAGAAAAGTTGCATTTAAAATCCCTGTCATCTGGTATTCTATTAGGCCAGACAGCTCATCATAAACATGTTTATCTTTTATTCTTTTTATATTTGGACCTGCCCTGTTTTTCACTAGCGTAAATGAATTACCAATGCTACCGATGTTCATGTTTTAATATGGCATTAGTAGTTCTATATTCTAATTTAAAGGGTTACTTTGAAAAAGTCTTGCGTGGTGTATACACAGAAATTGTGTAAAAAAACAAAACATTTATCACTTTTTTTACTTCTAAAATAGGTAGAATTACTATAAAAGGATACGTATTCCATTCATTCCTGAAATTTTGAAGTCATCAATTAACTGTACAACCATGTCTTTGTTTGGATCACTGGGATCACTTTCACGAACCTAAGCAAAGAAAGTACATACGAATATATTAGGTAATAATTTAACTTTAAGATATATACAAATTCTTATTTTCTAAAAATCTAAACAGCATTATGGGGTCTTATAAATTACGAGAATAAGTAATAAAACATCAATATATTTAGGGAATACAAGATTTAGGGAAAAAGATGAAGTTCAAAAGCATTTATTTAAACAAAGAGACAATGGGAATTTACTATGATTGGTAAAGCACTGCCATCATGATACTTACGCATTTCAACAACTTTATTTCATCCAAGGCAGTCTCTGTATAATGCTGGGCACTTTTTACAACTTTCATTGCAACAAACCTTTTCCCCCTTGAAAACAATAATAATTATTCAACAAATATCCAGTTAACAGATTTTAAGAAGCATACTTTATGCAATTATATACTCGTTTGGGCACATACTGTAATATTGAACAATGTAGTATGTTCTGACACAGAACAATTCCTTTTTACCTATATTTGAAGCAACATCAAAAACATTCAGGCGACAGGCTGACTTAATTTATTTCAAATGCTAATGTCTTTAAAAGGGGAACTTAGGTCTATATTTTACCGTTCAATCAAAATATAATTATATTTCCTTTTAAGGATACAGGATGAATAAAAACATTAGCTTGTTTAAGAGAACATGTTAATTCAATAAGCATTAATAATCTGACAAAGAAACTAAAAATAAACTTATTCCTGACAAGTTTTATAAAGTATATCACTGACCAAAATGAGAAAAACAGTGTCATTATTTCTATATATAGCTGGTTAACAAAGAGCAACAAAACCACAAAAAAACACTGATGTAACAAACTCTTGTTCTAAGGCAGAAATGACTATTCACAAAATGGCAGCAGCCTTTACTCTAATTAGAAATGGAAAAGGAGGAGAATAAATATAAAAGTAGATATCTTACTGCATGTCCCAGCATAGCCAAACTGTAGAGAAGTGTCCCCATCCTAGCTTTCTAATAACATGATATCGGCCATTGAAAAGATCTCCAATTTTCACTGGATGATAGCCACCTTTAATGAAAAATATAAACAATATACTTAGAAAATAGCAGTTACTTCTGATTTCCTATTTATTAATTTAATACCAGGTTTCTTTTCAAGCTGTCCTAAATTATAAATTAGAAAACCATAACAGAATGTACTGTAATTAAAATAACTTTCATGACTTTCTGGAGAAAAAACGCCTTGTATTTTCCTGCTCTGTATTTACCTTACTGTCCCATATAATATTGCCAGCTTTTCTTTTTCTAACTGAACGCCTAATTTTCATATACACTGTGGAAAATGTGGGACATTTCTATATTATTTATCTGAATATTATGTGTCTGTTACCTGGTCAATATAGTTTACCTGACTGTACCAGGTTAAATCAGTGGAGGATGTTAGTGAGAAACAAACAGGAAAGGAAACAATGACAGATAAAATGCCTTCCAAGAAAATATAGAAGCCTCTCAGCAAAACCGTGCTCTCAGCTAGCAGTTGGGAAATGCCCACATGCCTGATGTTTGCCAGGCCATTTATTTTTTCCCAGACCTGAACCTTGAATCAAAGCATGCTGAACTGTGAAACGAACCTGGGTATAGGGTTAAGTACAGACAGTCAAAAAACCCCAGGCTGAATTGATTCAATATTCATAGGTTAGTCTAAGTTGCGTAGATTGTTTCATAGTTTCATAGTAGCTAGGGTCAGGAGGGACCTAATTAGATCATCTAGCCTGACCCCCTGCTACAGGCAGGAATGAACACTGGGTTTACAAGACCCCAGACAGGTGACCATCTAAACTCTTTTTGAATTTGCCCAAGGTAGGGGTGAGGACCACTTACTTCCCTGGGAAGTTGGGTCCAGATTCTGGCCACCCTAACTGTAAAATATTGCCTTCTGATCTCTAACCTAAACCTATTCTCCATCAGCTTATTACCATTGTTCCTCGTCACCCCAGGTGGTGCTGGGGAGAATAGGGCTCTTCCTATTTGCTGATGATCTCCCCTAACGAGTTTGTAGGCAGCCACCAGGTCCCCCCTCAGTCTCCTCTTATTGAGGCTGAATAGGTTCAGGTCCCTCAGTCTCTCCTCACAGAGCCTGTCCTGTTGCCCTCTCACCAAGCAGGTGGCCCTCCTCTGAACCCTCTCCAGGCTGGCCACATCCCTTTTGAAGTGCGGCGCCCAGTACTGGATGCAGTACTCCAACTGCGGCCTGACCAAAGTCACATAGAGGGGGAGTATCACCTCTCCGGACTGGCTTGAGATGCACCTTTGGACGCATGACAAGGTATGGCTGGCCTTGCTGGCTGCGGTCTGGCATTGGCAGCTCATGTTCATCTTGAAGTCAATAAGGACTCCAAAGTCCCTTTCTGCCTCTGTGCTTTCAAGAGGCGAACTCCCTAGCCTGTATGTATGCTGTGGATTCCTTCTCCCAAGGTGCAGCACCCTGCATTTGTCTACGTAGAACCCCATCCTATTCTCATCTGC
>NW_017729008.1:15747704-15748400 GCF_001723915.1 Gavialis gangeticus | reverse complement strand
GACTCCAAGATCCCTTTCTGCCTCTGTGCTTTCAAGAGGGGAACTCCCCAGCCTGTATGTATGCTGTGGATTCCTTCTCCCAAGGTGCAGCACCCTGCATTTGTCTACGGTGAACCCCATCCTATTCTCATCTGCCCACTTTTGTAGTCTGTCTAAATCTAGTTGCAGCCTCTCTCTCTCTTCAAGTGTGTCCACCTAGCCCCACATCTTAGTGTCATCAGCAAACTTGGACAACATGCTTTCAACCCCCTCGTCCCAGTCGCTGATGAAGATGTTAAAAAGTGCGGGCCCAAGGACTGAGCCCTGGGGGACCCCACTGCTCACATCTCACCAGGTTGAGTACGACTCATCCACCATTACTCTCTAGGTGCGTCCCATCAGCCAATTTTTTACCCATCCAACCGTGGGCCAGGGACAGAAGTTACACATAAACCAGTTTAAGTGATCAGAAACTGGCCTAAAGCAGTAACAGAACAGAAGCTCAGTGCACATAAACCAGTTTCAAAATCGCTGAAACTAATTTAAGATAAACCTGGTTGGATATAGTATTAGACTTAACTGATTTGGGTCATAGCTTCATGGTTTTATAGTTGGTAAGGCCAGAAGGGACCTGAGCAGATCATCGAGTCTGACCCCCTGCCATGGCAGGAAAAAGTACTGGGGTCAAACAACCCCAGCAAAGTGTTCATCTAACCT
>NW_017729008.1:15744301-15747663 GCF_001723915.1 Gavialis gangeticus | reverse complement strand
CTTGGAAGTTGGTTCCAGATCCTAGCCGCCCTGACAGTGAAGTAGCGCCTCCTGATATCTAGTCAGAATCTACCCTCTGCCAGCTTGAGATTGTTATTTCTAGTCAAACTGGTTTATGAAACTTCTGACCCAGGCCCCTTTCTGGTTTAAGTTAAATCAGTCCCTCAGCTTCCCAGCATGCTTTCCATCTCTGGGCTAGGCTGTGGTGTCTACTCCAGAAAGCAGGGCTGGCCCTGGCCCCCCTGCTCCCTAGCTGGAGCAGCGAGGGCTGGCTGATGGGGAGGGGTGGGAGGGAGGACATGATGACACAGACGACAAGCTCAGCTGGGGATGCAGTTCAGTCTATGGGGACTGCCCCCCCAAGATAAACCCTGGATGGTGCTGGGGGCTGGGGCCAGGGAGGGGGGTTAAACACCCTTTCCCCTGCTCTAACTTACTGCTGGCTGCAACTGTGGACTACAAATCCAAGAGGCACTTGGAAGCAAGAAAAAGAAGTGATGAGCAACCCTGCAGAGTCCTGCTGCTGTAATTCTGGACTACAAATCCCAGAGACCTCAGCGGCAGCAGGAAGAGAAAGTGAACACAGCCAGAAAGCCATGCTCTAGCGCCCCCTGGCTTCTGGCCTGAGCCACTGCAGGCATGTGGCTGCATTTCCTGAATCAAAGTAAATGTCTGTTCATTTCTGTTTCAATTTAATCTGTGCAGTTTAGGCTAATCTGCAAAGACTGAATCGATTCAGCCTCAGGTTTTCTGACTTGCTGTGTTACAGATTTGCACCAGTTTCTGATCACTTATACCAGTTTATGTGTAACTACTGTCTCTAGCCCAGAAGACAGTGGTAAATGGGCAGTAGAGGTTCACCAATACATTGGTCCAATATCGGCTCAGCACCAATATAAAGAAAATGGAGTGTATTGGAAATTGGCTTGTTGTGGCTGATGATTTGGCCAATAAATGCTCATGCATGTGCACAACCACAGCACAGCACAAAGGCAGTGAGGACTACAGCCGACCAGCTGGTAAGTCTGTTGTGGTGGACAGGGAAGGGGAGGGGAGGGGGCATGGGGGCAGATCAAGGCCCTGTGGTAAGGAAGGGAGTGGGGCAGAAGCAGGCACTGCCCAGCTGCGGTGGGGCAGGGTGGGTGCAGGATGGAGCCATGGCTCATCGGGGGGGGGGCATGGGTAGCTCCCACCACTGCACATGCCCCAGGAGGGCACAGGGTGGGGGGCATGTGCCCCCAGATCTGCACAAGCTGGGTGGGCTGCTGCTGCAGGCTGGGGTCAGGCTCTTCCCAGCTCATAGGAGGGGCTGCGCTCAGGGCAGGTGGTGGCAGTACTAGGAGAGCGCTCTGCGGGGACTACAGTGAATTTTGGAGTGGCTGCAGCCCCGCCCTGTAGCCTGCTCACAGCACTGCTGCCTGCCCGAAGTGCAGCTTGGCCCAGCCCCCCTGCAGCTGGGAAGAGCCCTGGGCAGCCCCAGCCTGCAGCAGAAGCTGCCCTGCCTGCACCCCGCGTAGATCTGGGGGCACACGCAGCCCCTGTGCCCTCCTGGGGTGCATACAGTAGCGGAAGCCACCCCCCCCCGCACCTCCTGGATGAGCCACACCCCCCATCCCTAGTGGGCAGCAGTGGCTGAAGGCAAATTTCCTGATAGCCTCTCTGCAATGTCCTTTTTTATCAATCTGTCTCTTCCAACCCAGAAGTAAGGTTCCTTGGTTAACAGACTTTAGTCAAAAGTTGCACAGAAAGATTCAAATTTAGTAAGATTCAAGTGTATTCATCTTCCTAGTTACCTTAAAAGCTATTTCATAGTTTCATAGTTAGTAGGGTCAGAAGGAACCCGAGCAGATCATCAAGTCCGACCCCCTGCCACGGGCAGGAAAGAATGCCGGGATCAAATGACCCCAGCTAGGTGTCTATCTAGCCTCCTTTTAAAGACCCCCAAGGTAAGAGCAAGCACCACCTCCCTTGGAAGTTGGTTCCAGATCCTAGTCGCCCTGACTGTGAAGTAGTGCCTCCTGATGTCAAGCCTGAACCTACTCTCAATCAACTTGTGACCATCATTCCTAGTTACTCCGGGTAGCGCTCGGGGGAACAGGGCCTCTCCCATTTGGGTAAGAAAGAAAACAATACTGGTATTTTAAAATTTACAATATAAGTAGCATTTATGATATAAGTAGCATTGGTATCATAACAGAAGTTCTGTTGTGCTATTCAGTACAGCACAGAAAATAATGATATCTCTGATACAACTACTGCATGTACTTGAGAGAGAGGGGCAGAAAATAAGAGAGATCATTATTCCTGCGTGCTTCTTGAATGTATTCCTAACATAGCTGACAAATTCCATGTTTGTGTAAGGAATTATTCCCTTTGAGACCTGAATGAACAGGAGATATCTCTGGAGGGAAAACTACTTGATCAGAGAGGCAAAGAATTCCAATTACATCCACAGAATGACGACAGTCTCTTGAAATTAATGTCCAGATGCTTATGACTTTTCAGAAAAAAAAATAAAAACAGCTTCAGAGGCTATATGCACCCTTGAAAAATCAGGTAGCTGGAATTCTGACATTTAATTGCATTTCTTAGACAAGTGGACATTTAAAAAAAGGCTTGATCCCAAACCCATTTTTGTCAAGAGGAGCCTTTCTACTGAATTCAGTTGGCCTGATCTAACAGTATTTTTCTTGTAACAAAACTGCAGTATTTTCCATCAGGGCATTTGGTGCACTGGATGAGATACATTACATTTCTGGAGGTGCAGCTCTAAGATCCAGGAATGCTGATAGTTCTGTTGTGGGGTGTAATTGTTGGGGTGGTGGAGATGTGTTGGCAGGTTTTGCATTTCTTGTCATAGCATGGTCTGGATCCATTTAGTATCTTCTGGGCCTGAGGAAGTTTGCTTCTGGTGATGAGGTTAGCAAGGTTCAGTACTTGTTTGAAGGTTAGGATGGGTGGTTCTGGGAAAATCTCTTTAAGAATAGGGTCTCTTTCTAGTATGGGCTGCAATTTTTTGAGGACTATCTGTGTGGGTTCAAGGGAGGGGTGATATGTCATAACCAGCAGTGTGCAATTTGTGGAGGGTTTTCTTCTGTACTGCAGCAATTCTTCACGTGATATCCGGGTGGCTCTTTCAAAGGTGCGATCTCTGTCTCGAGGAGTGTCCTTTTTGGGTGAAAGCCTTCTTAAGACTGATGAGGTGGCAATCTCGGGTGTTCTCCTCAGTGCAATTTGGTGGTATCTGAGGGCTTGGCTGTATCTGAGGGCTCGCTAACCTCATCACCAGAAGCAAGCTTCCTCAGGCCCAAAACACATTGAATGGATCTAGACCATGCCATGACAAGAAATGCAAAACCTGC
>NW_017729008.1:15739341-15743740 GCF_001723915.1 Gavialis gangeticus | reverse complement strand
ATCCAAGAAGAGCACACACCAACTGCAGAGACTTCCTCAGACTGACAAAGGGTTTTTAAACCCAAAAGCTTGCTAAAATTTTTTTTCCCAACTATTTAAGTTAGTCTAATAAAAGATATCTTATTCACCCAAAGAAACATGTCTGCTTATGTCCTGAGATCAATATGGCTACAACCCATACCCCTGTACCAGGATAAATGCACACTGAAAATCTATCAAAGACAAAAATACCCAATTGCCTGTGGGGGCACATTTCTAACAAGACAACCACTCTCTCTCCAATCTCTCAGTTCTAATCCTCAAAGGGAACTTATAAAAAACCTTTTGCAGATGAGTCTATAGACTCATTTCACTTCATAAATCTACTGAATACAAAAAGCCATGGATTAAATATAGACATGGTTTTATGGCACATTTATCACCTGTCTGCCATCTAATAACCCCAGGTAGCCTCTCTGCATTTTACCAACTAAATTCTATCACCAGATCAACATTCCCCAGTTTCTCCCCCACCACCTCCCTGCCTTGCTCACATCCCTTTGAATCTTCCCTCCCACACATTTGCATTTTCAGACCTTCATATTACATATTGGTTTAAATTTCTATTCCACCCAGGAGAGCATACAAACACCAGCAGACTCTCCCTATGCCTGAAGAAGTGTGTCTGTGTCTGAAAGCTTGTGAAGAACAGTTTTTCCAACTATTTAGTTGGTCTAATAAAAAATATCATATTTACCCAAAGGACCTTGTCTGCCTATGTCCTTAGACCAACATGGCTATAACCAACACCCCTGAAACATTGATTAAACTGCTTCTCTTAAAAAACAATCTTGGAGAGCTTTCAGAGGGCTTTGAGGATGTAGTTAAGAAGAGGAGACCTAAACAAACAGCCTTTTAAAGTCCCATTTTGTATTTATAAACTGTCACTCTCCCAGTAAAACCAAGAGTGTACAAACATTCATGCTCTTTTTCCTGGATGAAAAATGGTGGTTCAGAAGAAAAATAAGCTGACACTAATCAGGTTGAAGTCAGCCCTGGGAGACTGAATGTTTGTTGACTTTCTTCCAGCTTAACTCCTCATGAGGACCAGGACAAATGGAGCCAGGGGTTTCCACGGTCTGAAGAAGGCCCAGAGGGCAACTGGTCCAGCCCTTCCCTGAAGCAGAGGGAAAAGCTGCCAGCTGCTCCCTGCCAGCTTCTCATACTCCAGGGATTCCAGTGAGAGAAGCAGGCAGGTGGCTTTGCTGTGCTGCTCTGTCCACTTGGCTACCAGGCAGCAGGCTTGGGGCTTTGCCCCAGTTCTTCCCCCTCCTCCCTTCCCAGACCAGTCCAGGAGATGAGAGGAACAGCAGTCCCTGCTTCCTGCATCCCTACAGTTCCCAGTTTCGGGAAGAAGTAGAGATTTTGCCAGCCCACTGGTTTCCCCTTTCTGCCTGTGCTGCACAGCTGGGTGGTAGGATGGCAATTTTAAAGCCAGTGGGGTCAGGACTGGGCTCAGAGAAAACCTCCCCAAGCCCAGTCTCCAGCCTCACTGGCTTTTCAATCAGCACCACTCCTGCCCATCTGGGTCGTAGAGACAGCAAGGGGAAGTCAGTGGAGCCAGGGATTAGGCTTAGGGAGACTCTCCCAAAGGTGGTGGGGCAAAGCCTCACACTGGAGTACCAGGAATGCAGAACAGGCAGGGGCTATGCTGAAGGGCTCCATGCATTCAGTTCATAGTGCCCAGGAGCTGAGTGGAGAAAGCAGCATCACCTCCTACCTGCTTCTCACACCCGAGTCCTGGTGTGAGAAGCAGGAGGGGAAGCTGCTACTCCCTCCCTCCACTGCTGCTTTCTCTCTTCTGCTTGCTGAAAGCAGGAGCATAGTGAAGGATCAGGTGCTCATGTTCCCCATCCACTCCTCATAATGGGGTCCTCAGTCTGGGGAACAGACAGGGGGGAGTTTGTCCCACTTTTCTCTTCCCCTTCCAGACCAGTCTGGCACAGGAAGGGAGCAGCAAGGCAAAGCCCACGCCACACCTGTAAGATGAGCAGTGCCTGGTTTGGGGAAGCTGTCTACAATGAAAACTATAAGTAAGGGATCAAAGGCTTACAGGGGTAAGTTAGTTATATAGCCAGTAAGCTTACAGGTTGTGTGGCAGCCTGGGTGTTTATGTTTTGGTTATAGTTGTAACTGGAGGACCAGTAAGGGACTAGCAGGCAAGATTGGATGTCCCAGCAGTGCCAGAGTGGCATGCAACTGTTTTGGAGAATCTCACCAGGGGCTGGGGTCTAAGACACAGAATAGATTCCTATCAGAGTAAGCCTAGAGGACAAAGAGAGAGCCTGGAACAGTGCCCAAGGGGTGAAATCACAGCCCAAGCAAAACAAGACCTGGAGCCAGAGGCCCATAGCCCAGGAGCGGCAAAAGTGGTCAAAGATATAGCAGCCTGAACCCTACAAGGGGCAGAAACTGACAGAGGCACAGAGGTCTGAACCCCAGGAGGGACAGACTGAGAAAAGGCAAGGAGGCCTAAATGGGCTGGAGTGGAAATTGGGGGCTGAGCACCCACTGATGAGTGACTAGTAACACCTGTGAGGTATGGGCATGGCTACAGGGGAGGCTGGAGGCCATGAATAGCCCATAAGGCATATACTGTCATAGGGGGCACATATGGGCCAAGATGGCCCACCTAGCATAGAGACAGATTAGGATCAGTGGAATCCAAGAGGGGTCTGATAGCCTGAAGATAAGCCCAGGCTCACTCTAAGGCCCTTGGGCAACCTTCCGTTTCCAAATCTATTAATAAGACCAAGGCATGACAGGCAAGAGCAAAGGGAGGGTAGCTTAGAGTCAAAACTGGGCAGGAGCTGTTTAGTGCCAAGGGGGCATCATGGCTGCCTCTGGGGCCCGGTCCTCTTGCACTCTCACTTTAAATTCTTACATTTCTAATTATGTGACTGAGCCTTCTTAGGCAGATTATGACATTTTGGAAAGGATCCTGGGACATGGAAAATAATCTTGCTATAGGTAAAACTCAGTTACTGCATCTGGGTGAAAACACAGGACTGCTTTATCTTTGTAACAAATGGTAAACAGAAGCTTGAAAAAGAAAAGCTGAAACTCAATAATGACTAATGTTACAGCAACAAAAGTTATCTTCAAGGACAGATGTTATCCGTTTGCAATATACACAGCCTTAAGCAACAAATAGTCTTTCCATTACCTTTTCCTAACCCTGCACTTCAAATCTGTCTTGATTTTAATGGTTGTTTTTCAATGCCAGAATTGTACAGGGAGGCTGCACATTATCTGAATCCCATAGATTAATGTAATTTTTGATAGTTGAACAAAGTCTCACTTATTATTTTATTTTAAAGCACAAAACTTTTTCTGTGCTGGGAAACAAGAGCCTCAGAACTGTAAGCCAATAAGGTCTTGCCTGCATGAAACATTATTAACCATTAAAACAGGGTTGTCAAGACTGTGAAATAAACTCCCTCCAGTGATGGTTCAGTCACCTACCCTGGAAATCTTCAGAGGAGACTGGACAGTCAACTTGCTAGGGTCACTTGACGCCAGTTGTTTTTTCCTGCCCAGTGCAGGGGTACTGGACCTGATGATCTACAACATCCCTTCCAGCCCCTAACAATCTTTGAATCTATGAAACACATCAATTTTAGCTATGCTGACCATAACGAGATCCCAGACAACCAGGACGTTCATCCCTCACATCCAGGACATACTGCCCCCTCCCTTCCTTCGCACTTTCACAAGCCAGCAAGGGGGAGGGCTGCCTTCCAGGCAGGCAGCTGTGCCTGCCTGGAGCTTGCAAGCCGGGTCACGCCTGTCTGTGCCACTCTGACTCCCTGATTCTGTGCCCCTGCATTTCCAGGGCACCTATTATAATTCTCCTCAGCCAGCTGGAACTGGCCTCTTAAATCTGGGACTGTCCCGGTTAAACCAGAACATACAGTCCCTCTAGTCTTGGCCCACTAGTCTTTGTACAGTTCAGAGATACAGAATGTACAGTCAATTTTACAATGCTTCCTTGTTGCACTGTCTGATGATATTAACCAGGTCTTCAAAAAACCAGTATGATTTTATATTTCAGTTTCTTCTTCAAGGTAGGATTCCTTTACTTATAGGTTAATCTTCTTCCCATTTTAAGAAATCTGATTTTTCTTACTGCATAATGCCAGGCTCACATTAATTATTAGCTTATTTCACTTGCCTTGAGAACAAAAATGCAAACCATTTGATAAACACAGTGAGGTTTAGCTAAGTTTCTTTGCCATTTCCTCTGAAGTATTTTGTATTTTTTGTCAGGTATATGGTGCTGTGATGCACTGCTCCAATATCAAATCTGGTGCCAAGACTCCTTTCAGAAGTTGAGAACAGTTGGATTATAAAATGTGGC
>NW_017729008.1:15727414-15734341 GCF_001723915.1 Gavialis gangeticus | reverse complement strand
ATTTGATAAACACAGTGAGGTTTAGCTAAGTTTCTTTGCCATTTCCTCTGAAGTATTTTGTATTTTTTGTCAGGTATATGGTGCTGTGATGCACTGCTCCAATATCAAATCTGGTGCCAAGACTCCTTTCAGAAGTTGAGAACAGTTGGATTATAAAATGTGGCCAAGTTAGCTCAGGATGACTGTAACTCAGACTGGAATGCAAATAAGAAAAAGCAACAAGGAAAATTTCCACATGGTGCCCTAGGTCAGGATAAGAAGGTTGTAATGAAAATGAGTGTCTGAATGGTACACCTAAGCTGAAGAAAGGAAACCAAGAAATTAATTCTATTCTAAATGTAGGTTCTTGTATTTCCCAGTCACCAAGGTATTTGAAAGTCTTCCTAAATAAATAAATAAATAAAGCAATGAATATTAATTTATTCCTGTACCCAGAAGCGTAACTAATATGTTTTATGCCTTAGGCAAAACTCCCCTGTGTCTGGAGTGGGGGGAGGGCGTTTCCAAGCATCAGAGAGCAGGGGACAGGAAGTGATCAGTTTTACCTGTCCCAGAGACTCAAAGACCCTGGCTGCTGCTGCTGTGTCCCTGCACCTGGCTCCTGGAGGAAGCATTCCAGCAACCTTCTAAGTCAGCATCCGGGGCTTATGCCCCACTCACCTATCTCTACTTACATTAATGTCTCTGCCTAGGGGAAAGTTACTTTTTTATTACAAATAAAACAAGTAAAGCTATGTGTGAAAACAAATTCAAAAATCATTTTGCACTTGGTCTAGAAAGCAGTGATGATGTTTCTTGTTATTCTTAGCACCTGCAGAGTGAATTCCATAGTCAAGGACTAGCTCCTAAGAAAATCAATATACACAAGCACAAGAACCACACTCCGTGCAGGCAAGTCAAATCATTCCCAAGAACCAGAGCTGTAGCAGCTATAGAAAGATTTGCTGTTGAATGTTACACTTTTTATATGACGTTCGATTATACAGACCTTTACAATAATCTGCAGGATCTTCTTGCTCTTCATCATCAGATCCAAGAATTTCTTCCTCTGGTTCTGGTGGCGTTGGCTCTGGCAGAGGTGGAGGTGGTGGGGGTGGAGGTGCAGAAGGGGCTTTCTGTTGAGGCTCTGGCCTAAAAACAAGGAGAAAGCACATTTAAGTAGGATCCTTGGTCATGAAGCACTTTGAGGATTTAGCCACAGAAAGCACTTTTGGAATTTTAGTGAAACATGTCTGGTTTCTTTTCTTAATGTCATTCTTAAATATTGCTCTGTAATGCCCAGAGGTTTCCAAATATGTAGACAGATAAAAGCTGACAAGACCAAAAAAAACAAACAAACCCCAAAACTTTCAAGTGAATATAATCTTTTTCATTGAAGCAGCTCATAAAAGGTTTACAGTATCAGGACTAATCAGAAATATGTAAATACTACAAATTCCCAATGGGTGAATGAAATGTTGATTTTATGTTTTAGATTTTATGTTTACTTGTGGCATCAAGAAAAAATATTCCCCAATGACTGCTGAGGTACACAAGGTATTCAAAATTTCTTCTGTGACAGAAAAAAAAATGTTGCAGGAACATACTGTTCACTGAAGTGAACTAGATGACTAGATAGGTTTTTCATTTGTAATGTCTATCAGTAACACAGAAAGTCATCTCAATCCAGGAAACAGAGAGTGAGTATTAGTAAACAAGAGATTGTGAACTTCTTGGCTAAATTATGCTCAAGTCATGCAATCCAACAGAATTTTACCACTTGTGTTTTAGGAATGTTAATTGTTGAAGATATTTGGTATTCTGATAACTGTTTTGGCTTTTGGAAATCAGAAATGCCCTACTCGTGAAATGTCTTCTTGATTTCGAGGTTTAGAATGCATCTCATATACTATAATTAGAAGTATTACACTTAGTATCTTTGAAAAATCTATAACCTTCACATATTTTTATTTTTAACTGTCGCAAGCAACACACTTAAGAAAAGAAAGTGGAGGTTGAGGCATGTCTATCTGCTCAACCTTATGGAAAAATATTCTCTGATAATTTGATGTCCAGGTATTTTGTGTATTCATGCTTATATAAATGGAAAGAAAAACTTACTTTGCAAAGAAAAAAACTAAAAGGAAAGGAAATGGGCCCCCTCTTCACGTATAATAGTCTGCATTTATTTTCATGTCTATTTAAAACCCCAGCTATTAGGAAAATGTAATGTAAATTAGCAGAGTCATTCCAATAAAACCACAACAGTTAAGGATTGGTAAACACTTTGGTGTTAACTTTTTAGCTCTGGAAACATACATTCAAATACTACCTTGATTATGGACGAAAATAATTTAGGTGCGTTATCCCAGTCCTACATGTATCCATTTCACAATGTCCTATCTCTCCACGCTTTTGCACAATATGCAGTTTTTTGGGAAAGACACGGCATCTGGAGTAGTGGGGTACAGTATATAGGAACCAGTACTTCCTAAACTTTTAACTTTTAAGGGTATATGGGAAGAAACTTCTGGAGGTTATATGAAAGGAAGGAATGAGAGAGCAAAAGAATGGAAATATATGAAAGGGAAAATTCAAAACATACTCTACAGCCTCTTTTATGTTGTTGAGGGCACAATATGATTATAAGGATAAAAAGTGTTGCTTTTTAAATTATCCATAGCAAAGAAGCCCAGGGACACACAGCATCATAACTAACTTAAAAGAGGAAAATGAGACTAAAAAAATTTGAACCACTCTTCAAAAAAAATTCTCTTCCAAGTCTGCACTTATGCAAGTTATATCCTCCTCCCAGTTTCTCCAGGAAAATGGGAGGGTGGAAGGAAATGCTATTACAGTAAATGCCCTGATTTAAAATATCTGAGACTTACATTAATCATGTTTAGCTATGTTGGGGATAGGAATCAACAATCCAAAAAAGAAAACCATGCAAGGCTCAGAAATGGTTAGAGAACACTAATGGAGAAAGGAGGGATGCATGCATAGATCATATAGCAACTGCTTTTTTAACCGCTTCTCTTTCCTGAAATTACATTTTTTGTTCCCCTTTATTATTGAATTCCCATAGATGTCATGTGTCTCTGCAGTGTAGTCTATGGTGAAAAGTAAATTGAACTTTAGTTCCTTTAAAAAAATAAGAAAAGAAAAGAAAAAAGAACCCACATTCTAAGGAATGTGCATCACCTCCTCAGCCCTATCATGGTCAATCTACAAGCTGAATTAAATGAGCCAGAAATCTATCATCTCCAAAACCCTAGATTTACCTCATAAATAAACTGACAGCATTCAAGCCCAGTTGGATGTTGACAACAAGCTTGAATCCATTTAAAAAAATTAAAAAAGTGTAAGGTTCCATGACACAAACCTTGAAACTTGATCTTCTGGGCATGAGGCCATTTTGGATATGTTGATCAAGGTCTGTAAACAGTTCAACATTAAGACTGATGAGCTAGAAAACAAATGCACAGTCATGAACCTGTACTTGGCTGACGTACCTGAAAACAGTGAATCAGGTAAATGGGCATATTTATGAATGTTTGGAATGATCACTTTGGATGGCATGACTCTAGAAATTATTGTAACTGTAACTTCAGACATGTAATTACATGTTTGATAATGTTTTGACCACTTCAGACAGCATGGCATTAAATATCCAGTAAGACCATCTTTCTGAAGGGCAGACTTGAGCAAGATACTACAGCAATAAAAAAAATCTACTAAAATGATTTATTACCAAGGAGCTACTGGCTATTTTTTCTGATTTAGAGTGTGCTTCAGAGAGCTTTGAGTGATCTTACAAATATTCAAACTTTTTTATCACTCATCTTGAAGTAAACATCTAGGGATATCAAGAATCTCTTACCCAAAAGGACTGAGCAATTTTAGAATTTGAAAAAGCTATTTCTAGGGACATCATTTAACAAAATGAGAGTTCATCTGATACTTTCCCAAGGTACTATCTTTGATTTGTTTCCAAGGCTGTTGTTTCCTGCCTACAATCCTTGTTATATTTGCTAAATGGCAATTCAGTTTCACATTATTGGTCTTCATGTGTTAGGAAAAAAGAGGAATATTACATTAGTATCTTATTTAGTTATTCATTTGTATTCGCAAAGACTGAAGTGTTGATTTTAAATGAGAGAGCTCTCTTTTTATGGAGTTTAAAGGGTTGGGATCTTTTGAAGGTGTTAGATTTTGCTGCTGAGAAGATGGGGGGGATGAGGGAAGTAATTAACTATGCCAACATTGCTCCAGTTTTGTGGGCATTTTTTAATTGTACCTGTGAGATAGGTCACACAAACCTGATGATTAACACTACATTTGTCTGCTTGAACTTTACAAACAGATTTCATCATAATATCCCATTATTGTATCAATGTTAATGCTCGTTTCTTTACTGTTTCAAGGTACAGAGTTGTGTCAGTGATCTATGGAGAAGCAATAACCAGATTACTTTATATGTAGTCCTCTTACTTGAACTTGAACGTTCAGATGCAACGAAAGCCAATCTGACAGACTTTTTGAGATGCATGAAATAAATATGTAATCATATCAGTTGTTTAATTTTTTAATTTTGGCTTTTGTAAAGTGGACCATAAAGCATCACTCACATAAAAAAGTCGAGATACTAAAATTCTTAATTAGCAATAAACATGTATGCCACTCCATACTCATAAACATGTAAACATGTATACAACTGCCATATTCCTAAACCTAGAATTATCAAAAACTATTGAAATAAACTTTCTAACCACCGAAGACTATTCACACAGTTGTACTTTTATTGCATCTAAAAGTTAAGATAAATATATGTGCTTTAAATATGTGTACACGAACACATACACAGCAAAGATTTACTCGCGTGTAATTTTTCCTTTCCTGAAGTAGGTACATAATGCTTTATGTCAAGGGTTTTCAGCTGGGGGTACTTGGGATGGCCTCAGGGGGTACTCGGCAGCGTGTACTGCCACCAGCACTTCCGCACCCCTGGTCATCAACTGGCTGCTGGGGGACCACCCACCTCATCTGGCCACAGGATTCCTGCCTTCTCAACCGGCTGCTGGGAGTAACACCAACCCAAAAAGGTTGAAAATCTCTGCTTTATGGCATATTGCACGTAGATTAATTCTTCTCATCTTCCAAGCACAGAGAAAGAAAATAAAAACGCACATATACACCTCTACCTGGCTTCATAATAGACTATTAAGCAGGTGTTCAGAGAACCGACTGACTCTCTGATTCTTCGAGCTTTAACTGAATTACAAGCAGAGCCAAGGAGGTGATCCTCCTCCTTTATGCAACACTGGTCAGGCTGCAGTTGGAGTACTGCGTTCAGTTCTGGGCGCCACACTTCAGGAGGGATGTAGACAGCATCGAGAGGGTCCAGGGGAGGGCCAATCGCATGATTCAAGGACAGCAGCATAGACCCTACGAGGAGAGGCTACGAGACCTTAACTTGTTCAGCTTTCACAAGAGAAGGCTGTGAGGGGACCTGGTGGCCATCTATAAACTTACTAGGGGGTACCAGTGGGGAATGGGAGAGACCTTGTTCCCCCAAGCGCCTCCCAGAGTAACAAGGAATAACGGCCGTAAGTTGTTAGAGAGTAGGTTCAGACTGGAAGGCACTACTTCATAGTCATGGCGGCTAGGATCTGGAAACAACTTCAAGGAAAGTATTGCTGGCACCTACCTTGGGGGTCTTTAAGAGGAGGCTTGATGATTACCTAGCTGGGGTCATTTAAGCCCAGTTTTCTCTCCTGCCCAGGGCAGGGGGTCGGATTAGAAAATCTGCAAGGTCCCTTCTGAGCCTATATCTATGACTCTATGAACTGCAAATTTTAAATGCTGATTAATAAATATTACCAAATATCACCCATCACCAGGTATGACATTTTCTTTCCTCAGCTACTTGGTTATTGTACTACACTATTAACTAGGTTTGTTGGGGGATGGGGATGTTGATGACAGGGAGATGCCAGGAATGACTAACCTCAAGCCAGGTGCTGGAACAGTCCACATAAGTACCAAGGGTCCCGCTAAGCATCAGAATGGGGAAGTAGCAAGGGCACGTACTGTGGGGCTTAGATGCCTCTATACTAATGCTAGGAGCATGGGGAACAAGAAGGAGGAATGTGTACTCCTGCTTGCAAATAAAGAATTCAACCTGGTTGGGCTAACAGAAACTTGGTGGGATCCCACCCATGACTGGGCAGTCGACATTGAGGGCTACAGGCTGTACAGACAGAAGAGTGGGGAAAAAGCGGGGGGAGGGGGAGGGAGACATTGCTCTCTATGTTAAGGAGCAATATACATCTTCTGTAGTTAATTTGGGCCAGGAAGAAGGGCAAATTGAGGTACTATGGGTCAGGTTACAGGGGGGTCGGGGTGAAAGGGACTTGATAGTGGGGGTCTACTACACAGTCTACCGGGGGGGTGAGTTAGGCCTAGAATTCTTGAGACAGCTCTCAGAGGCAGTGTGCCCAAAGGACCTGGTTGTCATGGGGGACTTAAACTTCCCAGATATCTGCTGGGAGAAGCAGGCAGCCAGGTTTGCCTGTTCATGAAAGTTTCTAACCTCCTTTCAAGACCTTCACCTATTGCAGGATGTACATGTTCCCACTAAGGGAAATACCTTACTAGACTTGTTACTGGCCACAGGGGACGACTTGTTGGGGGATCTGCAGGTGCAAGGTAACCTAGGGGATAGTGACCACCTATTGATATGGTTCACTATCTGGAGAAAGGTGGGGAAGATAACTAGTAGGGTGGAAGTGCTAGACTTCAGGAAGGCCAACTTCAACAAGCTCAGGAGATTAGTTAGGGAGGGACTGACTGGTAAAAGCCTCGGAGAGATGGGAGTCCAGGAAGGGTAGGCATTCCTCAAGGGACTAATCCTGCAGGCACAGAAAAGAACCATCCCAGTACACA
>NW_017729008.1:15726610-15727175 GCF_001723915.1 Gavialis gangeticus | reverse complement strand
CAGGGAAATCCAGGAGAGCCTGGAGGGGAAAAAAGAGGCCTACAGGCTGTGGAAACAGGGGGCTGCCACTAAGGAAGAGTATAACTGCTTGGCTCAAGCTTGCAGGGAAACAGTGAGAAGAGCCAAAGTGGAAACGGAGCTTAGGCTGGCAGCAAAAGTTAAGGATAACAAAAAGTCATTCTTTAAGTACATAGGAAGCAAAAAGAAGGTGCAGGGTAACTTAGGGCTCCTACAGGATTAACTAGGCCAACTGGTAACAGATAGGATGGCCAAAGCGGAGCTTCTAAATGATTTCTTTGCATCCGTGTTCCTGGACACAAATACAAATACGCATCTCATTTGGACCTTAGGTAAGACCAGTCTAGGTACCGACCCACCAACTGTTCGAGCTGACCTAGCAAAGGGGCACCTGGAGGGGTTAAATGTATTTAAGTCAACAGGTCCTGATGATCTTTATCCTAGGGTACTTAGGGAATTAGCTGGACTCATAGCAGAGCCACTAGCACAACTGTTCGAGTGCTCATGGTGCTCAGGACAGTTCCAGAGGACTGGAAAAGGGCCCATG
>NW_017729008.1:15725502-15726434 GCF_001723915.1 Gavialis gangeticus | reverse complement strand
GGCAATCAGCATGGGTTCATAGCAGGCAGATCCTTCCTGACTAACTTGGTTTCATTTTACGACCGGGTCACAAAATGCTTGGATGAAGGAACAGAGATAGATGTTATTTACTTAGGTTTTAAAAAGGCCTTTGACACAGTGTCACACCCAATTCTTACAAATAAACTAAACAGTTGCAATGTAGATTATTACACAGTCTGGTGGGTAGAAAACTGGCTTATGGGACACACCCAGAGAGTGGTGGTTGACAGGTTGGTTTCTACCTGGAGAAATGTGGGCAGCGAAGTCCCCCAAGGCTCCTTCTTGGGACTGGTACTATTCAGTATCTTCATTAGTAACTTGGGCGAGGGAGTAAAAAGTAGCCTGTCCAAGTTTGCTGACAACACCAAACTATGGGGGGGAGGTACACAAACTAGACGGTGGGCAGCAAATCCAGGCTGATTTGGACAGGCTGGGGAAATGGACTGAACAGAATAGATGCATTTTAACAAGGATAAGTGTCATGTGTTGCACCTGGGGAGAAAGAATCATCAACACTCCTATAGCCTGGGAGGTACCACTATAAGTAGGACAACTGCGGAAAGGGATCTTGGAGTCGTAGTTGACTCCAAAATGAACACGAGTCACCAGTGTGATGAGGTAATAAGTAAAGCTACTGCACCCTTTCTTGCATAAGCAGGTGCATCACAAACAGGTCTACGGAGGTGATACTTCCCCTCTATGTGGGATTGGTTAGGCCACAGCTGGAGTACTACATCCAGTTTTCGGCGCTACACTTCAGGAGGGATGTGGATGCCCTGGAGAGGGTTCAGAGGAGGGCCACTCGTCTAGTTAAAGGCCTACAGAAAAAACCCTATGTGGACCAATTGGGACACCTGAACCTCTTTAGCCTCCACAAGAGGAGACTGAGAGGATCTCGTGGCTGCCTACAA
>NW_017729008.1:15719150-15720502 GCF_001723915.1 Gavialis gangeticus | reverse complement strand
GGGGGGGGGGGGGTGCAGCAAGAAATAGGGGATACAATGTTTACCACGGCACCTGTCAGGGTAACTAGAAATAATGGCCACAAACTGGAAGAGAGCAAATTCAGATAGGACATCAGGAAAAAATTCTTTACAGTGAGGGTTGCCAAAATATGGAATAAACTTCCAAGGGAGGTGGTGCTGTCCCCTTCCTTGGAGGTGTTTAAAAGGAGATTGGGCAGACACCTGGCTGGGGTCATCTAACTCCAGTACTCATTCCTGCCCAGGGCAGGGGGTCAGACTCAATGATCTAATAGGACCCTTCCGACCCTAACATCTATGAAACTATGAAACAAAAAAAAGAACCAAGGACAAACAGAAGAAGCAGATCCTGATCTCTCTCCTTTCTGTATAAATGTTCCTTAAAGGAAAATGAAATAATGAAAGCATTTCCTATTCACGGTGAATTTAGTACAAAATTTGGTTGTAGTAGGTGGAGTTGCCTATGTGCCCTCCTACTCCTCATAACTAGGGACCTACCTAAATCACAGCAGAAGTTTGTGGTGCAGTGATGCCTTCAATCTCGCTCTTTTCACCACGTGCCCCTGCCTGCCATTCAGTGGCCAAGAAGCAAGTAATGCTGTAGTTTTTGCCTCTCCACCACTCAGCGATTGTGGGGGCAGGGCAGGGCAGGGCAGCGCAGTGAAAAGAGCAAGATTAAAGGTGCCGCTAACTTCCACCACAATTTAGGCAGTCCCTACTTATAACTGGGAATTAGCCAACAGTAAAATCATTCTCAATAAAGAGCTTAAAATATTTGGAAAAAAGAATGAAGGGGAAAACTAGCTCTTAATAGAGGTATTTTTTTTGTTTGTTTTTCGCTTTTCTTCTTACTGTATGCAAATTTTATAAAGGAAAACCAGAAGAAAGATGGCAGAAGCCTTTGTCCAAACATTTTATTAGACAAAGACAGACACCTATGACAAAGTGACAGATAAAAAGAGAGAGGTAGTTAGCCATGTCAATCTGAAGTCAGGGTAGATTTGTACTTTATAGAGTAACTCAAAGATATATAAGATTTTATGAGCCCAAGCTCACTTCATCAGATGCTGTGAAAGGACATGCACAGAGCAATGCATCAAATGAAGACAGTGATTTGAATACAAAAGACTTCACTCCAGACTTCTACAACACCAACTTCTACAACACCAACCCCTGGGCAAGCACAACAGGTTGTCACCTACAGCCCCCAGCTTGAACCCCTTGGACACACCATTAATGACCTCCAACCCCTCCTAGAAAAGGACAACTGTCTCAAGGTAGCCATTAGGGACAAACCTGTCCTGGCTTACAGACAGTCCTGTTGTTCCCCCCCC
>NW_017729008.1:15717915-15719135 GCF_001723915.1 Gavialis gangeticus | reverse complement strand
CCCCCCCCCCCCCACAGCATCTCTCGAGCAACAGACTACCTAACACCTGTTCTGAGGCACCAAGCCTTGCAATAGACCCAAATGCCAGAGTGGCCCCTTCATCAATACACTGATTATAACATTTAAG
Organism: Gavialis gangeticus; assembly: GCF_001723915.1. Taxonomy (NCBI): domain Eukaryota; kingdom Metazoa; phylum Chordata; order Crocodylia; family Gavialidae; genus Gavialis; species Gavialis gangeticus. Next base: position 15,719,008 of record NW_017729008.1, on the reverse strand, counting down.
GGTCATTCACCTGTAACTGTACTAATGCTGTGTACACCATCACCTGTTTACAGTGCCCCTCTGCTGCTTACATTGGACAGACGAGGTGAAGCAATCCCTACATGTTACAACGAATGAACACAGACGTGACATCAGCTCCAAAAAGACACACAAGCCCGTGTGGCAGAACTCTTTAACCTACCTGGACATTTCATCACTGACCTCAGGCAGTGGTTCTTAGAGAAACCAAGACACAGAAACCAACTGGAACAAGAAACTATGGAACAAGAAATCATCCACAGACTGAATTGTATTAAGTATGGTCTAAGTAAGGACCACAAATTCTTATCCCATTACCTGGATTAACTTTTGTGACCTTTTTGTCACTATGAGTTTATTGCTTGTTTGCCTGTCCCAGCAGTGCCCCCCTTCCTGTCTTTTGTATTCAAATCACAGGTCACCATTTTACCACATTTACTTAAATCCATGACAAGTTTTTTTCCCCATTCAAAATGGGAGGGGAGGTAGCCTTGTCTTGGATTTGAGTACCCACAACTGTGGCCAGGGACAGGATGGCTCAAGATAGGTCGTGCGGTGGAGGACGGGGTACATGGTAGGAAGTCTGAGAGAGACATCAAGTGGTGTGTGGTGAGGGAACATGAGGAAGATTGTGTGGTGCAGGGCAGATCATGGAGGAGACTGCAATGTGCAGCCCAGGTGGTTGCAGGGGAGACCAGGCAGTACCAGGGGGGCTGCTATGGCTCAGGCTTCAGCTCCAGCCCTGATCCAAACCAGGGGCCAGAGCTGCCACTGCTTACCCACCACATACTCTGTGCTCTGGGCTGGAACCAGAGCCAAAGCTTCCAGATCAGGTAAGTAGCTGCAGGGTGGGCAGGAGGTGGGGCAGGCAGAAGGCAGTGGGGTGGGGGGCAAGTGGTCAGGGCACAGACAGCATGGTGGGCAGGGGCAGGCATTGGAGGCAAATGGCAGAAGGGACAGGAGGCTAGAGAGCAGGCACTAGGAGGGATAAGCAGCAGGGAGACAGATAGCAGAGGGGATGGTGCCAGAGCTATGGTGTACCTAATGCCCCAAGCTAGAACCAAAGCCACCACAC
>NW_017729008.1:15701389-15717646 GCF_001723915.1 Gavialis gangeticus | reverse complement strand
TGTGTCTGGGGAGCAGGTACTAGAGGAGGCAAGTGGCAGGCACGGGGGAGGGAAGAGTGGGGAGAGGAGTGACGGGGATCAAGCCACCACTTGCCCCTCTACCGCTGCTTTCCCAGGCACAGCAGTAGAGGGAGGATGACTTAAAGACAACCCTCCAAGAATCAGATTCTATACAAGGAAACGTGCAACAAATTCATAATTTTCCATGCACAAAATATGATTATTGGCAGGGAGGATATCTTAAATTTCAAGTCATCTTGGATTTGGGTACATACAGTATACACTGCTCTGTGTATGTCCTTTCACAGCATCTGATGAAGTGAGCTTGGATAAGAAGAATACGCTATAGACATACAACCAAAGTGCCTGAATAAACCTGTTCTGCATGGAAAATAACAACATGCTAAACTGAGGAGGAGGATTTTTTTGAAAAAATTGTCAGCCTGACAAATAACTGAAGTTCTCCATCTAAAATAGTGTGGATGCCTTTCCTGTTTGAACCAGATTTTGCATAAACAGAAGCTGAATGACCCAACCACATCAAAAGTGTGTAGTTGATTCTCCTAGTTACCAAGAGGCTTAGCAAACAAGGATAGCAAGTAGACTGGTTCAAACAAAAAAAAATGTCAAGGGACAGAAAGTTCAAGCCAAACCAGAGAATCACCTCATCTAAGAAAAATGTGTAGCTAAGGTTGCCAGAGGAGTAAAAAGGAGAGCCCCCATGTTTGGATAATAAGGAGAAATAATACAGGTTGAAATGAACATAGAGCACTGTTTAGCAACAAGAGAAAATGTATATCTGTAGTAAATTATCCAAAAGCAAAAAACTTAAGCAATAGATAAGCTTGTTCCAGGGAATAATTCATCATTATAATGATTAAAAAAACAGGAAATCTTTAAATTAAATCTTCAGGCAATCTTGCAATCTACAAATATAAGTGCTTTGTTCACTTTCTCTGAGCCAGCTCCACAATTCACAGCTTGGAGCAAACTCCAATTAATTCCCCACTCCAAGAGGAATGTAAAGAATGGCCCATAATTCAGTAGTGGTCAACTATTAGGAACCGACTAGGGAGAAAAGTTAGAAATGGAGACCAACTTGTTGGAAGCACTGAAAGAAATGGTTAGTGTATAAAGCATACATTTCTTGTTGATGCTTATGCTTAAGTTCTGTGCTGGATGACTCTTAATAGAAATAATTTTTGCTTTAAGTGATAGCAGTTTATAACAGTGTTTCTTTCCATGAAGTTGCAGTTTAAGATGTCTAAAACTGTTGTTCAGGTAATGTAACAAGGAAGCATGGCGCTGAATTTTGTTTCTTCAATATCTGATGGACATTTTTGGAATTAAGGCTGTATATTTTGTGTCAGGGAGAAAAAAGCAACAAAAAGTATTTTACCTGCAAAAGATAGTAAAGATTCTCTAAAAACTGCACCAAAGGATTAGATTTAAAAATGCATAAATACAAGGATTTTAATCCTACTTTATTCTTATTACTTCAACTATATATTGTTACCACTGATACCTCCCCTAGTGTTATATTTATGTTTTATTACAAACATCTCAAAACAACTGCCAGGTTGAAAAACAGAAAGAAAGGAAAGAATCATTAATCAAGTCCCCTCTTTGCCTATGACAGGGCTATCCAAGCTCTGAGTGGTTGGGGGCTGCATGCTACATTGGCATGAACACCCCAACCCTGCTGCATTATACTGTGCTGCATTCTCCACCAGCCTCAAGCTGTGCAGGGCCTCTGGTTCTCAGAACTCTCTAGCCACAGGCTCCCTCAGGCCCACGGGCTGCCCCAACCTACCCCAGGGCAGGGGGACAGGGAAGGGAAGGCCAGATACTCCAGTGGCAGCAGCAGGAGAGCAATGGAAGGAGCAGTGTCCAGACTAGGAGTCTGGGGGCTGCATGTTAACTTCTTGGGGACCCGTTGTGGTCTTTGGGCCACCAGTTGGAGAGCCCTGGCCTACACACTGGTGCGCACTGCATGTGGTCTAATAACAATAGGACCAAACATACTGAACGTGCAGTCCTTCACCTATGACAAACACAGTCTATAGCAGACGTTCATCTAGCCCTCTTCTCCAAATGACACCAGGGATTGGGATGTAACCTTGACATCAGATGAGCAACTCAAAGAAAAAAAAACATTTTCTTCCTCCAAGTTGAATTACCATTTGAAGTATTTGCTTTAGCTGTTAGCAGAAATGCCTGATTCCATCTAAAAGAGTCTGAGAGGGATGGCCTACATGGTAAAAACATGTTAGGATGGACAAGCTTTAAGGATGTTTTGTAGGGAGCTACCCCCAAATTTGGAGAAGTGCTCGCAGACCAAGTAATGGAAGCTGGAAGAGTATTTAGCCATAAGAGTGCTAACATGATTGAAGACACAGGCGATGAGGGAAGCAGAGAAGGCTTCACCTGTAAGCAGGGAAGCTATCAAAAGAAACTTCTGAGTAGGAGCAGAGAGCTAGGGAAGGCATGTCAAGTGGATCCAAATTGGGTAAAGAGTTAGCAGGAAAGAAAAAATAATCACAGAAAAGGCTATCATAAACTAGAGTTTATGTACAGATAATGACCAACAGTGATAGATGGCAGTTAAAACCCGGAGTGGTCTATTAATATCACCTTGAATGTGGACAATCATTTTTTGGAAACTGGAAGAGGCCCACATTTCACATGGGCCTCTGAACTTGCCAATAATTCCTGGTCTTTAACGTAGGCCAATTTTGAAGGAGAAAAGTGTAAGTCAAAAGCTTTAGAATGTTTTAAAATGAGAATTGGGAATTTGTTTAGCTTTTATCTATATAATTCTCCATGGATTTTATCCAAGTTCTTCACTATTTCTATTAAGCTAAAAAAATTGAAGTTGGAGAAAAATGCCTACTTTTGAAACAAAATGCAAAATAAACTTGATGATCAAACCAATAACATGTTATCTAAAAATGGATTAACCCATCCTCCTAAATAGTCAGTGTAAGTTACATACCGAGCACTCACCAGATAATTTTGCCAAGGTTCCAAAATGGTTTACATTCTTCTATTTTAGGGACAATTTTGTAGAATGTTCTAATATTTTATGTTATAAAATGGCACAATTTATAAGAACGTTTAATATTTTGAAATCAGCAAAATACATTACCACATCTACTTTGGGTCTATAAACATCACTTCTTAATATTAACTTAAATATCCTATTTCATAACAAAAGAATACTTAAAAGAACAGTAAGTCTGCAAAGTTTAGCCCTTGGAAGTAAGGAAATTAGAAAGCAATCTTTACCATGTCCTCTCTTTTCCTTCCCCTTCCCTATATGCACAGCACCCCCTTTATGAGTTGTTAATCAACAAGTTGCTTTAAACCAGAGTTTCTAAAACTTCAAGAAAAGTTGCTAGATTTTGGTCTACACAAATGGTACTCAAGCTCCAGCCCACAGGAGCTCCTCATGGGTCTAGACATTTGACAGAAAGGGAACACGGTATTGTTAAATACTGCTCTCTTGCTGACAAATTTCTGGACCTACGGGAACTCTGAAGACCAAATAAGCTACAGGGTCGCACATTTGGATCCTAGCAAACAGTGTTGGGCCAGTGCACAAAACCATGCCTGTGGACCAACTCCATGTCCCAACCCCACACTAGCTTGTACTTCAGTACCAGTTCTTGATGCCTGCTGTAAGAGAAGAATAACTTTTCTAACACAGAAGTAAGCTAGACGCTCACAGCTGCATTCTGAACTAGAAGTGTTTTCAAGTGACCCTCAAGGTTAATTGTGCAACAGAAGTAGAATCCTAATCTATCTTATCTTTTTCACCTTTAAACAGGCTTTTTTATCTTTTCAACTTCTAGACTATCCTCATGAACAATACTAAGAGCTTTCCTTTAATCCTTACAGATTACTTAATTAATCCCGCATATTTTAGCACTAGCAAAGCAAAACAAAGACTGAAGAAAACAGAGTAGACTTTTATTATGAAGCTAGATGATTTAAAAGTGTATAATTTGCTAGAGTTTGGGGAATAAAAACCAATAGGAATTTAAATTTTAAAAGGTCTACTAGGCTGCCACAGAGTTGGCAACTGTCTGTAAATTTACAGTAAAAAAAACAAACCATGATGTAAAAATGCCTTTCTGTGAAATCTATAAATAAATTTAAACTATCAACAAAAAACACAAATCTTCCAGTGTGACTGACTGAAGATCTCTCTCAGAAAGACGCTGGACAGCTGAAGCTTGATTAAAGGACAGAGAGTATTGCAGCACCATGCAGAAAACAGAGCAGTAGTGCAACACATTGCAGGAAGCCTTCTCTCCAGGCTTTGTAGATTCCTTTACCCTCTAGTCAAGTTGTGCTGCTGCTGCTGCTGTTGCCACTGTATATCCAGTCCTGTAACACTCCTGTGTTGCAGGTAGGCTTCTTTGGGAGTTGGTGCCAAGACAGGGGCCAGCAGGACCAGTGGGGGCTGAGAGGTAGGCCAGGGGGATGAGGGGAACAGCAGCATGGTATAGGGCAGGGGTTTTCAACCTTTTTTTAAGGAATGTACCCCTTCTGGGGGAGGGAGCAGGGGGAAGGTGGCAGCAGCTGGACATGGAATTGATTGGGGGGGGGGGTAGCAGCCAAATGTGGAGAGGGTAGGGCAGGGGGGGGGGCTTGCATGCCAGACATGGAGCAGGGGGCTTGCACATGGCAGCAGCGCAGGGTGGTGGATGATGGCAGCGGCGTGCAAGCTCCCCCCTACCCCCAGGCAACACCTATGCAGCCTGCAGAGGGGAGCCACTGCCCTCAATCCCTCCCAGCCCCTGCTCCTTGAAGGCAGTGGCACAGGGTGGTAGGTGGCAGTGTTCTGTCCCCGCCCACCCATGCATACCCCCTAGCTCCTTTCCATATACCCCTGGTTGACAACCCGCAGTATAAGGTAAGGTTGGGAGCATTAGGGTGTGGGGGTGAGTAAGGGACCCTTGGGGTGGGGGCAACATGGTGTAAAACCATTGCTAAAGTCAAAAAGGGTTGCCAACTCAAGAACATTTTTTTTTTTTTTTTTTTTTTTTTTTAGAGGAAACATTTTACTGCCAACCAAACAGTCTTACTTTTTCACTGTGCTTGGTGTTAAAACCCTAAATTTGAACAATCCCTTCTAACTGGGCCTGGCAGCACAGTAGGTCCTGGCAATAGTTACATTTACATTATGTAAAACATACAAGTAAAAACATGTTTCAGTAAAAAAAGTGTAGTTGTCAGTAAAAACAAATTTTGCAGATTGTCAGTAAAGAAAGTTTTCTTGAGTTGGCAACCCTGAATCATTACAGGGAACCTACCAAAGGAAGCTCTTTTACAGAGACTTAAATACGAACCAGCTAAAGGCCTGAAAAAGAGCTCAAAGAAGTCCTATCAAGTACAATGAGCAGTACGCAAGTAAGCATGGAGATAACTGTACAAGATGATATGGGTAAACAAGAAGGGGAACACTGACCAAATGGTGAGGTTGGGGGCCAAAACAAGTGAGAACAAATAAAAAGGAGCAAACAGGAAGGTTAAATCTGATGTAACAGCTGAAGCAGGCCTAGTGGAGGGATTCAAAAAATCACTAGTAACATAACCAAACTTAATGGCTGAACTTTATGGATTGAATGGAAACAAATGTGTGTGTTTGTGAGAACAGAGAAAAGAATATTGCATCAATCCAAGTAAGATAAAATAAAAGTCTAAAAGAGAAACTGGGATATAGAAATGAAAATACAAGGACAGATCTTGGAAATATTTAAGAGGAAGCAATAGCAGGATTTGAATATGGCCAAGAAGAATGAGTAAACATCAGAGAGGAGTCAAAAATAATATCCAGATGTGGGCTTCAGTGACAACAGAGATCATTCAGAATTATGGCGATGACTTATACCAGTGGTTGTCAACCTTTTCAGACCCAAGGCTCTACTCATTAGTCTCACAGCATCCTTCAGAAAATGCCAGCTCTTAACTTTCACTCATTTTTTGACTATGGAAAACATAATAAGAGCAAATTTTCTGTTACAAAGAACTCGGAAAGACGATAATAGGTTCAGGAAAGATTCAGGATGACCTTGACAGACTAGATTCAAGGGTGGAATGAAATCAGATGAGATTTAACAAGGAGAATTGCAAGGTTCTTCACCTGGGTGGGAAGACCCCTCACCATAACTACATGATGGATGGTAGTACACTGGGTGGCACAGCATCTGAACAAGACCTGGGGGTCACAATCGACTGGAAGATGAACATGAGCCAACAGTGTGATGAGTTGCCAGAAGGGCAAATAGAACTCTGGTGTGCATCAGCTGATGTGTGGCCAATAGATCCAGGGAAATGCTCCTTCCTCTCTATTTGGCGTTGGTGAGGCCTCAGCTGGAGTACTGTGCCCAGTTCTGGGCACCACACTTCAAGAAGGATGTGGATAATCTTAAGAGGGTACACAGAAGGGCCACCCGCATGGTTAAGGGCATGGAGGGCAGGCCCTATGCAGAGAGACTCTGGGAACTAGGCCTGTTCAGTCTGAGTAAGAGAAGGCTGAGAAGTGACTTGATAGCTGCCTACGAGAACATCAGGGGTGAGCACGAAGAACTAGGGAAGCAACTCTTCAGGAAGGCACCTCAAGGGAGGACAAGGACCAAAGGGCATAAACTAATAGAGGGTAAATTCAGGCGAGGCATAACAAAAAACTTTTTCTCTATAGCGGTCACCAGAATCTGGAACACACTCCCAGCAGAGGTGGTGCAGTCACTCTCCTTGGAGGTGTTCAGGATGAGGCTGGACAGGCACCTTGTCAAGCTTGTGTGAGTCCTATAACTCCCTGCACATGGCAGGGGACTGGACTTACAGGTCCCTTCCAATTCTATAGTTCTATGATTTTATGAAAATGTTTTTGACACTTTTCAGAAAAGACAACAGGAGAGCTGAATTACAAATACAATAAAACCTAGTTTATCAGTCACTGGAAGAACTCATTTTTATAGTTCTTCTATTAGTTGACGCACTGAATCTCTGTCAGAGTCCTATTTATTTGTATATAAGACACTGGCTAGTTCATCATCTGTTAAAGTGTAATTCTTTTCCAAATGTACACACATTCAAGATTACACTGTTATCTACTCCTCATAATTAGTCATCTAAAAACTGATCTATGCTATCCAAACTGGGGTGACCATAATCATTTTAAGGAAATCCGGAACAGGAGGCATCAGCATACACATGCATGCACAACCACACAGCCCCAATGCCAAGGCTCCCAGAAGCAGAGCCAGGCAGGACAGCATGGCATATACACACACACACACCTGACCCCACAGCTCCCAGGAGTGGGGCTGGGCAGGACAGTGCATCTTACACATGCATACCCCCACCCACCCACTGCCTCCTCAACCCCGCAGCTCCCAGAAATAGGACCGAGTGGGACAGTGCAGGGGCCTGTGGTTGGGTTCCATCCCCATGTGCAGAAGCTGCACTCGGCTGGGAACGGCCCCTGTACAGCACCCCCTGGGCACCACTAGCTCATGCTGCGCAACCACACAGCACTTCTCCCTGCCGCCATCAGCCGGCTGGAGTGCAGTCCCAGAGCCACCACCCCAAACTCAGGTCAGTGGCAGCCAGGAGGGACCCCACTCCCCTCAGGGCAGGGGTTCAAGCTGCACCCCACCCCAGGAAAGCCCCATCTTCACTTGGGCTCTGGGCTGCAGCAGTGGCCACTCCCTGGTCCTGACTCCGCAGGGCTTCAAGCCGGGAGTTGCTTCCCAAGTGGAGTCAGTCAGAAGCCAAGCACATGCTTTTGCTTCAATTTTCTCCAACAGCTGGGACTCTGAGATAGCATATGAAATCCAGGGTTGTCCTGGCCAATCCAGCATGTATGTTCCTCCTATCCATACATCTGTGGTGCTCACAAAACATTGCATATTCTGCAGCTTTTCTTGTCTTAACAAGACACAGATGATAAACAGTTCCATTTTACACAATTATCTTCTACTCTGTGGATGGGTGCGTTTGAGAATGCAAACCAAAAAATATTTTATTCCCTCATAATTATGCAATTCTTACATAGTAAGCACTCTGAATGTCTGTAGTAAGAATTTACAAAATAAGCATTTATTTGTATAAGAATATACTACTCAAACCAGACTAAGATGTACTTGGAAATTTTGTAATATACTCTTATCAGTTATAAAACATCAACAATCATTCCTGACCATGTCTCTATACAGGATGTAAAATATGCCTCAGAAAAAGTTTAAAAAATGACTAGCTAATGATAATTGGTCATTCATGGTTAATTAGTCATTATTACCAACCTCTTGGAATAACAAATCAGATTTTAACCAGATTCTACTATAATTCTTTTCTTGTTTAATTACATCTAATTGTGACAGTATGTTATTCAAGTTGATAAAATTTCTATGGAAATGGTACACACCTGTTTCCCTGCCCTCACTGTATGCAGATATATGAGACCATGGCATTTTGCTGCCTGGCCTGGTTTGAAATAAGGCATCAAGAATTAAATAGGACAATCCAGACATGGAAGGAACACCTTGGAAATACAACAGAAATCTGCAATGACTAGAGATTAACCTCTAACAACTGGGACTCATGACCTGGGACCACAGAGCTCCAGAAGAGAGAAATTGGCTTGAAAAAAGGACCGCAAGAGGGAAGTGGAAAGGACAGCATGCACTCCAGAGAGACAAATCCAACAAAGCCTTTCACCTTCTCTCATGTGGACTTTACGTTCGACTTGAACACTGAGCCAGAAATTGTGACTGCTATATTCCAGTTGCCCCCTCAATACCAGGTATTGAATACCGGCATGTTTTACAAGAGCTGAGTTCCTTGACAGATCATTTCTGGTTATATTACATCACCTGAGGGGTAAAGCTCCCATCAAATGCTAAGCCAGTCATTTTCAAACTTCCTAAAATCAAAGAACCCTTTCATATCACTTTTTCTGTTGTACTGCCCCTACCTCTGGACTCTGCAGGCGATGTGAGTTGACACGGAGCCAGGCAAACCGGCATGGCAATGGCAGAGCTCCGCCTCCTGGCCTGCTCCACCATTATCCCCAATGTCTTTGTGGAACCCCTGATGACCTATTACAGAACCCCGGGTTCCATGGAACACAGTTGGAAAACCACTGTGCTAAGCTAATTGGGCTTGGAAACAAGGTCATGGAAACAAAGTCTGCTGTGACCTAAAGGCCCAGTCACAGAGCCAAAAAACTCTTGGGGCTCATCCCAACTAGAAGCTATTCCTGTGGTTCATTAAGCAGGATTCAAAGGAGACTGCGTAAAAGCTCGTGGTCTCAAGCAAGAACTTCTGCAAAATCCATGACACTATTACATAATGGTGGTGGCTTTATAAGAGCTGATCTTTAATGGAAGTGATTAGCTTGATTTTTAAGCCTATGTATTATAAAACCCCAACATTTTCATACCATACTTTATAAAATATATTCTAAAAATATTTTTATCTATGTCCCTTGCAATGTATTTTGCTTAAAAACCGTAGGTCTGATTTTTCTCTGTGTCCAAAGATACCCATCACTGTGCCATATTTGCATTTCTTGCTGTACCTCCTACTGTTGCCGTGGCAACTGGCTCTGATTTGTACTGCCGTCACCAACTGTCAGGATAGGTTCTATGTAAGCAGAAAAATGGCTTAAGTAATATTTGCATAAAACATAACAATAAAAAAACCATAATCCTTATGTTTGCTAAAATGTATTGGAGGTTTACATTCTGATTAAAGGTTTCTCATCTTATTTTTATCAAACGTTTTGGGCACAGACAGAAGTGACAATTTTTACCTGATCTGGCCCCTGAAAACATTCTACAGCCACGACCGAATATCAGTGCCTGACTACAGAGTGCTTTTAAAGGGCCCGATCCTGTGAAAATCAGAATCCTCATTATATATCTGCATGCACTGGGAGCAGGGCTGAGCTGCCTGCTCCTGGTGCTGTTTTCAGGATTGGAGGGTAGAAAGGGAATGGTGAGAGCTCGTTCTGGGGGCTGCCGAGCCTACGCTGGAGGGTGGGGCAGGTGGTCTGGAGCCCCTCTGAGATAGGGGGACTCCAATCCACCTCCACCACCCTCCAGTGCTTTCTGGGCAACCCTCACAATGGGCTCCCCCTGCTCCCTTTCCCCGCTCCCATTCGCAGGGCTGGGACGGGGAGAGGTGCTGCTAAGGGAGAGCAGCTGCAGGCTTGTAGCCACTCTAAACAGTAGCTGAATCCCCCAACCCTTGGAACCCAATAGCAAACATGAGTTCAAATGGGGGGTTGTTATTCTATCTGCACCTCTTAACAGCTTTGCATTATTAAGCTTAAAATCATAGCATGGGAAATATGTTTGTTGTAGGTAATACCCTTGTCTGTTTTACTTTCGGGTACAAAACCAAGCAAACCAAGTACTGTATAAGTAAATAAGCGTGAGTTGTCCTGCATTCAATGGTGAGGGCAAAAAGAGGCTTATTTTATTCACTAGGGAATGAAATAACCCCTAAGCTTCATCTCCAATAAAATGCAAAATATAAGAACATAAAGTCATTCTTGGAATTAGAAAGGCTACTAACTGCCACAGAGTGGCAGCTTTATTTGCCATCTTAAAGAATTCATAGGATGACATCTTACTTTGGCCCTATCCCTCAAGTGAACTGATTGCAAAAACCAACGCAATTAAATACATTTAGATATTTCCCTGAAACTCTGGTTGTCTGAATATAGTTGTATAATGAGTCCATATGTTATCACCTCAGGCATAAGATCTGGAAGTGAAGTTAACTCAAATTTTCAAAAGGCAATTCACCCCTTGGCTAATATAAAAAAAAGATATTTTCAACCCTACATGGACTTTAACTTAAAGGACAACTGAAAAGAATTATTAGAACAGAAACTGCTTTTCAGTTGTGAGTGATGAATAGTGTAAGGCAGGGATAAGCAACCTTTATTGGTTGTGGGCTGGAATGACTCACCTTCGGTCAGAGGCAGGCAGAAGGGCAGATGCTAGGATCCTGTTGCCTCCTCCGCTTCTCCCCATAATGGAACAGGGAGAGCACCCACAACCAAAGACCCTTTCTGTGGGCCAGATAAAAAGGTTCCATAAGCCAGATCCAGCCCACAAACTGTAGGTTGCCAATTCCTAATATAAAAGGTTTAAAAAACACAAGAGAAAATAAAAAGGAAAATCCTGTTTCTGTCAAATCTAACTATCAGAGCTGGTCAGGACATTTTTGTCAAAGCTAGATCACTTGGTAAAGCGGTATCAATTTTGACAATTTTTTTTGGTTAGGAAAGTTTATTTGACACAAAAAAAATCCCACACTCCACAGGTTGATACTTCAGGCAAAGACTTTGGACTTGAAGGCTCAAGTGCTTGCTCCAACTGATACAGAAAGAACTAGGATGAAATTTTTTGCTTTGAATCATGCGAAGTATCCGACTTGAACCTGGGACCCCCCACAGAGCCCAGGCTACTGCCCTAACCACAGGTTACAGAGCATGAGAGTCAGTCATTCTCTTGCATCCCTCCAACAAGGAAGCCCTAAATCAAAAAATCTTTGAAAGTTGTCATGAAACAAAACTGCCATTTTCTAGATAGCTCTACTAACAACCGAGAGGAAAACACAGTGAATTAAATTACCATACAACAATTGGTCTCAACAGTTTTAGTACTACTAATTGCTTGAATATAGGGAACAGGATTAGACATATCACTAGTAAAAACTATAATAAATATGAAAATAAGAGATTTAAGTATGCTACCACCAGATGATATAGTCCCATAGCCTAAAGCTTCTCATCTCCACAAAAAACAAGGAGCAAACTGCTGGAGGCTATGATATTTTATCTGCGTACTTGGCTCATACAATAGTAACTCTCCAGAAAGTTCTTTCTTTTCTTTTCTTTTCTTTTCTTTTCTTTTCTTTTCTTTTATCTAAGAATGTAGCTATGTTATGAGCTACTTACTTGTAAGAATCAGTAAACTAATTGATCACTCAAAAAACTTCCAAAATGCCATTTTTACATGAACAGAATAATATAGTATTTACTGAGTCCAACAAACTAAAATAAATAAGATGGTAATAATATCTGTAAAGAGTCTTAAATGTGAGAACATGTTTTCAAGTATTATAGAAAGCCTCTCTTACCTTATAATTACAGTCATTGTGTAAGCATTGACAGACATTTTCTACAGTAGCTGTAAAACACCTAATAAAAGTCAATTTACTTTGCAAAATTTTGTACAAAAGATGGTTCCAGTTTGGCAATTCTGCAGAGCCAAACCACAGTAACAAACAGTTTAATTATTTTTCTTATAAAGTATAAATACAATTTATCAGTTTCTTTATATCAATATCAAAAGCAGCAAAAGGCAATTGGATTGAAAACTGATAAAAGAATAGGAAAAGAGTGCTGAAAGAGTTTTAGTCACAGAGGTTAAGGGGTTTTATATCATCAAGTATACTTTTACAACGTAAGTCATTGCTGGAAACAAAAACTGCCTAAAGTTGAATTACAAGGTTCTTCGGGTAAATCCAATATCTTTTATTAGACCAATTCAAATAGTTGGGAAAATTCTTCTTAGCAAAGCTTTCGAGCACAAACACCCTTTGTCAGGCTGAGGAAGCATCTGCAGGTGATCTGTGCTCTTTCTGGATGGGGTGGTAAAGCAACCAGAGGCCAGTACAGATGCAAGAATACATTTTTTTCCCTGAGACTAACAACTCTTAATATTTCCCTATTCCAGAAAGAGCTGCTGTCCTGAACACTTTAAATTCCTCAAGGTACTACCTTAAAACAAAAGCGTAACAAAACAGACCAAAAAAATCTCTCTTTTTGTTTGATAATACTCAGCCTGCTGGACTGGAAAAACCTGCTAGACAAGGTTATTGGGGTCTCAAAACTGCTTGCTAATTGCAAAATATTCAGGAAAAAAATCTGAATCTCTAAAATGTAATAATTTAACTACTATTCTTCACCACAGTAAAGCTATCTAATTTAATCTGCATGAGTAATGCCATATTTATCAAATCAGCATACGTCATTCTTTCCATATTCAAGGGATATGCTCAAAAAACTACTCAGTCTTTTCTATTTTTAAACTCTATGGCTAGCATGTGTATGTATCTCCACTACGAGGGAAATGGAATGCTCAGGACTGAAAGTGAAGTTATGAATATGAAGAGACAGAACTTGGGTCATCCTCATCATCGGCAATCCCTTGTAGTCAAGGATGATCATCTTCCAGATTGTTTTATCTGTGGGTCAGAAGATAGCTGATGAGGCCTATCAGGGATCAACAGACTCTGTTAGAGCTCAAGCACATTTCCATGTGAGGTGGGTGGCTCTGGGTTCTTAATCTGGTCCACGGCATACTGTTTCTGCCTGTATTTCTGTTGTCACTGTAAGGTTTCAAAGTACTGAGATTCTTGCAGCAGACCCTTCCTCCCCCCTGGGCAAATCTCCCTTGGGTTGATGTTGATGTTGCATTTTTCAAGCTGGCCTTGAGGACATCCTTGAAACCTTTCTCTCTCCTCCTCTTATGTGTGTGCCTTGACTGAAATAGGAGAATTAAAAACTTGCTTTGGGAATCTGGAGTTGTACATACGGATGACATGGCCGGCCCTGTGAAGTTGATGTTGGATGATCATCGCCTCGAAGTTTGCTTGAGAATGGATGTTAATGGTGGCATGTCTGTCTTCCACTGGATTCAAAGGATCTTCTGCATTCAGCATTTATGGTACTTCTCTGACAGCTTGAGGTCTCCTGTACATTATTGTACGGAGCTGAGATGTGGACAAAGTGGGGATCATAACTCCTTGATAAACCATGAGTTTGGTTTTGGATCTGATGTTGCAATCTTCAAACACCTGTTTCCTCAGGTGTCCGAAGGCTACATCTATGTCAGTCTTCCGCAAGAGATGGTTTGTGAGGTATGGGAAATATGCAACATTCTCCAGAGTTTCACCGCAAACCTGAATTCCCTCTCAGAACCTGTGCAGAACTATACTATAAAGGACTGCATCTGACAAGCTGAAAGAACAGAGACTAACTTCTGAATGTTATAATAAATGTAATAATCCAACATGCTGTAGTTTCATTCCTTTTTGGACTACTGGGTTGGATGTTTGACTTTTCCAGTATCTTACTTCTGAACTTTTTAATATTTATTTCAATTAGTAATCATTTATTACCAACTGAAAACACAGAAAACTATTTAGGAGAAATAAGGGAGGAGGAAGGGTATAGGAAGAAACAAAATTTAACCCATTTTTTGCTTTCAAGCTTTAAGCATTATGATTGCCAGTCACAGCTACCACATTCCCCCCAGGAGACACCGAAATTTTTGGGTCAAACAATAATGAGTTAATTATGAATCAGAAGAGGTTGGCTCAGTTATTTCAGGCACATGAAAGTTGTTTAGAAAACCTTTTTTCCTCTTTTTTTCTCTCCTCTTCACCTCTCTTTTTGTCCTAAGTCAAAAGGTGAAGTTTTGATTTTTTTTTAGGTTTTATCTTTTGTATACCCAGCACTGCCCCAATACAAAGTTGTAATATATCTTACCAGTTAGGATGTTAGAATTAATAAAATTTGCAAAAAACCCTCTAGACACAGGAAATTCCAGAGGGTGTGAAAGTCATACATTATTCTCTTGTGCAAGTATAAACTGGCCTTGTGAAAAGGAATTTATTCAAAATACCTCCTATTTAAATTGCATGCAAAATGCCAATGTAAAGTAAATTAATTTATAGTTATGTCACAGCTTCTGCTATGTTCTGGTCACTTATCTGGAGTTCAGACAGTTGGTGAAATGTCAAGTTGTGGGATGCAATTTCTTCGCCATGGCAAATACACATCTAGGTTGGGAATGGGAACAGATTGGAATGTAAGATTAAATGCCCAACTCTTCTAAAAGAAACAAAAACATGCCTCATCTCTGGTAACTACTTGCAGGGATTTTCCTTTAACATTCTCTAGTGTCTATGCATTTGGTATGTATCTTTAACATCTTCATCACCTAAGAGCTGATGGTGGATTTATGAACTCCCAAGATTTTTAAAGGCATCTCCATTTAGCAATTGGCATTTTTATAACTTATTATCAACCTGTTCAACAATTCTATTTTTTTGTCTATTCTGTTGTGAGGCAAATGCCTGAGGTTACCTTATCAACAATATCCCTGTTGCATTAACACCCAAATATAAACTGAACCCTAGGAACCAAAGACAGTTTAATCAGTAACAATGAGGAAGAAAACAGCAAGTTTACAGCAGGGGTATCAAACATACAGCCCTCAGGCTGGATCCAGTCCTGCTCCTTGGCCCCTGGTGCTGCATGGAGCCATGTGTTTGGCTTCTGGTGCTGTCCCTGGGTCTGATCAGACCCACACAAGGCAAGGTGCAAACCCATGTCATGGGGCCAGTCCACGAGCCATATCAGGCCAGCATACCTGACCTGGTGGCTGCTCCAGCCAACCTGGGACTGATGCTGTACGAGGCAGAAATCCCAGAGTAGCCAGAAAGGGTGCTGCATGAGGTGCACTTTGGCTGCAGCTGCAGCCATGCCACACAGTGGCTGCCCCAGCAGGGCTGCAGCTAGGACCCATGCTGCATATAGCACTTTGCAGGTGCCACATACAGTACACATCCTGGATTGGCTGGAGCAGGTGCTGTTTGCAGCACTGACCTGGAAGTGCTGGGGTGGGCACTGCATGTGGCAGAGTGGCTAAGGAGGACACTCCATGCAGTGTGGCTATTGCTCTGACATGACTGCACCACTTGCAGTGCCCATTCCAGCTGCTCCAGGACGCACTACAATAAGCATGACATGCAAAAATGAGATTCTTAAAAAGAATTAGAAGGGATAGTTAAAAGACTTAGAAAGAAAAGACTTAAAGTTTCTCCTGGCAGAGTTGCCATTCTCCTACAAGAAATCACTGGTGTACAAATGTTCAGTATTTTTTTCTCTCAACAAAAATGACCATTCTGGGAAAAAAATAACCCATAGATTCATAGATTATAGAGTTGGAAGGGACCCAATGGCTCATCGTGTCCAACCCCCTGCCCCGGTAGGTAAGAGGACCGAGGTCAGATGTCCCCAGCCAGGTGACTGTCAAGCCTCCTCTTGAAGACCTTCAAGTTAGGTGATAGTACCACCTCTCTTGGAAGCCCATTCCAGACTCTGGCCACCCTTACTGTAAAAAATTTCTTCCTAATGTCTAACCTAAATCTACTCTC
>NW_017729008.1:15689138-15696389 GCF_001723915.1 Gavialis gangeticus | reverse complement strand
ATTCCTCCTTCCTAGGTGGAGTACGTTACATTTATCTTTGTTGAATTGCATCCTATTTCGTTCCACCCATTGATCTAACCTGTCCAGGTCAGCTTGTCCACCGGTGTATTAACTTTTCCCCATAACTTGGTATCATCTGAGAACTTGGAGAGGGTGCTCTCCACACCTTCATCGAAATCCAAACCCAGAAACAACCAGGATTAAATCACTCCCAGAGTGAATGTCTGTCCATGTTCTCTTATGAGAGAAGCCACAACACTGTTCTAGCATCCCAAGGTACTTTGCTCCTTCCCACCATCCCCATGCCCCCATAAACAATGCATCACTTGCTGGACTCCAGTACTCTAGCCAAGCAGAGAGCCACTGCTCTCTGGACAGACTGAGGGAACCTGCAGAGCACAGGGAGATATGTGCACAGGGGTCCCTCTAGCCGCCCCTCTGCTCTTCAAGGGCTCAGCATTCCAATGTCTGTCCAGGTATCTCTGGGAAAGTTTTTTTACCAGGAGAACAAACCTGGGAGAATTCTCCCAGATGATTTAGACATGTGTACAGAGCCTTAGGCTCAGATCCACAAAAGCAAGAGTGAACAAGCAGTAAACAAGAGACTTAAGCTCAGGACAGTGAGCATCACCATGCTGATCATTTAGGCGCCCAGCTCTGGGAGTAGAATTCACAGCTCCAAGTTGTGAGCCTGAGTTCCTTATCAAATGAAAAGGGCAAATAAGCACCTCAAATAGACCTCAAAGTCCCATGCAAGTTTTCTGAAATGGAAATTTTCTGAACATGGACTGTGGCTTTGAATATATCAGAGAGCACTTTTGCTGATCCCAAAGTCCAGAGTTCAAGTCATCCGCAAGCATATGTTCCACTTCTCTCTAAGGTCAGGTGCAATTAGAAAAATCATACCATATTTGTAGCCTGATAGTTGGACAGAAATACATGGAAAGTTTTTCCTTATATTGCTGTGGAAACTTTTCCAGATATGCCCCAAGAGACCTGGTGATATCAAATAACTATTACATTTTAAATGTGGCTACACCAGAGGGCTGTAAGCCTGAGAACTCATTAGAATCAAACCTAGTTTTTCAGAAGGCGAAGATATCAAGAAAGATAACTTCCACATGCTCTGTTCCCCCCCCCCAAATTTGAGTACTTATGACTCCTGTCCTGAATATCCCTGTACTAACTAGAAGTAACCAATGTTGAAAAAAGCTTCAAAAACAAGACTGTTGCTTTGCAATACATCATTTAAATTTTTAAAAAATGCAGATTTTATACACACAGAAAATATTATATGTTTAAGAGCTAGCATACAAAAAAGAGATGGTGTCATTACCTTTGCAGATGAAACAAGGTATACTACTGAAAACTTCTACCTAATGAATTGCTTTTGATTTGTACACAAAAAAGTCAGTTTTGTAAGAAACATTGTTTCTAACATAAAGACTGTGCAATACTGGGGAGGAGGCTTTGGGACATAGATACTAGCTTATGACACTTAGTTTCACACCCACAAATTTACATTAATCCAAAGTAACCTAACAAAGCATTAAGATTTTTCAGCCTGTTTGTCACTCATGAATGTGGATAACTGACCTCAGGAGGGCACCTGTTTTATAACTACAACTAAGGCAGTTAATTCAGTGCATTACCGTATTTAACCAAATCCAAGACAACCTCAGAGCTGAGGCTGAACCTGCCCCACTACTGAATTTCTACCAGGCCAGACTGCAGCCATTCTCTTTTCCCCATGCTGGAGCACAGCCAGAGCCTGCCAGAGTGCAGCAAAGATAGGCAACAGGAGAAGGGCAGGTAAAGGTTAGAAACTGTTAGGAAGGTGGAGAAAAGGGGGCCCAAGGCTCTGGGGTGCCAGAGGCTACAGGAGCAGTGGCAGCTGTGGCTCCAGCCCTGACCCCAGGCCAGGGCTGGAGCTGCAGCAGCTGCCTGACCCCCTATCTCCCCTACCCAGTCTTATACTCAAATCTAAGACAAGGGACTATTTTCACTCCCCACCCCCTCCACCCTAAGATGTAGAATCTAAGAGAGCAAAGACAGTATTCCAGACCCTTCACATCATCATCAAGCATGCAGAAGCCAGTATGCAAAGCTGGGAAGAGCTTACAAGACTACAAACCATACAATTCTTCCCCACCCCTCCACAAAAAAGCCCCTCAACAAATTAGCAAAAGATGTAAAACTAGCTCCTTTTTTTTTAAAGCCAAAGTTGGTTAAACTTTTCAAAGTCTTGCGAGGCTGAATTGCTGAACCTACAATTTTACAACTAAAAAAAATGTTACTTACATCAAATTTTACCCCAAAAAGACAGATTTTAAGAGGCTCCCACAAAGCTCTTTGTTTTCAGATGTTTGTTTCTGCGTTAAACCACCCTGACCTTTGAAAAATACTGAATGTAATTTAATGAGACGGAATATCCTCCCCTTTTCCCTCATGGGAAAATATCCTTCCCTTTTCCCTCTATAAAAATTACTATACTGTCTAAGTAGTTATAACTTTACACATGTTCCCAGGTGATTTCCCAACTATACTTTTAAAAAACTGGTATGTTGAGAGGATTGCAATCTTAAATTAAGGTTGGAAATGAAGTAGAGGAAAGGAGAAACCAACCAAAAAAAAAAAATAGCCAGCACTCCAATTTACAAAATTGCAGCTTACTCTCCAAATAAGCCTATAAGGATTCAGGCTTCTTCAGATGTTTATTTAAAATGTAAACACAATGGAAAAAAGTAAGCATATTCATTAACAATTACAGTCTTAAGAGTGTTTTGTCTCTGAACATCTGATCTACTACTGATTAGGAGCCTTCTGGAAAAGTGACTAATCGGAGCTGGACGAACTGAATGTTTGACGTCAAAGACATCAAAGGTAGAACTGACCTGCTTCTTTTTCCCTCTCAATCAAAATGCTAAGACAGTCTAGATGTGGGTTGGAGAAAACATATTCCAAAAACCAGTAACTAATAAAAAAATCTTTCTTTCTTAAAAGAAGAGATGTTTCTGCAGATCCCACTTTGACAGATTTATCAACAGTCCAACTGACAGGAGGAATGCATTTTACAAAACTGATCTCCTAAAATAAGCATTCAAATGAGATGTCAGATTTTAAAAAAATGATGCATGAATATACAAGTAGAAGAGCAAGTGACAATTTTGCAAGTCAGGAGTGAAGGCTGTAGCCGTATTGGTCTAAGGACATAGGCAGACAAAGTTCTTTGGGTAAATCCAATACCTTTTATTAGACTAACTCAGATAATTGAAAAAAATTCTTTGCAAGCTTTCGTCAGGCAGAGGAAGTGTCTGCAGTTGGTCTGTGATCTTCCTGGGTGGAGTAGTAAAGCAGCCAGAGGCCACTATGTATGGAAGAAAGCCAGTCAGTGAAAATGTAAATGTAAGTAGTTCAGTAAGTAAGAGACAGGAGGAGGGAAATGAATGTATCTGTACTTAATGGATGGATGGGGGGGAGGGGGAGGGAACGAATATAGGTAAGCTCTCCACTTTTTACTAATGGACTGGCCTCTGACTGCTTTACTACTCCATCCAGAAACAGCACAGACGAACTGCAGACACTGCCTCTGCCTGATGAAGGGAATTTGCACCCGAAAGCTTGAAAACAAGAATTTTTTCAACTATTTGTGTTGGTCCAATAAAAGATATCGGATTTACCCAAAGAACCAATTTTGCAAGTTGGCTTTCAACCTAGTAGAATGTGTCCCCAACCCTACCAGAATAAGGAGCATAGGCGATGCATAGGGAAGGCATGGGGCACGTGCCCCTCCTAACAGGCCTGTCTCCACTGCCAGTGGTGCCTGAAGATGCTCACCAGCTCCGGCTCCACTGCCAACAGCGCTGGTGGCATCTCTGGATGCTCGCCAGCTCCGGCCCTGCCGCCACCACCAGTGTCTGTGGATGCTCGCCAGCTCCGGCCCTGCCACCAACACCACTGGCAGCATCTGCAGAAGCTTGCCAGCTATGCCAGCAGTGGCTTCTGCGAGTGCCTCCCCAGACTCCAGAGGTACCAGTCACCCATGATAAGCAGCGTAACCAATCACAACACATCTGAATGCAAAATCTAATTTGTTTAGAAAACCCTTAGATGGGAGACACTTTGCTACCAACTTATCACAAAAGGCAAAACATTGAAAAAAATTTCAACAATCTTTCCTTTTTTAATAGTAACACTCAAAAGGCTGCTAATTTATCTACAAATTGGACATTTTAAGCTAATTTTTAATATTTTGAATAGATGACAGAAAGCTGATTAAAGTGTTAACATATACTGGCAAGGTTCTTTGGGTAGATGTGATATCTTTTATTAGACCAACAAAATAGTTGGAAAAAATATTCTTTGCAAGCTTTTGGGCACAAACACCTTTCTTCAGGCATAGGGAGACTCTGTTGGTGTTTTAAGTTCTCCAAAGTAGAAGAGAAGCCAATTTACAACATGCAGGTCTGTGAAAATGCGAATGAGTGGGAGTTTGGAAAACAATAGGTAGATATGGGTGGGGGGGAGAGGGGGAGGACAGGTACCGGGGGCTGTTAGATGACCAGCAGGTTGTAACGTGTCATAAATCCAATGTCTATATTTAGTCCATGATTTTTTGTATCCTGCTAGATTTATGAAGTGAAGTTCATAGGCTCGTCTATAAAAGGTAGTTTGTAAATTCCATTTGAGGATTAGAAATGAGAGACTGGAGAGGGAGTGATTGTCTTGTGAGAAGTGTGTGCCCACAGTACAGTAAATGGAGGACCCATTCTCTTATGTGAAGCTGACTCTCCAAGCAGTTGTGACAGACCTTAGAAATGTAGTCCTCAATAATAGATATTTCAAATATCTGAACAGATAAAGATGTACCAAATTACTACCAGATGCACTTTCTATGAAACTAACTAAAAGCCACTCTTGACTGAGAAAAAGTATGTACATGTATCAAAGAAGCAATAAAAAAATGTCTTGTCCTAACTCGCTACTGACAAAAAGCTTTCTTATTAGTACATAAGGTTTAGTTCCTGAGGGCTGGCTGATAATCTACGATGTAATTTGCTGAGCTCTGGAAGAACACTTCCCTGTCAAGGCCTAACAGATTCTTTTGGTCAGGCACACAGAGCTACAAATTCTGGATTCAACCTAAATATGAAGTTATGACGGTTAAGACAACACATTTAGTTCTACTAGTAGACTAAATGGAAGTTCGCACATTATGGTCAAAATATTTGAGAAGCTGCAGCTCAAGCATATAGGTTTGTTCCTTCTTAAACTTGTTTAAGGTAATGATGGCTAAAAAGTCATAGAAGTAAAGTAAAATGAAAACTGATTCAAATTCAACATAGTAACAATAAAATGTATGGCTTTGTTTTGTACTTGAACAGGTCGGCACATTTTAAGAATACAGACTGTGTCACTGAATGGTATCAGAGCACTCATGCTGATCTTAAACTCTGATTAAGCCAAGACTGACGAGGAGCACAAGAAATACCCAGGTAAGAGACCCGGATAGTCCTGGGATTAGGGGGGCGGTGCATACACCTTCAGGAGACCTTAAATGCCTATACACTAATGCTCGTAGTATGGGGAACAAGCAGAAGGAATTTGCACAGTCCCACCAGGGGAAATGCCTTGTTAGACCTGGTCCTGACCACAAGCGATGATCTGGTGAGGGGACTGTGGGTGCTTGATCACCTGGGTGATAGCGATCATCACCTATTGGGATTCACTGTCTAGCGCAGGGTGGCAAAGGGCTGCAGCAAGGCAGCAGCCCTGGACTTCAGGAGGGCAGATTTCATTGAGCTAAGGAGACTAGTTGGGGAGGCACTGAAGTCCCGGAGGGGACTTGGGAGTCCAAGAAGAGTGGTCGTTCCTGAAAGAGACAATCCTCCAAGCACAAAGGGTGACAATCCCAACACGGATCAAAGGGGGCAAGAGTGCTCAAAAGCCCCCATGGCTCACCAAAAGCATTCAGGAACGTGTCAAAGCTAAGAAGGAGGAGTACACCCAATGGAAGGGAGGGGCCATCACCACAGAGGACTATATCTCCGTTGCTCAAGATTGTAGGGGGGCTGTTAGGAATGCCAAGGTGGAGGTGGAACTGGGACTAGCAACCCAGATCAAGGATAAGAAGAAATCCTTTTTTAAATACTTAGGGGGTAAAAAGAAGTTTCCGGCTAACGTGGTGCCCCTGCAGGACACCCTTGGAAATCTGGTGGTCTCACCAGATGACAAAGCTAACCTATTTAACAATTTCTTTGCCTCCATTTTTCTGAGCAGGGACCAGGTCATCCCAATCTCCGGGATCCCCAGTGGTCAAAGGGAAGGTGCAGCCAGGCCCAGGATCAGAGAGCACCTAGTCGGGGAACTTCTGGTGGGACTGGATATGTTCAAATCAGCAGGTCCTGACGATCTCCACCCCAGAGTGCCAAGGGAATTAGCAGAGGTCATTGCGGGACCCCTGGCACAGCTTTACAAGGACTCGTAGTGCTCTGGCGAGGTGCCAGAGGACTAGAAAAGGGCCAATGTGTTCCCCATTTTCAAAAAAGGGAGGAAGGAAGACTCAGGAAATTATAGGCCTGTTAGTCTTACCTCGGTCCTGGGGAAGCTTTTTGACAAAATTATCCAAGTGCACATCTGCAAGGGGCAAGCAGGGGAGTGTATGCTTAGGGGCAACCAACATGGGTTCATTAGAGGCAGGTCCTGTCAGAGCAACCTGGTGGCCTTCTATGAGCAGGTCACAAAATCTTTGGATGCAGGTGTCACGGTGGACGTAGTCTTTCTGGACTTTGGGAAGGCCTTCGACACTGTCTCTCATTCCATGCTTGTTGAAAAATTAGGAGATTGTGATGTCGATGCCTACACAGTCAGACGGGTTGCCAACTGGCTGGAGGGCCGCATCCAGAGAGTGGTGGTGGATGGGTCATTTTCGACCTGGAGGGATGTGGGCAGTGGGGTCCCCCAGGGAGCAGTCCTTGGGCCTGCATTGTTCAACATCTTCATCAGCAACTTGGACAAGGGGGTGAAACACACCTTGTTCAAATTTGCAGATGACACTTAGATGTGGGGAAAAGCGGGCACGCTAGAAGGGAGGGACAAGTTGCAATTAGATCTGGACAGGTTACAGGGGTGGGCGGATGAGAATAAGATGGGATTCAATACTGAGAAGTGCAGGGTACTGCACCTGGGGAAAAAGAACCAGCAGCACACCTACAGGCTGGGGAACTCCCTTCTCGTCAGCACAAAGGCAGA
>NW_017729008.1:15679466-15684138 GCF_001723915.1 Gavialis gangeticus | reverse complement strand
TCAAGCAGGTCCAAGGAGGTGATCCTCCCCCTCTATGAGACAGTGGTCAGGCTGCAGTTGGAGTACTGCGTCCAGTTCTGGGTGCTGCACTTCAGGAGGGATGTGGACAGCATCGAGAGGGTCCAGAGGAGGGCCACTATAAAACTATGAACTATGATATTCAAGTCTTCAGCCAATATATTTTACCTCTGTCCAGGCTCAAGAGCCATTAACAAAATCATGAACCATTTGCAATCTGACACTTGACAGATGAAGGCTTAGAAAGTAGGTTCTTCCTTTTGACAGACTGTTCCATAGTAGTATATCTGAGCAAAACACAGTTTTCAAATTTGTCAGAAAATATTTTAAGGCCACATAATTCAGGATACTATTTATATGAAGATTTTGTTTATTTTGTCTAGCCACAGTCCTCATGGAATTAAGACAATTCTTGTCTAGAGTTAAACTATCCATTACTACATAAACTATCCCCACTACAACTGGGGGAGGCTGTGTACAAAATCCCAGCTAAAATAATCTCTTCTTGGAAGAGTCTGTCAGCAGGAAGATTTACAATGTTTCCCAAGGTTTATTCAGTGGATGTGATCTAGAAAAAGGAGCACACACTGGACACTAAGCGAGGTCTAATTCTTAGCTGAATAAAAGACATTAAATGCAGACATAACACCCTAAAGATACAAAGAACTAACAAAAAATAGAAATGGCTGGCAAAGATTTTGATCTGATAGTGAGATGTCAACTCTTAGAATTAAAGCTCTTTGCCATAAAAGAGAGTTATGGAGTACCCCATCAAAATTCATTTCTATGGTCTAGTAAACATAGCTTTCTGTGCATTCATTCTAAGCCCAAAACATCCACAGAAAGACAAAATGCGCAATCTGAAGTGAATTTAGGATCTCCTGAGGAGACTGATTTTCTGTCTGTAAGTTTGCCAAGTACATACACTTATAAATACCCAGCCTTATGAAAGTGTACAACTACCAGACCTAGATATTTGTAGAACTGTGGATGCCACGGGAAGGCCAAACAGCAAAACTATGCATTATGATTTTCTTCCTGCACAAACCAGAAGCTATATTTCTCTGGGTTACCTGGATTAAAATATTAAAATACACATTTTTTAAGACAAGAGTTAAAAACAAATCCTGTGTTAAAAAAAATCTTAAATGAAGTTACAGAATCTAAATCTTTTGTTGCATTAATTTTAGCTGCATTTGCCCCACAATATGTTCCTATAATCTTTCTTTGGAATGAGGAAGTAACAGGAGTAGAGTAGTATTAAGAATAATTTTTCCTCACAGATTTTTAAGACCTTTCTCCTGTTCACTTATATCATACAGCAACAGCTTCCTTTGGCAAACAATTTGCATAAGAACAGTAAGTGTAAATGGATGGGTGAGTGGGAATTAAACTGCACAACAATTCTGAATGGATCAGGCTTTCATACATCCTAGGCTAGGGACAGAAGTTAAACTGGTTTATGTGCAAGTGATCCGAAACTGGTTTAAACCTGTAACAGAACAGAAGTTCAGTTAAAATAAACCAGTTTCAAAATGGCCAAAACCGGTTTTAGATAAACCTGGCTGAATGTAGTATCAGACTTAACTGACAGAGGTCAAACCAGTTTATGGAACTTCTGTCCAAGTCTTCTTCCTGGTTTAAGTTAAATCAGTCGTCCAGCATCCCAGCATGCTCTGCAGCCCTGGGCTGGGCGGTCTGTTCCAGCCAAGAAGGGTTGGCCACTGAAAAGCAGCTGACTCGGGCGCAAACTATGCTGGAGTTTATCATGTCACCTTAATGACGCATGTAGACACACCCAAAGAGTCTTAACAGTACAGCTGTCTGGCATATGAAGGCTGCTGTTAACCTTCATGACTCTAGTATAAGCTGGTTGGAAACTACATTGAAATTGTTTCCAAATGATCAATCATCCAGAAGCATCCCAAAAGTTGCATTTGCTGCCAAACATCACACATAAGCACATTAGAAAGGGTAGGGAAGTTAACTAAAAAGATGGGGCATCTACAAATAATATAGAAACTGATTTTAAAAGATTAAAATCAGCAGAAACAGTGTACCTGATGTGCTATATATTAACAATCGTAGAGGCCAAAGGCTAGTGAATAGAGGGTAAGATACAACTGCTGCAAATTCAATTTCATCTTAAAAAGTATGAATAAATTACTAGAACAACTGAAAACCATGTCTTCAATCTGGAGTTTAAGATATTGAGACCTGTGTTTATACTGTAACAGTGTTTAAATTAGAAAGAAAATAGTACTGATTTCTAGAAAAGGTAAAAACAGGTATTCTTCTCTTCACAATCAGTAGATTTGGTTGACGTGTGGGCAGAAGGGAACTGTGCTCCATGGATGCTCTTCCTCCTTTCCCTACTCTGTCCTCTCTTGCATCCTATAGGGCAGGGGTTTTCAACTTTTTTGGGTTAGTGTACCCCCAGCAGCCAGATACAGAGTGGAGGGGGGTGGGGGGGCAGCTGGATGCCGAGCTGGGGGAGAGGGGAAGTTGGCGTATCACTGGATGCAGATCGGCAACAGCCGCCATGTGCGAGCTTCCCCTGCCCCCTGCATCTGGCCACGTGGGTGGCACCTGCGTGGCAGCACAGCATGGTGCATGGCGGCATTCCAATGCTGCCCACCTGCATGTACCCCCTAGGGCCTTTTCAAGTACCCCCAGGGTATGTGTACCCCCGGCTGATAACCCCTGCTACAGGGATTCCTCAAAGATCTAACTTTGATCCCCTCCTCTTTCTCTTTTGTGACCTCATTCTTTCTCGTGGCTTCATCCATCATCTCTGCATATGTGATTCTTCAGCATTAATCACACCTCTCCCACTCCTACCCTAAATAACCCACCGCCAGCTCAACTAACCATGGTGAAAACAACTTATTCTTTAAAATTGTCCTTTTTTCTCTCACCGTCTTCCCCAACATCCAGGTTCACAACACTAATGCTGTTTCAGACTCCTCTCTCCCTCTCATCTATGTTTTCATCAAATCGCACTTCTTCTTCATATCTACATCAATTCTGATGTTTCTTTTTTCTTCTTCTCTAACACTCTCCTCATCTTTCCACAGTTAACCAATGGAAACTGACTAATACCACTTCTTCTTCTGACCTCACTCTTTCTTAATTTCCTCTCATCTACCATCAGTACATCCAAAACATTTTTTGCTAAATTGTCCTGTCCTCTTCTCTCACTAGAAGGGTCATCATGGACTGACCTATCTCAATTCTTGTCTCTGGTTCCTGTTCGTCTTTTACGTACAAGTAGAATATCTTGTCAAAACAACAAGCCTATCTTTGTTGAAAGCACTCACACACCTTTCAACACTCTTCCAAAGAAATGTTAAAAACAAACACAAAATACAGGGTTGTTCCAGTTCTTGGAGCATTATGCATGCAAAAAAGTGTCTATCCAGTCTAGACTATAAGTACAGGGAATTCATCTAAGCATATTTGTACAACAAAAACATTGATTTAGGTACGCAATATCGCCTAACCACATATCAGTGTGTTGTCTTTCTGGAAGTAAACCTAGATACATTTTCAAGTTATAACCACCTAAGGGCTTTCCATTAACTTCTAAAAGCAAAGCCATTACCATCAATACAAATCAATGATGACAGCTTCCCCTCAACATGTTGACTGATGAAATATACAAGAAATTTAGAAAGGATTATTGCAGTAATTGATACTCTCAATGTTTGCACTCAAGTAATACTGTACAAATAAAACTAACTGCAACAGAGGTAATATACGAGTTATTAGACTATTTATCTAAATGTGTAATAAAATAAATGATATAAACTTGGTACTATATTCACAATAGGTGAATAAATAAAGAAAATGTTTGTCTAGTTACCTGTAATATCTATTACTCACTCTCTTTCTTTAACTTGGGTATAAGACTACTGTCTTCCAACTATACACCATAAAATTCATCTTGCACTTGCTTGCCAGAGAATATTTGTGTCTTTTATGATGTATGAAAACCATCAAGTTTTCATTTTGGCATCTTTTTTTAAATATTCCTCCCCCGCCCCCTCATTGTTTTTATTTTAGACGTGTCACTATTGTCTCCACTAGAAGACTCTATGGATGGTTAAAAAGATGATGCGATTATGACTTTATGGATATCATGGATAATCAACTTGATAGTCAAGATGGTATCGGATTTTTATTCAGGCCGTTTTGGTAAGAATTCAACAACTCTACCACTTCAGTTAAAAGTAAGAGAGCTACCATGTATCTCTGAGTCATCCAAGAAAAACTTCCAGCAAAACAGGGAAGACCAGACTTGATATTCTATTTAAAAGATAAAAAAGCAGATGAGAGAATTAAAAACACATTTTGGAGAGTAGGAGGGAAAGGGATCAGAAGCTTCACAATTACTACTTTATACATTTTGAAGAAGAAAAAAATAGTATACAATTTTCTTTTTTGCTTTTCTTCATTACAAGCCATCTGTAATAGGTTAACAGTTACACAAAATGTTAGAGTGGAAGACCACATCTTCGCACTTGAAATGGCTACATCAGTTTACCAGCCATCATTTCAAAACACAATCTTTACAGTCAGGAACTACTGCACTACAGGTGAAGTATTTTCTAAAATCAGTTTACTATTATTTCAGGTTTCACCCCTGGATCTC
>NW_017729008.1:15673753-15674466 GCF_001723915.1 Gavialis gangeticus | reverse complement strand
CCCCCACTTATATTCTGTGCCTGTATGCATGGACTACCCTTCATGAACTCATCTGCATGGCCATATTCAGATCCCACCTAATGCCAATAAGTAGAGTCTACAAGAATTTAGCCAACTAAGAGATGAAGGTGAGGAGTGAATGAGATAATCTATGGTTCAACATTTTTGCTGGCGTAATGTCATGTCAATGGATTTAATACCAGCAGGGAATCTGGCCTTTGGCCTTATATATCCCACTCCCAGGAAAAATTAACATGGAGCAAATAGATCATGACAGAAGCAGTTGCCAAGTTGACCATGCTATGGCAAATCCTAAGATGAGGTATGAATGTATGCTTCTATGAAAGTCCATAGTGGTTTACACCTGCTAAGCATCTGCCCATCTTCCTGCCTACTGTATCCCTTCCCCCACCCCTGTTCTCTTTCTAATTATTCTTTCACTTCTGTTTGGAAGAATAAGACTGAACAGCGTTTGGGGCAGGGATGTTGTTTTCTTTTAAATTAGTATAACAAACAGAGTATTGTGCATGCTCCTGGAAACAGGAAGGATAATTATATTATAAACAAATAATTCTCACAAACAGTAATGTTTTACTTCCCTATAACTTCTTACCTGGAAGAAGGTGAGAAGTTAAGGCTGAAAGAGAGAACTCCATCCAAGGGTGCTGACAGTATTAGCCAGTGTCATAGCAGAGCCACTGGCATGACTGTTT
>NW_017729008.1:15670040-15673742 GCF_001723915.1 Gavialis gangeticus | reverse complement strand
AGGTCCCTTCCGACCCTAGAAACTATGAAACTATTTCCAAAACCATGCCTATTTATGTTGCTGTCCCAACAGATTTGAGATTATTCACTTCAGGTAAAGAAGCCCTCTATACTAAATTATTTAAAAAAAATGGGCGACTGGATAATCCCAGATGTCAGCTGACCTACATTCAAAAGATGTGCTACAACTAGAGCAAGTGGTCAACAAAGCAAGAGCAAATATCCAGTGAATTTTAAATAATATATGTATTTACTTAAAAAGGTTTAAGTGACCAACCTCTGCTCTGCTTCAACCTCTACTTGGCCTTCCAGCACTCCTCAAGAAAAGTACTGGGGTTACATAGACTTGACACTTCAATTGGTTCCTTTTATATTTTAAATACTGTATTTACTCAAATATAAGATGACTTCCCAGTAATTAGATTCTATGCATGGAAATTTTTTGAATTCTTAAAATATTCCCAGGATAGAATCTAATTATTGGAGGTTTACTTGAATCTGTCCCCCTCTTACTGCTACATCAGGCAAAATAAATCTGGGGGAGGTCAGAAGCCCCTTACCCTGTACACCCCCTCCCCCGGCCCTTCTTGACGTCAGACTGCTCTTCTGAAGCATATGGAAGTAAGGAGAAAATTTGAAAACATGGACCTTGAAATAAAAATATGCAAATCACTACAGGTGCCCATAGACTTAGTTCATCCAGAATTGAAGCATTTTACTTAGGGGTGCACCAATGGAGATTTTTTGGGTGGATACTGGTGGCCAATAGTTAACAAGCCATATCGTCCATTAACAATCCAATTGTCAATATGCAGCCCAGCAGCCTGGAGAACAGCATCTGGCTGGTAAGACTGTGGGGGGAAGGGATGGGAGGAAGGGACATGGGGGGAAGATTGAGACCCCCACAGTGAGGTAGGGAGTGGGGCTGAGGCAGGGGCAAGGAAAGACACGGGACAGAACTGTGAGTCGCTCATGTAGGGGGCAGCTCTCGCCACTGCGCATACCTTGGGGGAGGCACAGAAGCCATGTGCCCCTGGATCTCTGCATGGGGAAAGGATGGATGGCCACTGCGGGCTGGGGTCAGGGATGGCACAGGGCTCTTCCTGGTGGAGGGGGGACTGTGCCAGGGCTACACTTGGAGCATGCGGCTCCAGCGCTGGGAGGGGTAACATGGCAAATTCCGGGGTGGTTCTAGCCCACCCCATAACCACCCCTTCCAGTGCCATTGCTGCCCATCTGGAGCACAACCCCAGCCCAACTCCTCCCCCCACACCAGGAGAGCCTGGCACCGCCCCGGCCCCAGTCCACAACAGCTGCTCAGCCTTGCCCTGTGCACAGATCTGGGGGGCACACGCCCTCAGGGTGCACGCAGCCATGGGAACTGCCCCCCCCCACACTCCTCCAACTGAGCTGCTCACAGCTCTGTTCCCCACCTCACCTTGCCTGGGCAGTGCCTGCCCCTCCCCCACCCCCAGAACCACTTCCTCCCTCACCATGGGGGCCTCAATCTGCCCCCCCACACCCTTTCCCTCCCTTCCACCCCTTTCCCCCCAACAAACTTACTAGCCTGACACTGCTCTCCAAGCTGCTGGGCTGGCCGCAAGCACACGGCATATATCAGCAACATAATTGGCCACATCAGCCAAAAAAAGGCGACTGCTGGTAATGTCAATTTTCCTTTTATCGGTGCCAGTATGATATGGACTGATGTGCCAGTGCACCTCTAATTTGACCTTTTTTAAAATTCCTGCAAGTTTTAGTACAGTTACAGGTTTCCCTCAATTTATGCTGTACATGCATTCCCAGATAATAGTGCATAAATTGAATTCGTATAAAACAAACCCACTTTACAAGGTAACAAATAGGGATAGGTTCCCATGGTGGTGAGGCTGGGACTAGGGAAGGGACAGAGGGAGGGGTGCCACCCCCCGGGGCTGCACAAGGCAGAGGGAACAGAGCAGCACTCACCCCATCCCCAGCTGTAACGGCCTTGGAAGTGGCTGGCACCAGCTTCCTGCAGCCACTGGGCTGCATCATGCTCTGTCTGTCCCAACTAACCTCTGCTCCTGGGCTGCATCATGCCCTGGTGCAGGAAGCTGGTGTCAGCTACTCCTAGAGCAGCTGTAGCCGGGGCTGGAGCAAGTGCTGCGCCCTGCGCCACCCAGGGTTCCACTTGTCTGCATTCACCCCTGCCCATGCTGGAGTGGCCTGGGAGCAGTCAACACCAGCTGCCTGCACCAGGGCACAGCACAGCCCTGAAACTGGAGTGAGCCCAGTGCAGCCCAGCGGCTGCAGGCAACTGGTGCCAGCCACTCCGGGGGCCACTGGAGCCGGGGCTAGGGTGAATGGGGCCACGGCTCTTTCCCGTCCCCCACAGACTTACCTGCTGGGGGGGGGGGGCATCTATGCTGTTCATATAAGAGCAAATTTATCTTGCATATAATGAATTATGGGTCTAAATATGCCCATTGCATAAGAGAAAATTTGCATATAAAGAACCAGAATAAATTGAGGGAAACCTGTACTCCATAAACACACTTTTAAGCAGCACTTTTATACCTACTTATATATAGGACAAACTATGCACAATATTAGTCTGAAGCCAAAAGGCTTATGATTTACCATATAGTTCATTGGGCTGGGACCCAGCCAAGTCAACAGTATTTCAAGCCATGGTGAACCCATAGCTTAGTACTGCTCAGTGTGTGTGTATACTCCAGGTACCCTCTGCAAAGGATTCAAGTACTAATTAGCTCCCTCTCATCAGTCATGACTGGAACCAGATGTTCTTGTCACAAGTCCTGGGATCTTCCAAAAATTTATATGCAGATGAGGCACAGGGCATTCTGGTCTGGATCCACCTCCTGGAGAGCAGGACCACACTAATCATATGCGACAGGCTGAGGGAGGGGCCCAACAGAGGGATTCTGAGTCAGTTGTTTAGATCTCATTTGGTGATGTTTGCCAGACATTTAACACCGGTGAAGAAACAGGCATAATTGGAGCTGGGAAGGAAAGGCACAGCTCAGCTGTGGGAGTAAAGAGGAAGTCAAAATGTATTCAATGTATTGGTTCATCATAACTTGAAAGAGACAGCGCTGAGGGGGATTGTGCACAATGGGCACTATAATGTATGTCATTCAGATGGGCTGCCCTGACCTAGCCATGTAGCAGATTCCCTTCAGGATGTTTGCCCAATATGGGCCATGTGTTTTATAGTCATGTACAGCATTGGCTACATTCAATCAAGTTTATAGTTGGTTTACTTTAATAAGTACATGATGCTTTTAGAGGTGATTTAATGATAGGCAATGTATTTAATGAGGTTACCTTGTATGCAAATGTAAGATGAGAGACTTCCCCTGTCCCCTGCTTACTGGGGGGACAAACTCATCTTGTACTCAAGTAAATATGGTAATATGTAGAATGAAACAATACTTTTTTTGCTGGTTAGGAGCTTGTTAGATGGTAGAAAAGACTGTGCAATTTGCAAAGTACTGAATGGATAACACACACACACAGTGCAAGCTTTCCCAGTTCAAAATTTCCTGGGGTTTTGGTGAGTGGAGTACACAGAAAGCAGCATTCAAGAGATTTATTGGATAAGTTTTTTTCATCATTTTAACTATACTAATTTGACTGAGTAACTTAAGGGTCTATACCACATATAGACAGGCAAAAAAAGTGTTCTTTTAGATGCATG
>NW_017729008.1:15661318-15665040 GCF_001723915.1 Gavialis gangeticus | reverse complement strand
CAGAAAGCAGCATTCAAGAGATTTATTGGATAAGTTTTTTTCATCATTTTAACTATACTAATTTGACTGAGTAACTTAAGGGTCTATACCACATATAGACAGGCAAAAAAAGTGTTCTTTTAGATGCATGCTGTTGTAAGAATGAACAACAGCAACAATGCATGGTACCTGCATCATTTTTACTCATAGACATTATAAGGATGTGCAGACATTATCTCCATACTAACATGGCCTGAAAAAATTGCAGAATGAAAGCTTTCCACTATTATTCATATTAACATATTTTTCTTTGCAACTTACCTTTATCCAAATACAGATCCTGAACAAAGCTGTTGTTTGAATAGTTTAATTTTTGATGCCATCTTTTTGTTATATGGGAAAGAAAGCAGATCACCAGGACTAGATGACACCTTTCTGAGCCTTGCTGAGTTGAAAGTATTTTTTGTCCATCTCTGAATAGGATTCCATCACCAACGGTAATGTTGTCTCCTGAGGCTAATAAGGTAAGCCTTAGATCAGATGTCTTTTAATACTTGTGTGCCTTGCTCTTTTTGGCACCACAGATTATACAACTTTGCTTCAATGAACACAGCTTTTGGACACGATGGTCTTAAAACAGTCATTCTGATCTATAAGCAGTACTTTCATGTTTTAAATATTTCTTTGACTGCATTTAGCTCTCCAGTTCTCTACTGAAGTGCCAAGGACACAGAAATAGGAAAATGTACTTACCAAGTTACTTTCTGTATCTTATTTCAATTCATAACATATCTTTCCAACCTCTATACTTTTAAAAGCATTTGAAAAGTTGGGTTGATGTTTTGAGGAATTTTCCATTCCATGATTTGTCTAGAACTGCAGCACTGAATCCAATCCAAAACACCTTATCTCATTCCACATATAGCTATTTGTTGCTATGCATAATCAACTAAGGGGGATGTTATGCTAACTGTGCATACAGCATTACTTAATATGTGTTTTTATAGAATTCCCAGTCCTTGTTTCTGCCTATGTATTTATTTCTAAAGATGGAGATTTTACTGCGTGAGAGAACGTCTGCTGTATAGGCACCTGTCATAAGTGAAAATGCTATGCAGGAAACTAAACAATGCTATGTCAAGGATGAAAAAACCCACGTGCATTTCATTGCCAGTATGGGAATCTAAAAGCCAGTACCTTGAAAATCTATGAAACTTGAGGTTTCATTTTCTTCAAGTTTCTAATCTGCATAATTGCAAATACTGCCTCTCATATATGAGCTAAGTATAAACTAATGATGCTACTGCCTTTCTCATCCTTCAGAAACTATAGTGATTCTGTTTTGTTCACAGCTTTGTTAGGCAGAAGTAGAATGAAGCCAACAAAACTTAACTGTTACACTGCTACTAAATGAAGCCTGTAGGAACCAGTTAATCATTTCAAAATCTATCAATTAATGGGTGCTTTTGCTATATAGGCAGAAAGAGAGGCACACCGGCTCCCAAAATAGAAGCTTTTGGAACACTAAAAGTAGCAGAATTTTAGCAGCTTATATTCACCTTCCTCTCACCTCCAACAACACAACAGCAAGGGAGGCTGGCATTAGAGAACGAGGAAGAAACAAGCAGAAATCCTTTCTTTCCCCCAGAAGAGGACAGAGCTTCAACTATGTCAGCGCTATGGACAGAAAATGATGTACAGTATGGAAACCCTCAAGCCTCCCCACCTAATCCTAGCAGCTGGATAGCAGAGAAGCTGGGCTTCTACTAGGGTTCTGCTCTTTACCTCCAATCTTCACATTTAATATTTAACTCTAAGTAGCAGGAACTTAAGGAACTTTGTCCAACCTGTGTAATTACACATACACGCTATCTATGGTAGTCTGATGACAGCTATTTCTCACAGTTCTTGTTTCAGTTTAATATGCACTAAACTGGCTGGAAAAATCTGTTTCCCTTAAACCGTTTGTTCAGCTGAAAGCACCATTATCATTAAAGGCAATAAAATGATCTACCAAAGGGAAATGTTGAGTACCTATTTTTAGAGGGCTTTCAAATAAAATATTTGAACAACTACTGTCACAGGAAAAATCACAAAAAATGGTGGGGTTTGGACTAAATGTCCAAGGTTTCTGACAGCCCACTCACTTATTATTTGATGTTTAAATACATTACATGAAATGAAAAGGAGTTTAAATCATGTATAATAAACAAACATTAACCGAAATTAACACATTCCTTTTTTGCCAGAATTTTCTGCTAAGTGCTAAATTTTGATCACAACATTAGCTCAGAGAAAATGCTTTAATGTTTGCAAACAGTAATTATAACAACAGTGGGAGGAGGATAATAATAAAAGCCCACAAAACAATGCTAAAGTATTATTAAGTGTGAGTATTAAACAAGCTCAAGGAAATTCTGAATTAAGTTTAAAAAATCCAAACATGCAAGGTACTATATAAAAAAACAACAAAAAACCCCTGCATATTTCATGGAATAGTGTGCGTCTGGAGGGAAGGAGCAGTCAGTTTTAAGTCACTAGTGACCAAAGATTGTTACCACTGAGAACCTGCTGGTACATTATACAATATTAACTAGTAGTGTCAGTCAGTTTTTCCTTCTCAGAGAAAACGTACCCATCAAAAAAGCCACCAACATAAATGGCACCTGTGTGTGCAGAAGACCCAACAAATGCATGAAAATGAGACCGATTTGTTTATCCTTTCTGGGTAGGTGGGAGGTATGTAGACAAAGTTGTTTGGAAAAATCTGCATTGCTACTGCCCAGAATATACCTCTTCTGTACTCAAAGGAATATAATTGCTACTGGCTTCATTCATACTTTTGACAAGCAAAGAAAAATATTGCCTAGAGAAGAAAAAATGTCCCTGTGATTGTGGCCTAGACCAGGGTCAAGAAACCTGGATTCAGTTGCAACTGTGGGATAGATAAATGACTTACACCTTTTGTGTCTCCTTCCTAGACATTTTAGGTTCTCAGATATTAGCATAACTGGGTCCAATCTTGGTTGAGGCCTGTACATACCTTAACAGAAATAATTAACACACATATATGAACTCAGAACTGAAAGTAAGCAGGAATTCTATCCTTATTTCTGTATCTCCTTGGTTTGTACATTCAAGTCAGTTTGCTCATGCAAAAACTAGCAAAGCCCACAATCATGGGAAATAACCATAGCACAGGGGCAGGCAATTATTTTGGGCAGAGGGCTGCTTACTGAGTGTTGGCAAGCGGTCAAGGGCCATATGGTTAGCCCCACCCCTTGACAGATGCCCCATCCCCCAGTCAGCATCCTGTAACCAGAAGTCCCACCCCCTAACCCCTGACCTTTGCCATTAGAAGTCCCTCCCCTTCCCCCGGAAGTACTCATTTCACCAAGGGGTTTTGCCATCGCAGAACCAGAAAAATACCAAATTACATTCTAAAAAACAATCATCTACAACATTCATTAATTTGATTTCAAAAAATATTTTGTCTTGATTTACATGCGTTTGTGTAGCATACATAGAGGTGGCTGCACAATAGCCTAAAATGAAGTTTTATTATATATAATAAAACTTATATATTGTGTGGGGTGGGTATAGGTTTGTGGGGGGATGTGGGTATGTGCGGAGTGTGGCTGGGGTTTGTGTATGGAAGTGTGAGGGGAGGCATGGGTGTGTGTGTATGGTGGGGTGTGCATGTGGGACACACCCTATGAGCGCACACACGCGCACACACACAC
>NW_017729008.1:15660590-15661226 GCF_001723915.1 Gavialis gangeticus | reverse complement strand
AACTGGCTGGGGGGTGGGGTGGGGTGGGGTGGGGCTGGGCTGCTCAAACCTGCCGAGGGCTCCCTCCAGATCTTACTGCCCCTGGCTCCAGCCAGCTTTGACAGGGAGCTTGGGCAAATAAATATTAATTTACTAAATTTTCTAGGGGCTCTGTGGGCCAGACAGAATGGCCTGGAGGGCCAGATCTGGCCTGCCCCTGCCGTAGTAGAACACAGGCATACTTACACCTTGATCATCCACAATCAGTAGCTGTCCAACCTTTTCTTGAACACCTCCTGCGATGGAGAGTCCACAACTTCTCCAGATGATCTATTCCACTGTCTCACAGTCCTAATGGTGGCAGTGTTTTTCCTGATATCCAAACTAAATTTACTTTGCTGCATCTTCAAGCCAATGGTCCACAGAATGCCATGTAGCTCTACATAGCTTGGTACCATGCCATGAGAGCATACTAAATATGAAAGAGGTAAAAAAACCCAAAAGCCTTGGAACCACTGCTACCCTTTGCAACACTGGTAGGGAAGTCTGGGAAAGTACAAGCTACGGGTACATTAAAAGGTTGGAAGGAATGATTGCTACTAAACCTCCTTCCACCCATCACCTCTGACCTTATATACACATAAACAAATAAGATTA
>NW_017729008.1:15659945-15660470 GCF_001723915.1 Gavialis gangeticus | reverse complement strand
GGCAGAGGGCTGCTTACTGAGTGTTGGCAAGCGGTCAAGGGCCATATGGTTAGCCCCACCCCTTGACAGATGCCCCATCCCCCAGTCAGCATCCTGTAACCAGAAGTCCCACCCCCTAACCCCTGACCTTTGCCATTAGAAGTCCCTCCCCTTCCCCCGGAAGTACTCATTTCACCAAGGGGTTTTGCCATCGCAGAACCAGAAAAATACCAAATTACATTCTAAAAAACAATCATCTACAACATTCATTAATTTGATTTCAAAAAATATTTTGTCTTGATTTACATGCGTTTGTGTAGCATACATAGAGGTGGCTGCACAATAGCCTAAAATGAAGTTTTATTATATATAATAAAACTTATATATTGTGTGGGGTGGGTATAGGTTTGTGGGGGGATGTGGGTATGTGCGGAGTGTGGCTGGGGTTTGTGTATGGAAGTGTGAGGGGAGGCATGGGTGTGTGTGTATGGTGGGGTGTGCATGTGGGACACACCCTATGAGCGCACACACGCGCACACACACACC
>NW_017729008.1:15649255-15654945 GCF_001723915.1 Gavialis gangeticus | reverse complement strand
TCCTAGCTAATCCCTAAAAAAGCTTCCAAGCCAGCCTGCCCCTGCCGTAGTAGAACACAGGCATACTTACACCTTGATCATCCACAATCAGTAGCTGTCCAACCTTTTCTTGAACACCTCCTGCGATGGAGAGTCCACAACTTCTCCAGATGATCTATTCCACTGTCTCACAGTCCTAATGGTGGCAGTGTTTTTCCTGATATCCAAACTAAATTTACTTTGCTGCATCTTCAAGCCAATGGTCCACAGAATGCCATGTAGCTCTACATAGCTTGGTACCATGCCATGAGAGCATACTAAATATGAAAGAGGTAAAAAAACCCAAAAGCCTTGGAACCACTGCTACCCTTTGCAACACTGGTAGGGAAGTCTGGGAAAGTACAAGCTACGGGTACATTAAAAGGTTGGAAGGAATGATTGCTACTAAACCTCCTTCCACCCATCACCTCTGACCTTATATACACATAAACAAATAAGATTAATTTAACTTAATCCTATCAACCTGGTGGCTTATAGGCAGGGCAGTCCTTGGGTGGGGGGGGTAATCAGGGCAACTGCCTCAGGCTCTGTGCTTTGGGGCCCCCCAGAGCTGGGCAGAGCAGCAGAGTGCAGCCACACACCCCCCGCAAGCGCTGGTGGCAGCTTCTTTAGGTCCGGGATCGGAGCGGGGGCACGGCCCCACATGGGCTGATTTCCCTCAGGCCTCGCACCCTGCTCAGGTCGCCTCTGCTTACAGGCCACATTAAGGCCCAAAGGGGTTAAGTGGCAGCTCTTGGGCTCCTGCCCAGCCACAGCTCCCCCCATCACTAACTGGAACAGCAATCATAGTCTCTGGACTCTCCCTCCGCCTTGCGCTTCCTGCTCTCACCCCACAGAGTGGGGCAGTGTGGCTTGGCATGAGGAACTGAGGGTGAACCTAGGCCTGTGTGGCCACATGGTGCAGCAATGGGGGGGATCTGAACATATGCATGGTGCAGCAGTGGGGTACCTACAAGTCCTACAGTCTAGGGAGCCAATGGCTCATCCTAGTGTGACCCGTTGGGTTTTCAGCCACCAGCCACTTAGAAACTGGACAGCCTGGTTTAACTATTGGTGGAATAGTTTATAACAGAATTGTCCAGCTTCTGGGGGGTCACACCAGGAGGGGCTGCATACCACACCAGGCATGCCATGAAGACACTCTTCCTCACCCACTGCTGCACCACACACCCTCCCTTGCCCCAGGCTCCCCCTCAGCTCCCCACACTGACCTGCCCCCTTGGAGCAAAAGCAGGAAGCGGCAGGCAGAGGAAGGTGGGAGTCTGCAGACTTGCAGCCAGAATGTTGCGGGGGCTGCGTGTTAACCTCTTGTGGGCTGCATGTGATTTATAGATAGTCAGTTGCACATCCTTGCCTAGAAGTACAGTAAGAGCATAATGCTGTCGTATGCACAGAAAAGTGTTTGAGGTTCAAACAAAGATCTTTGTTCTGGGCTGTCAGGGGTTATTCAGAGACAGCACAATCAGGCCCTGAGGGAACATGATGTCTTGCATTGCCCTGCAGAAAGCCCTTCTGAGGATTCAAATACAGTGCTGATGAGTTCTATGGGGAGGTACACCTTGCTTTCCTTAGAACCTATCATCAGGATCCAATTTGTATTTTTTCAACTTTATTTTAAATAATTTCTGCTGCATAAAGTTAATATGAAAAACTACAGTTTGAAAACATTAGTTTGTAATGAAATTGAAAAATCATTAAACACCACAGCTTGAAAAAAAAATTACTATTTCACTAAGTTTGCTTTTGATTTTAGAATCAACTATTTACGTCAGGTATACTGAAGTAGCAGTTACCAAAATCTAGTTAAAAGT
Source organism: Gavialis gangeticus (assembly GCF_001723915.1). Classification (NCBI taxonomy): domain Eukaryota; kingdom Metazoa; phylum Chordata; order Crocodylia; family Gavialidae; genus Gavialis; species Gavialis gangeticus. Next base: position 15,653,095 of record NW_017729008.1, on the reverse strand, counting down.
CACATTTGCACCACATTTGAACATTTCTAATCTAATTACCTGGTACAGTTCACATTCTAAAGGGGTAAAGTCAGCTACAAAACAAAGCTATTGCCACACTTATTTCTTTTAAACTTCTTGCCCATACTTGATCCTGAAATGCTTTGTGATAGTTAGAAAATGAGAATATCGTTCAGTTGTGTCTACATGTCTGCTAAAAGTTATATCAACTACCTCTTGGCTTAGATTTTGACGTTTTGAGGGCAGATAAAAGTGGTGGGGTCTAAATGTACATGTTCATATAAAACCTGTTATCTTCCTCTAACCATTACTACCACTAATCATTTCATCATTCTCTGAAAAATAATTATCTCCCTTGACATTCTATTGGGACAGTTCACAAGCCTTTAAGGGTCTGCCTTAAGGAAACCTAAAAAATAGATGCAAATAGCTACTATCCTTTCATCATCCCATTATACATAGTTAAATGTGGTCTTAGGGCACATGTAGATGACACAGACATTAATGTAGAGCACCTGAAAATTTTAATGCAGGTCTTTGTTGTTGTGGTGCATTTTTGTTTGCACAAATTGCGCTTTCGAGCAAGTTAAACCTCGTGTGTCGTTCCCCACAGATTTCAGTAGGGGGGTCAAATACCAGTTTACCCCCTGTAATCTCTTTCCTAATGTATTACAGCAGGAGGTGCATGTAAACCACCTAGGCTCCCCAGTCTCTCACTGGGCAGTCCTGACTCTCACTGGGAGTCTCCCCTGGGCACGGTCATGGTCACCCCAAAATCTGTGTCACTTGCACCCGCCTATGCTTGGTCAGTCTGATCTCACTCCATCAGTATGCGATCCCAAAGACCCCATCCAAATCCCAAAGACAAGCTGCTTGAATCCTCCCCTCCCGTTCCTTTACTTTCCCATCCCACCATGTTACAAATATATGTTTTTTCTTTCATTTACTATAGCTTCTATGATAACTGCCATGATATCATAAAATATTCAGGGTTTAGAGTAGTGCATGACTGGGTGGGTGTTTGTTGCCACCCAGCCGATTGGCAATTGCTGTCATTGATGGTGGTGGTGGCAAGCTCTTCTGGCTTTTGTGTTAGTTTGTTTTGGACTACATTTCCCAGCATGCCCAAGCTCATTGATCTTCATACAGTTTCCAATGGGGGCTCCCACTGGAACCCTCCCATTCCCTGCCCAGGTACACGGTCAACCTGTTTGTGTAGTGTCACATACAGCTTTTGGAGGTGTATTGTGAATCGTTTTATTAATCTTTTTGAAAATGTGGGCTGCTATTCAGCTTGGTCCTCTCTCTTAACGCCCCCCCTCCTAGCCTAGCCTTCTCACCCATGTGTGTGTGTGGGGGGGCTCATTCAGATGTGGGTGACAGTGCGTAATGCCCCCCTCCCCCAAACCACTCAGAGTCTGGAAGCAGCAAACCCCTAGCCCAGTCCAGATTTCCTCCCCCTTCCCCAACTGTCCTCCCTTCTGCTCCCATCTGCAACACCCCACAACCCTGTAGACAGACAAAGATTTAAAGTGTAAATGAATTTATTTTAACATAACAAAGAGAAAGAACAAAGCAATCCTAGGTGTTGTTGTCAAGGGCTGCCCGACCAGCACAAGGGCCACCTGACCAGCCTCTCCTTGAGGATGTGTCCTCAGTCCCTGTGCTGCTGCTGCTGCTGCTCAGACACGTCTCTCTTGTTTGGCCACTGCCTGTTGCGCTGCTTCTTCCCACGACACCTTGAAAGCCTCTCCACGGCTCCCACAGATATTGTGCAGTGTGCAGGCTGCCGCTACAAAAGCCATGATATTTTTTTGCTCCATCTTGAGCCAGCACGTAAGCGCCCACCATCGTTTTTTCAGTTGGCCAAACACACAATCCGCAGCCATCCTCCAACTGCTCAGACAGTAATTAAAAAACAGCTTTTGTGGGTCGGTGATGCTCCTTCCATAAGGCTTCACGAGCCAGGGCTTTAGGGGTAGGCAGCGTCCGCTAATATAACTGGGGGAATGGGGACACCATGGATCACTGTCTCCTCCACACCAGCTGCGCAGTTTCTTTTCTCCACAAAGCAAAGCAGAGGGGAATTTCTGAACATGGTGCATCATGCACGCTACCAGCCCACCTGGTATAAATGTTCAGGAACCGGCCCCAGTGGTCCACTATGGCTTGCAGGATCATGGAGGCATATCCTTTCCTGTTTGTGAAAGTTTTCTCGCTCCCCACAGGGTACAGTACAGGGATGTGAGTGCTGTCTAAAGCCCCCATGCAGTTCAGGAACCCCTTCTCATTAAAGCCATCTACAACTTGCTGTGGATTTGCCAGGTGGATAATTTTGTTTGCAGTGATCTCCTGAAGCAGTTGGCATACCTCACAAGTTGCCAGCCTGACCACGCAGGCAGCCATGCTGAACTGGTTCGCGATGTAGCAGAAGCTGGACAGGCTGACCAGTTTCATGATGGCCATTGCAACCCTCTTGTCTGGTGGGGTAGCCTGACACATGTTAGTGTCCTGCCTTGAGACAATATAACAGAACGTCTCCCTTTTCATTCGGAACATCTCCAGCCACTGCTGCTCATTCCAAGTCGTCAGCATGATTCGCTCCTACCAGTCCGAGCTGCTCTCGCGGGCCCACAACATGCAGATTCTGGTCCTCCTCAGATTTCTCAAGAGCCCGGTCAAATTCCACTTCTTCACTTTCCTCTGTGTATTCCAAGTCCTCTGGGTACCTGTAAATTCTTCTTACTGTCATTAATGCTGTTAAATCAGAAACACAACCTGCCACTGAACAATGTAGCACAGTTCCTATCCTTCTCAAGCATTCCAGCAGTAATCCCCAGGTAAACAGTATTTGCAGAAGCAGTACTGCCCCTCCTCCTCCTGTTCATCCACATCCTCCATATTCTCCACGTCAGGACTCTTCACTGCATTGTTCTTCACCGTCATATATTTCATCCTCATTCTACATTTTGCCCCTCCCCGTCAGCAGCAGCTTCTTACCCATCTGCACCAAGTGGGAAGCAGGGACTGTAGGGTCTTGTGTGGTCTGGAGGTTGGTGTAGCTGCTTTTTCATCTCTTCACCCTGGCACCCCAGAGCTTTGGGGCTTTTAAACATCCTTTCATCCTGAGCTTAGCAGCCACTAGTGTTCTGATGTAATCAAGCTTGCAAAAAAAAATGTTTTGCCTACCCCTCTCCTGGTAATGTAGGCTACTCGAAACTTTTGCCACTTAATGAAAAGCAGGCTGTGCTTCTGTAATAAAATGATTTTGCACAAGCAGGCAGGTATTGATTTTTGCAACATTCCAGGCCATTGAGCAGACATCCAAAAGTAAAATGGCCTTATTTACCTCATCACCAGGTCTTTTTTGTTGTTACACTGGGTGCTTCATCATCTTTGGGTGTTTTGACACTTACAGATAATGACTTCACAATCCTTGGAATTTTCCAAAACCCTCATGCAAGCACAGCCCGAGTATAAATGCGCCCCTCCCACCACAACATTTGCCAGCCCCCTTTCACAAATCACTTGTGCTGTTGACCATAAACTGCTTCCCCACATCTCAGACAGCCAAGGCCAGCAGTATGGAGCCGAAAGCCCAGGAGGCTTATACCACCAATGCCCGTGAACCCAGCTGGACCTGGGAAGAATTGGAGAGCTTCATCGACATTTGGTCGGAGGAAAGGATCACAGACAGGCTTGAAAGTAGAAGGAATAAACCTATTTATATTGAAATCGCAAAAGGCATGCACACATGAGGGCACAATTGTGACTGGACCCAGGTCCAGTACAAGATCAAGTCCCTGAAATCACCATTTTACAGAGCCAAAGATGCAAAGG
>NW_017729008.1:15648056-15649129 GCF_001723915.1 Gavialis gangeticus | reverse complement strand
CCCCCCAGCCACTATGAAAAGTGGTCCACAGCAGCTCATGCCTTCCCAGGCTCTTTGGCTCACCCTTCACAACCCTTCCTTGCATTTTCCCTAAATGGACACTTTGAAAATATGCTTTTTCAATATTCTTTTTGCACTCTTTTCTAGCCAGGTGCCGGGCACTGTCTCCTTTGTTTTGAAACACCAAAGCAAGGCCATGGGTGGGAGGGGCAGCATAGGGTTTAAGACCTACTTTGCTTGCACACAAACCCAGGGACTTTGCAAATTTTTCCACCTTCTTTTCTTACTCTTTTCCAGCCTGGAGCCAGAGTATCTGGCTTTTTTTTCCACACCAAAACAAGGCTGCTGGTGGGGGGAGGAGAGTTGCCCTCCTCAAGCACTATAAATTAGGGGAGCAGGTTAGGATGTGCATTTGCTTTATCCATGAGGGAGGTTTGAAGCGAGTAAGGGACAAGACTTGCCCCTGGGGGGCACAGCAATGAGAATTCAGAGTTCAAGAACACTGTAGGCTGATCAAGTGGGGTGCAGTAAAGCTTTGAGTGCTATTTGATGCCCACACCTCTGTGACACATGACTCGAAAGAGGACATGGTGACGTGCTACATGCCACCTTTGGTAAGTGACACCTGACACTTGTCTGTGCCCTGAGGATGGCAGGGTCGTCCCTAGGGGGGCACAAATACAAGCAACTGCCCTGAGCACAGCACTTTAGGGGCCCCGCAGAGATGGGCAGCCCAGACAAGGCAACTCCTCAGCACCACCACCAGCCTCGCATCCAGACGCTCGCCAGCTCCCCTCCCTCATGGGATTGGCTCTGCACGGCAGAGTGAGGGGCTAATTTGCTCAAGGCCCTGCACCAGTGGTATATTGTGGGTCTCCGGGGGCCCGGGAGACAGGCCCAGGGTGCCGCTACCCTCATTCCCACATGCACCCTGGACAAGATGCCTTCTGTGGTGGTTTTGATTGGGGGGGGGAGGGGAGGAGAGGGGCAAACAGCACAGAGTGGTGGTACCCCCTTCATGTCTGTACCAGGGCGGCCGTGCCGCTCTCAGTACACCACTGCCCTGCACACTG
>NW_017729008.1:15646237-15647874 GCF_001723915.1 Gavialis gangeticus | reverse complement strand
AACAACTGAACTATTATGCATTATAATTATAGTTGACTTCCATCCCAACTTATTTAGACTTATAATAACAAGTAATACTAATAACAGGAGTCAATAATATTATTAATTCTATTAATATATTAGTAAGAGTTTGTAGTAATAGTAATATTAATGATGATTTATTAATGGCCAATAATAATTATAGTGGTTCCTTATCACAGCATTTCAAAGCTGGTACATCTGCCTTATCACCCTGCACACATCACACACATCCTGGGCCTCAACCATATATAGACAGCCAATGTATGATATAGACTTATGTTATACACTTATAATTACAGTTCAGTGCCTTATTTTGAGCAAGCAGATACTGAGCATAAGGCAGGTGATTATGCACTCTCCCTGCCTCTTTCCCCATGAGGAGTGGGGGGAAGGAAATGCCCACCTCCTGCTTCAAGCTCCTCCCTAGGTCCCTCTGTTCCCATGGAAAAGAAATATATACCCTTCTGCTTTACATACTACCCTTACTGAACTTGTATTACTTCCTCCTCCTGGTTGTTGGCCACAAGTACTGCTGAGGCTTCTCTTCTTGTACTACTTGAATTGTGGAGACTTTCTTAGCAGGCTTTTGCTTGAGCATCAGCTCGAGTATGGTAAGAGTTGCACAAGTTCTGCAGATCCATTTCATATTATTCTAGCCCTCTTCCTGGTTGCTAGCCCTGTTTGCTAATGAGCATATTATGGAATTGTAATTAGAAGATTGTTGCTGGCCACAAATACGGCGGCTTTCTTCCCGATTACTGGCCAAGACCTCCGGCAAATTACCTCCCAGCATCTGGGTAGTAGGCCCAGGCCTGTGGGCTCTTTGCCCCACTTGTCTACTTCTCCACCTCTCCATTGCACCCCTGTAACTTTCGAATCATTGCCGACCACAAAGGAAGCCATCTATACTGTTTTAAGTTTATTGTGATTGCTCAATTGAATTGATTGTAATTCAATTTATTGTGAAAAAATAAAGATGAGGAACACAAAAAAAAAATCTGATTTGTACTTGCTCCTGCATGGACCTGGGAACAGGGGAGCAGTCTGCAGCCAGGCAACGGCAGGAGTCAGTACAGTAGTTTCACAGGCTAGATACAAAGCTGGTAAGGGCCCACATTTCAGAATGGCTGGCCTCCCCTCCAGGCACCTCAGTAATATGTCTGGGGATAGCCATCTGCTGCATAACACTTCTGACCTCTCTATAGGGAGCAGAGTGCATTCTGAAACCCTGGCCTTGGCTAATTAGCAACTCCCTGCTTAGCTGAGACCCATTTGACGAGGACATGCCAATACCTAGCATAGGAGGAGGTATTACAAATTTCTTGAATTTGGATGAAAAGAAGTTCTCCCACAATGATGCTTTCTTTGAATACACTTGATTCTGCAAAGGCCTTGAGGTAGCTGAAGAGATTACCCTGGTCTGCCTTGGGAGTGCTGCTCCTTGTTTCCCCTTTCACCTTCTCCCTGTCCTTTGAGAAGACTGAGAGATATAGCAAGGGAGGACAAAGCAATCCTGAACAAAATCTAATGAGCTCTCTCCAGGGGGGAGTGGGTTGCAGCCGACTGGGGGGGGGGGGGGTTTGGGGGCGGGAAAACCGGCCCCCAAAAGGGGCGGC
>NW_017729008.1:15635906-15641237 GCF_001723915.1 Gavialis gangeticus | reverse complement strand
CCACCCACCCACCCCAAAGAAAACATGACACGTATATAGAGCAAAAATAAAACACTTTACTGAAAACGCTGCAGCTTTAACAATAACTATACACAACAAAGTAGAATAAATACAAAATGTAAAAAAATAAAACTGAAGATATTTTCACTCTACTCCTCTTCACTATCTTCACTCTACTCTCCTTGTCACTGGGCTGTGGGCTGGATGCCGCCCCTGGCAAGTTCTGTGCATGAAAGTTTTCTGCAAGGAGGGGGAAAAAGGAAAAAGAGGTAGAGGAGGGGGGTTTGGCATACAGTCAAAAAACAGACTTTTGCCCCACCTCCCCACCCCACCCCAACATACACACAAGGTCGGTGGGGCATATTACCTAAATATCACCTGGGACACTGCATATCCTGGGCATTAGGTCTGGCAGACAACATCCTACTCCTGGACTTTTGGCCCTGGTTCTGAAATGGAATGTGATGAAGTTTAGAAGGTTTGCAATATTAAAGGAAGTCATGTAACCACTCACTCCAAAGTTTCAAACTACTTGCATAAAACTTACCATTATGGTGATGCTGCAGCTGTCGTCACGAACTATGCTCACTGCAGTAGCAGCACACGATGTTGGGTGCAGGGATTGCAGGTTGAGGGTACATGGAAGGGGGGGAAGGACAGGAGGGTACACGGGTGGGAGGGAAGACATACATTATATGTGGTGGGGGGTGGAAAAATTAGGAGGGGGGGTAGAAAATTAAGGGAATATACGTCTCCCTCATTTTAAAATAAATAATAAATTGGTCTGAGCGGACCAGTCCCAACCTGAACTGCGTGTTGTGAGGAAGAAGGGAGGAGTGAGGAGTGAAGAAGGGTAAAAAAGAACACACAGTGGCACCTACCCACTAAAGGCCAGAACACAGTGCCCCCTTGTGAAGGGGATTAATTAGAAGTCTTTGGACTCTGGTTGTTTGCATGAACAAATCCACAGTTGGAGCGGTATAAAATGGAGAGCTCCACAAATTAACACATCTCTAAGTAGTGTTAGTTTAAGGCAGCATTATATGGACTTTGGAGCAGCGGGAAATCCTGGGTCGTGCAAACACAAATGCAGTTGCATCGGAATAAATAGGAAATATTGTTTCGTCTACACACGCCCTTTAGCACCAAAGTGTTATAAATATCAGTTTGAAATGAAGAGTCACATTTCCTATTTCTCTCTACAAGTCCTCCCAACCAAATTCCTGATACAGGCTGTAAGTAAAGCCTTAATTGAATATTCAGTCTCTTATGTCACATAACCAAATCATGCAATGAATGAATACTAACAGCAGCAAGGAAAATCCACCAAGATAACCAGAAAAACACTAATTACCATGTAGATTTTTAGTCTCTACCTGCACTTGGGAATGAAGATTTTATTTCCCAGTTTCTGAATACCCTTTTCCACTGTACTAGATTAAAACCATTTTTATTAAAATAGATGTACCAACATCTTTTTCCTGTAATCAATAAAATCACTGAGCAACCAATCTAGAATGGTAACCTTGGCACTGAAATCATGGTTAGTGTCTTTTACTAACTCTGAGTGTTACTTACAAAAAAGAAACAGCACAATGACTTATGTAAACAATACGATACTGATTTCACTTAAGAAAGATATTTGAAAAATATTTATTCTTTACACCTTATGGCTAAAATGTCAACATTTATTATGACTAAATGCTAACTAAAAATCTTTCAACTAAACTGAGAATTCTGGGTTTTTTTTTAAATAGTCAGCATGCACTTTATTTTCTATTACTTGTTATAAGCTCATAAAAACTGGATATAGCATTTACTTTTATGTACATAATTATGAAAATCCTATTGTGGTTTGCCTATTACCTCACTATGGCAGTTTCCATAGAAACTAAAACTATAGAGATATTTAGACTCTATTCTTATCAGTAAGCAAAAATGAAAATGCTCAGAAAAGGCATGATTTCTGTTGAACTGGGTATAGTGAATACAATCATGGGGCTTAAAGGGGTTATATACCCATACAATCTCATATAATTTAGCATAAGTCCTTCTGCAACACTTAAGGATGTGAATGTAAAACAAAAGGTTGTTTTAGAAAAAGAAAGAGATCATTAGATAAAAGCACTGAGCCCTAGGTCTGATGAAGAACTCTATGCATCTTAATAGCTGTATACAATATTATAGCAAAACAATCAACAAAATGTTCAAAGTTGATGATAACTAGCAATCGTGTCTCTTCCCTCAGATTACTTAGTTTATGAGAAAAACCTCCATTGTTTTGGTAGCAATATTCAAGTTGGCTTGAAAGGCAATACACTAGATCCATTCAACTGCCTGAGAAATGGAAATATGTATACAGTTATCAAATTTAAAATTTGAAAAGAAGGGTAGTGCTACAAATAAGACATGGACCAGAAAAATCAGAAGATGAGAGTTTAATTCCCAGCCTTTTCACATGTGTACTGACAATATAAATCAGGGGTGGGTATAATACAGCCACCAGACTATTCTATCTGGCCAGCAGGACCCCTAAAAAAATTTAGAAAATTAATATTTATCTGCCCCTGGATACCTGTCAAAGATGACAGGAGCCAGGGGCAATAGGACCAAGGGGGAGCCAGCAGCAGGACCAAGCAGCCACAGCAGCATGGCCCGCCCAGTTGCACCACTCCTCGTCATCCAGAAGCCCATGCTTACTAGAGGCTTCTGGCCTGGGACTGTTCGTTCCTGTAGTCATGGCCATCCAGCCGGGAACTACATGGTGCCAGAGCACTGCAGCAGGCAAGAGACAGAGAGAGACAGTGAGTGAGTGAGTTCATAAGGCGAGTCTCACATACATACACCCACACCCCTTCTCGCACTGCCATACACAGACACACAAAACCACACCCAATCACACACCCCAGCCATCCTCCCCAAAGCCCCATATCTATACACATCCACATGCTCCCTCACCCCACACCTATCCACCACCACAAAGTCCCCCACACACATACCCACACCCTTTCCCACACCCCACATACCCCACAAACCTATACCCATCCCCCAATGCTCCCCCCCACAATATACAAGAGTAAGACTTCATTTTAGGTTATTGTGCAATCACCTCTATGTACACTATTGAAAACACTTGTAAATCAAGCCAAAAATATTTTTTGAAATCAAATTAATGAATGTCATAGTAGATCTTTGATTTTTAGAATATAATTTGCTATTTTTCTGGTTCCAAGATGGCAAAACCCCCTTCTAAAAGGAATACTTCTGGGTGCAAAGGGAGGAACTTTTGGTGGCAAAATAAGGGCTAGGGGGCAGAACTTCATCACAGGATGGCAACCAGGGGGCAGGGCACCTGTCAAAGGGCGGGGCTACCCATCAACAGCCCTCAACAGCTTGCCAAAACTTGGTAAGTAGCCCTCCAGCTGAAATAATTGCCCCCCCCAATATAAACAGACATCATCCAATCAAGTGGATCAGCTGTACCCAGATGTGTCCTGCAGGGTTAGGCCCCTGCTACTCCTGGGAATTGCACAGAAGTACATCTCTGCAAATGGGGAAACCCAGGTTGCCCCATTAGCAGGGGAGCAGTTGGGGATTCCTGTTTGTAGAGATTGTTTTGGGGCAGATGATTGTCTACTTTATGGCAGGAGAGCATGGGCAGCCCGGAACTGCCTGCACTCCCTAGCCACCCTGGGCAGGTGCTCCTGGGGCTTCTGGCACTTCATCTGGCACACCCCACGACATTCCCATCACAAATTCAAATTCCCAAGCCATGCAGAATAAGGCCCTTGAAACTTTAAGAGCAAGTGCTCAGGGTGGCTGGAGAGCACAGGCAGCCCCAGGCCACCCATGCTCTCCTGCCTTAAAGCAAACAGTCATCTGCCATAAAACAACAGCACAAATTCATTCCACGTATGTCACACCCACACATTTTAGGTATTTGTGTCCTGACGAGAGGCATGAACATCAGTTTACTTGGCCATTATGCCACCATAAACATTTTTATGGTTGCACAGAGGCGACATCTGTTCACATCGGAGTTACCTCACATACCTTGACTACTTTAGGTCATAGGATGTGGTCATCATGGGTGACCTGAACTTTCCAGACATCTGCTGGGAAGAGCAGTCAGCAAGGTCTGACTGCTCACATAGGTTCCTAGCCAAAACGCAGGACCTCCATCTAACCCAGGAGGTGTACAGCCCCACCAAGGGAGACACCTTGTTGGACCTGGTGCTGGCCACGGGCGATGACCTGGTGAGGCGGCTGTAAGTGCTCGACCTCCTGGGTGACAGTGATCATCGCCTGCTGGAATTCACCTTCCAGCGCAAAGTGGCAAAGGCCTGCAGCAAGGCAGCACCCCTAGATTTCAGGAGGGCAGACTTCAATGAAGTAAGGAGAATAGTCAGGGAAGCCCTGAGGTCCTGGAGGGGAGCCAGGTGTCCAAGAAGAGTGTGGCTGCTCCTTAAGGAGATGATCCTCCAAGCCCAAAGGGTGGTAATGCCAAAATGGATCAAAGGGAACAGCAGGGCGCAAAAGCCCCCATGGCTCACCAAAAGCATCCGGGAATGTCTTCTAGCTAAAAGGGAGGCGTACACCCAATGGAAGGGAGGGGCCATCACCAGGGAGGACTATACTGCGGTTGCTTGGGAATGCAGGGGGGCAGTCCGGAAGGCCAAGGCAGAGTTGGAACTGGGACTAGCTGCCCGAATAAGGACAAGAAGTCCTTTTTTAAATACATAGGGGGCAAAAAGAAGGTACCAGGTAATGTGGGGCCCATGAAAGACACACTAGGAAGCTTGGTCGTCATACCAGACGACAAAGCTAACCTATTTAACGACTTCTTTGCGTCCATTTTTCTGAGCAAGGAGCAAATCAGTCCCCCCCCACAGAGCCCCCCTCAGGCCCCAGGGGAGGCGCACCTAGGCCAAGGGTCAGTGAGGATCTAGTCAAGGAACTTCTGGAGGGACTGGATGTATTTAAATCAGCTGGTCCAGACGATCTCCACCTCAGAGTGCTGAGGGAATTTTTTGAGGTCATTCCGGGACCCCTGGCATGGCTTTACGGGCATTCGTGGTGCTCTGGTGTGGTGCCAGAGGACTGCAAGAGGGCCAGCGTGGTTCCCATCTTCAAAAAAGGGAGGAAGGAGGACGCAGGAAACTATAGGCCAGTTAGTCTTACCTCGGTCCTAGGTAAGCTCTTTGAGAGAATTATTCTGGCACATGTCCATGAGGGGCCAGCAGGGGAGATTATGCTTAGGGGCAACCAACATGGGTTCATTAGAGACAGGTCCTGTCAGACCAACCTGGTGGCCTTCTACGACCAGGTCAC
>NW_017729008.1:15630336-15630567 GCF_001723915.1 Gavialis gangeticus | reverse complement strand
GCAGTCAGGAAGGCCAACCGCACCTTGTCACACATCCACAGATGCATCTCAAGCAGGTCCAAGGAGGTGATCCTCCCCCTCTATGCGGCACTGGTCAGGCCGCAGCTAAAGTACTGCATCCAATTCTGGGTGCTGCACTTCAAGAGGGATGTGGCCAACATGGGGAGGGTCCAGAGGTGGTCCACTTGCATGATCAGGGGGCAGCAGGGCAAGCCCTATGAGGAGAGGCTA
>NW_017729008.1:15622467-15629172 GCF_001723915.1 Gavialis gangeticus | reverse complement strand
ACCTTGCTGGGGTCGTTTGACCCCAGTACTCTTTCCTGCCATGGCTTGATGATCTGCTCAGGTCCCTTCCGACCCTACTAACTATGAAAACTTGCACCTTCTGTGTCTGTTTTCCCAGGTGTAAAAACGAGGCTCATACTACATAGTAACATTACAGGGGTATTATAAAAATGAATTCATTAATGTTTGTGGAACATTCTGATATCTCAATACAAAATGGTTCATTACAACAGACACACACACATACATACTGTGTGCATGCATGCATGCATGTTAAAAAACAAGGTAGTGCAACAGTCTACTACAGAAGATTTTTTATAAGTTATTTCACTCATAAGCAGGGCAAAGCCGATTCCAAAAACAGCATTTCCCACATAGGAGCAGAACTGTTAGCAGTGGCAAACTGGTTTGGCTCCCCCGATATGAGGATATCCCAAATTAAGACTTCTTCCAGAACTGAAACATACTTCAAAAGTCTAACACATTAAACTAAGCATTTTCTAAACAGCATTCCCCCAAGGTACATTTCTCCGGAGCACAAAAATTCCAAGTAAAACCATGAAGTAATGAACTGATTTTTACCAAAAAAACAGCACACTCGCAAATCTGGCCATTCAGAACACAAGGAGCCAGACAGGTTTATTTCTGCCCTTTATTGTCAAGAATTCATGATCCAACTGTGCGATTTTAGCAACAAAATAGTACACGGGTTTCAAATCTCTATACAAAGCTGAAGTTTAGTTTTGCTAAAACAAGTTTTCAGCTATCATTCGCGAAAGGCTACAATTCTGGAGGCTTACACATCTTACAGCATCAGCAGAATGTCCAGGAATGACAAAAAAAACATTTTGATAATTTTCTTTCCCAAGGGGAGGAAATGATTTTTATGATAAAAAAATATGGCAGCTCTGGTAGGGTTGGGAAGCCAATCAATTTGACTAAATAATGTCAACTAACAGATCAATTAGCAACCTATTTGACCATAGTCGCACAGACTATCACTCCTCCTCTCTCTCACCATAGAAAAGTTTCTGTTAGCAGCCATCTACTGTAACTGCAGGCAACTCCAAACAAGAATAGGAACATGGCACTCAAGGAGCAGGAAAGCAGACACACATAACCAACAAACTGCCCAGGAGCTAGGAATATGGGAAGAGGGGTCATCTACCCTCTCCAAGTGATTAGACAGCCTGCTCTGTAAAGCTTCTGGGAATCTTCTAGAACAGTGGTGCTCAACAAGGAACGGGAGCTTGGCCTGGCGCCAATCTAGCCATGTGCAAGGAAGATGTATGAACCAGCTATGACCCACCGCACAGGGTTTGAGGACTTGGCCATGCAGGTGGGTGGCATTATTAAATCACCACTGCTCCCTCACCAGAAGGTTTCCCGACACACGAGGAGCCCCATGTGACAGATGCCACAGCACTGCAGGCTGCATTTTGCCCACCAGCTGGAGGCTGAGTACTCCTAGAAGACAATTACTCTTAGAAACAGAGTTGAAAGCTACTGGTTGTTTTAAGTAAAAGAGGTGGTGTGATACAGTAAATTGTGGAGAATCTGGGAAAACACAAGTCATTTGTTGTACATGGAACAACTGTTAAAGTCAAGTACAAGTTGTGTTCTTCTGAGCATGCAACACAAATGAATGGAGAAATACTTGAATTCTGGTGCTTGGTGTCTAACTATAGTCAAAGATAGATTACTGCAGTCAAACAGCAAGAAAGGGCAAACTGTTTTGCATCAAAATTTGTCTTGTTCCTTTGTGTCTCCTACTCCATCTTTAGCAGCAGCATCTTCACAACACACAGATTCTTTTAATGAAGAATTGAGTCATAGAAGTGAAGCTAGTTCCATTTCTACATCATCTAATAATGATTTTACTATTTCATGTACTTCAGTATCAAGAATTTGAAGGGGTTTTTTTTTATCAAATGTCCTATGACCAGAAAAATGAACTTGATCATCTGTTCCCCTGATGTGCAATAAATCATTTCAAATAAACTGAAAAGTCTCTTATACGTTAGAATTTTTTCAAAAATTGCATCCAATTTATAATGTTCCAAATGGCTTGCAGAAATGGCTTGCAGAAGTCTTCTAAATACTGAAATGGAAGATGTGAAAGACAGCTGATTTCCTTACTGCACAAGCTCTTCATGCGTCTCTAGCATCTGATGTATAGAGCAACATTCACAAGGAAGATATCATCAACTTCATGGTAACAACTGCAAAAGCAATGTTTTACTCATTTCAAAGCACAAATGAGCACTACCAGACAGTCAGATATGGCCGGTCATTTAAAAAAGATAATCAAAGATTTTTTTGGTTGTGACTAACAATGTTGCTAATTTGAAAACTGCTTGAGCTTTGTTGATAAATAAGTAAGCAGACCTTCTGTGTTATGGATGTGCTGCCCATGTGATGCAGCTCTTCATTTGTGATGTTGAGATCTGACAATCAGCTCATTACATGCATCAACACTTAAAAGCTTTGTCAAGCTTTTCAAAAACAAACGAGTACCAGCAGCCATATTAAGCATCACTTAGGGTCCTGCTACACATTCCAATTAAAGCTAGATAGAAACCATCTATACACATTTCCAAGCACTAACTTTGTAGTGGTTAGATCTTTATAGCTCTATAGTCATTTATATGGTGTGATAATTATTTTGCACATGCGGTTGGTCCAAATATATTATGTGATTAACCCATTAATTGTGTGATAATTACTTTCCACTTGAGGCCAGTCTTACTTTCCATGTGTGGCCGGTCTAGATTTATCGCACAATAAAACCAATTAATTGCATAATACATGTAACATGTAGCAGGAGCCTTAGTGGAATATTCAATTCTGTCTGTGCTGGGTAAAAAACACTGTAGCTCTCATTGGGCATCCCCTATTAATCTCTCAAAAATCTTCAGACATGCAAGAATGCACTACAGTCAGGTGCTGTTGCCCTGAAAAATCCACACAGAGAAGAGATGATGTCTTTTGGCTAACAAACTCAAAATCCATTGACTGCTAGTCTCCTGTGCAGCCCATTCAGAACATGGAACATGATAGTTCTACACTGTCTGCTGCCAAGAATGAGCTCCTGATCATTAAGAAATGTATTTGCAAGAATACTAAAACAAAGTCCACTTAGAAAAGCTGAAGAGAAAATAAAAACAATAGACAAAATGATAGAACAATTATCTTGAGGATTAAACCCTTCCATTTTAGCAAAGTTTTACAATAATAATTGACTGTCAAAGCTACCAATTTGGAGATTTTTCAGGGTTAATGGTTACTAAAAATACAATGCTTGAAATAAAGATATTAAGATACAGATGAAAGGGCTCACATATTAAGATTCTGTTAATGTGCCTATAGAACAAGACTGAACTTCCAATGTCCAGTTCCATAATCTTCTCCGAGATACAGAAGTTACCCATTATTTTTTAATTTGAAGGTTAAACAAAGTTAATTGTGTTTTTACCCCTATAATTGTACAATTTTAACAATAATAATGAGCCACAGATACAACATAGTATCTTTAACTTTTGGAAAGATGCTGTGGGAACTGTACTGGAGGATACTTACCAATTAAGCCAGAGGCTATCAAAGCTATAGTAGGGAAACGGGTAGAAAAGATTGTAGGAATAACTCAAAGAATAGAGAACAAAGTGACAGTTTAATGGTAAGAAAGCAACTGAGAACTGAGGTATACCAAGGATTGCATATGCCTTCAGAAATGAACTAGAAGCAGGTCTTATACCAAGGACTACGATAAAGCCAGAAGAATGCGAAGATAACATAAAATAATGCCTTGGTGGAAAAGATAGACCAAGGCAGAAGTACTAATCATGTGATGTACTAATCATAACCAAGCATCCTGAAGAGATATTTATGTATGAAGTAAGAGAATGAGAGAACCTGATAGTCTAAAAGGAAAAGTGTTTAGTTGCAAAGAATGTTGTTATATAAAGATGGCAGGATGTCTTCTTAATTGAGATGAAAAAAGTGACCTTTAAGTGACCATTTTTCCCCATCAGGTGAGCCATCTGCAGAAGAAGTATGTTTTAGGAGATCCAAGGGTGGGAGTCAGTATGTTCAGGAAAAACAGACCGCTAAGAATTAACAGTGTTGCCACTGAATGATCAAAAGTAAGAGATTAGTTTATTCAAAATCTTTGGAGCATTTTTTTCTACTTTGGAGGTTTACAAAAATCTAGAATGGAAGGAGGAGGACATGCACCCAATTTTGAAAAGAGGGAACAAAATCTAACATAAGGACCATCATATCATCTCCCTCTTCGTTACAAACTATAAAAACCTATATGTGACTTCTTTCTTATACAGGGGAAAGGAAAATCATTGTAGATCAAGTGTTTTTAGTAAATCAATTTCTTCAGAAAATGAGACCATTATCAGAATATTAGAATCAAAATTGGGTGCATGTCCTCGTGATTCAGTGGCAACACTGTCAATTCTTAGCGCTCTGTTTTTCTAAATGTACCAATTCCCACCTTTAGATTTCTTTAAAAATAGTTGTTCTGCAGATGGCTCAGCTGACGGAAAAAATGGCCATTTACTGTTCACTTTTCTTCATCTCACAATTTGTATAGACTTAAAGCATATAATATAATCATAAGAAGAGACATGAACCACTGCATGCTTTTGATTTAATATATAAAGTGAAACCCCTACTCCATATGACAGTAACCCGGGATTAAGGCAAGGAGATATCATATGCCCTGTACTCTTCAACAGGGCTGTGAAAAAATGGCACACACACTGTAGAAGTCAAAAGATTAAATGAATTCATATGGCCTGCAAAATGATCCAGGTCAGTTGCATAAAATACACACATTTTTGTAATCACACAAAAGAGGATTCAAAAATGGTTGGAGATTTGCAGGAAGTGGTAAGATAAAAATAGGATTTAATAGGCATAAGGCTGTAAGCTGAGTTCAAAGAGGTTTATTTAGAAGTTAACCCATAGATATCAATAAATTAAGACTTTTAAATATCTAGGAATGCTGATTGCCAATTTGGTGAGGAATGAAATTAAAGTACAGGTACTGAGCAAGAAGGCCAGTTACTATTCTCTGCAAAGAATTTTCACTCTAAACAACTGGTGAGGGAGACGTCTTCAAATATAAAGGACTGAGGTGAATTTTGTGTCCACTAAGGAAGCACGACGTGTGAAGAATAAGATACAACGAGACCTGTCTGAGACCTAGGAAAAACCATGCACAATAAATGTAATTAAACTCCACACTGCAGTGAGCAAGGCATACAACTAAGATGATACAACAGAGCAGCTAAGCATCTCTTAGTAGGCCATTCTTACAAGCCGTAACCTTGTGGCAGACAAAGGAAAAGCCAGAGCAATAATACTGTGCAAGAGCTAATAGCTCTTACAGTAAGTTACAAGCAATGGGGAGCAGATCACTTTGACAGAAAGAGGCGAGGACAAACTGTAAAAGAAGTCAACATTTGGATCTCTAGAGCCAGTGATTAAGCATAACAGAGAAGACTGAGACACTCATACAGCAATTGAATTGGAAGGGGAAAGAATATTTGTGAAATCTAAAATGTGAGAGATGTTATGGCATCTAAATTTTAGATTCCTAGCTTTGCACCAAGCACCTAAATGATCCAATTTTTTAAAAAAAATATATTTTAAACCACTAGATTTTTTGTTTGTTTTGCCTCGTCTTTTGAGTATTGTGAATGTATTTCCATATCAGAATATCTTATTTCTACCACTTGTCTCCTTCCAACATCTTGGCTGCTAGTTGAAGGCTATCTTGACCTGAGTGACTCATGTTCCATAGGTATGAAGATATCTGTGAAGATAGTTGCATGTACAGAATTACTAGTCTTGAGAAGTCACAAATCTACATAGTCAGAAAAAAAAAATCACCACGGTCACCGGAACCTATTGTCACAGGGTAGAGCGGCCAAGCTACCTATTTAACTGCAAGTGACTGACTTCGGTTTGGAAGAGTGGTAGGGTCAGGCAACTCAGTAAACTAGAACAGGGTTTCCTATAAAAGAGAAGCAGTTCAGTCAGTGAGAGGGGGGCAAAAAACAAGCTAGGGGTGACCTGGAGGACATCTCTCTAGAGAAAACCAGAATAGCAGTGGCAGAGCTCCCCTGCTCAGAGGGATCTGAAAGCACACTGCAGTCTAAATCTTAAAGAGAAGAAGGACTTCTGCATACCTGCCAGAAGAAAGCCTGCACTGGAACTACCTCCACTAAAAAACAGAGGAAACAACAGGTAGCAGACTGGAAAAGAACTGGTCAGTCAGTAACGAGTTAAGGAAACTGCTGAGTAGTGACAAGTGTGTTTTGATTTAAAATGGTATTTGAACTGGATGCTGTTGTTATGCTGAAAGATGTTAATGGCTGCCAACAAACAAGTCTCTGATGAGATCTGTGACAGTCTGTTGATCAAAGCTTGTAAGCATGCTAAATATTCTTCCTGCAGGATACACAGGGTAAGAAACTATGCCCTTTTATTCAATATTAGCTAGAAGCAAAAGAAACCACTGCCTAAGAACATGGCCTGTCAGGAATTCAGAACCTAATCTGCGTCGGCTAGGGATTTCTTTGGGACTGATTATTAAACACACAGGCCAGATGGATTGGTTGCAAGCAGTGTACGCCTGAGAAGCAGAAAAAAAAAAAAAAAAAAAAAAAAAAAAAAAAAAAAAAAAAA
>NW_017729008.1:15618314-15622372 GCF_001723915.1 Gavialis gangeticus | reverse complement strand
AAAAAAAAAAAAAAAAAAAAAAAAAAGCAAAAAAATCATGAAAGCCCCTGTGAAGAAGCTGAGGGATGAAAATTTTTCTAGGCACAGGACTTGTTGGAAAAGGCAATTTTGGAGGAAACTGCCTGCTCTTATTTGTTTCTATTCTCTGCAGGGAAACAGGACTCTATATTAATTTGTAAACAACTATGAACATACTAAAGAAATATCCAGCTCACATAATCAAATTCTCCACCTAACAGGCTGGCAAAGGTCTAAATATCAGCTAACAGCTTGGACCAGCCCTAGGCAGAGGTGTGCTTAACTCACCCAAGAATCTGGGGGCAGTGAGAAGTCCCAAAGCAGTAAAACTGCAACAGCAGCAAGGTCTGATCCTATATTAGATAAGCTCGTACCACATCTTTTATTTTTCACTAATCTGGACAGGAAATAAATACTTTTCTTGGCTAAAATTGATAATCTACATCCACAGAACATTTCCCTGTTTCTAATACTTGGAAAAAAATTAAAAGACGCTTCTTTGACACACGAGATGCATAACTGGTATTCCAAATACTGAGGTCAGCCGAATTCTAGTTAGCACATTCTTTAGACCTACTTTCTACATTCTTGTTCGCTGTGCCACACAGCTAAATTTTCCCTTGACAATCAGGGTTCAGACTGAAAACAGACTCTTCCATTCAGCTTGAGGGCATGGTTTCCCTTTAAATTAGGTGTTTCTGATGTCCTACTGCTTCTTTACACAAACTTCAGCGATACCATTGATTGCCATTACCAAGACCACCTGATTTTTCCCCCATTTTTCTCTAAAGGACTAGTCTAGAAGAATTAAACTCGTGGCCTTCAGCACTAGTCTATTTCACACTTGCAGATTTCTACCGAATACCAATACTCTTTACTCTGCGAGTCTGAACAGGTTTCTCATCATAAAGGGAGGGGTGACATCTGTTAACTTTGCACTGCTGATTCGATGATATCTTAAATTAAATCAAACTTTGGAAGTATAAACTACTCTAAAAACAAGACCTTTTCCTAGTGAACAGAAATTTTGCAACAGATACATAACCAAGCACTTGGTGTAGTGGGTAAGCAGTAATGCCTGTGGTCACCACATGTTGAAATCCGCCTAAGCTATTAAATCTATACATAAGATTAATGTCCAAAGCAAAGGAAGACTGAGTATGCATGTAGATCTCTCTCTCAAGTTGATTTGGAGCACTGAATTGTCTAACACTTCAGGGTAAGGCAGAAGGCTGGGCACAATGGCACTTTACAGTCTAATTAGAGAGGTATATTTGAAAAATAAAATATCTGACTTGTCCAGATGACTTCTAGTTTGATCTGCAGTGGTCTTGTAATTCAGGGCTGTCCAACTGGCAGCCCACAGACTGCACAAAGTCTGTGAGGGGTTACGTTGCAGCCCCTAGGCTAGCTACCACTCCTCCAATTGCTCCATTTGCAAATGCAGCCAAAGTCTATTGGCTCCCCTTCCCTCCTCTAGGTTCCACTTCCAGCTCCTGTCCCAGGAGGCAGGATGGCGCAGCAGCACAGGAAACAGAAGGCGAGGCCAGAGCCAGGCGTGCAGTACAGGAAGGGAGTGCCCACATAGGCATGTGGAGCAGCAGTAGGACAGCCCATGAGGTATGTGATGGATCAGTGGGGGAGGCTAGAGCACCCATGCAGGTGTGCAATGCAGTGACGGAGCACTCATGAAGGTCCTGCAGTATGTGGGAGGGTGCAAGCATTCACATGGGTGCACAATGCAGAGGGGGTGGGGGAGCGTGTCATGGTGCAGGCTCCACGAAGTGTACAGCCCCTGCTGGGAAGCTGGACAACCCTGTTCCGATTATTACCTTTTTTGCTATTTAAATGAAGGGAAAGTAAAGGAGTTTGACACAAAGACAATGGACAAAAGGTGGGTGTGTGCAGGTTCTTTTTAAAAAATGGTATTTTTTTTAATCACAGGAAGGGTATTAGATTCTCACAAAGGCTAGCAAACCAGGAGGCAACCATGTACAGAGGTATCCTTCCTTCTCTGAATGGGCTTTTAGGAAGAAGAACCCTTCAGATAAAAACCACAGGTTCCCTGTATTCCTCATGGAAGAAATGTCCATTGCTTCAATTTTTGGAAGTGTCAATCTGCTTTTATATTGGATATAGCATAACATTTCTGTATTTCTTTAACATGTTTGTGTTCGCACAACCATTTTCACTAACTTAATTATATTCTCCAAGACAGTAAAAAATAACACTAAGCTCTTTTATTTTCTTAATGAGGATTGTTGTCTCTCTAGCTTAATTGTACATTGCTCTACACTGTTTTTTCACAGCATTTGATGAAACAAACTCAGGTTCAAAAAAGCTTGTGTTCTGTTTTTCATATCTCTGTATCTTATTCAGTTAGTCTTCAGTCTTAATGGTATGCTGTCAAGAAATTCTTGCAAACATGTGCAGCACTGTGTCAAACACTTTTGAAAAGGAATCTTTTCTGGATTTTATGCTTCCCCCCTTTATAATTTTGATGGTGAAGAAAAGGATTCATTTCTTGTAAACTGATTATTTCTTTTTGTCTTTCCTTTCTGACCCCTGGTACAATCCACACATTCTGAGGATGATGATCTTATTCCTTCTCTTTGACTTACTTTTCTGACCACTGAGACTGAAATATTCCTTATTTGGAAAGCAATGAGATGAAAATCAATGTGTAAGGATAAAACTAAACATGTAAGGAAAGTGTTTGGATTCTAATGCTTGCCTCTAACTGGAATGTGCAATGTTTTAACTCAGGGGTTTTCAACCTTTCGGGGTCAGTGTACCCCCAGTGGCTGGTCGAGAAGGCAGGAAGTGCTGGCAGCATAGCAGTGGCAGAAGTGCCAGAGGCAGTGGTGACTGCTGCTGAGTATCCTCTGATGCCATCCCAAGTACCCCCAGAGGTATGCATACCCCTGGTTGAAAACCCCTGTTTCAACTGATTAACTTTCTCTTCTTACAGTAGGTAGCCAATTTGGAACAGAAGAATGAACAGTTTAATTCTTTCTACTTTGTTCAGAGTGAGACAAGCTGGAGGAAAAGCAAGGGCAACACTGGACCCCTGCTAAACCAAACGGGACAACTGACAACTGACGCCCAGGAAAAAGCCAACTTGCTAAATGGGTACTTTGCGGCGGTCTTTCATCAGTCCCATGGGATGCCCCTGCCCACTACAGGACAGGGAGGCCCAGATGAGGGAGATTCCTTACCCTCCATCAATGCTAACCTCATGAAAGAACACCTTGAGAGGCTGGGTACCTTCAAGTCAGCCGGCCCTGACAGATTACACCCCAGGGTACTCAAGGAGCTGACTAGCATCATAGCCCAGCCTCTAGCACAGATCTTTGAGAACTCCTGGTGCTCTGGTGAAGTGCCCGAAGACTGGAAGACAGCCAATGTCATGCCTATCTTCAAGAAAGGGAGGAAAGTGGATCCTGCAGACTACAGGCCCATCAACCTGACCTCTATCCTAGGGAAAGTCTTAGAAAAGATAATCAAAGAGGCCATTCTAAATAGACTAGCCGATGGCAACATCCTGAGGGATAGCCAGCACAGACTTGTGGGTAGGTCTTGCTTGACCAATCTCATTTCCTTCTACAACCAGGTGACCTATCACCTGGACAAGGGGGAAGAGATTGATGTCATATATCTTGACTTCAGAAAAGCCTTTGATTTGGTATTCCATGATCACCTCTTGGCAAAACTGGCCAACTGCAGTCTCGGGTCCACCACGATCTGCTGGCTGGGGAATTGGCTCTGTGGTTGGACCCAGAGGGTGGTGGTTGACAGGAGCCAAATCGTCTTAGTGTGCTGTGACCAGTGGGGTCCCCCAGGGCTCTGTCCTTGGGCCTATACCATTCAACATCTTCATTAATGATGTGGACATTGGTATCAGAAGTAGACTGGCCAAGTTTGCCAATGACACCAAACTCTGGGGTAAAGCGTCCACACCTGAGGACAGGAGGGTGATCCAGGCTGACCTGGACAGGCTCAGCAAGTGGGCAGACGAGAACCTGATGGTGTTTAACACC
>NW_017729008.1:15607294-15613314 GCF_001723915.1 Gavialis gangeticus | reverse complement strand
GCTCAGGGGTGATCTGGTGGCAACATATAAGTTCATCAGGGGTGCTCATCAGGATCTGGGGGAACGTCTGTTCACTAGAGCGCCCCAAGGGATGACAAGGTTGAACAGTCACAAACTTCTCCATGACCATTTCAGGCTGGACGTAAGAAAGAACTTCTTTACTGTCCAAGCCCCCAAGATTTGGAATAGATTGCCGCCAGAGATGGTTCAAGCACTTACCATGAACACCTTCAGAAGACATCTGGATGTTTATCTTGCTGGGATCCTATGATCCCTGCTGACTTCCTGCCCCTGGGGCAGGGGACTCAATGATCTTCAGAGGTCCCTTCCAGCCCTAATGTCTGTGAAATCTATGAAACAGCAGCAGGTGACTTTCATGGTGTGAAGTCTCAGTCCAACTCAGTAGGCACTTTACTTCTTTCCAAGGTGGCAGTCTGTTACATTAAAGGCACTTCAATTATTGTTGCTTGTGGCCTAAAGAACTGGCCAGGAAAGTAGTAATCAGTGGATAGGTTTACTGTGTACTTATTCTGAAAAAAGGCCCAAGCACAGAAAAAGAATAGGATTTTGAGAAAGAACCTCATTATATACTCCTTAGAGAATAAAAGTCAATTGAAGACAACATCTGGATTTTATTTCAAGAAACTGGGCTGGAACACAGGTGGACATGACACCAACTGGTATTCAGGGCTGACAGTAATTGACAGTTCCCTGTGGTCAGAGATGGCAAAAGAAGCATGAGTTAAAGAGAATCTGCAGGGCTGGTATTGATGGCAAATGTTAAAACTAGCAGTTGTCCACCAAACTTAATTGCAACTGCACAAGTCCCATCCCATTCCATTAAAGAAACTTCTAACTCTTTGATGCATTTGTCACAGCTGTGATTGAGAGAGATTCCAGCAGTGCACCTCTAATCCAATCTCTAGTGGGTATAACATTACAATCTAAATACTAGCTGCTACTGAAGCCAATGTTAGCATGGAAACTTTGACACAGAAGCACCTGCTTGAAGAACTAGTAACACTTAGTCCACTGGTAGAAGAGTTTCTAGCCTAATAATGCCTCCTTTCTGTAAGAAAAGATAGACAAAGGTACTTGATAGATGCAGGGGTCTAGTACAACTAAGCCATGAAGGGACAGTCCAGTCTTTGTCTTCTTTAGGCAGGCCCTGGACATGTTGAAAGACTAGAAGCATAAGAAAACTGCTCCATGAAGAAAGGACAGATTTCACAAAAGTCTAAATCAGGGGTGGACAATTATTGTGGCCAGAGGGCCACTTAGGAAGTCTTAGTCTGCTCTTGAGAGCCAAGTCAACCCCTCCCCCACCCCGGCCACAGCTCACCAAAACTCCTTAAGTGGTCCCCGCACATGGCCAGTCAGCTGGGATGGGACCACAAATGGGCAGGGAGCAGCATCCAGGAGCAGGACAGGCAGGTGAGGCCAGGGCCAGGGCTGGGATTAGGATCATAGGCTGGTGACAGCATAGGTCTGGGGCCAGGGCAGAGACACGATCTGCTGCCTGCATGCCCTGCAACAGGCACCAGTTCCATGGGCTGCGGTGAGCAGGGAGTGGATCGCACCTCTACTCTGGGACCCAGCCCTATGCTGTCACCACCCCACGATTCTGGGGCCTCCATGGAGACTGGCCAGGAGCCACTTGGGCAAGGCATGCAGGCAGGCAGATGGGATGGGGCCATGGGCTGGCAGGGAACCGGATCCAGGATCTCAAGTCCAAGCCAGGGCACAGCCATGATCTGCTCCCCACATGCCCCTGCCCACAGAACCGGCACCCATCACAGGGGCATGCAGGCAGTGGATCACAGCTCTGTCCTGGGCCCCAGCCCTGCACTGTCACTGTCCCATGATCCTGATCCCCAGCCCCACCTACCCATCCCGCTCCTGGGTGTGGCTCCCAGCCACCTAGCCACACACCCTGCCCACACAGGTCCCACCCCTGGTGGTGGGCACAGAGAGGTTGGGCCAGGGTGCCCAGGCAGTGGGTCAGTGGAGACACTGCCACTGGGGCTTCTGGGAAACAGTCAGGCCACCAGGCCACCCTACCCCTGTTGCATGCCCAAAAGGCAGTGAAAGAGGCCTCACACACCACAGACTGGGCTATTCCGTGCCTGAGCCAGGCAGAGGCCAAGGGACCTGCTATGGGCCAGACAAAATACCTTGGCAGGCCAGGTCTAGCCTGCAGCCCATACTTTGCCCGTCCCTGGTCTAAACACTCTAGGAATGGAAACAGAAATTAGTTAAAGGAAGGACTACAGAGAAAGATTAAGATTTTGCTCAGCTTGTTTTTCAAAACTCTCCTGAAGTCTGGATATGGTCTATGCTACTGCCAGAAGGCAAACAAATTTGGGATGGAGGACCTGAAGTAATTTCCTTTTTCTCCCACCTCAAAAATACACTGCCCCAAGACCCAGACCAGGTACAAGCAACCCCCGCTTAATGCTGTTGCTTAGCACTATTTTGCTATAATGCTCATTTTAAATTGATACCTGATTTCACTTAGCACTCAACAAGTTTCATTATAACGCTGGTGGTCGCCATCTTGGGTCATAAAAACCCTTGTGGTCACTGAGTTTAAAAATATGAATATCTTACAAGTTTAAGCTAGAAAACACTATTTTTTATCACTAGAAAATAGACATCCCAGGCTACCCACAGGCTTATTTGTAGATTTGGAAGACTGCATAATATTGGATGCCAAGGCAGATTATTTAGATATCCAGAAAAAAGGTACTCAGTCTTAAAATCCTATTAAACATGTTGGCCCTAATGTTCACACTCCAAAGAGTTGCAATTTGGACACGGCCTCAGTTTCCTTGACAGTCCACAAGCACAGTGAAGAGACAATCCCTACACACAAGTTCACAGCCTAAGAACATGGATACAAAGATAGGGAAATTGACTGACATGGAAAAGAATCTGGAATACTTTGTTAGTTACACATGTGGTGGGTGTGGTTTGGGTGCGTTTCTGTGATGGATGAATTTGTTTTTTAACTGGAGTTAAAAGCAACTGAAAAAGGAAAGTAAGGAAAGAGGAAGCAATAACTCATCACCTGTCTAGCCAGGTCAGCAGGCTGAGGTTTGTAGGCATCATCTATAAGATGAATCTTGTCTGAATTTCAAAGTGTTTACCTAAGGAGAGCTTACTTGGAAGGAAGTACAGAAGAATTTAAGAGGGAAAATGATAGATAAAGTTGCTTGAGACTTTACAGTCACAAAAGTTTAGGTAGCAAAAAGCTATTTGTTGTCAGATGTAAATGCCATATAGTTTTTCTTTTGAACCCCTAAATCAAATTTCTAGTAATTCAGGAAACTGGACTTCACAAATGTAGAGATTCCAAAACATTTTCTTTAAGACAGTATACTTGTAAGATATTCTACAGAATACATGATGGAATGGAGTGGTGTAATGGCTTTATCAGCTTTCATTTGGAATGACTTGCATAGCTTACTTGTGACTTATGATTAATCCATTTATTTCAAGTACATGCCAATGAAAGCTTTTACATCAGATCATTGTATAATATAAATAGTTGCACTGCACAAACAATCTTATATTTGTTTTTGAGTGGCTTGATAGTAGCTCAATTACAGAAGGTTTCAGCATGATTTATTTTGTAATATTAGCGACTACACAGGGCATCTACATACAAATGCAATGATTTTATATTAGGAGGCACACCGCTGTGCACCCTATATCAAAAATAGTCCAATAAACATTGCTTGGCCACTTAAATGTAGATATTCATGTCAAGTAACAACAATGTTAGTCATTAAGCTAAAAGTTTCAAGTTATAAAAATAGGTTAAATCTACCATATATAAGTTCTGGTTCCTAAATTACCGATCATTTTTTTCCCTACCCTTTTTTTTTTACCTTAGTGCAACAGGTATGAATCAGATGGACACATTTATCAAAAAAGGGGAAGGAAAATGTACACCACTTAAATTATTCCCTTCCTGTCATTTGCAGTCATAAACTGTTACCACCAGTGTGCTCAGCATAAACACCTAATGAAGAATGGTTTTTAGAAAAACACTCTTATACAGGCCCCTGACATTCTCCCAGATAATCTGTCATCTTGGCTCCAACTACGCATGCAGATAAATATCCCATCTGTGCTTTGTACATCTCAAAAACACAAAAACTGTGGTCCCCTACAATTAAACCACGTCAAAAACAAGTTTATGTTGAA
Organism: Gavialis gangeticus; assembly: GCF_001723915.1. Classification (NCBI taxonomy): domain Eukaryota; kingdom Metazoa; phylum Chordata; order Crocodylia; family Gavialidae; genus Gavialis; species Gavialis gangeticus. The sequence continues at coordinate 15,609,102 of NW_017729008.1, read as the reverse complement.
AAACACATCAAAAGAAAATGTAAATATAAAGTGGTAGACAAAAGGGTATCATTCTATATTTTCTTCTTACAAAGGTATAGCAAAACAATTAGTTACAAATTGATGTTAAATTCAAATATTATTCTAGACAGAGCAGAGATAAAAGCAAAGTCTACAAAACAGCACACCCAAAACACCCCAAATCTCTAACGTTTAAAACAGTAAAAATAATGCATTTTTGGAGTGACTGCCACTCTAAAAAGTTGCAACTGGTGGAGGATATGTGATGTCCGGAAAGCTTTAAATTTACACTGGCTGGCTCCTAACCTGGGGGTCTTTAAGACAAGGCTTGACAAAATCACCTTGCTGGGATCGTTTGACCCCAGTACTCTTTCCTGCCATGGCAGGGGGTTGGTTGGACTTGATGATCTGCTCAGGTCCCTTCCGACCCTCCTAACTATGAAACTATATAAGTTCACTGTTTGCACATTAAAAATGTAACCATTGTCAAGCATATTATTAAAAGCAAAGTTAGTTACCTGTTCTTGAAAAAGGAAAAGTAAACTATAATGTATAATTGCAGTATATATCTTCTGAGCTACTTTTAATAACAACAAAGTTAAAAGCAGCAAGAGAAGTTTACTAAAAATCAATTTGAACTGTTCTGAATTAAAAACTAAACCAAGACTTATTTTAGCCATTACTAGTTTTAAAAAAGAAAATAAAGTATAAATGGAGAAAAAATAGGCAAGAAAAATGAAAATGTCTTTTTAGTATCTTTATATTACATACAATAGAATTAGAAAAAAAGATTAAATAAACCAATTGCATTATTTTGGTACATGACATTATTCTAGTTTCAATTTTATTGTCACAAAATACCCACATGTATAGCCTTGTTACAAACCATTATCTACCAGTTATTCCAAAACATCTCTCTCACATAGTAATGCCATGTTGTGCTAGAGATAATCAGCTGAATATTGTTCTGCCAGCATTTGTCTTATCCATTTGTTAGAACCAAATGACACTACTTTGCTTCAATACTGTACCTCTTCCAAACCTAAACTCACTAATTTAAAAATCTAGGTTGCTATTTATGAAGGAATTTTACAGCTTCCCAGCCCTCTTCATAACTAGCATAAGGTTTTTTCTTAAAAAGACAGAGATACTGGAAGTCCTCCATCTTTTTTTTTTTTTAGATTTCTTCCTCACTTTTCTTTCTTCCTGACTGAATTTGTGCAGATGGTCCAAACGACTGAAAATATAAAAGCAACAGGAAAAGGAATTCATGTAATTTGCTCTGAAAAGATCATTACAAAAAGAGAGAGCAGTATACAGGGCTCAAGGCTACAGACTTGAAAATAAAAAAGCAGAAAGAACAAGCAAGTCATCCCTCAACACTCACGCTGCACATTTGGAACAAAAGGGACATAGTCAAGAAATTATTTTACCATTTGAAAATATTTTCCCCTCACTGCTATTTAAAAAACCCCTTGGAACCTTGAAAATGTAATCACCTTCCTTTCATCATACATATACATTGGTCGGCTGCTGTGACACTGCTCAAGAATGCTGGCCTTATATTGATTATTTGCCTTCTCCCTCTCTTTCATGACAGCACTGAAGCATGCATTCATCTTAAAACAAAAAAAATGTACGTGCAGGGTTTGCAAAAAGATACATAAAAGCTAGGTCAATTATATGGGCCCACCAGCCTTGTGGATGACTGTGATGGTGGACCTTGCCTCTCTGTATCCTTTTATAATCTCCCAAAGAGCTGTAAGTACCCCAACTTTCCCGCCTGCCACGTCTTGGATGTTGTTATA
>NW_017729008.1:15600400-15606865 GCF_001723915.1 Gavialis gangeticus | reverse complement strand
TTTTTTTAAGAGCAGGCTTTTCTCTTCAAGCCTTGTTATTTCTCTCTCTTTACTTTTGCTATCCTGAGTGTGTACCTTTCATCTGGTGCATGGCTGAAGCCTTGAATCCTTGTGGTCAGCACTCAGTTGTTTTCACTAAGCTTGTGGGAGTGAGTCAAATCACTCTTCTTTTTGTTTGTTTGTTTACTTTTCAGTGCGGCTGCCAGCTGTGTCTCCGGTGCCTCTTCAGGGATCCGCCCCTCTCTCCGAGCTCCGCTCTCTCCAGCGGCAAGAAAAATCCTGAGGTAAGTGTCTTATCTCCTGGAGATCTTCTTTCTCCCTCACTTTCTCCTTCAGACACTCTTTCTTTCTTCTCCCTTTCTGAGACTCCCTTCTCCTCTTTCTTTTCTTTTCCCGGAGCTTCTATCCTAATATGGTAATAGCTGCGGAAGCGGCGTTCTCCGCCTCTTTTTACCGCGTCGCTGTTTACTATTTCACAATGACCTTTATCAAAAAATCTCGTGTCAAACTACATATCGCTGAAACAGAACATCAATTCCAGATCCAGAAATAACAGTTGTAAATATAGTTTACTGAGCTCTTCGTTTTAATTTGCAAGAAAGAATAGCATACGGTGTGTTAATTTTGTTAAGAAACATTCCACTGATTATAAAACAACACTTTATTTATAATGCAGTCAAATCTAACAAGGAGTTCCACAAAGTATTTATATATAAAGTATGCATAGGTGAAAAACAAGCATGCACTCAAGACAGACATACCTTTAAAATATATCACATTCAGAAGTTCTGAATGCAAAATGAATGGTAAGAGGGCAGAACACTTGAAATATGAAAGTGAGATAGTTACGGTCAAGTCTACTCTCTAATAGATTCGGTATGAACTCTACAGACAATATTATATGTCCATCATTGAATAAACTAAAGAATATTCAGGCTCTCTAGCTGCATACTACCAAGGCAATTTACATGATTTTCAAAAATTCGTCTCGTTAATGTTATGACATTAGGCAAAATAAAGAAGATATGACACTAAGTGTAATGAAACATCTCACTATTTGAGGTTCCCACCATTTTACTCCACAATTTTACCTACTTCAGTCTACTTAACAAAACATTACATTTGCAACTAAAGTGTTTTCAAAGATTTTTCACTGAACTTCATAGGGAAAAATGCCTTATATTTTTATTAATTTCCTTTTTTGATATAACCACCCCCAAACCAACCTGAAAGCCTCCCTTAGATAAAGCCTCTATCATCTCACAGCCATGTTAGTTTCCTTTCATGTAATAGCCTCTTAAAAAGAAGTAAACATGAAGCAATGACTATCATAGGCCATGCAAACAGGATTTTTGAGACTTTAAGCTTTCTTAAAAGAAAGCCAATTGTTCATTTTATTCCAGTGTCCTTCAACTAAGAATCATTCCTCTCTGACGGAATAACGGTGACCCAACAAAAGAACATCCTCTCCTCTCAAGGCATACTTGCAAACATGGCTGCATCCTCTTCTATTTAGTCACCTCTCCATCACCATCCTATACTCGGATACAGACAGTTCATGTGCAAATGCAAAAATTGTAACTTGTTTCATCCATCAAATTCTGCTAAGCTGATAAACAAGAGACCAAACATGGACTCACTTCCAGTTGACAACTCAGAGTACACAAACTTCTAAGGAAGTGGTACCTTTGGAAATACCACCTTTGTAAGTGTGAATGAACTCCTGTAAGATTGGACGTGCACCAAACAGCATGTTTACATATAAATATTATTTATATCTGCAATAAATATACATTATGTGGGTCTCTGCACCACAGATTAAGGATAGAGTTTTTCCCATTATTTTAAGTCCTCTTAATTTCATTATTTAATATCAAGTATTAAAATGTTACTGATTTTTTTTCTCCAAATATCTTCTCATATAGTAGTTTAAACAGGTTAAAAAGAATCTGAAAGCTAATAGGACAAATATTACTGCTTCCTGTCAAACAGCACATAAATTCAATGTAATTTTAGAACTGGGAAATGATGGTTATTTTCTAAAAATAATCATATACATAAGACTACATGAAAGTTACTTTTGCTAGTCTTATAAACTACCGTTAACTATCTAGTTTATGTTAATTTAATAAAAGAATGAACAGAATCTCTCACACACAAAACTAGGTATCTCTATAAAGATTTCAAAAAAAGTTGTGTGAATGCATAATACCCAGTTTTAATCTTTATTATGTGTTTAAGATTTATCTTTTCCTCCAAAACCCTTAAGACCATAAGGCAACTTTATGAATTTTGCAGTTGCCAAATTTTAGTTTGTAAATTAAGGACATTTTTAATGGATCATAGACTTAAAACATCCTGAAAATCCTTTTCCTCTTTCACAATTAGGTGTAATAATTCTGTAGAGACATTCCTATTAATCAGCCATATTAATCAAATTCAGTCCTAGATGCACTAGTGTCCAGGAAGATATTTTGATCAGCTGCTTTATGGCATTCATGCTGCTAAAAATATCTGGTAACTAGGATCGCCCCATCATCCGTGGCAACCCTTAAAAGAAGCTCCTAATATTACAGTTAACACCTGTTTTCTGTACCATTTTTACCCCCATCATCCTCTATTCCATCACCACAATTTGATTGTCATAACATTTACAAATGTTATGATACTGAGGCCAGGTGGAGGTAAACAAATGCTTTGCATCATGTGCTTTAGTTCCTATTTGCAGAAAAACCCAAAGCTTTTCTTTCATTTCTCCATTTTGGAAAGGTGTCTTAACAACCCACTCCCCCCACCCCCCCCACCATTTTCTGTATCTCAGAGCTCTGATATTTTGTCATACCAGAGCTAGCAAAAAGCAATATGGTTTACTGCCACGTCTTCCCTGTCTATAGTTAGAAATACAATTAAACTGCCCATTTTGTTTTTTAAAGCCCTGCATGTCACACAGCATTTGTTCATTTTGAATTATTTGTCTTTTTATCCTGTGTTCCTTTAAGTTAGGGTTCAGTGTACTGCCATTATATTTTATTATGCCAAGCCATTCATTAAAGTACGCTTTAGATAACGTATCAGCTATATTATGTTTAGGTCCACTAAATTAATAATAGTACAATTTTTGCCAATGGCCAATGTCAAACCAGCAACTCACATCCAAAATATAATACTGACATGTTCTCCTACCCATAGAAGAAATGAATAATTAAACTAACGTTTTAATCTGAACTGATCTTAAACTGCCTTCGATTGACATAATTTTCTCAAAGCACATTTCTGTTAAAATTCGTTCAAGCAAGCCATGAGCAAAAGGGTTTGGATATTAAAAGCATAAAAACAGTCACTAGAAGGACAGTTCATGTAAAAAAGCTAAAAGGTTTATTTAATAAAAGAGTATTTATGTAAAACGAAACAGCCTACTTATAATAATTTGACTGACAGATAAAATAATTGCCTTAAAAACAGTTCTGAGTCATTTTGTCCTTACCTGCAGGCATGAACCATTACTGCATGCAGTGACTGTTCCATTTCCTAGCACAGACTTGAACAAGCATCACATCTATCTTACAGAATGTGACTAATTTGTGGGTTTGCAATTCCTGAGCTATTTGCAAAGGACACTCCCTTTCTACATAACTGGGTGATGCTTTATGCTTAGCCAAGTTATATTTTCTATTAACTAAATTTAACAGCAACCTTGGTAACTGCGGAATGATTTTTTTAATACAACAAAAATTGAATCTTTAAAACTGGATTTAGAAATCAAGATGCTTTTTGGGTGAAAACAAAAAAATAGAACAGACTGCAACAACAGCATATATATACACATACACACACACACACACACACACACACACCAGTAGTCTGCTGTATTATGATTTGCATGCTGCAGCTGATTAGACTTAATTACAAACAAACAAACAAAAAAATCAATAGCCCTTTGCAAAAAAAAACAAAGCTTAAACAAAAACACAGATTCAATTCATACTTTACAATAATAAGCATGCAATACATCAACATATTAGCATACTTGACAAGGAAAAATGCCCTGTGCTGCTTGTTTGCAAATGCTACACCATTAATTGTTCATGCAAGAGATGTAGCTGTACCTTTCTGAAGAGGACGACTTCTCAGAGTTAACTGACATCAGCAGCTCAATCTTCTGCTTGATTTCTGGAAAAATCAGAAAATATTCACAACCAAGATTGCCTGTCCTTGCTTTCCACAGTTTTATTATCAAGCAATTTTTTCCTAATCCGTTTTGTTCAAAATGAGGCCACAAAATTCACAGTATTTCTGTAGAGACGGATTCAATGGTGCTATAAAGGAAAAAGCTCAAGAGGCATCAGGCCTTGCTAAACTATGCACATGACTGTTTATGAAAGCAGGAAGTACCATTTCTTTTAAGCAGAGGGGTGTTTCCTCTTTTGAGGCTGAACTGACATATTTACCAGATATTTCCTATCGCTGTAAATTACAAACTGATGTACAAATGCCAGCTTGTATGAAAACAATTTAGCAAATAGATCATGGACTTAATTACTCCAAAGCTGTGTTACCTAAGCATTTCTGCTACCCTTAGAAACCTTGATTTAAAAAGTCCTAGAAATATGGCTCTTTGAATCATTTTTGTCACAAAGAATGAAGTATTAAATCATTACTTTAATATATGAATTAGAAATCATAAACAAAAAAAACTGCTAATACCTGAATTTCTTAAATGATATGCAAAATACTGTCTCAAATACACTTTGAAAGCCAAATTTTAATTTTCCTTCATATTTACTTTACCCCTCTGAATGCTCACAACCAATGAACAGCAACACCCATTAGCAGAGCTGAGCTGATATATTATACTTGTCCAAAAAGAAATGGCCTGACAATGCCATCTAGAACAGAAATGTTGAGAGGCAGATCAATTTTACCAACTGACTATTCCCATTACATCAGTGGGGGTGGAGGGAGAAATACCCCCATACCATCTGTGATTTCAATTTGATGAGATCATCTCAAAGCCATATACACATGGGTATTTTTATAAATTAATTAAATTATCATGTTGCCAGGAGCTATGATCTTTGAAAGATCAAAAGCAAAAGTTACTATGATTTCATAGGGCTGAATAATTATCTTAAGAACCTATAATGAATGGAGCTGGTAGTACCACCTATATTTAATGTTGCCCAATGCTTCTCATTATAAAACCCTATTTTCAGCTCCTTATGAGTTTGCTTAGCTCTAACTATTTATGCTGAAATATTCTAATGGCAGGGATCTGCCTCATGCTGACTATTTAAAAAAAAAAAACATTTAAATTGAAAAGATTCAGGCACTTATAAAAACAAGATTAAGGAAAAAAATATTTTATTTTGTCAATATTGAAGGAAAAGAGTCTTAGGGTCTTGTTGCACGGGAGACTTAGTACATGTTTTATTTAAATTGTAGTAAGCGTTACTGCGCAGTATTAAAAGTTAGAACCTGTTCTGGGCAATCACACAGTAATGCTTCCTATGATCTCAGCCTGCTCTTACCAGGGCTGGAACCAGCTGTACCACCTGCCCCCCTCAACACTGACCCTGGCACAGGGCACCACAGCTCGCATGTCTGCCCATGGGAACGTGCAACCCCCCAGCCCATCGCCCACACTTTCCCTGCCACGTGCCCAGCACTGTCCAGCCCAAGAGGGTTCCCCCCATGGGGAATTGAGTGTGACAGAGGGTGTGTAAGAGAAAAACGGCAATACAATCATAAAAAGCAGATGACCCTTGAAAAAGCAAATGATCTTTTTTCCCCTAAAATTAAAAGATCGCCTCTTTCTGACAGTAAGTGACATGTACTTCTCGCTGATGGTAATGTGTAACCGTGAACCCAGTCTCAACCGGCCCAAGCTTGCTCTGTACCATGTTTTGCAATTTTGTAACGGCAAGGAAAAAAACCCGAATGCGCGCGCAACGATGTAGCAATGCAATGCTTAATGTATAAATACCAAGCTGTAAACTCAGTTCAGGGGGAACTCTCTGTCTTTGTGACACTGGGTGGCCCCCCTCTGCAGAGAAATAAATCATCTTGCCGACACCCCCTCGTTCTCTGCCTAATTGATCACAGCTAGGAACAAGCGCAAAGACGGGATGTGACCAGTGCTCATCGGTGTATGAGCACACCCTTCGGTGTATGGGTGCTACACAGTAGCTGATCAAATTTCCCCAACAGGTGCCACTCCTGCACATGTGCCACAGCTCCTCCAGCACTCTGGGAGTCAGGAGGAGCAGAGCAAGGGCAGTTTGCCCAAAGCAGGATAATCTGTCCCTCACCAAAGGGCATGTGCAGGGTTGTATGCACGCTATGCCAAAAAGTAGTGGCACAAATTTGCGTTGCTACTGTTTTTGCCACTGCAAACATGTTGCCCTGCGCATCGGGACATGGCATACGAGATCAAAAGTATGCACCTCTGTTTTATAAAAGCAAAGG
>NW_017729008.1:15588543-15595400 GCF_001723915.1 Gavialis gangeticus | reverse complement strand
GGTGCCACTCCTGCCACTGGATCTACGCACTGGTGCAATGTTGGGGGTAGGACTGAAACACAGCTGGTCCCAGCTCCACACACCTCCACAGACTTCTGAACTCATATTATGTCCATGGTGCATTCCAATGATAGCTGACACATTATTAAATATGATCTGAAGATATGCATCTTGTAGAACATTGTACAATATGATCTTACTTAGCATGTGTTTCACTGTTTAAACAACAAGACACTCACGTTTTAAGTGCAGTAAACAAGTCCTAAAGGTGTCACTTGGCTCTTATAACCACTTCATCAAAAAAAACATAGAATCAACTTGCTTTGGAGTAGGGCTTGACATTTATCAGGGTCAGTAACTTTAGTATCTGGGGAAAATCAAAAGTCATGTCCCTAACTACACAAACATGGCTATGTTGTAAGCCTTCAAAGAGTCTCAGTTCACATATATTAGGCATAGGTTTGTTGCAACAAATTCCTTATATGGCAGCGTATTCCCCTTCACGGCTGGAAGGACTGACCCAGACTTTTCTGTGACTGTCTATTCTAGCTACTGGGCAGCCTGTGATGGCAGAGACAGGAAGAAAAAAAAAAGTGCTCTTATTTGCCCACCTTGGCACCAAGAAACAAAGGGAAGGACAAGGAAGACATTTATCTCAATTGCAAGAGTGAGAAGCAAGAACCAGAAGATGGAAATGATGGGGCAGGGCTCCAGAGGAGGGCAGCCAAAAAGTAGTAGATTTAGACAGTAAACAGAGGGTCCACATAGTGGATAGAGGTTGAGAGGCACAGAGGAACTTGGAGGCAGGAGCTGGGGTATATGGAGAGGTGGTAAGAACAGACAGACACTGTAACCAGGGTGCACAGGACAAGAGGAAAAACAGAAGCAAGAATTAAGGTGACACTGAGAAGCCAGGGTGCTGCAGAAGAGTGTGTACTCAAGGGAAGCATACATCTTCCTTACAGAATCTGGACTTGAACCCTGGAGTCCTGCATCTCTATAGCCCTCTGCTGTCAACAAAACAAGAATGAAGCACAATGGCAAAGCATGCATCTCATCCTTTTCTGGGGCTGCTACGCACATAAAGGGGTAACAGCCAACTACTATCATCACCCTTAGCTCAAGCAGTATGGTCTGTGCCGACGATCCAGAGGTCTTAAACCTGTTGATGACTCAAGCTGGCAGTCAATATGGTTCTGCCTGACAGAATTTCTGTTTTTCAGAGTAAAACTTATATGGAAAAAAATAACTTAAAAAAACAGCATTAAAGGAATAATAAGAATGCCAAGTCAACCTCTCTGAACAGATAATGCCATATCTAAGGTTACCTATGCAATCAATTCAGTCCCCATGTGCATATGCTTTATGATGGGGTCTTTAATTAATGAACACACACTATTTTGACTATGGGATGGAAAAAGCAGTACTTTTCGAATGAGTTACAGTAGCACACAAAACCTCTGAATCTTGATGCAGAAGCTGGAAGGCGTGTGGTAAAAAAGCAGGGGGTTGCAGGAAGGATGCTCTCATGGTTAAGGAAGTTTAAAGCCCCTGCACATGGATTTTATCTGTGTGAAATTTGTGTGATGATCAGTGTTCCCTCTAAGCTGCATGCGTGCATGGCTGTGCACAAGTAAAAATCTTGCCACACACAAACTTTTTAAGGCTGCGCACCTGGCCAGAGAGGAGCCGGGCGCAGAGTGCAGCACAAGCACCGGGGCCGGCGTGGGACACTTACCGGAGGTAAGCTCCTTACGTCTCAAGTGGGGCAAGCAGCAGCTCCTTCCCGAGGTGGGGGCAGGGACAGGGACGGGGGCTGGTACGGGCTCCACCAGCTCTGAGGAACTGCTCTGCTCCCCCGCATCGCCTCAGGGAGTGAGGAGGCACATGGCTTCTGGGCTGGGAAGTGGAGCAGTTCTCTGGAGCTGGCAGAGCCCATGGAGCAGTTCCCTGGAGCCAGCAGAGCCTCATGCGGGGCAAGCAGCAGCTCCTCCCCAAGGTGAGGCAAGGCAGGGACAGGGGCTAGGGACTGGCGCAGGCTCCGATACCTCCGGGGAACTACTCTGCAGGCTCCACCGGCTCCAGAGAACTGCTCTACTCCCCAAACCTGACTCCATGTGCCTCCTCACTTCCTGAGGCAATGCGGGGCTGCGGAGCAGTTCCCTAGAGCCAATGGAGCCCACGGACCAGTTGCCCAGAGCCAGAGGAGCCTGCACCAGCCCCCAGCCCCACCTCGCCTTGGGGAGGAGCCACTGCCTGCCCTGCATGAGGAGTGAGAAGCTTACCATCGTCTGGTGGCCGAACCCTGACCGCTCCCACCTGGACACTTACCAGCGGACTGTGCCGTGCTGAAGGGGGGAGGCCGAACCGAAGCAGCGCGCTCATGGACCAAAGCAGTGCGCTCACGGACCGCTACTCCTTAGAGGGAACATCGGTCATGATGATGATGATGAAGATGATGAGTAAGTCACTTAAACCAAAATATTCTCTGTTGGCTTAAAAATGTGGGTTTTCTATCTTGTCAGTGCCAAGTGTGAAACACCTGCAACCAATGTAAATACTCTTAGACTCACAGAAAATTAGGGTTGGAAGGGACCTCAGGAGGTCATCTAGTTCAACTCACCGCTCAGATCAGGACCATCCCCAACTAGATCATTCCAGTCAAGAATCTGTCCAGCCAGGTATTAAAAAACCTCCAAAAATGGAGATACCACCACCTCTCTAGGTAACCTGTTCCAGTGGTTTACCACCCTCCTCATGAGAAAGTTGTTCCTAATATTTAACCTATATTTTTGCTGCAAGTTTGCTCCTTGTTCTGCCACCAGTGAGAACAGTATGGGGGCGAGCAATTATTTTGGTTGGAGGGCCGCTTAATGAGTTTTGGCGACCTGTCAAGGGCCGCAAGGGTAGCTCCACCCCTTGACAGGTGCCCCGCACCCTGGTCACCATCTTGGGACCAGAAGTACAACCTCCTAACCCCTGACCTTCACCACCAGAAGTCCCTCCCCTCACCCCGGAAGTACTCCATTTGGGAAGGGGGTTTCTCATCTTGGAACTGAAAAAAACCCAAATTATATACTAAAAATTAAACATCCACAATAACATACTTAAATTTTATTTAAAAAAACACTTTTGTCCTGATTTGTGTTTGTGTTGTGTATATAGAGGTGATTGCATAATAGCTGTATATGAAGTCCTACTCATACACTGCAGGGGTAGGTGTGAGAGGGTATGGGTTGCTGGGTATGGGGTATGTGGGGGGTACGTGTGGATGTGGATGGGTAGGTGGGTAAGGGGGTTTGTGGAGGGTGTTTGTAGGGATGTGTAGGTGTGTGTGGAAGGGGAGGGTGGCTGGGTCTGTGTGCTGCATAGGGATGTGCGAGTGTGTGTGTGGTGGAGCGTATGCACGTAGCAGTGAGCGGGGAGCCACCAAGCACATGGAGGGCCCTCCTGCACTCCTGTGGGATGCTCCATGCACCCCAGCTTCACAGTGATCACAAGTTGCGCCTGCAACCTTGAGGTATGTAGAAATACACTTTTAAAGCTGTCTCTATGTCCAAATTGCTGATTCTCTGAAATCAGCACCGAATCTTCAGATTCAGGTTTGGCTGAATTGAATCAGGGACAGCAATCTGAATCAATACATCGAATCACTGTCCCTGATTTGGGCCAAATCCAAATCCAAATCAAATAGGGCCTGCTTTGCTACCAGGGATGTTGTAAAGACCAACTCATTTTGGAAAGTAATCTGATACTTTGGTAATGGCACCAGACACACACACACACCCACCAGAAAGCTATTTAATGTTGTATCCAGTGCCAGGATGAGCACCACACATTAAAAAGGATAAAAATACTGAATAACTTCGTACTTGCTGAAAGATGCAGGAAACCTATGGAAAGAGATTAATATCTTAATATGTGATCATATAATTAAAATCTTTAATAATAAAAAAATTATGCATAGGCACAAACAGGCTGAATTAATGTCAAATAGGCAACCTTCAACTTAGCATTTTGTAGTTCAGGGGTGTCCAAGGGGCAGCCCATGAGTACTGCCCTCAGGCTCCCACCCAGCCACTTTTGCTACTATTGCTTTAGCTACAGCAGTAGCTGTGGTCTTGGGGTGCCCCCTCCCTATCCCGGTTTCTGCTGCATGCCCCCAACCCAGAGGGCAAGACATCGTGGTGCAGCCCACAGTGCTTGGGGTACCAGCAGCCCAGAGTATGCCATGGTACCACAGGGGAGCCTTCAGGGAGTTGAAAGTGTGGTGGTATGCCACACCATGCAGCAATGCAGCAGGGTGAAGGAGTGCCTGCCCACACCCGTGTGTGTAGGGTGTGCCACCTGAGGGAGCCTGGGGCCTCCCTTAGTGTTGTCCCTGCAGTGTGCAACACCTGCTGGTGCAGCTTGTGGGGCATGTGGGCGCCAGCCACTTAAAAGTTGGATGGCCTCTTCTAGCCAAATACTTGATTTTGCAACCATAACATTCTTGTAATAAAGACTGTTTTTCTCTATGTAATATTAGGTGTTCATAATAAACAAAACAAAAAAAAAAAAAAAAAAAAAAAAAAAAAATAAACAAAACAAAAAAAAAAAAAAAAAAATAAACAAAACAAAAAAAAAAAAAAAAAAATAAACAAAACAAAAAAAAAAAAAAAAAAATAAACAAAACAAAAAAAAAAAAAAAAAAATAAACAAAACAAAAAAAAAAAAAAAAAAAAAAAAAAAAAAAAATCAAATAGGCAATGTGTTGGAAACAAAAAAAAGTAGCATCTGTTCAAACCCCCACCCCCAAACTTCCCTAATTAAATACAGCATCAGTTTTAAAATAAATAGTACAAACACATAAAGTAACAGATTAATCAGATTCAAAGGAGGTAGGATAGCATCTGATTATGAAATCACCCAGGAGGCTCAAGTGTCAATTAGATATTTCCGAACACTGAAAGAACATTTTCTTTATATTAAAAAATAGACCAAGTGCAATTGCCTATTTGAATTCTCAGAATTTACCAACATGTTTAAGATACTAAATCACCTTGAAGAAACTAGGGCTACTTAACTAATCATGTGAAACAGATTACATTGTTAGATCTGACCTGCCCAGAGAATTCAGAAAAAAGTTGGTTTGCCAAATCATCAAATTTTGTTGTTAGTTTTCATATTGCACAAGTTAAGGAAAAATGTTTGCCAACTATAAGTTTTCTAATGTCTTCCTCTACCTACTGCTTCATTCTCACATACTCTGCTGCTAAAAATATGCTTTTTAAAGACATTTGATCTTAACACAATCATTGAGTCATGAGTAAGTTTACCTATAAGTGCTTGTGACAGGTTAGTTTGTTACGTTCTGTGGTTGTGTCAGGGTTGACTGTAGGTTATATGTTGCTAACAGGTTATACAACAGATTTGTATGGGATGGCTGAGATAGAAGATTGAACTAGATGACCTCTGAAGGTTTCTTCCAACCCTACTTTTTTAAGTTTCTATGATCCTATGTCAGGTAATCAAGCACAACAATTAAAAATCAGCTCCAATAGAAGTATAGAATTGACCACAAATACTTACACCAAGGTAACAAGTCCAGAACCATTGTTCAATCAAGCACAACTCGTGGCAACTAACCTGCTGTCATAAAGCATCCTATTTTGGTAGTGAAGACATAGCTTCACAGCTGTCCAACTCTGTTTCCCCTATACTTCCAATTCTTTCATCTGCTTCTATATGCCTCAGCTGCTCCTTTTCTCAGCTCAGAATTCCCTAGCTATTCCACTACATTCATCCACTTAAGACAGGACACAGGGCAGGATCCCCAGTAATACCACCCTTCCCTCCTTCTGTTTAAGATGCGTGTGTTAATCATATTGTGCAGACAGAGCTGTTAGAGAACGTTAGAATGCACAAACTGACATGCATTCTTTCCTCTTACACAGTTTTGTTTAAATCTTACATCTCTCCCCAGTTCTGGATCAGTCCATTTTCCTGCAGGAAATCTTTGCTGCACACATTTGAGTATACAATAAGAGTTGATTCTGCAGTCATAAGGGAAACTGATGTAATTAGCTATCTTGTAGTGCACCACTCTTCTGTGACGGACAAGAAACTCAGAGGACTCAGGTTCTAGATCAGAGGAGGGCAAAATATGGCCCATGGGCCAGATCTAGGCCACCAAGGGATTGGCCCGAACTGCCCACTGCAGGCCGGACATGTCACATGCCACCTGTCCCACCACCCCCAAGTGCACAGCAGGGCTCCGGCAGTGCAGCAGCCAGACTCCATTTCTCATTGGCCCCAGCACAAGCTCTTTCCAGCTGCCACAACCACCAGGCCCAGCCCCACACCTGGACACCCTAACCTGTAAACCCAGCAGCCACCATGGAGGCAGAACCTATGTGGGCAGAGCACTTGGGCAGGTGGCTGGGGTGAGGCCAGCAGGCAGGTGGGGAACATCCGGGAGCAAAACAAAGCAGGTGGGACCAGGGAGACCCCAGAATCTTGGGGCTGTAAGAGCCAAGGGCCAGGGCCCAAGGCAGAGCCATGCAACAGATGGCATTCTGTGGCCTGGGGCATGTGAGGAGCGGATTGAGGCTCTGCCCTGGGTCGAGCCCTGTACTGTCACTGCCCCAAGATCCTGGACCCAGCAACTCATCCGCCGGGCTGGAGCTCCTGTTCTGTGGGCAGAAACGAGCACTATCACCACCCCATGACCCTACGGTCTCTATGGAGTCCAGCCAGGAGCCAAGTGGGCAGGGCATGTGGCCTGGGGAGGGAAACATGTTGTCAGGGCTGATCAGGGATGGGCCACGGGACTGAAGAGCTTAGGCAGCGCTGAGTGTCCACTGGCAATAATAACA
>NW_017729008.1:15575601-15588400 GCF_001723915.1 Gavialis gangeticus | reverse complement strand
GGGGGCGGCGGGGGGCGGGGGGGGGGGGGGGGGGGGGGGGGGGGGGTCGAGCTGCATCCACTCCCTGCATGACTCTGTCCGTGGAACTGCACCCATTACAGGGGCATGCAGGCAGAAGATAGCGGCTCTACCCTGGGCCTGGGCCCTGCACTGTCCCTGCCCCATGATCCCAGCCTCGCCCACCCATCCTGCTCCTGAACACTGCTCCACACTCCCCTCAGCCCCAGGCCGCATAGGGAGTTTTGGTAAGCTGTTGCACATGCTAGCCCCACAGTGAAGCAACCTTGTGCCCCAGCCAGCCCCTCCACAGCCTGTTGAGCCAGGTCAGAGGAGCTGCCCCCTGCCAGCTAGAACTGCTTTGCCCTGGCTCAACATGCTACAATCCCAGGCACACATGGAAACGGTGCACCTGGGAGAAAAATTCTGGCATGAACTGCACCAGAATTTCTTATCCGTCCGGGCATTCCAATTGCATGTGTAGATGCACCCACCTCCTATGAAACAGTGGACGTGTCTACACAAGACGCTAAATGCTCAGTAGACATTCTCCTGTTCGTTACTGCAGCAGGCAAAAACCATGCTAATGTGTGGTAGAATTAGTCTACTGCGCATTAGTGTTACAAAAAAACTGCACAGTAGTGCTGATTATGGCACATTACGTTTATTACCTATATTACAGGTACTAAACTTAATGCACCATAATTACAGTGCTTGAATGTGCATGTAGACACATTAAGCTGTCAGTACTGAAAATGAGTAACTTTATAGAAGAAGTAGGACAAGAAAAATGGAGGTTCTGTCAGTTGAGCAGGGGGCAATTGGCACTTTGGCACCCAATAGTACAAGAGGCATTTTTTGTACAAAAGCAGCAGCTGAAGTGTTTCATGCTGGGAAGGGAGATTTCTCTTTCAACCTTCTCAGGAGGGAGGAAAGTGGCAATTCAGTAGAAGGAAGCTGAAATCATTTTTCATCACCTATAAACACCTGACACCAACAAAATATCAAAATATCTATCACAGTATCTAGTAACAGGTACATAAAATTAGATTTTCTTCCTACCAAACTAATTTAACCATGTTAACTTTTAAACCAATAACACTGAGAATCCAAGTCAATTTCATTTGGAATAAATGGAAGCAGCTCAGACTCTCAAGCTCTTTTCTCAAGCTGCCTACAGACTCAGGCAGATAGCACTACGCCTGATCACAGACTTATTTACACTCAAATATTAGCTTGTAAGATAATTTTATTTTCTCCCCATGAAAGCTAGATTCTAGTGCCAAAAACTGTGCTCCAGTTTTCAAATGTGTAATTTCCACATATGCTGTCCAAGTGTGGAACTCTTAAACCAGGACTTGTCTTCCACCATCTATTCAGCTGCCAGTCTAAGACAAAATTCAAGGAAAAAAAATTATCTTTGCAATGCAATCCGAAGGACACCACACTAAAGAAACAGAACAGCAGCATATTTACATTATAGAGACTGCAAATAGATGTCACCTTTATGCTGCCATAAAAATATTTATGGCAGCACAAAACCAAAGGGAACAGATATCTTAGCCCTTTACTGCACCACAATTGCCCAAATCTGTAAGCACAATGATTTCTAGTCATACTTTGTGCCACCTTTTCATGACATCTTTTTGCTTGTGGCAGGAGAGCACGGAAAGCCTAAGACTGCCTACACTCTGCAAGCTGCCTCAGGCAGGCACTCCTGGGGCTTCAGAGGCGCATTCCCGTGCACCCCAGAAGTCACCCTGCAAGGAATTTCAGGGGCAGGCATATGCAAGTGCAGAGAGGAGGACCCCCTGGGATGCATTTCCTGGGCCATGTGTTTGTCACTACCACACCTCAGGAACCTCTCTGCAGGAACACATCTCAGAAGAGCTGATCCTGCCCCAAACACAATGTCTGTTTTTACCCAGACAGACACAGGTGTAAATGACTACCTTTAAATACGTTGATAAAGATGGAAATTACAAGAGGAATGCATGGGGTACTGGGCAGAGAAAACAAGAAGGAACCCATATTGCTTATAAAAATGGCTCAAATGTTCTATTCATTGCACCTGAACCAAGTATCCAGACACAATATCTTTCTCTTTCCCATACTCTCCGAAATCTATTTTGTGCTAATGGAATATGTTGAAATCTATTACAAAAAGTTTTCCAAAGGCTGAGATGGGAACTGCCTTGCCTCAAACTTCAGGTTACTGGGTGATAAGCAGGGGTCCAGGTTTTCTGTTTGCTGTGGAAAAATGTGGATTTTCTCTTTTAAAGGAGAAAAATATGGGAGACCAGAGGTTTCATCTTGCAGGCTAGAAGAGTTCCAGTTTGCAAGGGCCTGCTTGAGGCTGGGGGGAGCATGAGGGCAATCACAGGCACGGGGTGCCATGTGTTGGGCGCATACCACGCTGCCTAGCTGTGTGCAAAGAGCAGCTTCCACAAGCTCCCTGAAGGTAAGTCTATGGGGAGGGGCACAGATGAGGCATGGGGAGGTGGAAGAGGAACTGGGCAACGTGTCATGGCATTATGGGTGCAACAAATGCCCCCCAGATTTCAGCACCCACAGCAGGGATAAGGTTGCAGCCTAGCTGGAACGGCACTGGCAGGAGCCACCTCTGTGGTCCAGCAGACAGGACCCAGTGCAGGAGGGCAGACCAGCCACGCTTCAAACAGCACGAGGAGTAACAGACTGGGAAGCGCTGCCCTCACCTCTTCCCACTGCCAACCACACATGTGCTAGGCTGCAGCTC
The DNA here is from genome assembly GCF_001723915.1 of Gavialis gangeticus. Lineage (NCBI taxonomy): Eukaryota > Metazoa > Chordata > Crocodylia > Gavialidae > Gavialis > Gavialis gangeticus. Next base: position 15,585,645 of record NW_017729008.1, on the reverse strand, counting down.
TACCCTGGTGGGGAGGTGAGGTGCACAAGCAGCTGACAGCAAGAGGTGAGGGCAGCATGAACTCCTCCTTCCATTACTCTTCATGTTGCTGGCAGCACAGGAGTGAGGGGCACCAGCAGGACTGGGGAATGAGAGCTGCAGATTAGGAGGGGCACCAGCAGAGGTGGGGGGTGTTGCAGATCATGAGTGAAGGGTACCAGCAGGGTTGGTGGGGCTGTGGCTTGGGAGTGAGGGGCACTGGCACATCAGGACTGCTCAACACAAGAAAGCAGCGGGGAGGAACAGCTGCAGCTGAACCTGCATCCTGGTGAGCAAACGGAGTAGACAGAGCTCTGATTTTCTATGATAAAAAACCCAAAATCAAATGCCAAAATTTAGGTTTTAGAATTTATTCTATTAAAAATTGTATATATAAGCGGTGCTTCATTTTAATTGTGGGAAAATATGGATTTTGGGGGTTTAAATCAGAGGATTCTGGATTTTTAAACAGGGAAAACCAGGAACCCTGGTGATCGAGAGGTACACAAAGCAGTTGTCTTGCTCTTTAACTATTCTTGTATAGTTTTTTTAATTTTAATTTGACCATAAGGTTGTTGGGTTTTTTTCATTTAAACACAGCATTCAGGAGAATTCAAAGATTTTTGAAGAGAGGCTTTAATTTGACTGCCAACTAACTAGTACCATTAATTGGACTGGTAGCTAAAAAACTATATAAATTTGTTGTGAATTAAGTCATTCACTTTTGTTTTTCTTTTCTTTGCAACTTTCTCCTCCTCAGACACCCTGCCCTCTCCAAAAACACTCCCCATCTGGGATTTGTTGCTCCTTCTGTTCCACCATCTGGGATTTTGGGATGATATTCACTTCCCCCATTCTTTCTAGAATTTTGGGGTCCTATCTTTTCTGGCATGTGTCTACACTCCTGCCACATCCACTCTGCCCTCTCAAGATGATATTGATGTTACCACTCCTGAATACAATTAGAGAAGGAGCAGCAGTACCAGAACGACAAAGAAAAAAACTATTTTGCTTCACTAATGACTACTTTTTAGGCCATAGTAGAAAGGGTCACCTTCCTTATATTTTGATAATTTATACATTATATATCCAGACCCCCAAGCATGTGAACAAAATTTAACAAAGCATGCAAATTGGTTCCAGGGTCTAAATCTAGTTTTACCATCCACTGACCCACATTTTCCAGATGCAGCCTAGGAGAATAGATAAATATTGCCATGTAAAAAATAAGTAGCAAACTTAGCAAACCCAAGGAGGAAACTAAGTTCCAGAACTGAGCGCTCTTACTGAAAATTCCCAATCACTTCCAACCTTTTCCCATTTACTCTAGGGGACTGTCAGTTCAATTGCACTGGATGATCTTGACAGCTAAGACATAAAAGACAGATAATGCCTGTGATATTCTGTAGCAAAACCAGTTATGACTTCATAGGTCAAAAACAACATTTTATATGGCATTTATAAACTAATTATATCTTAATACCGATCAGAGTGCATGGGTGTAAGAGGCTCTCAACAAACATTTCTGCTCAGTAAGCAAGCAACTGCATTCTACACTCACAGAAGTTTTCCAGATAGTCTTGATGTTCAGAACGTACTGCAGTATCCCAATCTGGAAGCAACAAAAAGGCATGGATTGCTGTAGTAAGGACCACATCCCTACCCAGACATAGGTAGTTAAGAATATTATCTGTACCTCTAACAAGGAATCAAAACGCCCAATAAAGCTCTTATCATGAACCCATTATATTTTGAGGTGCTCATGGAATGTCATGCATATTTTCTTGAGTTTGTTTTACTGATATGGCATGTGTAGTCTCTAAGTATTGGTAGCATCAAGCTGTTTTTAGCCTTATTATTATGTGTGCAAGAATTGTGATATTTTATATAAAATGTAATTTTGATACACCCTTATGTTTTGGCCAAGACTGTTTAGTAGGGCAATGATTAACTTAAGCATTTCTCACACTTGAGGATGCTAATCACTAAAAATCAGCATCTGCCACGAGTATGTTTACTCATTAAACCAACCCTTTGAGGACCTGGTCTGAGGCACTTGAGCCAGGCCCTTCCAGACAATCATGAATTTATATTTTAGAAGAAAAAACCTGTAAGAATAACACCTGAGAAAAGACTATTCAGGGAAGGATATGTCTCACTGTAATGAAATTAAGTGAGAGGCAGTATCTTCAGGATAATGGATTAGTAGTCTTTATATCTGAAAGGATGTAAATATTCTCCTAGCTACAATTAGATCAGGAAAGCCTTCTGGTTTGGTAAACAGATAAACTCCTGTGGGGGGCAGAAGTTATATACATAGTGTACTCCCAAGAATCCAGTGAATGATTATGTAAGTGGCCAGGTAAGAAACCATATTTAAGCTTTGCCTTAAGAGCAAGTGTTTGTCTTCAGCTTGTTCCTAGGCATTGGGAATGACTTTAGGCCCTTAGCCAGGGGGCTGAGTGAAACTGGTTGACAGGAGAAATTGAAGCTCCAGCAGGAAGGTCAGCGGTAAGAGCTGCTTTCTAACCTGTTGAGATGGGTAGAAGCTGCATTCATAGGTTTAAGATGCAGGGTAAATTCAGATTATTGTTCTGATATTGTTTTTTTATACTTATATCTCTATATCTTAATATATGGCAACTTATTTCTTATGTTTGATAATATTTGTTATAATAATTCCTTTTATTCCCTTCTATAGCTTGCTACTGTCAGTGTGCCATTTCAGAGTGTTTCACCACACAGGCAGGCCTCTTCCAAGGAAAGGGGGATCTATTATTCCTGAGCACATTACCAGACAAAGGTGTGATTCTTCTTGCTGGCAAAACCCCTCAGCTAAGAATTGGCAAGACCTAGGTGAGGTAGGCAAAACTGAAGCACCATTAGTCAGGGAGCTAGGCAAAACTGAAGCACCTTTGGAGTATCTCCATCAGTTCTCAGTGGCCAAGCAGCAGAAGGCAGAGAAGCAGAAGGTTTGGGGATAAGGTTCATCCCTAAAAAGGTATCAGAACACCCCAAGAGTCTCTCTCAAAAGTGCACCTGACCAAATCCAGGGTTGAGGTGCATTACAGCCCTCTAGTCACAAACTGGAGCAGTAAAAGGCAGACATACTCTCTCAAGTATGGAAACCTCTATCAGTTCCACCATTCCTTCCACTTCAATTTAAGATACCAGTATAACTTCAGAATAAATGTATCATCTAAATGTAGCCTTGCATAGATATTGAGCAAGATGATAAACTATTTTATAATGTCCAAAAAAGAACATAAAAAGGAACAGAACTGCACCATCACGTAGCTTCACATAATCCTTTAAAAGGAAGGGTGACAGAACAGAGCTCTGCCATACTGCATGCAGGGCCAGATTAACTTTTTCATGGGCCCTAAGCAAACAAACTCATGGGACCTGGGCCAGTTGAGACCCCACCTCCCCATGGGTGGCAGCACTGGGATGGGGAGCGGAGCTCGGTGCCACCGCTAGGAAACAGCCATGGTGATGCCAGTGGAAGGGAGGGGAAGGGAAAGGAAAGGAGGCAGATGGACCCATTCATGCTGCTGCCATGAGGGAAGGACCAGGTCTCCCCGCAGCTCAGGACCCTAGGTATATGCCTAGTTTGCTTGTGTGTTAATCCGGCCCTGACTGCACGGGATACAAAAGAACACTATTATAAGCCTTTAAAGGGACCCCTGCACAGTGGGGTCCTTACACATTTATAGCAAAGGTTCTTAGCCTTTTTAGACTCAAAGCACCCCTTGGTAAAAGAATCACTTAAGTTTTCACTCATTTTTTTATTACAGAAAAACAATAAAGCAAGTCTTCTGTTGTAAAGTACTCCAAAGACGACAACAGGGCAGAATCTTTTCAACACTATGGATTCCTTTTTAAAATTTCTGGGTTTATCCTGTGAATCATGAGCAGGCGCTGGCACATCTACCAGCGCTAAGAGTGCACAGCACCCCTAAAACAATCTCATAGGACCTTCACTGAGAACCATTGCTTTAGATACATTTATACAATATATAATACAACAGCTATTATCTAATGTTGAAGAGGGTACAGCAAATGAGAGGGGGAAAAGTGAGGCATCAGAAATCACCTCAGCTCCTCATACCCATTAGGTTGGAGGGGTTAGCTCAAGGAAATTTTACCTTTTTCTACCATGTTTTAAGTAGACCAGTGTAATAGATAGGGCAATGGATTCTGGCCATCTAAACTCTATTCCAGCTTATTTTCCTTTTCAAATATTGCTGTCTTGTCTGCATAAGGCTGTTTCAATGCAAGGCAATGTGTTGATATAGGGTGCAGACAGACATAACATTTAAACCACTTTAAATGGGGTTTAAACCACAAGCCCTCCACTTATGGCTGGAACCAGGTGTTCTCGTCATGAGTCCTAGAAACCTCCAAAAATGTATATGCAGATGAGGCACACGGAAACCTAGTCCAGCTCTACCTCATGGATGGTGGGGCCACACTAATCATATGTGGGAGACAGAAAGGGGCAACAGAGGATTTCTGGATGAACTGTTTGGGGCCTTCTTTGGTGATGTTTGCCAGACACTTAACGATAGTGAAGAAACAGAAATAATTGGAAACGGGAAATAAAGGCAAAGCTCAGCTGCAGGGAGTGAAGAAGTGGAAGTCAAAATATATTCAATGTGGTGGCTCACCATGACTAGAAAGAGTCAGCACACAGGAATGAGCTCACTGGGTACTACCATATATCTTATTCAGATAGGCTGCATTAATCTATCCTTGCGGTAGGTTCCCATCAGCATGTTTACTCCATATGGGCCATTTATTTTATAGTCATGCTTGGTGTTGGCTAAATTTAATCAACTTCATAGTCGGTTTTCATTACTGAGCACATGCTGCTTTTGGCAGCAACTTAATGGTAGACAATATATTTAATGATATTTCCTTGTATGCAAATGTAAGATGAGGGGCTTTTCTCCCCAATGCTGAACAATGGGGAAGGGGGGCAGGGCCACACCTCATTTTCTATTCAAGTAAATATGGCAATCCTCAAAACTTGTGTTTATTTTTTAAACATCTAGGTTAAATAATTGCAAGGTGTTCTCACTCAGGGATAAACCAGAGGATCATTTCTGAATTCTAAGGGTATGCCTACCTAGCACAGGATAGTGCAGTGTACAGGCATGCAAGCTCACTTCCCTGGATGCAGCACTGCATTGACATGAAATTTTGCTCTTGGTTTGGGAAATAGCAGACAGAGTGATTTCATGTATCACCACCCAGCACTGTCCTGAGCCCAGCAGGCAAACTGTCAGAGGCTCTGTAGTGAATTAGTGCAGAATACAGCATCCATATAACTAAGAGAATTTTCTAAAAAAAGTATGCACAATATTTATAATTGCCATTTTTTTCAATGTATATGATTATTTTAGTTGTAATTTAAGATTCTGGTTTTACTCTATAAAGCCCTAACAATTTGGGTCAGGTTATTTCACAGTCTGACTTTTTCCTTATGTAGTAACAGTCAAGAATGTCTAGAACACAAGCTTACAGCACTTATGTTGGAAAAGTCTGGTTATTTTGCTAGAGTTTTATGACAAAAGGACAAGGAATGAATAGAGAATTTAAGTTTAACAGAATGGACAACGATATCCATTTTAAAATATATTTTTTAATAAAACATGAATCTGGAGCTGGGGAGGAGTGCATCTTAAACAAAACTTTTAAATTGAAAACGAGATTTTTTTTTAAATTTCTAGTTAAGCAGAAAGCCATTGTTTCATCAAAAAATATGACTAGAAATTTTCAACAAGCCCTACACATGTTTGGTTTTGAGGATTTAGTGTTTCTGAAATACACTGAGAAAAAATAAATTATATAATTTCAAATGTCACATCTGGTGCATAGTTATTGTCCTGTTGTTTGTTCCTGCTAGAAGTTACTGTTCAATTAGAGCAAGGGTGCTCAGCCCCCAGACCACAGGTCAAATGTGGCATGCCTTCCCCCACACCCTCCCACCCAGGGCTGGGTTGGGTCACACCCCTCTCCCCCATGGGGCTGGATCGAGACCCCTCCCTCCCCCTCTTCCTCTGGGGCCAAGTCGCATTGCTCCCTGCTCCCCTCCATGGAGCCAGGTGAAGCCTCCTTCCCCCTCTGTGAGGCCAGGATCAGGCTGGCTTTCCCCACATCATCTGGCCAGATGGTGGCCACCTGCCAGCCTCAGGCACTGGATCAGAACCACCATCTGGCCTGCAGTTGGACCAGGCACTGCCCATCCAGCCTGCAGGGGAAAGGTTGAGTATCACTGTATTAGAAAATAAAATTGGGAAACTGCTAATTTAATTTTTCATAGATGTTGGATGCTAGAAAGCATACTCCTACTTACTCTTCTGAAGGCCAAAAGCAATATGGACAAATCTATTAAAATACACCATAACCCCCAATCTTCCATGTTGAGAAGACTGTAACCAGTTGAGTCTATTGCTAAGAAAAATACATCAAAAAAGCAAGCTGAGCTATTAGCTAAAACAGAACATAAAATACACATCATAGGTAAATCTTCAAATCACACACCATTATAATGTTATGATTCTGTAAAATCTCTTTTCAGGTTTTTAATTTGTTTAAATACTGATAAAAATATAAGCATTTAAGTAATTCGTAAATTTTTTTACTTCATTTTCTTAAGACCATCCTGGCTTATTGCTTCATAAGGCAAACACAAATTTAGGCTAACGTATACAGTAGAATTACCAGTTTTTGAAAAATGTAATGTGGATTCATCCAAACTACCTGAGCCAGATATATGCTTTCTCCTCAAAGATTAAGAGATTAGCTCTGAAAAAGCCTTGCATATGATCTGATTCCGCCTCTCCCCACCTATTCTAAATTTTTATATTTTAATTATCACCACAGTACCTGAGCACTAACATGCTATTCATTGTTACCTCTTAACTAACTTATCTCCTTTCCTTAAAAAATAGCTAAAAAATAGATAGGCTATATTTCAAACTGTAAGAACACAACTGTTATGGTAGAAAGTACATTATTGGTCCAAGACAATTCCAAGTCATTTTTTTTTTCTCTAAAGCTGTATCTGAGTTAGTGGCAAATTTTAAAATAGTGTATGTAAATAATGTCTTGGAACAAAAAAGAATCACCATTCTAACTACTTTGTAATCAAGTTCCTTGAGGTAAAAACCTTGGTTTTACATATACTAACAGAAGCCACTAAAGGTTTTTCTGCATGGTAGACTAATTTGTAAAGTTATATTGTAAGTAGTTGGGGAAACAGAAGATTTCACTTAATTTTAGCTAGGTGTCTTCTGCACATTGAAGAGGGCATCTAGCCAAAAAGACTGTCCACAAAATTATTTCTGTAATTTAATTCAGATTTCAATGAAATGTTTAAGTAACTGAAATTATTTCTATTTTTCATGAAAATTTCTGGATAGTATCATTTAAAACAATACATGTAAATGAAACATTCTGTATTGAACTCAGCAAAAATAGAAGCAAAAACATAATGACTTTTTTTAATTAAGAGAATACTGTCAAGGCCTCTACATCTCGAATGAGTTATAATTTGGAACTGCAGGCACAAACAAGCATGCAGTTCAAGCATGCAATTGCATGTCTCAACATCCTTTTTTGCCTCTGCTCTGTTCTTCTAAGCATAGGATACTGACTTCTAAGAAAAGCTATATGCAACTCAGCAATGCAATGGCTGGGGAGGAGGAAACCAGAGGAAAAAAAAATGTAAAAAAAATTCTGTTACTAGGCTTGAGATAAATTATTAAAGGGTCCTAACAAAAAGGTTTATTAGCTTACAAATGTAAGAAAGGAAAAAAATAGGGTACCAGAAAAAAATTCCTGACAGTGAGATACCAGATTGTGGAATAATTTCCACAGGCAAGAGGGTGGGAAAAGTGTGATGGAAACCACCTTAATTGGGATGTATACAGTCTGGACAAAAAGACATACTGCATAGAAGATATGCTGTGGGGTTCAGTTTTACAGTTGGATTAAATATAATACATAGGTTTTACCTACATTTCACAGGGCACTTCAGTTCTGCAAGTGCTCTGTGCTTCTTGAATTCTGAGACTAATTGCTCCCATGCCTCTGAGTTTCCTTCTCCATGCCCCTTCCCTCCTCTCTTCTTCCCCCTTTCTATCCCACTCTTCAGCGACCTTCTGAGCAACTATTTATTGTCCTTGTATGAACAGTTAACTAGAAACAGGTACTTGTTCAGCACAGACATTGTGACATCACAGGTGGAAACCCTCCCCACCTCTTCTCCCCCCTCACCCCACACCTTTTAAATGCAGTGGTGGCATTTAGAGGTGCACCAATACACTGTTCTCATATCCAATTAGCACCGATATAAGGAAAATTGACTGTATTGGCAATCGGCTTTTTTTGGCCAATAACGCCACTGACAAATGCCCTGTGCATGCGCACAGATGCGGCACAGCACACAAGCAGCCAGGAGTGCAGTCCGGAAGCATGGAGAGCACCCAGGTCCAGCTGGTAAGTCTGTTCTGAGAGAAAGGGTGTGAGGGGGGCAGATCAAGGACCCCACACTGTGGGAGGGAGCAGGGGTGGAGCAGAGCCCAGGACAGAGCCATGAGTGGCTCGTCAGGGAGGCGTGGGGTGGGGGGGCAGCTCCTGCCACTGCATGCACCCCAGGAAGACATGGGGGCCATGTGGAGCAAGAGCGGGCTGCAGCCGGGGCCGTGCTGAGCTCCTCCCAGTGGGGGTGGGGGTGGGGATTGAGCTGGGATGTGCATGGTGTTAGGTGGCGGTGGCGCTGGGAGGTAGACTACGGGGGGGAAGGGGCTATGGGAAATTTTGGGCTGGCTGCAGCCCCCTCCATAGCCTCAGCTCCCAGCGTCACCACCCCCCCACCCTGAGCGCAGCCCGGCCCAGCCCCTTGCTGGGAAGAGCTTGGCACCACCCCAACCCATGTGCAGATCCAAGTCACATGCCCCCCATGCCCTCCTGGGATATGCGCAGCAGCGGGAGCCACCCTCCCCATGCACCCCAGACAAGCTGTTGGCAGCTCTGTCCCCCACTCCACCTTGGCTGTGCAGTGCCTGCCCCTGCCCCAGCTCCACTCCCTCCCTCATCACAGGGGCCTCGAACTACCTCCCCACATGCCCCTTCCCCCACAACAGACTTACCAGCCAGACGCCACTCTCCACGATGCCCAGCTGCATATCTGAATCCGATCAGTATTGGCTGATAGGGCTCGTTAAAAATCAACTATCAGTACCCGCCCAAAAATTCTCTATACGTGTACCCCTAGCGGCATTAAATAGTAAATCTCTCCCCACTTCATCATCTCATCTCCTACATTATAAAAAGGGTTTTTTGGCTGAGTAATAGTGTTACAGTTAATTCACTCAGCTCCACTGTTTTACTTCCTTTCTACCCTGAATTCTTCCTCAATTAATAATGCTAATGATTAAAATTGAGTCAGCAAGTGATGTCAAATGAGCATGTCCACACACATCCAATCCCTTCTCCAAGCACTATGAAGTTGGGATTCTTGTACATTCCAACGCCTTCCTGATTATAAAGACAAAGCAAAGACTATTTCCTGCTGATAAAATGCCTATTAAAAATGCAGCCCTCGTTTTGGCAACTGGTGAGATCTGATTGTGAAAATCTTTTTAAATGGTTCATTTTAAACAATGCAAAATGTCTGGCAGCATATCTACAGTGACAATGACATCTTCAGGAAAAATTACTAGGGGTTCACCGATAAAAATCATTCTGGCCAATACCAATAGTTCAGGATTAACCAGCCATATCAGCCAATACCTACCCAAGAACTGATGTTTAGTAATAGTGCAAGGCACTTTAAGCTACTGACATATATAAACCTTTTGTTTATTTGTTTTGCATTAACAAGTGCACACACACACACACACACACACGTGCACGCCTACTGCCTGCTCCAGCCTTCAATGAGGAAAGTGGTGGCCACCTTATTCCCATACATGATGCCCCCTCACCAATGGCTCCTACCCACAGCCCTGCTCC
>NW_017729008.1:15553711-15570601 GCF_001723915.1 Gavialis gangeticus | reverse complement strand
CATTCTGGCCAATACCAATAGTTCAGGATTAACCAGCCATATCAGCCAATACCTACCCAAGAACTGATGTTTAGTAATAGTGCAAGGCACTTTAAGCTACTGACATATATAAACCTTTTGTTTATTTGTTTTGCATTAACAAGTGCACACACACACACACACACACACGTGCACGCCTACTGCCTGCTCCAGCCTTCAATGAGGAAAGTGGTGGCCACCTTATTCCCATACATGATGCCCCCTCACCAATGGCTCCTACCCACAGCCCTGCTCCCCGTGCAGCCCGTGCTGCTGTCCTGGGCAGGCAGCGTGGACCCTCATGTGGACAGTGGCACTGGGTGCATTTGGAGCCTCAGAGCACAGCACTGCCTCAAAGCCAGTGGGCCCTGCACAGCTGAGCTCATGAAGCCACTGGGGAGAAGCCACTTTTGTAAAGGAGCCCAACATCTGGTGGAGCGGGATGTCCCTCCACCAGGCATTGGTGCCTTACCCTGCCCACATATAGCCCGTCTCTGTGGAAGCCCTGGCACTCAGGCCCCTGTTGCGCATGCAGCATCACCACAGCAGTGGCAGCAGCAGGAGCCAGTAATGGTCATTTTATTGTTGAGTGCGGCACCCTGCAGCTGATCCCTGGCACCCCTGCCACCTCCCACTGCTTGCTGGGACCTGTAGTTTGCCATGGGCTCAGACCAGCAGTAGCATATGGGGCCCAGACTACACTTGCCAGTGTTTTCTGGACATGTGGTCATAATTTATTGGCTACAATGACCAAAAAAGCCAGTAGTCAATAATGTCATTTCTTTTTTTATTGGTGCCAATCTGATAGCCAACTGATACACTGGTGCCCCCATAAAAATTACCACAAAATCTAAAGGGTTTCTGTAAACATACTAAAACACAGATAGCCCCAAAGCCATCAAAAACAAAGAAATGCAAAGTAATGGCAAGTTCCCCATTTTCTATGTTCCACATTAGAAGGAAAACAAGAAAACTTTGGTTCCTAATGAATAGCACTTCATTTTTTAAAAAGTAGAAGCAAAACTCTATTTGCAGAACAAAGTGAGGAAAAATTGAACATCTTGTAGCAGAGCACTAAAGTGACATTTGTATTAGTCACAATTTCTCCCATTACCCTAGCTCATAATATATCTGCATTTCCAGTCAAATAATAATATAATGCTGGCACACAAATTATTCAAGTCAAAACAGGACTATAACTCTAGTCTAGGCAATGGCCAAGTGTAACCATTCTGACTCCCTCTACTTTGTAGGCAGTATGCTCTAAAGATTTTATTTATGCATGTTTTTAAATGTTCTATTTAACCAAGATTCCTCAATGTTGGATAAACAGATAAAAAAAAAAAAATCTTACTGCGTTTATCACCAGTAATGAAATACAATATGAAAAAGAGATATCCGAATCAAGAAAAATGTTAGCTCTTCAAATATTAAATGTATATTTAAGAATACCAAAACATTACTTGAGATAAGCGGTACCTGTGTATCCACCTGCGTATCATGTTACCTCTAATTCTCTCAAAAATGAGGGAAGGGAAAAAGGGTTCTGAAGGAGAGTAAAGAGGACTCAGCATGGAAGCAAAACAGAAAACAGGAGTTATTACACAGGAGCAAAAAAAACAAGTTACTTTGGTGAGGAGATGAGAGAAAGACTGGCAGTGCTGAAAGGTAAGCTTGGATCCTCTGGAAAAACAAAGAAAGAATGGAAGCCTCGACTAGAAAGAGGACACAAGAATAAACCTTCCAAGGGATGAGATAAGGAGGGTATAGAACATGCTAGCCAACTGCCCATCAAGAATGATGGGGAGACAGGTGGGGACAGAGCCCCATGTCCATCTCCCCCCCCCAGCCCACTCCCCGCTTTCCCACCACGATGGTGTGGGGAGGGGAGGAGCAGGCCTGGGCCGAATGTGGCCACCCACATTGCAGAACTTGGCCCAAGGGTGGGTAGAAGCCAGCCCGCTCCTCCCCAGTCTCCGTGTCAGGCCTGCTCCTCTCCCCCCACCACCACGTCAGCCCTGCAAGCAGTGGTGATGACTGAAGGGGGGAAGGGGTGGGCTCGGGCCAGCGCTGGTGGCCTCCCCCCTGCAGCATTCTGACCCCACTCACCCCAACCACCACCTCCAAGGAGCTGGGGGGCAGGGCAGTGAGAGGCGGACTCTGGTGGCCTCACCCCCCCCACTCCAACATCACCACCTGCAGGAGGCAGGGCAGGGGGGACCAGACCTCACCCCCTGTTCAGTCTGCTTCATTGCTTCTGCCTCCAGGGAGCCGGGGGGGGGGGGCGCAAGGCCAGCCCCCCCCCCTCTGTCCCCGCCATTATGGCAGCACTCCACCACACCACCATCTCCTGTCCCAAAGCTGTTTTCACACTCTGATTGGTTGTTTCAGTCAGCCAATCAGAGTGCTAATAAAGTGTTACGGACAGGCAGACAGACAGAAAAATTAAGGCTTTTATAGTATTAGAATTCTGACAGTTGGAACAGAGAGAGGAAGCACGTTCAAAGAACATACAGGCTTAGACTTTTTTTATGCATCTTGGCACATGTAATAGTGTTTTCCAATAAAAAGTTTTCTTAATATTTTGCGGTAGAAGATTCCAGAAAAGGACTTGTGAATGAAATAGCAGAATGACATCATAAATTAGAAAGCAACCCTGAACAATTCAGAGGGGAATGAAATTTTATTCCATCATTTAAAATCTCATTTGTTTTTTTGCTGGCTTTTTTTTTAAATACCTTTAACTACAACTCTTGGGAGACAAACTCTCTTTGTTAACAATTCAAACACTCCCACCTCTTCAATTAAGGCTGGAAAAATTCCCAGTTAGCATGCAAGTCATCAAATCAGTCCTCCAACAAGAAAAATAAGGAAAAAAAAGCGTAATTCCTGATACTCCTAAGAGAAAATAAAAAGGGAAGAGTGCCTGTAGAGTATAAAACCTTCAAGCTTCCTTTATCCCCCAAGGAACCAATAAAATCCTTATTTTCTTCTTTTGCTGGTAGATATTTTAGAAAGCAGCAGCAAATAGGGACAGCAAAGCAAGCAAGAGAACACGGACAATAAACAGGACAGTTTGCAAGGTGGGAGCAAGAGGAAGAAGAGGAGCCAGAGACCTGGCATGAGATCCTGCTCCTAGAAGTAAATGAGCCAGGGCCATTTGGGTGTTTGACTTTGAGAGTGTTTGGTTGGTTGGCTGGGTGTCTGGGCATGTGCTCTGAGGACATGGGAGTGCTGCTACCTGAGTGATTGCCGCCTATGTCTGACAAAATCCTTAACAAGGGGCAGAGCCAGTCCAGGCCCAGGAAAGCATAAAAGGAGACTGCCTGAGGAACAGGGACAGCAAACATGACAATCAATTTGCCCCCCACCCCTTCCTCTCTTTGACCTGAAGCATTAAAGTAAGTTCTTTCTGTAAAAGAGTATATAGCTAAAAATTAGCTGTTAGATTAATGCTTAAATCTAGAAAACTTGTCTGGAAACACTCTCTCCTTCACTGTAAGCCTGGTGAAATGAAGCAGGTTAGCACAGAAAAGGGAACCTTTCAGAACCAAGGAGCAATGAACAGGCCAGCTTACAAGAGAGTTTGCTAGGGAAGGTGTGCTTGGAAAGAGGGGCAGAAAGAGGTAGGCAGCAGATTTAAGAGACCAAGAGATGGCTGGAGGACACTACAATGCCAGAACCACTGTCACTATGAGCTCTTCCTCTGCTTGTGCCTGTGAGGTATCTGTCCAGGCAGGACTGCTCACCATCAAGGCTTTGACCCACATCCTGGTCCTGCTGTGGGGACTGAAGCTTGCAGATTCCTTCCAGTGATAGCCAGATGCAAGAGGGCCAGCAACGTGAGCAGTACCTCCTGGTGGCATCCCGCAGGGAACAGGTATGAGAAGTACAGGAGGAGGTGTCAAAACTCTGAAGCAACCTCAGCCTAAAGAAGTGCATCAGTTCCATGCTGAAGGAGACCTGTAGGACTGCAGAGGAAGGACTGCCAGAGACAGCACTGAAGGAAGAGGGCATGGACTCCAGGAAGGTGGAAGCTGGAGAACAGATATGGAGCCCTTGCAACAAAGGAGTACATTCTGTCAGTGGAAGAGCCCAGGCCAAGCCTCCCCAAGGTTGGGAAGATCAAAACCACTGCCACAAAGAGGAAGCAATGGGGACTGGTAGTTGGCAACTCCCTTCTACTAAAGACTGAGACATCCATCTCCTGGCGTGACCTGTTGTCTCAGGAGGTCTGCTGCTTGCCCAGAGTCTGGATCCAAAATATCACAGAAATATCCAGCCCTCTAACTATTATCCCATGCTGCACATTCATGTGGAACCAATGATACCGCAAGAGGGGACCCAAAGCAGATTTTAAAAAAATGACTACAGGGTTCTGGGTGTAAGGGTGAAAGGGATGGGCTCAGATGGTGTTTTCCTTTATCCTTCTGGTCAAGAGAAAGAGCCTGCCAGGAGCAGATATCCTGTAGATCAATGCATATCTGCACAGACAGTGTCACCAACATGGTTTTGGCTTCTTTGACTGCAGGTTGTTGTTCCAAAAAGGACTGCTAGGGAGAGACATCTGACAGAGAGGGAAGAGCATCTTCACAGACAGGTTCACTAACCTAGTGAGGATGGCTTTAAATTAGGCTTGCCCCCTGGGGGATGGAGACCAAAGCCCTGATGTAAATAGGGAAGCAGGTAACCTGGAAGCACAAGCAGGAGGTGGCAACAGGGGAGACCTTCTCATTCTTTCTGAGAAAGTAGCACAATCGGCTCATTACCTCTACCTCAGAGGTCTGCACATGAATGCATGGAGCCTGGGAAACAAGCAGGAAGAATTGAAAGCCCTTGCACAATCATGGAACTATGATGTCATTGAAATAACAGAGACTTGGTGGGATAGCTTGCATATCCGGAACACTGTCACAGATGAGACCAAACTGTTCAGAAAGGGCAGACAGGGGAGAAGAGGAGAAAGAGTTGCTGATTATGTAAAAGAGCTGTATGATAGCTCACAGCTCTAGTATGGACCTGGAGATAGATCTACTGAAAGTCTGAGTTAGGGTCAGAGAGGAAAGCAACAGGGGTGATGTCATAGTGGGTGTCTGCTATACACCACCAGAACAGGAGGATGAGGCTTTTTTCAAACAGCTAGTGGAAGTTTCCCTGATCACAGGCCCTGGTTCTCATGGGGAACTTCAATCACACTGACGTCTGCTGGGAGGGCAATACAACAATGCACAGGCAATCCAGGAAATTTTTGGAGAGTCTTACGGATAACTTCCTGGTGCAAGTGTTTCAGAGGCCAACCAGGGGCCATGCTCTTCTTGACCTGCTGCTCAAAGAGGGATGAATTGGTGGGGAATGAAGTAGTGGATGGCAACTTGGGCAGCAGCAAACATATGGTGATTCAAATCAGGATCTTGAGGGAAGAAAGGAGAGCAGCACAATAAGAACACTGGACCTCAGGGAAAAAAAAAAGACTTGGACTCACTCCATGGGGATCGGGAAAGGTCCTGGACTACTAGAATAAGGTAAATACAGTGCCCATCTTGAAGAAAGGGAAGAAGGGGATACAGGGAACTATAGATTGGTTAGCCTTATCTCAGTCCTTGGGAAAATCATGGAGCATGTTCTTAAGAAATCCATTTCTAAGCACTTGGAGGAAAAAGTAATTAGGAACAGTCAGTATGGATTCACCCAGGGCAAGTCTTGCCTGACCAACCTGGGGGCCTATAACAAGATGACTGGCTCAGTGGGTCCAAGGAGAGCAGTGGATATGATGTACCTTGAATTCAGCAAGGCTTTTAATATCGTCTCCCACAACATTCTTGCAAGCAAACTAAGGGAGTACAAGTTGAATCAATGGACTGTACAGTGGATAGAAAACTGTCTGAATCATCAGGCTCATAGGGTATTAATCAATGGCTTGATGTCTAGTTGGCAGCCAGTGTCAAGTGAAGTACCCCAGTGGTTGGTCCTGGGGCTGGTTTTTGTCCTATACCTTCATCAACAACCTGGAAGATGAGATGGAGTGCACCTTCAGAAAGTTTGTGGATGATACCACGCTGGGTGAAATAGTAAATATTCTGGACAGTAAGGCTAGGATTTAGAGACCTTAAATTGGAGGACTGGACCAAAAGAAATCTCATAAGGCCCAATAAGGACAAGTGAAAAGTCCTGCACTTAGGACAGAACAATCCCATGCACCACTACAGGCTGGGACTGACTGGTTAAGCAGAAGCTCTGCAGAAAAAGGACCTGGGGGTTACAGTACACATTTAACTGAATATGAGCTAACAGTATGCCCTTGGAAAGAAGGCTAACAACATACTAGCCTGCATTGCCAGTGTTGCCAGCAGCCTGAGGGAAGTCATTATTCCCCCTCTATTTGGCACTGGTGAGGCCACATCTGCAGTACTGTGTCCAGTTTTGGGGGGGCCCCCAATACAGAAAGGATGCAGACAAATTGGAGAGAGTCCAGCAGAGGGCAACAAAAATGGTTAAGGGGCAGGAGCACATAATTTGTGAGGGGAGGCTGAAGGAACTGTGTTTATTTATATAGTCTGGAGAAAAGACGACCAAGGAGGATTTAATATTAGTTTTCAACCACCTGAAGGGTAGTTCCAAAGTGGATGGAGCTAGACTGCTCCAGTCTTCACAGTGTTGACAAGTAACAGAACAAGCAGCAATCATTTCAAGTTGTGGAAAGGGAAGTTCAGGTTAGATATTATAAAAACACTTTCACACTAGAAGGATAGTAAAAGCACTGCAACAGGCTGTCCAGAGAGGTTGTGGAATCCCAATCCTTAGGGACTTTTAAGAGCTGACTAGACAAAGCCTTAGCTAGGATGATATAGTAGGGGATGGTCCTGCTTTGAGCAGAAGGGTGGACTAGATTACCTCCTGAGGTTCCTTCCAACCCTAATTATTCTATGATTCTTCAAGTTTTTGAAGGGATTATTAGATAAGGACAGGAAGAAATGGTATGGTAATATGAAGGAATGGAAATGAGCAAGAAGGGCTAAATTCAGAAGTGATATGGAAGAAGATACAAATGCCTTTTTTTAGATAGAAAATTTTGACTGCTTTACATTCCAAGTGCCATGGAGGTACTTAAACCCACTCTGCCAATGGGTAGAGAAGGAAAAATTCTGTTTACTATGGGATGCACTCAAACTTCAAACTGTACTTTGGTCAGCCTACCCCAGTTTTAAATTAGTATATAAGAAAATCTGTAAGTTTTAAACTGGGGTAAACTGTACAAAGTGCTAGTTGTGTCACTCTGATGTAAATTATCTATACTAGAAGTCTACTCTAGTGCCAATAATGACCAAGACTAGGAAGAAAACAGGAATTAAAGCAGCCGTTTGGTGCATGTCAAACTACAAATTACACTCTGGCATACAGAAATTGCATATAAAGGGCAACTAAGGGCATCTGTACACAGAAGTTTGTTTTTGCAGTGGAGTATCCACTCGCATGTAAAAGTGTCTTGTATCCCAGTTTAAACAATTTTTACACCAATACAGTCAGTCTACTGCAGCAGTGATTCTCAAAACATGTGCCGTGGTGTATTACTGCACACCAAGAGAGGGGCAGAAATGTTCCATAAAAAAAAATGGGCTGGATGAGGGCCCTGCTGAGCCAGTCTTACATGGCTGAATGAGGCCTATGGATCAGATCCAGCCCACAGACCGGCAAGTGAAGTGTGGCACAATTTTCAATCCAGAAAAAAAAACCCTGGGTGTCAGAGGTTTGGGAAGCTATGAGTGCATAAAACCCTGCTCTGACAAGATATCAGTCTCATTACCATGCCTTAATTTTGGCAGATTAAAGATAAGAAAACATAAGGCAATTCAGAGACAAACTATATAGAGAAAAAAAACTAACAAATGATGGGAAGAGACAATGGTACTGATGGAGAAAAATAATAAGTTATAAAAATGAAAAAGGTAATACAATGAGTAAAACGTTACTGAAGAAAAGAAAGAACAGAAAGGTGAATGTTCTAGAGGGATAATAAAATAGTTACAGAAAAACAGGATACAGGGAAAAAAGCAGGATATAGTTCAGTACGTAAGAGATGTACAATATAAGTAAAAAGAAAGCAAATGGAAAGGAAAATAGAGAAGAAAAAAATGCAACCAAGTTACAAAAATAAGAGACATTATGCTAAAATACACAACAGAATGCTTAACAGAATGGGACAAATTAATTACTGGTGTACCTCCAATTAAGGCTGAAGTTCAAAATGGATTGATTTAAATAAAGATTAATTAAATCAGCAATTTAAATCTTCAAGTGGAAACCTCTGTTTAAATCACTGATTATAATCAACTTTTCCATTGGTATTTCAGTTATTTGATAAAGATGCAGTCTCACTACTTAACAGAATAATTAAATATGCAGATTTAATAATACAGAACCCTTATACTACATTTAGTACCCCTTATTGCCATTTAGGAAAGTACACTATAATGATATATATTTATTTAAGGAATTATAGATCTTAATATTTTCAGATGAATCCTACGTTTTTGCTTTATTAGAAAATGGTGAATAGTATTTTGCTTAATGACACGCAATTAATTTTTTGCTCATGATTTGTGCCATTAGCTCTGTTTATTGAAACGTGCATACACACACACATATGTACACACACACACACACACACACACACACACACACACACACGTAAATGTGCATATTCACAGGTGAACCCTGTTTAATTAAAACTTCAATTAAATGAAAACTTCAGGTTAACCAAAGGTTCCAGATATGGTTCCTGGGAGTTGCCAGAACAGATCCAGCATTATGGTGCCCCAAGGCTCTGTACATCTGAAAATTCTGGTAACCCAAGCCCCTAATTATTCCAAATGTTGACATGAAATGGAGATTACTGCTAAACAGCAGTTCATGTTCCCTGTCCTAAAGAATTAACCCTTAGACCAGGGATAATCCTACTACCTAATCAACATACTGAAGGACCTACTAATTAGTCACTATGTTAATCTTAGAGTCTCAACATTTCAGAGCAGTTATCATGTTCATGCATCTGTAAAGTGCATAAAATAGGGGTGGGACAATTAGTTTGGCTGCTTAGAGTTTTGGTTAGCAGTCAAGGGCCGCAAAGGTAGCCCTGCCCCTTGACAGGTGCCCCACTCCTGGTCACCATCTTGGAACCAGAAGTCCCCGCCCCTAACCCTGACCTTTGCCACCAGAAGTCCCTCCCCTTGCCCCTGGAAGTACTCCTTTTGGGAAGGGAGGGTTGCCATTTTGGAACCAGAAAAAAAAAGAAATCATATACTAAGACTCAAACACCTACTATAACATATTTTAATTTTATTCCAAAAAAAATATTTTTGTCATGATTTGTGTTTGTGTAGGCAATAAGAACACAATTGCATAGCAACTCAAAAATAAAGATTTACTCTTGTATATTGTATGTGGGGGGGGTCATGTATGGGGGGGGTTGGAGGGTGTGCGTTGGGGTGTGGCTGTGTGCAAAGAAACATAGGGTACATTGGCGTGTAAATGTGAGGGGTGGGTGTGGGGTGTGAGATAGGGTGGGGGGCATGGGGAACCCACCCATGGTCCGTAGCAGTGGCCACCTGGGGCACTCATGGCCCTGGCAGCACTCGTGGCTCCAACTAGCACTGCATGTGGTAGCAGGAAGCACAGTCATGCCAGCCCACCTCTACTGCATGGGGCTTCCAGCAGTGCATATGCAGCTTCCGGCACCCATTCACCACCAAGGGGGAGCCCTATGTGATGGAGCCAGACGCCTTCCCCACCCCCTGTTGTGCAAGTCCCAAGACTGTAGGGAAGGAGGGGGAGGGGCTCCCCTCCACTTCCAGTGGAATCCCAGGACCTTCACAGCAAGGGGCAGAGAAGGCAGCTGACCCCATCACACAGGGCTTCCCCCCTGTTGGCATGCAAGTGCTGGAAGCTGCACATGCACCATGGGAAGCCCCACACAGCAGAGGCAGGCCGGTCTGTTGTGCTCCTTGCCACTATGTGCAGTGCTGGCTGAAGCTGCACACCACCAGGCCACAAGCACCCCAAGCACCTGGTGCCTGTCACTGTGCCCACATCCCTTCATCCTCTCTCATGCTCCACAAACCCCCACACACCCTGCCCATCTGTGCTCCCACTGCTCCCTGGGTGCGGACACTGTGCTCGCACCAGCCCCAGCCCTACACTCCGTGCTTCTGTCCAGCTGCAGCTCCCTTCCCCCACCCCTACCACTTCCCTACCTGCTGCTTGGAGCAAGCGCTGCAGCAGGGACAGGAGGAGCCACTGAATGCTAGGGAAGCTAAGCAGGTTCCTGGTGGCTGGAGCAGTGGCAACAGCAGTCCCACCCGGAAGCTTGCTGGGCTGGGCCCCTCTGCGCATGAGGGTGGGAATGAGGCACGTGGGCAGCAGAGTCGGGGTGAGGGTGTGGGGTTACAATTAGTTGGTGGGTTCCCAAGGGCTGGATGAAAGAAAAAAAAAAAAAGCGCCTGGCAGGCCAGATCTGGCCCACAGACCATATTTTCCCCATCCCTGACAGAACAGGATCCATCTCTCATCTGGGGTTTCTTGTCACCATCACAATACAAACAAACAACAGTTTCTAACTCACTATTTTGCAAACATTTTGAATTTTGACAAAATCTGAGCCAACCGGGCACTGTGACCACTGCTCTATCTCAAATGGAAATTAAATCAGAAATGTAATAAACCAATTAATCATGCCTTCAGTTGTGACCCAGCTACATGTTTAGTCAAGTAATGGCATGAAAAAACAAAGTAACAAGCCACAAAGTTATTCCACAAAAAACATGAAATAACTTTGTGGTTCATTCTTATAATGCCATAAATTGAATGTGTGGCCAGGTGCTCCCCTCAACCAAAGGGCTCTCAGGCACAGGAGTGCATCACCCACTGCCAGCCCACAGCTGATGAGGGTCTCAGTGGGGCCAGGGTTCCACATGCTGCCCCAAGCTGGGAGCCTTGCCAGCTAATGGAAATTGCAGCGGGCCAGGGTTCAATGCTTGTCAGGTGATGTGGCTCCCATGCAGGGGTAGTGTTCGAACACCTGGAACACTAGCCCACTGCAAGCTTCCACAGCTGACATGGCTCACAATGGAGCATGGCATGAAAATGCTGCACCCACTGTGAGCCTCCTCAGCAATGGGGCTTGCAACAGCAGAAGCCGGTACAGAGCCCACAATCACAATTCTGGGCTCCCCCTCCACCAGCAATACAGTATGATAGGATCTGATGCTCCATCCCACAGTTATGTCTCTTGCTATACATGCATGGTATGGTAAAAGGTGCGACTGTGTGGATCATGCATCAGAGCCTACCACGCCTTTACCTGAGGGCTGTCTAGAGGGGCTCACTATTCTGCAAGCATTTTAAATTTTTTACACAAAATCTATGAGCAGCTCTTACAACTGTGGCTACTCTGTCTCAAATGAGCACACAAATTAAACATGAAAGGAGTGTGTTTACACTTGTACAGGCTGAAGAAATGGATTATAAAATGGCTAAACTATGCTGCCACCATAAGTGCATTTATGCCTTTCCTCAATAGCAATCTTGCATCATAAAGAAAATGGCTGAACAAAGAAGTTATTTTTATTCAAGATCAAAGTCTAATCAACAGAAGAGCTAATCCTGCTGCCACTCATGGGTGAAACGAGGCTTGAATTAACAAGTTTAGTCAGGAGGTGGCCGTTTGAGAGAAGACAACTGAAAATGAATCTTCTACTGGAGACTGCCCAGTGACAAGTGAAGGAGAAATACCCCAATGAATATGGATTGGTGTATTGCATATAAACAAGATTTATTCCTGAATCACAGACACCTCCTTTCAAATTTTATTTCTATCTTTAGTATTCCCATATAAACATACATAATGAAGTAAATGATGCAAAAAGTATAAAATATGTATAACATGCAGTTTAAATTGGTGCCAAATTTTACTGCTGGATAAAAGTAGAAAAATTGTTAGCTTGTAGTCAGCCTGCATTATTATATCATGTCACAAAGTGGGATAAAGGTTATATCTATACTGCAGATTGCAGCGTAGTGTAAAGTTATACGAGCAAGCTTTAAGCAAGCTAGCTCAGCTACAAGCAACAGTCTAGCCACATCAGTACAAATCTCTGTGCAGATTAATCTGCTCCTTCTGCTAGAGCTAGACTGCTTCTGGTAGCTGAGGTAGGTTATTTACAGCTAGCCCAGGTATCTCTACAGTGCACTGCAGTCTGCAGTGCAGAGCTACCCAAACAGATGCCAAAGTACAGTTCTAGGTTGTGTATTATATACAAGTACCGTCATATTATTTATTCATCACAAGTTACTTTTTTATTTAAAAAATGATCTACAAGATTTATCCACCTTCATATACAATGTGTGATTGTATTTTTCCTGCCCACCTATCTGCCCTTTCATTAATACAATTTTGTGTTTTACAACATGATCAAATTAGTTATAAGTACAAAAAATTGATTTTTTTCCTCTCAGACTATGTCTTTATTTTAAATCGATAAAGGTGTGGAAGCTTCCACAACTGTAATCCTGTGTGTTAGGTGAAAGACCAAATCGTTCAGAACAGCAGCAACACAGGAAAAAAGGCAATTAAGCAAAGTGAAAGTGTTAATTTTGGCACCTTAACATACGTTTTTCTGAAGTACAATTACCTAAGTCATCTACCAAATATAAGAAAAATATTAATATACACATATACACATTTTAAAAATAGTAAAAAGCTTTTAAATGTTTAAATTATAAGTATAATGTAACTATCTGACTAGCACAACTCTCGCCTGAGGGAAAAAATAGTTAAACATTGTTAATATAAGCATTAAATAAAAGACTTTTCAGCTCACATGACAGACACAATATCAAGCAATAGCAGATTTAGAAATTTACCACCTAAAACTATTTCCAATTTGTAAGTACTTTTTCAGATTGAAAGGATACAGGTTTGCAGTTCATGGCAGGGTTCAGGCCCACATGACTGTTTGTGACATGCTCTCCCTGGAATGACTGGCTTAAGAATGGAAAATTAGGCCATAAACCCTAAAATAAGCCATCAAATCGTACAAATTCCTAAACCACCTGATTTAGGAACCCTTTTCAAATTCATTTGTGAAAAGAATAAGTTCTGAAATGCTAATCTGCTCATTACTGCTTGCAAAAATCATTTTCTCATGTCACCACCCCCTCCATGCATCATTCTACTGACTTCCACTTCTGTCCCACTTAACTGTATACATTTTTAAAAGTGCTTTACAGCCTAGCCTACCCCACCCTACCCTATATATCAGAGCTGTCCAAATAGCAGCCCACAGGCCACAAGGCTCCCAAGGGGTTAACCTGCGCCCACCCAGGCTCCCAGTTTGGGCACCACTCCTCCTGCTGCTACCGCCAGAGTCTCCGGGCTCCCCATCCCTCCCTCCAGTTTCTGATTTCTGCCCCTGCACTGTGGGCAGCACACTACAGCCCAGCAAGCAGAGGAAGCGTGTGGCCAGGGACCTGGGAGTAGAGGTGCACCAATACATCAGTCCATGTCACATCAACACCAATAGAAAGAAAATTGACATTATTGGCAATCAGCTTTTTTTTTTTTTTTTAGCTGATGTGGCTGATAATGTCACCAATAAATGCCGCATGCACGGGCACAGCCGCAGAATGCATGAAGCCAGGAGTACAGCCTGGCAGCTTGGAGAGCACCATTTGGCTAGTAAGTCTGTTAGGGGAAGGGGCAGGGTCGGGGGAGGTGGCAGACTGAGGCCCCCCACAGCGAGGGAGGGAGTGGGACAGGGGCAGGTACTGCCCAGCTGTGGGGAGGGAAGGCTGCATAGGAAAGAGCCAGCAACTCATCCGGGGGGGGGGTGCAGGGAGGGGAGGCTCCCCACTGCTGCACACAGTCCCAGGGGAGGCATGTGCCCCTCAGATATGCACATGGGCTGAGGGCAGGCTGGGGCCAGGGGCAACACCAGGCTCTTCCCAGCAGGGGCTGGGCCAGGGGTGACACCAGGCTCTTCCCAGCAGGGGCTGAGCCAGGGCTGCAGTCAGGATGGGCAGCAGCACTGGGAGAGGGGGCTACAGCCACTCTAAAACTCACCATACCCGCCCCCCCCAGCGCCACCGTTCACCCCAAGCACAGCCCCAGCCCAACCCCCGCCAGGAAGATCCCAGTGTTGCCCCAACCCACAGCAGCAGCCCCACCCTTGCCCTGTGCAGAGATCCAGGAGGCACATGCTCCCCATGCCTCCTCCAGGGGTGCAGTTAGGGGCAGGAGCCACCCCTCCATGCACCCCCCAGATAAGCCGCCCTGGTTGGGCAGTGCCTGCCCCTTCCCCAGACCCCACTCCCTCCCTCACCATGGGGGCCTCAATCAGCCCCCCTCCCCCACACACCCCTTTTCTCCCTCCTGCTCAATCCCCCCCAACAGACTTACCAGCCAGATGCTGCTCTCCAAGCTGCGGGTCTGCATACTGGCAAACTGGATTGGCATCAGCTGACATGGCTTGTTAATAAAATCGGCCAGCTGTATCAGCCCCAAAAATTTCTATCTGTGCACCCCTACCTGGGAGCACCAATGCAGCATATGGGAGGGTGCTGGCACAATGAAGCAGGGAGCTGACCACTGCACAGTGAAGTAGGAAGAGACCCACAAGCACAGCATGTGGCCTGGGACCATGTGGCAGGGAAGCCTGCAGCCCTGCTGCTCAAGAAATTAGACAGCTCTGCTATGCATCTCCTTTCACCCAGTATTAGGAGGTCAACTCCTACCTCCAGTCAGCCTCTGCCAGTCTCCATTGCCTGAATGCCATATTTTCAAACAAGCATCTCTGCTTCCTCTCATGCTGCCTTTCACATTTAGGAAGATCTTTCCTATAAAGCTCCAAAACTAACTCACCATTCCCATTCAAATCCCTACTTAAAACTCTCTGCAGCAGTCCTACAAAACAATTTGTTGAAAGACTGCTGCTGTGCAGAAGCTACTGCCTTTCATGTTTCTAATGCTGTCTCACTGTTTCCTTGTAGTCCCCCACCCATCTCTTGTCTTATACCACGGGCAGGCAATTATTTCAGGCGGAGGGCCGCTTACCCAGTTTTGGCAAGCTGTCAAGGGCTGCATGGGTAGCCCCACCCCTTGACAGGTGCCCCGCCCCAGTCATCATCTTGGGATCAATATCCAAGTGTCTTCAGACCAATGTCTCAGGGCCAGCACCAGTGGGGCCCAGAGCAGGGCGCAGGCTGGCAGGAGTCTGTGGAGCTGGGCTGGGCTGCACCAGCGGGGAGAGGGGGGAGCTGGCCCAGCTCCATAGAGCCCCTGCCAGCCGGGACCCTGTACCCCTGCCACCCTGCTCTGGGCCCCACTGGCACTGGCCCGGGACACTGGTGTGGGCCCCACACTCCCACTCACTCCCAGCACCCCCCAGCCCCACGGTACAGGCAGGGGGCAGCATGCAGCCCCAACCCTGCGCTTCCCAGCAGGTAACAAGATAGTGCTGTGTGTGGGGGGAAAGCGTCCCCTCCCTTGCCCCATGGCTGGCATTCCCTGCTGCAGCTACTTGCAGCCTGCAGGGGGCTGTCCTGAGCAGGCACAGGCAGTCTGCGAGCTGCTGCAGCACAGGGCCCTGGCCACAGGCCGGTGAGGGGCCGCTTTTCCCCCCGCACTCAGCACCAACTTGTAACCTGCCCCTGCTGCCTCTAGGCTGCCCAGCATGTGAGCTCCAGGCAGGCAGCAGCAGCAAATACTGCCCGCCGCAGCAAGTGGGGGAGCCGCAGCCACTGCCACCACAGGCGAGCCACAGCACAGCCCTGACAGGCGAGCCCAGAGCCAGCACAGGGCCCAGGCTGGCAGCAGGGGTGGGTTACAAGCTGGTGCTGAGCGCGGGAGGGAAAGGCAGCCCCTCCCCCACCCTGTGGCCAGCACCCTGCATTGCAGCCACTCGGCCTGCCTAGGGCTGTTTGTGCCTGCTCAGGATAACCCTGCATGGGCTGCAAGTGGCTGTAGCAGGGAACATGGGCCATGGGGTGGGTGAGGGGCCACTTTTCCCTAAGATCAGCTTTTTCCCAGGCCCCTTCCCTGCCTGGGGTCCCCCCCTCCCCTTACTTCAGTTTCTGGCACTGTGCACTCACATGGTCCCAGGCCAGAAGCCCCTCCTGGGGCTTCCAGCTGTGGGGGGCAGGGCCAGGCAGGCCCTACTGCCCCTGGTTCTTGTCATTTTTGACAGGAACCAAGGACACATCAATATTAATTTTCTAAATTTTTTAGGGGCCCCACAGGCAGGATGGAATGGCCTCCTGGGCTGGATCTGGCCCCCAGGCCATATTTTGCCCACCCCCACCTTATATGCTATGATAAATTCTTAGAGGCTAAACCAACATCTTATTCTGTCTTTGCACAGCACCTAAAATAATTGGGTCCTGATCCACAGCTAAGGCTTAGAGGTGCTACAGTAACACACGTAAGACCTGATCAAGGACAGCATATAAAAAATGCCTGGTTAGAGGTCCATCTTGCCCAATCAGAGAAATACCCCAGTCTTCTCAAAACACCACAAAAGGAAGAGTCTTCCTTTGTTGAGTACAAAATACATACAGATAAAAAGGATTTCTTTTACTTCCTTCTTAACTCATATCAAACTACTCATTATTGGGAGGATGAAGAAGGTGCCGGGTAATGTGGGACCCCTGCAGGATACGCTGGGCAATTTGGTGGTTGCGTCAGAAGAGAAAGCGGACCTCTTTAACCAATTCTTCACCTCCGTTTTCTTGTGCAGGGACCGGGACTTCCCTGCTGTGATAGAAGCCGGACTCGAGGGGATTGCCTTCAGACCTCAGGTTGGGGAGGACCGGGTTAGAGAGCTT
>NW_017729008.1:15543585-15552978 GCF_001723915.1 Gavialis gangeticus | reverse complement strand
GAACCAACTTCCAAGGGAAGTGGTGCTGGCCCCTACCCTGGGGGTCTTTAAGAAGAGGCTGGATGCCTACCTGGCTGGACTCGTTTGAGTTCCGTTTCTCTTTTTGGGGTTTTTTGTTGTTCTCCCGCCCTGGCGGGGGGTTGGGCTAGAAGATCTACTAGGTCCCTTCCGACCCTTAATCTATGAATCTATGAATCTATTATCAAGACCCTTTTTGTGTACTGCTGAAAATTACACACCCTGTTTTAAACTGCGTATTTGTTTCTTATGAAATCTTGGCCATTAGTATACAATACCAGCTGCAGGGCCAGAATGTACTTTGGCTACAATCTCCCCGATACATTCCTTTTTTCTTTGTAATGTTTGAAAGTCTGTTTCCCTTCTCCCCACAGAAGTGGAACGTAGATTGAGCAGCAATAGTAATTTAAAATTAGATATGAGCCTCAGCCAAAACCCCATTTCCAAACACTGCAGCTGAAGCTCAAGTCTACTCAGGACCAGACAGCAGGTACTAATTGAAAGAGCTTGTGACTTCAGCTCAATTTCTCTGGACCCTATCAGTCAGTTCTGCTTTCTCCAAGCTTCAGGATGTACAAGCAAGTTTTAGACTAAGATATGTCCATACACACAGACATAAAACATTGTTTTCTTACACTCGGGCATACGGATTTGTTCTCTGAGGAGGAGGATGTCATCTTTAATGCTGACATATCAGCTCTGTTTTATACAGACTAATTTATGCATAGTACGTTTGCTTTTCAATGAAAACCTTCAATATTACCACAGTTGAAACCACTCTCTTACTGCGGAGTCAAGACATTAAAGGAAAAACCAAGGCTTGACCTTAGGAGTTTTTGTTTTCTTTTTATCATCTGAGAAAAATCATTAGTTATAGTTGTTTCATTTGACATTTCTCAATGCACTATACCAACTATAATACTGAACCATGTCTCTGTATAGAGAGAACACTGGCTAGGATATTAACTATTGATTATGTTGCTGAAGCATTGCTTTTGTCACAGCTAGGAGAAGTTTTTACAGTATGAAGCCCTTCAACAATATATTCACATTTCTATCAATAGGCAAAATTGTATCATCCAAGGTAAGACGAACATATACTTCCTGCTTGTGGAACACGGCAATAAAAATAAATCATTCCAGATGTCAGGTGCATCTTTCCAGACAACTGAGGAAAACTGTAGCTGGGGGACAGGACCTGAGAGAGCAGTTCTTATTTATTTCTGAAAGCATATATAGCCTTCTGATTAAGATTCACTTCAGGATTTAGATGTCAAATTCTTTTTCTTTTCCCCTTTTTATAGTTTTATGCATGCATTGTAGAGGCAGCTAGAGATAGCAAGGATAGGTGCTTTCTAAATAAATATTAAGCCATTAATACTGTGGCACAGGAAGCACTTGCAACCTAAGCCCCTAGCTTCATATAATGCATCTATCTTAGCATTACAGCTTCTCAGAAGGCCTGCCTGGTGTCAGAGCCCCCAAGACTCCATGCTCTTAGCTCTGCCACCCAATCACTGTACTTTGGAGAGTCTATGATTTTGCTCATTATCACAGCAATCAGAAAGCCATCTTGCATATTAGTGTTTCATTATTATTTAATATTTATATTGCTATCATCCCAGTTAGTACTGGAACCCTGTTGTGCTGTACAAGCACAAGCAAAGACATTGGTTACTTCCCTAAAGAGCTTACAGTCTAAAAATAGAAATAACCTATAAGAAAGATGGGAAATGATACAATTAATTACACATTCACACATTATTTATAATTATACAAATGCAACTGCCAAATACACCCATCTGCCCCTCAATTTAGCCATCACCGACTGTCCAACAGCTTACACACATAAACCCCTTGAGAGATCTGAAACAGAGGGTAGCAGCCTTAAAATCTGTTCAGGAAGAGTAATTCCAATTCAGAAGACAGCACAGAAGGAAACACACATTTGTGATAGAAGCAAGGCAAGCAGGCACAGCTGACACTGTTGAAAGAAGAGGAAGAAGGGTGTTGCAATAAAATAAGAGTGCTTAAGGAGGGAGGGGCAGTTTGCCAAGACCCTGACGGTAAGAAAAAGTTTGACCCTGATGCAATAAAACAGGAAAAGTCAATGGAGGTAATCAAAAAGAAGAGCAATTCACAGAGAACAACAGGCAGAAAATATGTTCTGGGTTACCTGCATTTTGTGCAGGCTGGAAGATGAGAGGCAGCAGTAATCAACCTGACAGAACACAATGGCTTTCCTTCCTTTCTGAGGCTAAGTTTTTAGTGATATAAACATCCTTCTTAGTCCCAGCCTAAGTTTTGCATTCTCTTCCAAGTGTGTCTGTATTTCATGTTAGCTATTATGTCAAGCTCACTGGTTCCCATTTTTTAAACTTTTTAGGATTCTATGCAAATCAAAACAGAACTCAAGCCATTAGCCAGTACCTCGCTTTGTCTGACTAGAGAAATGGCAACTTCAGTAGCAAAATGCAGTTAAGAATATATTGCCTCAATGCAATGTAAGAGATAAGACTACCTACAAACCAGTGATCAATCTTATCCTGTAGCGTCTGGGTTTTCTTGGCAATCTCCCTATGGTGATGCTATGGGGGGGGAAGGGGAAATATGATAATTGATTTTAATCAAAATCTAAACTGATTTTTCAAGTCACACTGATCAATATGGAACCATAAACCCTAAAAATCACAATGCATATTTCCCCACAGCTAGTAATTTGGTGACTGTTAGGCATGTTAGTGTTAGTTTGCTCCATGACTGCTATCTAAAAGAAGGCTCCTTCCCAAGATTTGTTCCTTTTTCACTATTTTCACCCCCACACAGCTTCCAGCATTGCAACATTCTCCTAGATGAGTCCGTGGAAGTCTGAATACCAAAAGGGAAAAGGTTGTAATTTTGAGGTATGAAATATTTCCAACTCCTTGAATTCAGAGATTACATGAGGAGAGCACAATGTCCAAGTTATTTTCTTCAAAAGATGGAAATATATTAACATGAGAGAGCCAGTAATGAAGTTTTATTTTCTATCCTAGTGTCCTATCCCTTGGACCATGGCTATTTCCCAAAGATAGCCTTTCCATATGCCAGAAAGTGCAGTTCAAATATTTTATGCAACCTACGGAGTTCTAATCAATGATTCCTAGTTTTTTTGCAATATATGTTGGTTAAGCCTTCTCTTTAGGAAGCACTGACATACTGGAACCCATATTGCCCATGCTAAGGCCCCCTGCCCTCCCATGTCATTCCTTGAGACAGCATGACCCTCTTTTTTATTCCTCTATTAACATTACTTCTCATCTTACTCTTTTTCTGGATTCCTAGTTTTTATTCTTTTTACTAAGTTACTTGCTCTCTCCCCAGCCCCTGCTTCATATTCCTAAAAGGCTCTCTGTGGTGTACTTCGTAGGGCTGGGAAGGTGGAGTGTAACAACAAAGCTAGGTGTCTGAGACAACTGCCACACATGAACTGTGACAACGTTCAGTTGCTGCAGCCACTGCAATTGTGCAGCAGCAGTTTTTTTTTGTTTTTTTTTTTGCCACCCCTTCAAGTCAGCACCTAGGGCAGCTACCCCAGTCACCCTGCCCTAGTTATGCCACTGCTGGGAAGCATGCACTATTTCACTGTCTTTATATGGCTTGGGGCAAGTGTCACCAAATCTAACAACTTGAGCTAAAACGTCGCTTCCTGAGGTAGCACTTCGATCAGCAGTATAAGCTGGCACCATAAGAGAAGGGTGGAAACCAGGTGTTTTTTAAATGTATCAGCACTTCTTATACTCAGTCTTAAGCACATTTGTCATGCAAATGGAGGTGAACTTAGAGTCATACAGCATTCTCACATCCAGTGCCCATATTTCCTAGACTCTGAGTATCCAGTTGGGATACATGATTTGGGACAAGGCTCCCTTAAGAATCACTTCTATCTAACACTGAAAAGATGCTTTACCGACTGTCCCTAGATATGACCATAAGTATGGAGTTTTCAGTGAAAACAAAACTCTTAGCTATAGAACACCTTCAGAATGCAATGCAAGATTATTTTGATGGTCATTGATCTTTGTTTATACGCTCCCATGGGGTAATAAAATGATCATTTGTGATCACCGACTACTGTGAGCAGTTTAATTTCATGTACTACATGTAGCCTATGTTATGCAACTATATGATACGAACAATGGCTGCATTGAAAATAAATACAATGGAAGAAACTTCAGGTTCTTGAACTTAGGGAGAGAGACTACACAGAACTGAATTACAAGTGACCCTCGCCATTTGCGGGGGATACGTTCTTGTGATCCCTGCAAATGGCTAAATCCACGAATAAGGCACTGCGTTCCTGAACACAGTGCCCCCGACTGCTGGGGAGTGGGGCATGGCTCTGGCAGCAACGGTGGGAGCGCAGCAGCAACCAGCATGGAGCTCCCAAGGAGCTCCTGTAAGCCTATAAAGTATATTTAAAATTCGGGTTCAGCATTAGCAAATATTTGAAACCATGAATGCCAAACCCATGAATAGAGAGGGTTTCCTGTACAAAATTATTGAGAATGCTAATGGACTAGTGTGAAAGACTATGGGTTTTATTGTAATTAGAGGTTCACCAATATATCCGTGGCATGTATTGTGCAGGAGGGGGTGGGCAGCTCCCTACCACTGTGCGTACCCCAAGGGGAGGCATGTGCGCAGGGCAAGGGCAGGCTGCCTGCTGTGGGCTTGGGGCCAGGGGTTGCATCAGCCTCTTCCCAGCAGGGGGGCAGGGCAGGGGCAACAACACTGGGAGGGGTGGCACAGAACAGCTCCCAACGGAAAGGCAGCAGAGTGCCCCGAGCAGGGGCAGTGCTAGGGAGGGGATTGAAGGGGGTGGGATTATAGCCACCCCAAGATTCCCCACAGCCTCCCATGGCCACCCCTCCCAGTGCTGCTGCCACCACCTGCCCTTCACAACTGAGCCCACTCCATCCCCAGACAGGCCCCGTGCTGGGAAAAGGCTTACACAGCCCCTGGCCTTGAGCCTGCAGCAAGCAGCCTGCCCTCCTGTGCAGTGGGGGGAAGGTGTGTAATGGCATGGAGCCGCCCATCCCTCCTGTGCCCCCGAGAAGATATTTCCCATGGCTCCATCCCGCCCCCAGCCCCAAGGTCACATTCACTGCCCCAGCTGAGCAGCACATGCCCCTGCCCCTGTTCCACTCCCTCCCTCACCATGGGAGCCTTGATCTGCCCCCCCACATCCCTTTCCTCCCATAGACTTACAGGCTAGACACTGCTCTACAAGCTGCCCGGCCGCATTCCTGTAAATCAACTATCAGATCGGTATCAGTCAATATGGCTGGTTAACAACTGGCTATCAGTATCAGCCAAAACAAGTCTTTAATTGGTGCACCCCTAATTGTAATACTCCTGTTTTAAATGGGTCCATGTTGTTATAATGCTATGCACTTAAAGCTAGTACAGAGGGAAAGAATGGTTTACAGTGAAGCCAGAGTTCCTGGCCTATGTGACACATCCATCTACAGACACCTGAATAGCTTTGCTGATACATCATAATGGTGGGGACTGTAGGCAACACACAGGAGGTATCCAGGGGAGAGAAAAAACATAACAGCAAGGATAGACAAGATGAAGGAGACAGTCTGGGAAGTAGGACCAAAGCAGTTTTGGGGTACAAGAGCTGAAAGAGAGAAAGACTGAATGGAAAAGAGCTCAGTGAAATCTGTGGAGCTCAGGGCTGTGTAGGCCAGATGGGGACAGAAAGGGGACAGGGCCTTCTTACTCTGTATCCTTTGGCCCAGTAAGGGCATCTACTGAAGAGACTTGTCTGCTTTGCTACATTGAACTTCATGTTGCACTTGTTCTCCCAAACTGAGATCACTGCTCCTCGTTCTGTCATCTGCCACCACTGAGAAGAGTCCAGCTCCATCCTCTTTGGAAACCCCCTTCAGGGAGTTAAAAGCTGCTATTAGATCCCCTCTGAGCCTTCTCTTCTCCAGATTAAATAAGCCCAGTTCCCACAGCCTCTCCTCAGAAGTCATGTCCCCCAGCTCCCTCACCATTTTCTATGGCCTCCACTGGGCTCTCTCCAATTCGTCTACATCTCTTCTGTAGTGGAGTGCCCAAAACAAGACACAGTACGCCAGATGTGCCGAATAGAGGGGAAGAATCACTTCCCTCGATCTGCTGACAACGCTTCTAATAATGCAGCCCACCATGCTGTTAGCCTTCTTGGCAACAATGGCACAAGGCTGGCTCATATTCAACTTACTGTGCACTGTAACCCCCAAGACCTTTTATGCAGAGCTGCTGCTTAGCAAGTCAGTCTACAACCTGTACTAGGGACTGCTTTGTCCTAAGGGCAGGACTTTACACTTGTTATTATTGAATCTCATGAGACTTCTTTTGGTCTAATCCTCCAGTTTGTCAAGGTCTCTGAATCCTAGCCTTACCCTCCAGCACATCTACTACTTCCCCCAGCTTGGAGTCCCCAGCTTGGGACTCCCAATGAGAGAAAGTCCTGTTCTCAGGACCTGAATTGGAAGATAGCTCCTTGCTCAGAGTCAGGGAACCTCAGGGACTGAAAGGCCAGGGTCTCAGAGTGGAAAGGACCCAGGCTTTGGCTATACTGAGCTGGCTCCAGAGATGAGGCAAGGCTGCAATGGTCCTGAGCAAGGACCCCCCCCCCGGGGGGAGGGGCAGGGGGGGAGACTCCATGTTAACTACAGTGTCATAGGATAATAGTCTCTGACTGCCACGGATGTTGAACAATCAATAGAAAAATGCTAAGTCAAGGCTGAAACCTCAGTTTTCAAAGCAAGATATACAGCAGTTACTTTAATTACAATGGACTGAACTGCTGAACTTTTTAAAATTATATCTGGCAAATAATGGTAAAACTGAATTACCTGCATTTCTTTTTATGAGAAGACAGGTTATAACATGAGATCCCTATTCTTGGGTTTCCATTTCACATGTATTCCCAAGTGGGGAAAATACAGAACATAATTTCACAGCCATTGTTCTTGTGGAACGGTTTCATAAGACAGCCCTGAGGAACAACCAGAGTGACCTCTAGTGCCTTCAACTATCAGTTACTTACTATGGAAAAGAAAAATAAAAGAATGATACCAAGAGCATATAATTTACAAGGATATGGAATCTTCTGCTCTGTGGGGAGAATAGTAAGTGGTAGGCTGTTATGACGTACTGTATTATTTTCAGAAAAGAACAAAAATTTACAGGCCAATTTTCTTTTGTCTAAAAGATACTCATCACGTTAGATTTCTGCTACTGGAAAACTAGCTGCAGTACATCTAGCAAAGCAGCAACAGAGATACCACCATGCAAGAAGTGGGTTGTAGGTCTGCCCCAGGCTTCCTGGCCCCATGCAGTCACTGCCCCACCTGGCCACAACCCTGACCCAGCCCCGTCTACCCATCCCACTCCCAAATGCTGCTCCCTGTGTCCCCATCCCATCCACCCAGACAAGCACACACTGACCACAGGAGTCCCAGGCCAGTCTCCATGGAGATCCCACAAGCCCGCCAGCTCCCATCTGGTACCCCTGGCAACAGGTGCAGGGCAGACAGGATCAATTGGCATCTCCTCAGCAAGAACTCCCTCCTCCCACCACCAGGCACTATAAAGAGCCATGACAGGGGGCAAGGCCAGGTCAACACCCCCTCCCCCAAGCCCTCAACGGCTCACCAAAACTCAAGTCGTCCTCCAACCCAAATAACTGCCCACCCCTGGAGTACAGCTATATGAACTATTCCCTTTTCATGTGGGCAACACTTGAGTATTCCTTTTTGATAGGCATATCTTACAGTCAAGAGGCTTAGATTCATCCATAGTGCAACAAAACTCTTAATTAAGTACTTTTTAGGAGATACACTGACAAAACAATGGATTCCCAGAGTGTAGATGCATTTTTTGTATGCGACAGGTTACAATTGCCAGTAAGCTGGCTGAGAAACATCTCTGCCTTGTCTAAAGAAACATCACCTTATTGTCTCAGACCTTTACTATTAGAGAGAACATATAAAGTTTCCTTACTAGTGGATGAAGGAGTCTCAGAAGTTAATCATTAGGGATCTGCTTAAGTTGTGGTTTCACAGTTTTCATGGAACTATGAAAAATGGCACTCTACAAAAAGTGACATTGGCCACCATTTCCCGAGAAATCAACCAAAGAAAAAAAACCTAATAAAAATAAAATGCTGGCCCCCCCAGTAGAAAAGTGAGGATTGCTGGCTCCCAATGAGAACCCACAGTCCTTGCTGCCACTGTGGCCCAGCCTCACAGCCTGTCCAAGAGGGGAAGGTGCTGGCTGGCATGGCGGCATGAAGGGCAACACCCAAGATGACAGCTGCCCCCTTGTGCCTCTCCATCAACCAGTGCCGAGGACAGAAGCTGCACAAAGGGCAGCCAGCAGTCAAGATGGTGGCCACCCCCTCATCCCTCTTCCCCACAGGGGTGGGGCTCTCTGCCAATTAGCACCAGGGGGTGGGACTGCTGCAAAATGACCACAAAAATCAGCTCTTCGGGCCATGACCAGACCATTAAAATTGCTTTCTCTTGCTGCAAGTTAAGCAGGTCCCTAGTTATTATCCTAGTGCATCACGAAGAGAAAAATCAATGCTACAAAACAATGAGATAAATGCGAGAGATTCGATCCAAGCCTGTCTATTCTAGGGTCTCTCACATGAGTCTTATATATCATCTAAGCCACAGAATGGCAAACCTTTTAGGAGGAGCAGGATGAATTAAGCAGAGCACAGTCCAAAGGCAGGATACCTTCTCTGTCACCACTGAATTGCCACCAACATTCAAGGTTCCCAAGTCAGATAAAAAGCACTTAACAGGTTAGATCTCATGCTTAGTCATCAGTTTCTTTCCTTGCAGCAGAATTCTAGAAATGTCTGCTAGACACTGTACAGTTGTACATTTCCAAGCTTCCCTGAAAAAAGGACTGTAATACCATATTTATTTGAATACTAGACAAGGATTTTCCCCATTCATCAAGGAGAAAAAAAGCCCCTCCTCTTGGATTTGAGTACAAGGCAGGCAGGGTGTAGGGGGAGTGCAAATGCCTGCTGAAGCTCCAACTCCAATCCCAACTCAGGACCAGAGCTGCCAAGACCGCAACCACTGTTGTGTGGCTGGGCCAGGACCAAAAGCTACCCTGTTCTCCATGCCATAAGCTAGAATACAGATAGAAAGGTAATTGACAGTAAGCGGCAAAGGGACAGAGGCTGCAGTGGGGGGCATGTAGGAGGGCAGAGGCTTGGGTGGGGCAGATGCCATGGAGGCACAGGCTTGGAGGTATACTCACAAGTAAGGGGAGAGGTGGGGGGGGAGGGGGAGGAAAAGTCCTTTGTAAATC
>NW_017729008.1:15527991-15533476 GCF_001723915.1 Gavialis gangeticus | reverse complement strand
CATCCTCTCTACCATTGTTTTCCCCACTGGAGCAATGGAGGAAGGCTAATTTAAGATAACCTTCCAATAATTACATTTGATACATGGAAAATTATAACAAAATGACAAATTTTCCCTATATAGAATCTAATTCTTAGGTGGTCACCATGAATTCAAAGTAGTCTTGGATTCTGGAAAATATGGTAGTTTCACATTTTAATGAAGACTTTGCTTTTTCTCTAACAGTTTGGCATCTTTTGCTTGTTTTGTTTTTATTCATAATAATCAGAAACATTAAGCCTTGCTTTCTCCATTTCTATTATAATTTGTCTATTATATTAATTTGCCAGGTTTTTTAATAACTTGGCAAATATAATGGATCACTGTATACAGTCATATTGGGTGCACATGAGAGCATCCCAGGGATTCACTTTAAACATTAAGTGTCAAAAAAGGATATGTGGATGTAAGAAATATCTTACCAAGTTACCATAGTTACTCAACTATAAGACAACTGCCAAAAAATAGACTCTATATATGGAAAACAAATTTGTTATAACTTTCCAGGTATAGAATCTAATTATTGGAGGAGAGTCTTGAATTTGTCTCCTTCCACTGCTACAGCAGGAAAAATAAAACCTGGGGGGTCAGGTCCCCCCTGCCTTCTACCCCCCACTTCTTCCCACTGCAGACCCTTCCCCCTCCCACATACTGTCAGACCTTGCTCCCCCTGAGTACATGGAAGTGAAGGGGCAAATTTGAAAACACTGACTTTGAAATAAACATGCCTGTAGTAATTTAATTCAATCAGAATTGATGCATTTTACCTTTTTTTTTTTTTTTTTTAAACTACTGCATGTTTTAGCACAGGTAAATCCATAAACACACTTTAAGCAACACTTCTGTATTGACTTATATAAAGGACAAAATGCATGATTATTTGTCCAAAGCCAGAAAGGCTTATGATTTAGCATATAGTTCCTTGGGCTGGGCCCCAGCAGAGTCAGTCTTTCAAGCCATGGTGACCCCACAGCTCAGCCTACATTTTTGCTCAGTATGTTTGCGTACTCCAGATACCCCAAACAATGGATTCATGTGCTAAGTAGCTCCCCACTCACAACTGAACCTGGAATCCTCCAACAAAATTTATATCCAGATGAGGTACAAGGAAACCTGGTCCAGTTCCTCCTTGTGGATGGCACAACTACACAGCCACATGGAACAGGCAGAGATGACCTGGGGCAAATCAGACTGTGCAGGGCCCCACCCCCATACACGAGAAAGCCAGCAGTGGATTCAGCGGCAGGAGGAGTGGGTAGGGTTCCAAGCAGCAGGACGTGAAGCCTACAGCAGCACAGAGTGCTGCAGCCGCTCCACCTGGCTCTACAGGGCCCTCCAAAGCATGGGACCTGGGGCAGTAGCCCCAATTCGCACCCCCAAGGCACAGCCCTGACAACAGGCTAAGAGAGGAAGTAACAGAGGGATTCTGGGTGGCCTGTTTGCGGCCCTGCTTGGTGATGGTTGCCAGACATAATGGTGGTGAAGAAATAGGCATAACTGGTAATTGGAAACAAAGGCACAGCTCAGCTGTGGGAGTGAAGAAGTTGAAATGTATTCAGTGTAGTAGCTCACCATGACTTGAGATGGCCTTGAGGGGCTGAAAAAACTTTGTCTTATATCAAAGTAAATATGGTAAAATTTGTGTTGGACCCGTCAAGAAGTTCTACCCAAAAGTTGGTTTTCTGCTAGTAGCTATCAGCATGTTACAAACATTATGTGCCTTAATTTCCTATTTGCTAAATGGGGATAATAATGCTTACTGACCTTTGTTAAGGACTTTGAGAACGATAAATGAACATGTGTTATATGCAAAAGATAAACTTTTAAGTTCCTTCCCTTAATGCAAGGTTTCTGAAACTGTGGGTCGTGAATGCCCTGGGGGTCATGAACAACTTAAAAGGGGGTCACGAACCTGCGCACCATCGGCATTTTT
Source organism: Gavialis gangeticus (assembly GCF_001723915.1). Classification (NCBI taxonomy): domain Eukaryota; kingdom Metazoa; phylum Chordata; order Crocodylia; family Gavialidae; genus Gavialis; species Gavialis gangeticus. Next base: position 15,531,504 of record NW_017729008.1, on the reverse strand, counting down.
ACAGCCGTGCACTGCTTCCGCTTTTGCCACCACACGGGCAACCCCCCAGCTCAATCACCTGCCAGGTAGGTCGCAGTATCACAAAAGTTTGAGAATCCCTGCCTTAATGTATGTTACATAATACACATAAACACACCAAGGATAAGGAATTTGAAGCATCTGAATTAAATATGGGTGTCAAACATAAAATACTACTGTCTTATTTGATTTAAATATTCTTGAATGTGATATTTTTTCTTTAAGATTTCAATAAACAAGTCTGTTATTTACATTATTTAGAATAGTTTAACATAAGCCACACTGGAGAAAAAACAGTCTAAATATATTAGTTGTTATGTGCTGACTTTGCTGAATTACCAAAAGGTTATTTTATTTCAATACCACAATCATAATGAAACAACTGCACCAGAACTAGGCAAATTCTGGTATAATTCATTCCAATTAAACATTTTAGAAATACATGCAACATTTTTGCTACCTGTAAACTCCCAACAATGTTTTTCTTTGTAAATATAAGTGCCCTAGAATTTTTTCTCTCCCATCATTGCCAAGAATTTTTTTTTTAAATAAATGAAAAGCTAAGTAAGCATTCTTAATTTGTTTGTTTTCATACATATTCCCTCCAGCAAATGTGACAAGTATAAAACATTTATTTGAATACAAGCTCTAATTTCTGTTGTAAATCTTCCTTTTTAAACTTGACCCAAAAAAGTAATATGCCATTTTCCATCATTACCTTTATAGACTATTTTTTAAATGATTCCCAAGCAGCCTCTTTAGTGATTGAATTTAGTGATTAAAATTAGCTTCCTCCATCTGTTCTTCTGTTATGAAATTTAAGCAGTGCCCCACTGTACTTTTTAGAGTTGTTAAATGATATACAAAAACTGCCATTTTGGTTGTTCTTCTCCGAGAGAAAATGTGTTTTCACCAGCTACAAAAATGATCCTTTGAAACACTCCTCCCGAATTAGTATACTCCCAGCCTCAAAGCTAGTGCCAGATGTTCCATGCCTGGAAACCTCTTAAAGAATCAGACATATCCAGAATGATACAAAAAAACAAGTACATTTAAAAAAATAAATAAAACTAGTAAAAACAATGCCCAAGCCTATACACAGACCATTTTGTAATGTATCAATTTCAATATACCTGTAAGGGTTATACTACCCAAAATAAGGTATTGTACAGGATTAGTAATTACCACAGTACATAATTTACCAGTATTTAAAACATTAACATTAACCCAATACAAAAAAAATAGCAAACTCAGTCCTTGAACACCAAACCAACAAACAAAGCCAGAACCACAGCTAACCTTTACAATTGAGATACTCAAGCCAGATAGCTGCAAAATCTGTAAAATTCCAGAGCCAAAATAAATCAGTATTAATCTAACTCTTAAACAACAGCTTACATGATCATATCCAAGCCAACTTTAGAGTCTCAGGTGACCGTTTCTATAGATTTGCTTCCCTTGCCACTACATCCCAAGCACAGCCTTGAATGATGCACATCAGTGCAGTTCTCTCCCATATACCAGTTCTGTTTACAAAGAAGGCATAAATGTAGGGTTTAGACAGATTTCTAATTTTCCAAGGCAGTACATTTTGACTGTAGGATCAGGATACTCCACACAGTAGTGCAGCACCCTTTCATAGGTGAGGCAAATTTACAGCAGTGCTGGCTCAAAGCCTTGATGCAACCAGACAGCAAACTCTACGTGAAATAAACTTAAAAAGCAAAAAACACTGAACATGTGCTTTTACAAAAGCTCCAACTTTCCCAAATCAAAGCAGTTATTTTGCATTATCTTTTTCTAAAAATCAAATTCAAATCCCATTTAACAAATTGCTAAGATAATCATGTTACTAAAGGGTATTTCACCAAGACTGAAGAACAAATACAAATATAAAAATCAATAGATTTCTATAATCCCCCCCATCTGCAATAGAAATCCAGTTAATCTCCACTTATCTCAGCAAAAGTCTAACAGCTGAATAGAACCTGGTCTCCTCAATTCCCTTCCAGGCTGCAAAATAAAGTCTGAGAATTTCGAAACAGTACTAACTTTTCCCTTCACAAAATGTTAGTAAAAGCTATTTTTTAGAAACAAGATTCCAATGCAAACTTACGTTCTGCTTCATGTAGAAAATAAAAGCCACTGAAGTACAAATCTGAGATTTCAAGCACATTTAGACACTACTGAGGCATTTCATAACGTGCCAGATGCCCTGATCCCATGAATAACATTTTAGAGTTTAAGACCAAAAATACAAAATGTACAGCGGGCCAGACACTTAATCTTGAGATAAAAAACCATTCTGATATTTTCATCATTTTCTCAGGAATGCAATGTAGTCTACCTATAATATGCATGTTCAACATGAAAAGTGATGACAATACGAGAGGATAGCATTTTTCACTGTATACTAGAGAGGGTTCAAAATGTGCTTTGTTCAGTTGTGAAAGTGGCATTTTAGTCTCTTATACTTTGAATCCTGCCCACCTCATTTGGTGCCAAATTTATTCTTACAAAAAGTTAAAAAAAAAAAAGAGGAAAACTCTTGCTCCCTCTTTCTCTCTCTGTCCATGTTTCCTTCATGAAGGTCAGACAAAATATCATGCAGTAAGATTTCCCTCAAAGGGAATTTTTTTTTTTGCCTGCTGCTTGATCTGATTAGGCCCCCAAATACTTCCAATTTCCTTCCCCATCATTCAAACAAAGGGCTGAAGTACTCACCTTCCTTCTCTTCAGACTATTTCTTATAATCACATACAACTAGTACTGTGTAATCACAGAAAAGTGGGACTGGAAGAGACATCACGAAATCATCTACTCCAAACCCCCACTCAGGGAAGGAACATCCCTATTTAAGCCACCCTAGACAAGTGCTTGTCTAACTCAGAAGTACACAATCTTTTTTTCTTTAAAAACAGTCAGGCCAAACTTTAAAATGAGTCAGGAAAGGAGTAAGGGGCTGCAACCACATCCCTTTTAGCTGTGTAGCAGCATACAATGAGCTCTTTAAATTCACCAGCATGTTAATGTGGCTCCTACTGAAGCTTTGCATCCACAGTGAGCTCTCCAAGCGCAATGGCTAATGGGGGCAGGCTCTAGCTAAAGCCACCACCCCTGTCCCCCCCACACTGCTTTGTGGCACAGAGCAGCCCCAATATGCCAGTGCCCTGCCCATGCCATTGCCCCTCACTACTCCCAAGCCATAACCCCCCCAAGCTCTACTGGTGCCCCTTACTCCCCACACACAGCCCCCTGGCCCTGCTGGTGTCCCTTGCTCCTCAACCACAGCCTCCTGACTCTACCATTGCTCCTCACTCCCCACCCACAACCCCTACCCCCCACAGCTGCATGGGCTACAGGGCCAGGGACTTGGTTGACTAGCCCCAGCTGCCATGCACAGGAGGTGGCAGCTGCTGCGGCGAAGCACGGATCCCCAGCCCCTCCTGCCCCACAGGGGGCATGGCCAGAGTGGAGTCTATGGTTGGGGGGGGG
>NW_017729008.1:15508475-15527876 GCF_001723915.1 Gavialis gangeticus | reverse complement strand
GGGCTCAGGCTCCCCACACTGCTGCCCTCCCCACAGGGCCTCTGTGACCCAGTGGGCAGGACTAGGCACAGCAAGGCACAACAGAGCAACGGACCTCAGTACCACCACTGGGAGCTCTGCACCACCATGGCAAGGTGTCCTCTGCCCACCTGGCAGCAGCAGGGGGCACAAATCTGCACCGCCACCCCACTGCTGTTCAGTGGGCAGGGGGCACCTTGTTATGGCAGCACAGGGCTCAAGGCAGCGGCAAGGAGCTTATCCACCCAGCCCTGCTGTACCCTGCCATACTGGGCTGCAGAGGCCCTGGGGGGAGGGCAGCAGGGTGGGGAGCTCAAGTCCACAACAGGCAGCCCACATCAGCCTCCACCCCACACACACAAGGGATATATGCCCCCATGCTCCCCCAGGAGTGTGTACAGCCATGGGGATCCAGCCCCCCCGCCCTCCGCACAAACTACCTGCTCCCCACCTGGGTTCTGCTACCACACATTCCAGCCCCAAATCCCAAGCCCCATGCACTGCCCCAGCTGGGCAGCACCCCAGCCCTACCCGACTCCCTCCCTCCCTAAAGGGGCATCAATTCCTTCCCCCCCACCAAACTTCCCTGTGGGCAGCTGCTCTCCAGGCTGCCTGGCGGCCATGTGCATGTGTACATGCGCAATGGCACCATGTCTTACCCCTCTCCTCCCACTACCCCCAGCCCCTTGCAGGCCAAAACTCTACCAACCTGCAAGGGGAAAACCTACCGTTTCCTTCATTTATGTTCCCTAAAAGGAGAAAATCTGGGTTTTACCGCATTTTTCATGACAAACCCAGATCTCTGAAGATGACACATGGAGATCTGTATACAGAAACATCTTTCAATTTGGATAAACACTTGTTTCAATTATAAAGTCCACACATGGAATTAATCAGGAACAGTTCCATTTTTAGACAAGCCCTCATAGTGCAACCAAGAAGAAACAGGACCAAACCTAAGGTCAAAGGCTCAAATATAAAACACTGTATATTTATTCAAGGAAGTCTTAAAGACAAAGATCCACAGCCAGAAACAACCTTCCTTAGGACCTCCAGTAACCCCTGCTTATTTGAATGATTCATTTTGCAGAGCCTCCTACCTATGACAAGAAGTAACACTGTACCAAACAATCATATTTCATAATACTTTTCAATTAAATGCATTTATTTTAAATTAATCTTTTCTTCAATAATAGCTAAATATTTTATCCATATACTTAGAATAATCAAGTTAATTATTTGTGAATCTATATTATCAAATTTATTATTCATGATTTCTTAATCAGCATATTCTGATTATGCGATGGAACTTCTTCATCCAAATCATATTAATAAAGTTCAATTAGAAGAATCAATCTTTATGTTGTGTGGGGGGGTAACAACAAGGAGGACTACAACTGGATTTTATGCAAACCTCAAACTTACTAGTACTTTGTTTAATAGACTGTTATACTTAGCTGGGAAGTCCAGCTGATGAGGACAAGTTGTTGTTAAGTCCTAGTATTAAAAAAAGTGAAGTATCTTCATGAAAAAGCCTCCAAGTTGGGGAAAAATAATCAATTTAAAATATTGAAAAAAACACTAAAAAAGCTCCTATAATTCTTCTAAAACCTAAAAACTCTATGGCCTAAAACATGGCAAACAAAAAAAAAAATATTAGTAAATCCCAAGCAAGTAAAATTCAATCCACTGATAATTATATTATTTCATTTATATTAACTTTATTAACACTTTTAAAGGACACATTTATAACCTAAATTTTGTCCTGCTGTTCTTATGTGAAACAGCCAACAGTGGTGAAAGAAGAGGTTAGGGGATGGTTTAGAAAAGCTGGATGTGTATAGGTCCATGGGGTGAGACATGATGCACCTGAGGATGTGTGAGGGAGTTGGCCAATGTGATTGCAGAGCTGCTGACCAATATCTTTAAAAACTTGTGTGGTCAGGAGAGGTCCCAGATGATTGGAAAAGAGCAAGTATAGTGCCCATTTAAGAGAAGAAGGATAATCTGAGGAACTACAGATCCCAGGAACTAAAGACCAGTCAGCCTCACCTCAATCTCTGGAAAAATCATGGATTCCTTGAGGATCTGCTCCGTTTCTAAGCACTTGGAAGAGAAGGTGATTAGGAACAGTCAGCACCCAAGGGCAAGTCATTCCCGACCAACCTAATTGCCATCTATGACAAGATGATTGGCTCTGTGGATGCAAGAAGAGCAGCGGATGTGATATACCGTTACTTTTGATACAGTCTCCCACAACATTCTCACAAGCAAGCTACAGAAGTACTGGTTGGATGAATGGACTGTAAGGTGGATACAAAACTGGCTGGATCGTCAGGTTCAAAGGGTAGTAATCAATGGTTATATGTCTAGTTGGCAACCAGTCTTAAAAGTGCCCCAGGGGTCAGTCCTAGGGTTGGTTTTGTTCGTTATTTTCATCAACAACCTGGAAGATAGCATAGAGTAGTGCACCCTCAGAAGGTTGCAGATGACACCAAGCTGGGGAGAGTAGTAGATATACTTACTTGGAGAGCAAGGCTAGAATTCAGAGAGATCTTGACAAACTGGAGGATTAAACCAAAACAAATCTCATGAGGTTCAATAATAACAAGTGTAAAGTCCTGCCCTTAGGACAGAGCAGTCCCATGCCCTAGTACAGGCTGTGAACTGACTGGCTAAGCAGCAGCTCTGCAAAAAGGGTCCTGGGGGTTCTAGTGCACAATAAGATGAATATGAGCCAGCATTGTACCGTTGTTGCCAAGAAGGCTAACAGCATACTGGGCTGCATTAGTAGGAGCGTTGCCAACAGATTGAGGGAAGTGATTCTTCCCCTCTATTCAGCACTGGTGAGGCCACATCTGGAGTACCAGTTTTGGGTCCTCCACTACAGAAAAGATGTAGACAAATTGGAGAGAGCCCAGTGGAAGCCACAGAAAATGGTGAGGGAGCTGGGGGACATGACTTCTGAGGAGAGGCTGTGGGAACTGGGCTTATTTAATCTGGAGAAAAGAAGGCTCAGAGGAGATCTAATAGCAGCCTTTAACTCCTTGAAGGGGGTTTCCAAATCGGATGGTTTGAAGGTTCTTAAAACCTGGCTAGACAAAACTTTGACTGGAATGATATAGTTGGGGATGGTCCTGGTTTAAGCAGGGGCTTGGACAAGATGATCTCCTGAGGTTCCTTCCAACCATAATTTTCTATGATTCTTTTAATACAATGCAGTCTTTATTATGGGATTACAGAGGTTATTAAAATAATACTATTTTATACCTTTAGAGTACTTTGCCATTTTAATATTTTCATTTTCCTAAAAGCCTCAAGTCTTTCTTTGACATCCCTAAAAATAGCACAGAATAAATTATTTAGTATGTGAAAGGTTAAATGATTAAATCAGCAGTGATAATCAGTTAGTTTACTGGTTATCCTTTAACTCGGGTGGGTGCAGTCTGGCAGGGTAGGGGTGATGTGAAGTCACATAGTTCCCCAGCAGGAATCAGAAGGCAGCAAGGCAGGCAAGAGGAAGGGAAGAACAAGGAAGAGAGGAGGGATGATGGGGACTAGTACCCATAGCCTAAGACAAAGGTTTATAACCTTTTTTCCATCATTCTACCTCCCGGCAGCTGGATGTGGAGCAGTGTATCCTCAGCTGCTGAGCCAGGATGGGGAGGAGGAGATGAAGGGGGTGTGTGTGGTGGCAAGTGATCAGATGCAGAGCAGCAGCAGCCACCGTGTGCGAGCTTCCCCTGCCTCCCACATCTGACTGGGTGGGTGGCACCTGCGTGGCAATGCAGGATGCTGCATGGTGGCGCTCCCTCCCTATTCACCCGCATGTACCACCTAGGGCTGACTCAAGTACCCCTGGAGGTGCGCATACCCCACCAGCTGACAAACCCTCCTGGCCTAAGAGGAAAATAGTGAGCAGCATAATGACTCATCAATTAAGCAATTAGCTGCTGGTTCACAGGTGCTCCTTCCCTTCCTGGGCTGCCTTGTCTGGCTGGGCTTGCCTCCTTCTCCACTTCCCCCACCAATAAAAGGGCTCCAGGAGCCAGTAGCTACTCCTAGCAGTAGCTGTGTCCAAGCTGTTGTGTTATCAGTTAATTGTTTAACTGATATAATTAGAGGAGGTTAAATGAATATTTTAAAATGATACTGACATCCCTAGTTATTTTAATATTTTTTCAATACTTAAAATTCTTATTTTTACAACACAAAAATTTTTTCCTCTCAACTATTAGCCTTTTCAGCACAGGTATCATTCAAAAAAATTTTAAAAAATAAAAGTAAAGTAAAATCTGGTAACTTTAACATGCAGCTGCTAGTACATATAAGCTAAATAATACTGCAATGAAATGAGTTTTGTGATTTAAGTGTTGTCACACGATCACTCTTAACTTATCACTCAAGGTCCCATTTTATACAAATTGTTCTTCCAAAGATTAGTGGTCTATTATGTTTTTATTTTCCCCACTGGCAATAAATATGCTTGATTTTTTATAACTGGGTTTTCAAGTTGTAATTTACATTATAATTCTAGCAATCAAAAACAGTAATAATACTGTAGGTTTAGAATTTCTGTGCAGGTATAACCTATAAAATATATATTTAGATACCTATGCATCTAAGCACCATATAAAAATAAGTTCAAATTTTGTTCTAGGAAGAAGGCTAGCCAAAGAGGTTGAGCACCTAAAAGTCAACAAACTATGACTTTGTGGCAAGCAAGATGGGTCCAAATAGTATACAGTTCAGCCTCTAACACAAACTGGAGGTAGTCATAGATATCTGAGATTAAAGTCTGTGTTAACCAAGGACAAATGAATGGTGCTGATCCTTTACATTGCGAATGCTATACTGGAGATAGGATAGAACAAATTTCTCATATTACTAAAGTAAGTTACAATTTGAAAGAGATATTTTAGCAAAACAGCATAAAGGATTGTATACAGTACTCATTTAGTGTCTGTGTTCTTACAAAGCCACATCACCAAATATATTATTCAAGAGGCAAGGATTTCTTAGGGTGATATCTGTTATTAGACCAACAAAGTAGCTGGGATAAAGTCAGACAAGCTTTCAAATGCAAGACATTCTTTGTCAGGTTGCTGATGACCAGAAGCCAGGCACAGCATCTCCTTATTTTTCAAGGTCTCACTACTAAGTCATCACCTGCTGGGGACTCTGGAATTAGGACTGGAGAGATTCCATGTCCTAGATTTTGGATTGTTTTTCCCCCTCTTGCTGCAAAACTGTTTGAAAAATGGAAACAAGTTATCAGCATATAGGCTAATCTACACATTTCACTAGAAGCCTGTATTTCCTTTTAAATGTCTTTTGCAATTTTAGACATTATGGACAAATACTGCAACAAAAACCCAAACAAAAAGGCCAATCAATCGGAAGGCTTCACATGATTGCTGGTTCCTTTCTGGCACACGGTATAATATTTAAGCATCTCTTCTATATAGCTATTTACTTTTTCATACATTTTCATATATTTTTCTCAAGATGTTCAGTTTAGGAAGTTGGGGGATATTGTAGTTAACAGCCTAAACAAACACCCTTACACAAGGCAGGATGCCAACAACTCCTCAATCATAGCCCAGGCCTGGTATTAGTAAAATATGACACATTGGGGCACTCAAGGAAACTCCTGCATTTTAGTTTCTCCAAAGGTGAAATGAGTCATTCAAACATCTCCCTTACCTGTTTGATGGTTACCACTTAAACACTGTTTTGAAGGAACTGTTTTGTACCTAAACATACAGAATTTCATAGGTGTAAAAGACTAACTCATTTTTTCTTCCTACTAAAAGAGAGATTGAGGTACAGAAGACTTTAAATAACTTGTCAAAGTTCACTCTATAAAATGGCAAAATAGTGAACTAAAAAACAAAACAAAAAAACCAAAAAACAAAAAAACTATCGACTCCCAAGCTTCTGCTCTGTGTAATATGCTGGTTGGAAAGAGTAGCTGACAAATCTTAGATGAAGAGGAGAGAGAGAGAGATTTTTAGTCCAACACTTTTTTTAAAACACTTTCTGTTAACTGTTTAACTTTACTGACTGATAGTTTAGATTAGTAAACTAATTAGAAAAGCCTTTGCTAAAGATTCATCCCATTCATTTAAAAAAAAAAAAAGGGTCAAAGTTCATAAAAAAATTATTTTTGATCACCCATAATTCTTCAACCAAGTGAATATTAAAATCAACTTTTATAATATTTTTAAAGGTAAAGAATAGAAAAAGGAAAAATAATGGGACACAAATCCCTTACTTGTATTATACAAGTATAAGAAAGAGGCAATAAAAAGAACCCAAGGTCAACAACTTGCATATCACTTGTAAAGAGAAATTAAGGTTGAGAACACACATGCTAGACCATTACACCATACCAGTTTAAAAAAAGCAAGTTTACTATGTTGACAGTCTAACAGTGTATTGTTGATTTCTAAAGAGATAACTTTGACATACAAAATTTCGCAAGTGTGTACTAAGGTTCTTTTCAGAAAAGAACGTTGCTTACAAGGCTTACGTGCCTTGAAGCTGTTTAGACTCCATAAAACAGAAGCTGCCCATTGAAGGCAGAAGAAATCCTCTATAATAGTTACTTGTATACATCAGATACTCTGTATCTATCCATAATCATCCTCATTCCACATCTAGTTATCAGATTCATTAAAACGTTCATGAGTCCCTAGACATGCATAGTAGCTAATCTTTCACTGTGTTAACAGGGAAGTTTTGAACAAGCAATCAAAAGACTTTAAATGTGGGAAGAGAAAGATAAAAGAACTTTTCAATTGATACAATGTTCAGATTAAAAACAAGCGCTTTGAAGTCACTTTGCTCCCACCCCCACAGCAAAACAAAAATACACAGAATAAAACAGAAGGGTGGGTATGACTGAAACCTAACACCACCTGTGAAGGAAAAATATATTCCCAGAGAAAGGCTAGTCATACAGATGGGTCAGGACTCTTCTCCCCATTCTCAAGTCTGGGCTTTGCAAATACTTTCTATCTAGTGAACAAAGGATATGCATTTATCTTCTTTGGAATATGAAACAGAGTCATTCAGGTCTGTGAACCCAAGCTATACTCTGTTCAACATCAAACAAAAATAAGTAAAGAAAAATAGCAGTGCTGTACACAAAAGGAATGATTTTTCCACTGCAATTACCAAATTACCACTGGAGTCTGATTTTGCTTCTGAGGGGGGCTGTACAGGCAGTCCTCAACTTACAACATTTCAAGATACAATGTTTTACACTTACAACATTTATAAATCAACACCCCGTTTCAATTTTATGACATCAGTTTCCGATGTGACACCACACCGTGCCAGCGAACAAGTTCGCTGCATCACTCATCTCCCTGGAGAACATCTGTCCAAACTTCCTTGGACACTTTCTTTAAGAAAGCAGACAAGACTCCAGAAAAACCTGCAGCCAAGATTCCAGCCAAGAACCCTTCAAAAAGGGCAGCAAAGTCACCTCAAAGAAGTCCTTCCAAATCATTATGATTGCTATTTACAATATAAATACATTAATGTAGCTAATATTACTCATCTATAATTGATTGAGTACAAAATTCTGGGGTATTTTTAATGAAAATAGGATATCGGGCCTCAGTTCAGGAACCAATCCCCATTTATAACATTGTTTCTTATGAGAAAATTGGTTCCGAGTTGCAACATTTCGACTTAAGATGCGGTTTTCAGGAACCAATTGTGCCGTAAGTCCAAGGACTGCCTGTATATAAAACCAGCAGTGATACTTCTGGATCTTATCCTGTAAACACCTCCACGGGGAGCAGTTACCACCAGGAGTAGTGCCACTTATGTCAATGGGAGTAGTCATAAGCACTGTTCTGTCTTTGTTTAGATTGTTCACAGGAATGAAGATCCATGTAGGATGAGATAAATTAAACAAGGTTTTTATTAATAAATCTTTACAAACATACACTGTATTCTTAGGAACTCAGTAGAGGAAGCGAGATGCAGGGTCTTACAGTCAACATCTTTGCCTCTCAAAGGACCTATACATCAGTTAGAGGAAAAACTAGGGCTATCAATTAATTGTGGTTAATACGTTTATTGTTCACATTAAATTTCTTTTAATGCATTAACTATGCACGTGGTTTTGGTGCCCATGCCCAGACTCCGCTCTGCTACCATCTCTGGGCCACCCTGCAGGGCAGCGGTGGCAGCCCAGAAGACTGCTGGGCAGGCCAGGCACGGGCTCCAGGTGGCTGCAGGAGCGGGGAGGGGCACACAGACACAGCCACAGCCATGGCCTGCAGACAGCCAGAAACATGGCCTGGCAGCATATGGAACACTGTGCAGCAGGCAAGTCTGTGAAGGAGAAGGGGCGTGGAGGCGGGAATGGGTATGGGAGGGCAAGATTGAGGCCCCCATGGTGAGGGAGGGAGTGGGGCAGAGGCAGGGATGAATGGGGCCCTGGGGCGGATCGTGAGACAGTGGGAACCACAGGCAACTTCTCCAGGGGCGTGAGGTGGGGAGGGGGACTCCCGCTCCTGTGCACTCCCGCGGGAGGCATGTGAAAAACACTTTTCACAGACGAACCTGTGAACTTCACTTCATCAACCTCCTAGATACAACCACTAACGGACTCAATATAGACATTGGATTTATGACACACTATAACGTGTCTGACATGTGGCTCTCCAGGTACCTCTTCACTTCTACCTGGCGGCTACATCCCCCTTCCCCCTCCCAGCCTGCCTCTCACCCCAACGCCTCAATTTACATTTTCACTGAGTGGCTGTCTTGCCTGCAGCCCAGCCTGTGGCTTCTTCGCTATTCAATGTATGCAGGAAGAGCATGCACACCAACTGCAGATGCTTCCTCAGCCTGACGAAGGGTTCTTAAAACCAAAAAGCTTGCCAAGATATATTTCTCCAACTATTCAGTTGGTCTAACAAAAGATATCACATCTACTCAAAGAATCTTGCCTGCCTGTTCCTTAGACCAACACACATACAACCAGAAGCCCAGTTAAACACACACAAGTGACACAAGTTTTGCTTTTGACAGTTTTGAGGGGTACTTTCACCAAAACTCCTGCAACTATCTCTTTAAACTCTGGTAGCCTTCATGCCCTCAGGAAGAGCTACCAACCCTGCTGTTTTCATCCAATTCTGCAAAAAAAATGACAGAGGTATAGGTATTTTAGTGACTCCTCATTATAGTCTATAACTGAATCACTGCCAAATCTTCCAAATCCAATTTGGACAAATCGATTCGGGACATTAATCCGAATCACCAATTCAAATCACTGTCCCCCAAATCGGCTGAATCCAAAATCGAATACTTGCCCCTTCACACAGGCCTAATAACTGGCCCTTCTGCAGTGAGGAAAGAGCGAGCAGGAGGGAAAGCTGCTGAAGGGGTGCTGCAGAGCAGATGGGAGGCTTGGGCAGCTGCATGCCATTCAATCCCTCATGTCAGATCAGACCTTTCTGGACTGGATCCAACCCCTTCAAGGGTCAAGTGTGGCCCAGGGGCTATACGCTCCCAACTCCTGGTCCCCTAAGCCCACCCTGCCTACTGGCACAGTGCAAACCCAGTTCACCACTGAGGCCACTCCTGAGATTATCCTCAGTATCCTCTATTAAGCACACCAAACTGGGGTCTTAAAAGAAGTCTCAGAAATGATACCCCACAGCAGTCTCACCAGCATATTTAGATTTAGAGCGTGCTTGCAAGCACATGTAAATAAGACATGCCTGGGAACAGCCAAGCCAGGTAATGCTGCTACCGTTGTGTACACAGCCGCGTGCATGCGTGCTTTGAGTCAAGCTGCTAAAAGCAAAGTATGCATCCGAAAAGCCATTTTAATAAAAAGCCTGCTTATAATTTATCCTATTCTGTGTGTATCTCCATTCCTGTGACCGGACAAAACAAGAAAAATGCAAGCTATTCTACTAATAAGCAGTTATAGGATAAGACAGGTTATTAAATGCCTAAGGATGCCATATATAAACATATTTAAAGGTCTATTAATTTTGCCTTGTTTGTTTTTTGTAATCAGGTGGTTTTAAATTGCTTATACTTTCATTAATGGATTGACTTTTCCCATTTATTTAAAAAAAAAGTTTTCGGGGCAGGGGAGAGTGTTCTTTTTAAAAGACTGTAGGGCCAGGTACAGGCATATTTTTATCCATATAAGTGATCAGAAACTGGTCTATACCCATAACAGAACAGAAGCTTGGCGCACAAAGACTTATTTAAAAATGGCAGAATCCAGTCTAAGTCTTCCCCACCTCAAAGAGTGAATGTGTGTTCTGTTCACTACTAATCTAAACTACACCACTTACAGAAAATCACAAAACAGATCCATTCTGCCTTGAGCTTTTTGAATGTCTGTACATAGCCTAGCTGTATGTTGTTTTAACTCTTACTTACCTGGCAGGCTTATGCAAATAGCACCAAAGAGAACGATGTCAAAACCCACTGAACGTTTTCACACATGCAAAATTACAGTGCAAACATTATTCCACAGAATAAAGCCAAAGCTTGTTGTTCATCCAAAACATGTGTATATAACTAGTTTTGAATTTCACCTGTGCCACTTCTTGGATACCTTCTTGAACAGAAAAAAAGGCTGCTTGTTTCTATATTTACTGAATGTACTGTATTATTGTCCAGTTTTATTCAATAGCTTACTTTAGAGTTCCTTTTAGAATGTTTTTAAAATTGGAGGTATTGCCACCTAGTGGTTTACTTCAATATTATTAAGCATTTTAATAACTCAATATAACTGCACTGGCTATAGGTGAAGCAATTTAAAGGCATTTTTCCCCTGTAATATTTCTTCTGTTCTCAACAAAATAAGAATTCCTTTCTATCCACCAGCAAAAACAAACAAAGCCTGGAAATACCTAGATCATAAAACAAGCTGTGTTTCTACCACAGGAACAAAAAAAAATTCTTCCTGTACGCAGAACAAGAAAAATGTCACCAAATGACTTTGAAAAACAATAAAGAAACAAACCTCATATTTAACAGTTTTCCAGAACTATTTTCAGCACATTACAGTCCAACTAGTCTAGAGGCAAAAAAACTACACTTTCTTTTTAAGAATGGTTTCTTAGCATAATCTTAGATGTTGCATAAATAGGAAATGTGACAATTTTTTTCTGTCAGATTGTCTAAACAATAACAAATTTGATTTCTAAACTCAAAAGTAAATCTTCATAAAGTAATTGTTCTATTTCTGGTCAGCCCAGTAGCATAGGTCTCAAATCCATTTGCAAAAACCCTGTCCTAAGGATCTTCCTGCTCCAAACAAACAAGACAGAATGGGCACATCTATACATTCATTAATGTGTCACAATTACAGCGCATTAAAGTTTAGTACCTATAATGACAGGTACTACCTTAATGCACCAAAACCAGTGCTGCTGTGCATTAGCACAGATGAACACTTTTTTAGTGATGTTAACGAACATTAGACTAAATCTACTGTGCCTTAACACATTGGTACAGCTTTTGACCACCGTACTAATGCGCAATAGAATTAGTCTTCTACACATTAAGCATCTCATGTAGGCATGGGCGACTGGTGCCACCTTAGTCAGGGGGGCTGCATGCCCCCCCCAGCGGCCAGTCAGCGACCGGGGGAGGGGATCCCCCTGCAGACAATCACGCCGAATGGAAGCGGCTGCGGTGCTCCCACTCCCTGGCCAGCACTCACAGGGGTAACACCAGTGCTCCCGCCTGCCCCCCCTGCCTGTTGCCTAAGCGGGGAGTGCGGCCTGTCAAGGGGTGCATCAGTGCTCTCAGGGGGTGCACATGCACCCACTACGTGTCATCACTGCATGTAGATGGACCCAATGTGTAGCAGTTTTGTATATTTTTTATCCAATTCCAGAGAAACAAATGCAAAGATGGTTATATAGTTCTACTAGCAGTTTTGGTTGAATAGCTGAAGAGCAAACAAACTGGAAAAGTTTTCTTAAATATTTATATGGCTTTTAAATTACCTTTGGAGCATGTCATACAAGTTGGCATTTTAATTCTGGTCCAAATCAACACTCAAGTAGAGCAACAGAGCACTGCTTCTGCTGAATACTCTGTTTGTTCTTTTGTTGAAGCTAAATCTACGTTTGGTATCTCTTGGTAACCCAGAGACTTACTATGTGGTCTCAGTAACATAGCCAACTACATAGCTTGGGTGGCATTTCTTATCCCTTTTTTGTTGATACACTTTCCTTTTTTGTAGTGATTAGCAAGCTGAATTCTACCCATTAAAAATCCCATTCTGATAGGAAAGAATGGGCAGCTTACTGTTTATATTCATACACCACTTCAGAAATAAAAACATGCAAATACAAAATGAAACACAAATTTAAGGAAACACACAACCAACACGTGTGATCCAGTAGTTCCAATTTTAAAAACTGTGCTTCTTATCATGGTCAAATAAGACAGTGCAGTCTAGCTTCCCAACAGCTGGGAGCTACACCACCCCCTCTTCTCCCTTCCCCCTGGACCACAGAGACTCATGCTCTCCCCTACCACCCCCCCAACATACGTGCAGCACCTGCTCCCACTTTCCTAGCCACATTCACTGCCCACCTGCAGCTTAGGCACTCCAGCCCCCTCCTGGCTGCTGGGGCTGGAGCAACTGTGGGAGGATGGTAAGAGGCTGGGCAGGAGTCCAGAGGCCGCATGCTAACCCTTTAAGGGCTGCATGCAGCCCACCAGGCACCAGTTAAATAGCTCCAAAATAAGACTTTGCCATCTTTGAGATTTTTAATCTCTTAACCATTCATATGTTTATCTTAACCTTTATTACAATGTCATTGTTACAGCAATGCAAGGGTAGAACTAGAGAATTACATTTCTGGAGAACTGTATGTATATTTGCTACTAACTTGTCCATTTTGTGTAATACCAAATACTTGAAAAGCTGTTACCTACAAAGCTATTGATTTTTAGTTGTAAGGTTTAAAAAAAAAAAAACAAAACACAAAAAACCACACACACACACACACACACACAACAAAAAAAACCACACCTTTTCCCCTGATACATGCATAGATTTCTGGATCACACTATTTTTTGTTTAAACTAGTACTATATAGAAAAGCTGACAATTCTGTTAATAGCATGCATTGTTTCCTGCAGCTTCCTTGACTAATTTTATAAACATTATTTCTCTGAGAAAAGTACTTAAAGCTTTAGAGTGCACATGCTATTCAAGTACAATTTCATTTCTCTTTTTGCAAAAGATTTTTATTCAATATGTAACACAACAGAGCGTTATCCACTTTAATATAAAAACCTCTCATCCTTTATTTACCAAGACAGAATTAAAAAAAGGATACTTTCTTTTTTTTAAAATGACTGTTCATTCTCTTAAGTACCACCTAGCTGCTTTACAAATTAAATAAAAGTTAACCCACAAGCCATTATGAAGACCTCCAGCATCAATCTTCAACAATTCTAAATCTACATAGAAGCTTACAAAGCTAAATTACAGCAGTAATTGAAAACCATGCATCTTCTTACTCTTTATCACTGCAGGTACCATCACTGAACTCATTTAAGGGTCACTATCCAAACAGTTGTTTTTAAAGAAAGTTTACATTTTAACTCAGAACTTGGTTCCTTTAATATCTCTTTTCCTTTCTAGTTACAGAAAAGAGCTCCAATCCCCTTGGTACTATTTTTACATATAGTGTCATCAACTAGGCAGTAGCAATATTGCCTCTTGAGGAAAGATCTTCAGTTACATCAGCAAGGATGGGTGATGCCTCCTTGTGGTGCTTTATAACCAAAGGTTTGTGGTTCAGCAAGAAATGCCATTTTAAACAACTCCTAAAGATTGGACTTAGATGCTTTACACTCTCATGCTAAGTAGACAGTCAAAAAGCCCAAGGCTGAATCAGTTCAATCTTTGCAGGTTAGTCTAACCTGCACAGATTGAACCAATAAGCAAGTGAAAAGAGATTCACTTTTGATTCCAGTAATGCAGACTTGCCGGCAGTGGCCCAGGCCAGAAGCCGAGGCAGGCAGGTGGGGGAGCAGTGCAAGCATGCCTCCCTGCTCAGCTGCAGTAGGCAGCTGGGGCCAAGGCCAGCCTACCTACCCTGCGAGGGAGGTTTGTGTGTTTAAACACTCTAGGATGCGTGTTTAATATTTTAGTCATCTGGAAAAAAGTTAGTAAATAAAGAAAAGGCCACAGTCTACAGATGACAAAATTATACAAGTTAGCCATAACCAGAGGAGAGTGTCCTGAACTTCAGAGGGCCTTAATAAAGCTAGATGACTGAGGAACACGACAGCTAATAAACCTCATCGTTAACATATGTCAAGTAATGGCACACTGGAATTAATCACTTGAACTTCTCATATACAAACTGACTGATTCTCAGCTGATTTACGCGTCATGAGCTCACAATACTGAGGTGTTTGTGGAACGTCATTCATACAGTATTTTCTTGAGTTCTTTTGCCGATGTGGTTTGTGTGATCTCTACATATAGACAATGTCAAGCTCTATTTTGCCTTATCTTTATGTTTGTATGCACTGTGGTATTTGATATCAAAGCATTTTTTACAGTAGGACCAGGATTGTATAACATGCTAATGATTTTTAGGTGTTACTCATTAAACAATCAGTTTTGCACCTGGGATTCACAGCCTAAATGGCTGAAAGAAGTAACCACTGAGAATTAGCACCTGACATGGGTATGTTTAATGACCTTTGTGGTCTTGAGCTGAGGCACCATGAGTCAGGCTTTTCCAGAAAATGACAAAATTTACAATTTAAGAGGAGAGACGTGCAACAGGAATGACACCTGGCTATTCAGGAAAGGACATTACTCACTGCTGGAACAGTAAGTGAGAGAATTATGGGATCAGTGATAGGCTATTGGATCAGTAATCTGTATGTCTTAAAGGATGCAAATACTTCCCAGATCATAACTGGGGCAGGACAGAGTTCTGGTCTAATAGACAGATACATCCTTTAGGGGCAGGAAGTCATATGAGTAGTATGAGCTCCCCAAGAATTCAATGGATAATGCATGTAAACGGCAAGTTAAGAAATCATACTTAAGCTTTGTCATGGAAGCAAGTCTGTCTTTAATTTTGCTGGACACAGGAAATTACTTCAGGTTCTCTTTACAGCTAGCTGACAGAAGTTGCAGGAAGCCCTGGCAAGAAGGTCAGAAGGAGCAGCTGCTTTTTAATTGGTTGAGCTGAGAAGCAGAAGCTATATTCTTAGAGCTAAAATGCAAGGATTAGGTAAAGTCATCATTCTGATGTTTTCTATTATTTATTCTTATAACTCTGTTCGCATCTCAACATATGGTTATTGACTTCCCGTGACTGCTCTTGTTTTTATAATAAATCTATTTGTTATCCTTTATAGCTCATTATTTTCATTGATAAATGTGATTTCAGAACATTTTACTATGCAGACAGGCAGCTTCTATTAAACATGATGGGACAAGGGTGTGATTCGTCCAGCTGGCATAACTCCCTCTTTTAAGAGCTGGCAAGACAGTCAAAACTGGCCCCCATCAGTCAGGGAGGTGACCTGTGGACCATCTCAGTCTGTTCTCAGAAGACAAGCAACAGAGAGGGCTTTTGGGGCTGATGAACACCCATGGAAGTGTGAGAACACCCCAGGCATGTATCTCAAAGGTGCATCTAACCAAACCCAGAGTCAGGGTGTGCTACATATGCCACATCCAACTACTCACAAGCAAGTAAGGGGGAAGGGGGAAATCACCTATAGTCTATTTCTACAAAAACTTATTTTTTTTTTTTTAAATGAGAAAGAAAACCATTATGGTTATTGCTATTTCTAAAAGATTAGGCAGGTGCCCAGACACTATAATATCAGAGGCCATACAAGCACAAGTTAAGGATGAACATTACTATGCCCTGATTATTCTGTTACTCTTCACTGCTAGGTTTCTTGCATCTTTCTCTGCAGCATCTAGTATTGGTCACTGATTGTCAGACAAAATTCTCAGAAACACCAGCAATGCAGATTTTAAACTGGTGGGCAGGATCCCTTGGAAAGCAAGCCTGAGGGGAAAAGGAGTCCAGAAGAGCTGGCTGCACTTTGAGAAGACCCTTTTAAGGGCATAAAAGCAAGTTATCCCAATGCAACAGAAGAATGGGAGGTGAAACTAAACAGCTAGTCAATTAATTAATTGAAACTCAAAAAGAAATCTTACAAAAGTGGAAACCTGGTCATAGTACTAAAGTTTAAGAGTATTGTACAGGCATGCACAGGAAAATTAGGAAGATCAAGACATGATCTGAGATGCATCTGACAAGGAAAAAGAGCAACAATAAACAAGGAATTCTAAAAATATTACTAAAGAAGACTAAAGAAACACAGGTCCCTTATGGAATGTAGAAAGCAATTCAGTTACACATGATACAGAGATGGCTGAAGGTTTGTTTTTTTTTTACTTCAGTCTCAGTTACCAAATAATTAGCAGAGTCAGCAGTAAAGATAGCGAAGGAGACAGACAGCCTAGAGTAGTAGAAGAACAGGTCAAGAATTAACTCAGAGAAGCTAGATGCTTCCAAGTCAGCAGGGCCAAATGGCAAGCAGCCTAGGGTACTAAAGGAGTGGACTGAGATAATTCAAAACCATTGGCTATCCTCTTTCAGAGCTCATGGAAGTCAGGTGAGAGCCTAGATAACTGGACACAGGCAAATACATTGCCCACCTTTAAGAAAGGGAGGAAGGAGAAGCCAGGGAATTATCAACTAGTCAGACTGACCTTGATGCCTGGAACAGGTCCTCAAGCAATCTATTGTGAACCATGTAGAAGAAAACAAGGTGTACAGGAACAGCTGGCATGGATTCACTAAGAGCAAGTCATGTCTGACTAACCTAGTTTCCTCCTATAATAAAGGTGACAGGCTCTGTGGATGGGTAGAGAGCAGACAATGTATTATTTACTGACTTCAGCAAGTCTTCTGATACTATCCATCTCCTATGACATCCTCATTAACCTAAGAAAATAGACTAGACTCAAATACTATAAAGTGGGTGCATAACTGGTTGGCTGCTTTACTACAGAATCAGAGAGAAGCAGGACTAGAAGGGACCTCCATAGATTATCTAGTCCAACCCCCTTCCTGAGGCAAAATAATCCAAATCATCCCATACAAATCCACTGTCTAACCAAACTACAGTCAACCCTGACACAACACAAGACCTAACAACCTAACCTGCCACAGGTAAAGCAGGGGACTACAGCAGTCATCATCCTGCTTTTGTAAAGGTTGTTACTACACGCTCAAGTGATCGCTGGTAGAGGGCCACACTCCCCACTACAGAGGAAGGCCAAAAAAAGAGCCATAATCCATAGCAATCTGACCATGGGGTAAAATTTCTTCCTGACCCCCAATATGTCAATTGGTCTGACCCTGAACAAAAGGGGCAAGACCCTCTAGCCAGGAGCCCCTCAGTTTAAGTCCCAGCAGGAACAATGACACACCCCAGTCAAAATCCCCAGCCTTGGCTGCTGCCAACACCCAATGACAGAGGAAGACAACAACCCAGCCCCATATGGCAAATCACCAAGCCCAGAAGCATAGGTTCATCATCATGCTCAATAAGTAGTCATCAAGAACTAAGTGTCTAGTTGGAAGGGTACATCAAAAGGGGCTGCTCAGGTGTCTATTCTGGATCTGATATCGTTTAACATCTTAATTAATGATTTGATTTATGGGATTGAATGCACACTTAACAAATTTGTGGACAACCCCAAGTTGGGTAGAGTTACAGACACTATGAAGAGCAAGACTAGGATCCAGAAATGACCTGGATAGACTGGAAAAAAAATGGTCTGCAATCAAATAGATGCAATCACAGACATGATGGAGATGTTTTTTTCTCTGTGGCTGTAGAGAATAGGACCAGAAGCAATGGCCTGAAGATGCAGGAGAGGAAATTTAGATTGGAGATTACGAGGAGCTTTGACTATGTGGCTTTAGACAGAAATTATACAAGGTAGTATAAGCAATCAGAAACTGATTTAAATCTGGAACACAACAGAAGTTCAATGCACATAAACCACTTTCAAAATAGCTGAAACTGGTTTAAGATAAACTGGATGGATGTAGAATCAGACTTCATGGATTCAGGTTAAATTAGTTAATTGAACTTCTGTCCCAGATCCCCTCCAGATTCAAGTTAACTCTCAGTCCCCCAGCATCCTAGGATGCTTGGCACATACCCTGCAACTCTCTGCCCCCAGCAGGGTGAGCAAGCTAGCCCTGGCCCAAACTGTTTGCTCCAGCCAAACAGAGACATGCTTTATCACCCCCAGCTTCTGACCTACACCACTCTAGTCCTGTGGCTGCATTTCCAGAATCAAAAGTGAATGTCTGTTCGCTTGCTTATCAGCATCAGCGTAATCCATGCATCTTCGACTAACTTATGAAGATTGAATTGATTCGGTCTCTGACTTTGACTGTGTACTTAGCCCATGAGTGGTCAAGTATTGGAACAAGCTACTTGGCAAAACTGTGGAATCTCCATCCTGAGAAATTCCACAAGATGAAAAGACATTTGGTTGGGATGGTTTAAGTCAGGTATAATCCAGCCTTGAACAGGGAGCTGGACTAGATATTGTGAAGCCCCTTCCAGCCCAACTTTCCTGTGATCTGGAATGACAATGCCTATGTTGCTATACAAGTTCCTAGTGACTGCCATTTCAAGCATAGGTTGAAATATGCAGAGCAGAGGTGCCAAAGATGCAGCCTGCAGAGTTCTATTATCTGCCCAACAGTACTGCATATGGGTCTGAGACTGGATCCACATGCTGCAGGTGGTGCGAACCAGGCAGGCTGGGGCCAAACCACATGTGGGACTTGTCTGGCACGCACGCTGTACACAGCACTCAGGGTTGTGTCCAGTGGGTGTGCTGCACATAGCTTGTGAAGTCAGGTCTGCCATGTGCTCATGTGGCACAGAGCCAGTCCAAACCATACAGTGCACAGGGCCAGTCTGCAAGCCTGATCCAGGCCCTGGACCAGCCTGTGCCCCTCATCCAGCCTATGGGGCATGGGGCATGATAATTTTGACACCCCTGATGTACAGGAAAAGTTCTAACCAAAACTGAACAAAATTTCCTATGTCATTTTGTTAATGAATACCCAATGGCATCATTTAAGCAAGAATAATGAAGTACAACATAAATTATCCATGCAGAAAAGATGCACAGAAGTTAACAGACTCAGAAGGCATGAAAGGATTCATTACATTAGCCATCTGGCCATGCAGGTAACCGTATCTACGAAAAGCTGAAGAAAGCAACACATCAAGCAGCTACTTTGTACTCCCCCCCACCCCCCCGGTAAGGAGAAACCGTGG
>NW_017729008.1:15493439-15508435 GCF_001723915.1 Gavialis gangeticus | reverse complement strand
TCTCGGTAAGGAGAAACCATCAGATTGCTTGAAGGCTAATCATTTCAGCTGTTTTGGGGGCTTTTTTGAATATATAAATTACGAACATGACAGACTGTAATGGGTCCAAATGTTTTAATCCTAATCCAAAGCATGTGTTTGGATTTACAGGTATACTGTCAATTAATAGTTAAACAACTCCAATTTCTCATTTTTTTAAAAAAATTGAAGATAATTTAAAGTAATTCTTTCTGAAAAAAAATATTTAAGGCTTTTTTTCCTCTCATCTTGATGTTAAGGGAGAAAAAAAAACGGTAGAATAAGAAAATGAAAATTATTACACACAATGTGCTGTCAAATGCATACACAAACTGGAAAAAAAAACACGAAAACATTTTGCCAACTGCTTGTCATATTAGGTGTTGATATAGCAATCAGCAAACATATTGTTTTCACAAAGAAACTTGATTTTAAAGTTGACTCTGTCCCTTTAAATACTCCACAGTATTTTAGCAGCATTTTTAATCTTACGAGATCAGAATGCGACTAAGACAAAAATGTAAAATTTCACTCTGAAAAACTCGTTTTACTTAAAACATGGCACTGGGAAGTCTGTGTACAAATCCTAGCTATTCTTCATGTGCAGCAATTTCTTAAGTGATAAAAAGCAGATAATACTTACCTTATCTCACAAATTAGTTGAGAGGGTTGATTTATTAATATTTTTAAACCACTTAGATTCTCACACAGAAGACTAGTCCCAACCATTACTTATGGAGAGGAAAGGGACAACTGTCTGCAGTCAGAAATAGGCAGCAAAGAAGGTGGGTGACTTAACAGTTTACAGAGAAATCAGGTAATGCAGGAAGCTGGTAGAGCCAACAGGTAGGGATGGGGGAGGATTCTCTTTGTGGTGAGCGTACCTAAATGGACTAGATAGTTGGGTTAACCATTTGTTTGTAGCTTTGATTCAGGAAATGGCTGCAAGATTCAGGAGTAGCTTAAGGGGAGAAGGAGGCCACAGTGGGGTGCCAGTGAGGCACTCCAGTTTGGAGCTGTGAACCAAAGGCCCAGCAGTGCTAAAGAGGACCTAGAAGTCCAGTAAAGGGCAGATCCAGATTAGAGGGATGCACTTGCACCCCCTCCTCTAATTTCCAAACTTTAAAACCAATAGCCTAGGAGAAATAGCAGCATTCCCACTCAGACACTGCTGACAGTCAATGGACTTCATGGCTCATCACCTTCCAGATCCCTGTTAATCTCTCTCCATACAACAGATGTTAACCACCCTCTATCGTTTTTAATGGTCTTGATGTTCCGCTATTCAAATAATCCTTTCTTCTGCAGGTTTGCTGTGTATTAGCCATTACTGTCAAGGTCTCTCTTCCATTTCATAGTCCCAAAGACTGTGTTTTTAGCTGTAGCTAAAAACCTTAATTTGGGTGTAGAAATGTTAACTCAGGTGTAGAAATAACTGACCATGCTTTGTTGTCAAGATGCTCAAGAAAGTTGTATTTTGTTTTATGAATCTGAATAAGAGGAAGATATTTAACAATAAAGACTACTAATGACACTCTCTTGACTATTTCAAATATATTTTGCCTAGCAGGGTATTTTTTGTTTTTGTGTTTAACTTCATATTTAATCTAGCTAGTTAGTGTACATTGCAATAGTTATTTGTTTTTGTTTTGATTTTTAACAGAACTACATAAGTGTTAACTCCCTAATATATTAATATTGCTTTATAATACATTAGTAAAGCATCTAGTTTCCCTTTAACTAGAGAAAAATGTATGTTGCATTATGTGATGATGTACCACACAATCTGCACCCCTTCCCCTTTTTCAAAATCCTAGATCCACCCATGAGTCCAGTGTTAGGAGATATGAGCTTAGAGCCTGGGGGGCTGAGGCTGATAGGCCAAAGTCAAGTTGGGATGAGGGTACCCAGTAGGCTGAACATGAGGAGATGCAGGTGAGGTAGGGATAGGACCAAGTGGTCCAAGGCCAAGGATGCCAAGCCAAGTTAGGGTGAGAGTGGGTGGTAGGCTGAAAGCCAAGGACTGAAGCTGGGGCAAGAGGGGTAGGACCTGGTGGAGTGAAGCCAAATTGAGGTGTGTGCGTGCCTAGTAGGCTGAAACTAATACAGGGCAAAGGTGACAGTGAAGCCAACTGCGGAAGGAAAACCTACAAAAGGGTGTGGTTTAATCTTTATTGCTATGATGCTAATAAAACAGGCTAGAAAATGGGGGTTTCAGATGTCATATAAAGCTGTTATAGAAGTGTAAGCTGTTCAGGTTAAAACTACTTTGAGAACATTTCATTTAATAATTATTTATAATCAACCACACCATCCTAGATTTTGCATACTGTGACCAAGAATTCTAATGGAAAGAGGAAATTAAGATGCTCATACTAACACAAGTATTAGTATTTTCTTGCATACGACACACCCCAGAACATATGTACCTTGTTTTTGAAAGGCAGAATGAAGAAAAAAAAGACTTTTCCAGGAGTTCTGGCTGCATAGAGCAAGGACAGAGCCTAACCTTCAGCTTACTCACCCTCCCTTTTCTGCTTAACTAAAGCTCAAACCCTATCTGCTCCTGAAGACTGGTCTCCAGGAGTAGATCTATCATTATTTTTAAAAATTAACATGTTTTCAGGTCTGTGAAACAGAATTAAAGATCAGAAGCTTGGAATGATAGAAAAGTAGTAAAACTACATCAATTGCATTATCCAAAGTTAAAGATGGCACATGTTTTAACACTTGTATCTACATCACAGTGCCAACCTGTGGCATAGATGCACCAAGTGGCACAGGCAGCCTGTGTGCCCCTCAGCAGACTGGGCAGCAGGCAGGTAGCACAGTGCTTTTGCCTAGTGTGTTGCATTTCTAATGCATAACATGATATAGCAAATCAGTGTACTTTCCAATAAAGTGACCTTAGTTTTTGCTTTGATCAAGCTGAATAATATAGCCCTAAGCCTGTATCATGCGAGTAAAGCTTCTAGTTTCTTTTTATCTGGAGAAAAATACATTCTGCAAGTTTGTATATGTGATGATGCACCACATGATCTGCACCTCCCTTTTCAAAATCCTAGATCCACCCATCTGAGCAGCAGATTGGGTAGAGAAAAGGGATTCAAGTGGCACTTAGAAGGTGCAGGGCTAATTTGTGGCATGCCAGACAAAGGCCACCCTTCACTGGTCTGCAGCTAGCAGTTAGAGCTGCTGCCCTTTTGAAATGGTTCCAAATATACATGTATCCATACCCTTAGTACAACTTATGCTTCTAATGCCAATCTTGATATTGACAGGGCTGGGTCTGTCTGGTTATGAACCCAGGACTTTTTGAGTGTGAAGCAATTGTGATAACCACTATACTAAAGAGACAAATTGACAGGACCTAGTCAGTTAAGGACTACTGTTATAAGCTTTGAAACTGATAGCTGCTAGTTGATATCACCAATTATGCAACTACACAGCATACAATTATGGCATAAAGTAAACAGTGTGGCCAAAGAGTTCCTATGTACTTGGGCAATGTATGCATAGTGCATTTAACTAATATGTGGACAACTTTTATCTGTTATAATGTAAGCAATATGCAAATAATTGGGACCAGCGTCATGTTACTCAGTTAAGCAAATTACGCAATTATCTGATATACAACATACTTCACTCATGTATTCTTTTTATTTAATTTTCTCAATGCTTCTCTCCTCCTCTGATCCAAAAGAAAAATATCAATCCCACTTAATGTTAGCATTTAAATAGCCCACAAACTTTCCCCCTCACTTAGAATAAAAGGCCAATATTATTTAATGTTAACTAATATTATTCTGTTTTCAGTTACTTTTTCTGTTTAACGTCTTTAATAAAAAGTATTGGTGCTGATCATATTCAACAAGTAAAGAAGTTAAACAAAAGACTTTAACTTGCAACTATAATAGGGGAAGGGCTGAATAGGGGTTTAAGTTCAGGCTTTCCTTCTCCCCCGGCCCCTTCAGTTTTAAGTATGATGGATAACTAGATAGAGGGAGCTGCTGTACAGAAAGCTAAATACTTATGCCCCATCTTGTAGGTCAGAGGGTGGCCAACCTGCAGCAAAAGTGCCACAACCAGCCTTTGTGGGGCAGAGAACAGACCAGGGAAAGGAAGCAGCACAGAAGCAGATATGGTGGAAAGCAGTTCAGGAAATTAAAGCAGGGAGCACAGAGTAGGAAACAAAAAGAGCAGCAGGTGACAGGAAGAGGACTGGAGTGGCAATTGGTGAGGGTGCTGAGCTGTCATATTTACTTGATCTAAGACTAACCTGAATGTAAGACTCTCTCTTCCCATTAGTTAGATTCCACAAAAGGAAAAAATTTGGTACCCATCTCACACTAGCACCTGGCACTGAGGCAACTGCTTTGAGAAACTCAGCACTTGCTGGCCAGAAACCACACACACTGTGGAGACAACTCGGCAGGCACCGCACTATTTCAAGTTGTGGATTTCTAGCCAGCATGTGCCAAAGCAACTTGGAGTGATCCTGAACACTGAAAGGAGCTGGTGAATCCTCCGCCAGCTGGCCATATGCATTTTTTGGTTTCAGGCAAATTGTATGTGATGATCATAAGACAATGCTTGCTTTTTTCTTCTTCTTTCTTTCTCCCGCTTCCCCTACATTGTCTTATAATTTATTACCATAAGTAAATATGGTACTTTATTTCTTGATACTAGAACATCAAGAGACATGACATGACTTCTTGTATCATGTTCTTTGTAAAACACAGTGTACAAGTTCTGAAATGAAATAACAAAGCAGAACAAGAGATAAGGACTCATGACATGAATGATGATTAAGAATTGAGCTGAAGATTTAATCTGATCAGCTTAAACTGATTTGTAATAGTTTTCAGTCACTGATTGGAAAGCCTCAGAATTAAATAACTGATTTTAATCAATTCTTCTACTTGTATGTCAGTGATTTTCTAACAAAACATGAATTATAGTTGGTTGATATTGCCATTAAAATGTGCATATTTACAACTAAAGCCTTTACACTATATTTGGTACATCTTTTTTACACCAAGAACCAACTATACATTTGCTTCAGTAATTATATTTCTTAATATTTTAATTTTCATCCATTTTACATTTCAGCTCTGGACCATGACTAATATAGTGCATGTCTGTTGATTTCAGAAGTTAGATTCCCTCCCCCCCCACTCTCACACCCCAATTCTTTATACAAAAAAATATGCATCCTTTAATTTCCGGTTTTAGTAGAGACTTATGGAGTCTACATACTTCTCTTATTTAAATGTTAAGAAGTTAGAGTAAGTTTACATCTTAACATATCATGTATGGTATTCATACGTTATTTTAAACATTTTTAAAGAAAACGTTTATCATATAAACAACATTTAAAAACGATATTTTAAAATGGATTTTTTTTAAATCCACCCTGAATTTCTAAATCAAAAGCATGAGCTTCAGATAAAGAAAGATTGTATTATTTCAAGTTCTGAAAAAGTGCAGTATGCGCAAGAGGGAAAAGGAGAAGAAAACATTAAGATTTGCATCTATTTCTTGAAAACATAAATTACACTGTGTTACCTAGTGAATGCTGCTCTAAAAAAAACAAGCAAGCATTTTAGCCTGGTTAGGTCAGCCTTTAATGTACATTACACCAAAAGGCACAACAGACAATTCAAAGCGACCCTGCCCAAAATACAAAAAAATGAATGTCAGTAGTAATTATTTTAAATGCAATACCCCATCCCTCCCCACAACCCAATTCTCAAGAAAACAATTATTCTGGAAATTGTTACATTGCACCTATGTTGCCCCTCTGCTCATCAGAGAAGCCTTGAGGCTTCTATTTAGTTTCCTCCTCTAATATTTACTTCTTTAACAAATGATACACAAGACCTATCCTGAAGGCAGGGCAGGGTGGGCACCTTAGAGACTAACTGGTTCAGAAAATAAGCTTTTGTAGGTGACAGCCTGTCAGATGCTACAATGGCCCATTCATAGCACCTGACAAAGTAGGCTGTTGCCTAGGAAAACTTACACCTCTCTGAATCAGCCTCTAAGGCCATTTGTAGATGTGCTCAACATTTTTAAACCGTGCAAACTGATTTGCATCATGCAGTTTGAATCAAATTTCAATTCAAAGTAATGATTAATAGACACTCATCCACCATCACAGCAGGGAGTATTGACTATACATGGTCTATATACCTGACAGCCCCTTAACATAAGGTAGAAGTAATTAGGAGGCGATAATAAACCCATGTAAGCACTGCTACATTGTGGCAGTTATCTGAAGTGCTGTCCCAGAAGCTGAAGTTACCTGACACTTAGCAGGGTGAAGTGGTGCTGGAACATTTGACTTTGTAAAGGTGTTACTTCATGCCTGATAGCCTCTGTTGTGTTGCAAAAACCCAGTTGAGTTTCCCTTGCCCAGATTCATATTTGTAATGCTAATCTGCTTATCTGAGTTCCCAAGGACTGTTTTTCCCAAAAGCAATGCTCTATATACATGTTAATTAATACAGTTTAAATTGCCCAATTCGGACTGTCCTAGTATGCATTAACTTTAATCCTCATTCAATGTGGATTAGTTCATCTGGACTGGAGCCAATTTTAATTTGGACTACAAGCTTCCACATGTATATAGTTACAGCTGTAGTCCAGATTAAACCTAGAAAAAACATAACATCTATAAACAGCCTAAAAGGTGCTACCATGCCCTGCCTTCTGCCTGACTTCAGATTAACGGGACTAACTCTAAAACCTATGCTGTATCACTGATTAGACCAAGATGTTTAAAATCACAAAAAGTCAAGAAATCAGAATTAAGAATTAAATTCTTCTCCTATATACATATGTATAGAAATTGTTATACAATTAAGCATCTCCTTGCTTGAATAGTTTAAGAGAGAAAAGGCTACCATACACTGAGGGAAAAAATTAAAAATGAAGAAACCTGCACTACACAGGATTTGCTCTATGAACACCCTTGTAAATGTCTTCCTAGCTTTTGTGGCAAGCTTTGAGGTAGCCTGCCACAAAAGAACCTCAAGCACAAAGAAATATAAACTCAGTCCAATGCCTGCAGGATTTCTTCTATGATTCTGTTATATGCAAACCTCAAAAATATATCACCCAGCCCAAGACACCACCAGTGGCAGCTCTATGAATCATGTCACCTTCATGAGTAAAGGGAAAAAGAACCAAACCAACAAAGCAAGAAAAGAATAATACACATACAAATATAGTCACAGAAGAGCATGAAAAGAGAAAGAAAGAGAAAAAAAAATTAGTCACGAGAAATGAAACACAAAGAAGAAGTATAGCACAAAGAAAAATGTCACTTCTAAGCAATGACCAGATTGTACTGTAACTGTGTGCATTTTATTAAGGATTGTTGTGTTTTCTACTTTCCAAAAACTTTCAAGAACTTTGTGATTCCAGCATTAGAAGTTAGCCTGCAAAAATGTGTGTGCATAAATTCTGACCTATACCACCCAAAACAAGTACCACAGAAAGATTTAAAAATACAAGGACTTCAGCAGCCTTGGGCTATTGTCAATGTATGGTTTGCTTATTGTTCGCTAGTTTTCTAAAATGGTAGAAATGGGGAACAACTCCATTAAAAAAAGTCAATGCTATTTTCCTATCCCTGAGGACAAAGACTCTCTCATATTTTTAAGTTAGTGTCTTTATACACAGATTTTAAAATGAGAAAACTTGTGAAACTACATTGTCAATGAACAATTTCATTTCTCAAGAGTTGTAGATTTTTCTCACTTATTTTACTGATGCTTTCAATAAGCATCTCAGAAGCAACACTAAGCATGACACCTTAAGACAAATGCATTGTTTTTTAACTGGAGTTGCCATATTAAATCAAAAGCCTGCCAATTTGTTTTCTGAACAAAACATATAGGAATATATTTGTTACCATGTTGTTTCCTTAAGCTGACCCTGACCCCAACTAAAATTAAGGCCAGCCCCTAGCTAAACACATCAATATTTTGCAAACACAGCGTGGAAACAAGTTGCTAATTTTCTGAAGTATTATTTTTAAATAACTGCACTTTAAAGATAATTTTTTTCCCAGTCAACTTCATTTGCATTTCTTCTAAACAATCACACCACTAGACAGAAAACTGGCATACTGCTTCCTCTGTATTTATCCAATGTTTCAGTAGTACAAAGATTATTGTAATGTAGTAATATATCACAATATTTTAAATTGTTTCTGCTCATCTAGCACATCTATCAGTGGAAATCCACAGGCACAGTATAATTCCCATGGACTAGAGAAGCTCTGCAAAATTTAGGATAATGCAAGAGCAGTTGCTCACTGCACAGAGCTAACAATATTAAGAGTCATTCCTTTTTATTTTATTTATTTATATAGTAGAATGACTATTGAATAGACTGATAAGGAAAAATAAAAGAGTTCAAAGAGGGGTAAAGTAGTAAGGGAGTAGATAGGGAACTGGTAACAGTTAACACTTTGAGTAAGCAGAAGCTCAAGCCAATTGTATATTAAACATTTAATTTTAAAAAGTTAAAATATTCAGTATATGGACTATGACCGGATAGAATAAATAACTGTATGATTTTTTTTAAAGTAGCCTAGAAAGCAAGGTTCCAGAAATGGGCGTACCTTTACTGCAAAAAAAGAAAGAGCCAGACAAGATTATAATGAGAAGTACATTGGTAAAAAATGAAAATCAGTATTTCTTTTTTCCTAATCCTCTCTTCACGTTGGATATATGCATTATAAGATCCTCTTAACAGTTCATTTGACTTCACAAGTCCTGTAGGATCCAACATAAGTGTTATAACCAATCATATTCTCAGGGGCGGAGGGGAAATTATGAAGGACATGTAGCAAGCAAGTGAATCACAGAGCTAATTTTAATTTCCATGACACCATGTTGACTGGCATTAATTATGTTTCTATCCTTAATGACAGTTCCATATCAGCTGTCCCCTTCTTCCACAGACTCAACATCAGGATAACCAACCTATTAATCCATGATCAAGCCACTTGTACTTTTAAAATATTCGCATGATGTGCACTTCCAGGTCTCTGGAGCTTCCCCAGATTTATTAAATACTAACTTTCCAGAAAGCCTTCAACCAATTATTTTTAAGACTAAGCGGCAGTCTTTCTTGGCATATTGCCACAGTAGCCTGTATCCCACAGCCACTTTATTTGTACAATGAATTCCATTTGTCTGCATCTTTTTCTTACAAGCTCTTCAGAACAAGGAGCATCCCTTATTATGTTTGTACAGCCTTTACTTACACCTAGAACCCATCTGTTTGGTCTCATGATGATGGGGCATGTGGTAAGAGCCATCTTTTACCTAAGGGAATATCAGGGAACTGTATTTGATTTTAGTTTAAGTGATATTTTTCAGAAAAAATTGGTATGGGCATAATTATGAAGAATAAAAGCTGCGTTCTCAAGAGCCTGTATATACCCATACTACACACTTTTCTTTTGGGAAAGAAATAGAATTGAGGTATGAATGAAAACTGTAGGCAGAGAAAGCGAGTACACCCCAAACCTGTTTGTGGAAAAGGACTAGCATCACAAGATTAGGCGTAACTGGGAAGATAGAAGTCTGCTGCTTATTTGCAACAGAAAAGCTAGCTGTCACATTAGCTCAAGTGTGGGGGAGAGGGAGGAAGGGTGTGCGCGCATGTGTTCACGAATAATAGAAGGCCCATTCTGACAGCAAATTTTAAAGTGTACAATTATGTACACAAAAGACCAATTTGCCTCTCAATTACACTATTAATGTGAGAACAAGAGAACAGTCACAAAATAAGGGTCTCACAAGGCTTCCTATGGTTTAAGTTGGTGGCTGTGAAGATAAGGGAAAAGTCCTGGACAATGTACACGTATTTCTTCCCCTAGGGTCAGTGAAGAGAACAAGGACCTAATGGCCTAAAATACTAGGTTCTTAAGGCAAGAAACAAAGACTGGTTTGCACATAAATGTAGAGGGTGATCCTTTTATTCAAGTGCAATGCATATTGGTGGCTTAGCTCCGCCACTTGGCTATCTAATCTTCCCTACCACAAACTAAAACTTGGCCCCCTTCAAGCAACCCTTAGAAAAACAGTAAGTAATAAAGGTCAGACATCACAAAAGATGGAGTAAGGAGGCCAGAAAAAAGACAAAGTATCCTACATGACCAAGAAGCCACCACTACAATTTTAGCAATGAGAACTGAGAAGTGGAGGGGAAGCACTTTTCAGTAAAGAAATGTCTTTCTTTAATTGCACAGATGTTTCTTACTTATTGCTGTATGATGAATTAGCTAAGAAAGCATAGGGTTTGTTACATGATGTATTGTCTAGCCATTGCTGGTGAACACAGTTAGTTGCACAATGGAGACCAACACCCAAGATGATATTCACAAAGTTAAGGATATTTTAAAAAATATTATTAGAATAAAGTAAGTTCTAATATAAATGCAAGGATGTTATTTATTATTAAGTATATCATTAATATCACTCATGGGCTGGAGCCAGTATATAGTTAATGGAGAAGCAGCAGCTTCAGTAGGAATAGCAATGGCACTGAACCAGTCTAACCTGATAGTACAGAGATGGGAGCAAAAAAATCTATTACTTCAGCTAAACCTCTTAGTTTACAAACTTAAATAAATTTAAGATGCCAGTCAACAGTCTTTCTATATTATTTTTGCAACAAATTTCAAAACTGAGTCATGCTATAGAGAGCATCCAGCATACAAAGAATGGATATTTATTATTACTACTATGTCAGGAAGCAGTCCCCCTCCAGATTTCACTCCCTGCATTTTGTCTTGCGCTGCATTTGTATGAGGTTATGCCAGAGTGGGCAAAATATTGCTTGCAGACTGGAACCAGCCCACCAACTGATTGGATCTAGCCCAATTGGGTAGGTGGGGGCTCTATGTCCAGCAGCCGCATAATGCCAGAAAGCCAGGGCTGCTTCTAGTGTGCCAGCTGCTTGCTCACTCACTTTCTCTAGACCTGGGCCGTCACCAGTGTAGAAACATGAACCCACCTGCAGTACACTCTATCCCTTCCCCCAAGTCTGGATCTGGCAGCTGCCAGCCATGTCCACAGCTGTCCAAATGCAGCCAGCAGCTTCCAGGTTGGGACTCCAGGCACAGAGGGGTTGGGGCATGCTACAGCTGCAGGTGGGCTCAGGCTTCTGTGCTGGTCACAGCTCACAGCTGTAGCACACCCTACCTATTTGGGTACTGAAGATGTGGCCAGCAGTTGCCAGGTCTGGACTTGGTGGGCGTGGGGGGAGCACACTAAAGCTGCAGTTGTGTGGATTCCAGGCACAGGGATGGAGGACATGCCAAAGCTGTAGGCAGGTTCAAGCTTCCACACTGGTCGCAACCCTGGAAGGGAGGAATGGGAAGAGAGGGAGAGGTGTGGCCTACAACAGGTTACCAAAACTCATTAAGTGGCTCACCAGGCAAATAATTGCCCACCCCTGGGCTATGCAGTTCAGTAGAGAAAAACAACCTTTTCCTCCATAGCCCACAATAAATTTTATTACAGTGATTAAAAAGCAAATTGCAATGGCAAACTGACATAAACAATTAATGAAAGATCTTAGCTATTAAAGAGGCTAAAATTCAAGAAAGATGCATAATGTCAGAGGAGATGACTTACCAGCCTTCCCCACCTCACCCAACCATCAACTGCATATTTACCACCTGATATTCCTCTGCATCCAGGAGTTAAAGTGTGCTGTTAATAACCTCCTGTTTTCTTTTATTAGGTTTCATGTGCATGCTACCTATATCCCATCCCATGATACTTTATAAGGTTTTAAACCTTTTTAGTGAGCCCATGTTGAACCCGACTGTAGTTTTTATAAGCAACAGTCCTAAAGATGGTATACAGTTTAATACATATATAACAGTTCAGATTTAAGATTTTGCACAACACCTCTAACTACTCAATACCTGATGAGCAGATTCTCTCAACCCAACACAGTACCAGATGTCAAGAAATTCCAATTTCATTTCTCTCTGAATTCCTTGATGGCTTGCTGCCCAAGTCGGGATGCTTACTTTCAGCGTGCCAACCTGACCATAGTCCTATATGGAATATTAGAAGTTCTGGAAGCTCTTTCTGTTTCAAAGTAAATGGTTACAACCCCAGATACTTTCCCAGCACGAGATTTTTGCTAGTCTCAGTTGAAAGAGGAACCAACATATACAGCACTTCAACAGATATATTTGTTTCTTTACAGTATAAGATTTACTGTACATTGAATGGATTCCACAAAAACTTTTGGCATCGACTTTATTCATCAACACATTAAAAATATAAACATTAGATGAAGAGGCGTCTCAGATATTCAAACATATCAGGAGCTACCAATTACATATATTAAAACTGAAATATAATTACTTTCTGTTAAATATAATCTTAGAGTATGAAGACCATTCCCCTCCTCCACAGAAACACACAGAAAAGGGGAGAGGAAGGGAAATCAACCACAGGCTAGATCAGTTTTTACACTGATTCGGGGGAGCCTAATTTTACAAAGTAGGGGCATGAAGTTACCCTGATTAGCTAATTTTAGATATCCAAGTTTTTAAAATGTTTGAGCTTAATACATTGCAGAACTGTATGGTCTTGCAAGCTGGCAATAAAGACAAAATGATGAAGGCTTATCCAAAGCACCACAAACTCAGAAGACAACTATTTAACAATTTTACTCATAGGATGCACTGTCTCATGTCAACACCATATTCTGAGTAAACGCACAAAAATGACACTAGGTGGCCCAGACAGGCTCACTCACTGTAGGATAACAAAAGTGACAATACTGACAAATGGCAGCAACATGCCATTTTCTAGGCATGCGTATACATAAAATCAAGTTATACAATATAGATAAGCCCAAGAATATATTAATTGTCTGGATATTTTTTGTCACAAGAACAGCCATATCATTTCCACCCATGCACAGTAGGGAAATATAGGTACTTTATTTTCCCTGGCAATTGTATTCCTCACCACTGCAAGGAAATAACAGCATGATCAGCCTTCCCTTGCATTGTAGTATTGCACAAACACCTCAATCAGTTGAGCTCCAATATGTTACATGCTGTAAAAAATAAAAACAAACAAACAAACAAACAGCAAACAACAAAAAACCACATTTGCAAGCAAATTTGATTGTGGGGGGAGGAGGAAAGGTGGGTGGGGGAGGCGGCAAAAAAAAAAAAAGAATCAATCTGTTTTCCTCCTGGCTTCTGCATTAACTCTAAAGTTCAAGTCTGCATGTAGACAAAAGCCAAAGAAGTGAGTCAGCTACCTTTTCCAGGGCTGTGCTCTGGAATACCAAGGAAAGAATAGCAAACCAGCATTTTTACTACAAAGCAAGTATATCTCTGAACACAGCCTGTGCGCAGAGATCTGTTCATTTCACAGACCACTTTTCAAAGGGTAGACCTGCAGTTTAAGTGGTACAACTTCTGTGTGCAACTGTCCTAACAGCTTTGATTAATCCTTTGCCTAACAGACTAGGACTCATAAAAAGCTACTTGTATACACTGCATGGTAAATCCATGCATTATTCTCAGAACCAAATATTTGGCATAACTTGCTGATAGTAGCACTACATAATGCTTTTCCAGCCATCTCTGCAACTGGATGCAACTGAGGCTCGACCAGAAACCTCTGTAGCATTTCACAGACTTCATCTTTATCCAAGTCATAACATGGGCCCCTCCTTACAACAATCACTTACCTTCTACTTCTCCACACCACAAAATCTTAGTTCTCTTCTGCCAGCTCTCATTATCAACTGAAGAGGTCTACATATGGCAAACACTAAGCACCCTTCACACCCTTACATTAACTATCAAGATGATGAAAACTAAACAAAAAAAAAAAGTGGAGTTAAAAAAAAGTTCTTGCTTTGTTCAGTTTGTGCGACTACCTTAATAAGCGATGCAACCAGTCTGCCAATAAGTTACAATGCAACAAACTCTACCAGGCAATCATGCAATTCCCTTGAAGCAGACTGTTAACTGAAGCAACGGATGTTGGTTGCTGTGCCGACCCTTCCTGCGTGACTGAAGGATAGTCCACCCGCAGAAATAAAGTTCAAGTGATAACATTAGACTCAGAACGCACAAGTGTCTACTCCGAATACCAACCCCGGAGGATTAAAAGCTAAAAACAACCCTGACACCTCATGATTTTGTTCTGTTCCTCTCACGCTTCTCTTTGTCCCTCAAGAGCAGCGCAAGACAGCAGTGTCTGGCTTCAAAACAAGGCAGGGGAATGTAAACCTTTGTTTTGTTTTGTTTTTAAGAGCCTGATTTTCTTTCTACTCCAATCGAATACCACTGTCAATTAAATTTTGGCCACAGACCATTCCTTATATCATTCAAAAAAAGGACGCGGCTCTCACACCCCTGTGCAAAGAACTGAGCGTTCAGGAGAGTCAGACAGACGAGGAAGAGAGAAAGCAGAAGGGACCCAGGAGCCGACGGGTCAAAAAAAAGGTGGGGGGGGAAAGAAAGGGGGCTCTGTCATCTACAGTACCCAGGCCACCTTGCTGCTGCCATTTCCTGAGGCAACCGAAAGCTGGGGCACCGGCTCTGGAAGTACCAGTTCTGCGGGGCAAGGGGCCAGCACTCGCCTGAGGGGCGCTGGGCACTTGTCACCCCTTCCCCTGCCATAGTGCGAGGGGCCCCCGAGCCCCGAGGGCGCTGGGGGAGGAGCCCGGGTCCCGGGCCCCGCTCCTCAAGGAAACTTTCCCGGCCCGGAGCGACCCCCGGCGCCCGAGCGCGGCGGGCTACCCCGCGGGCCCCGGACTCACTTCTTATGCTGCGCCGGCTGCTTGTCCCTCCGCGCCGCCGCCACCGCCGCGGGCTGCTTGGGCCGCCGCCTCCGGGCCTGCAGCGCCAGCACTGGGGAGACACGGGCGGGTTAGTGCGGGGCGGAGCGGCCGCGGCCCCG
>NW_017729008.1:15490764-15493126 GCF_001723915.1 Gavialis gangeticus | reverse complement strand
GTGAGCGCGGCCCCGGCTCGCAGTGCTGAGACTTGGTGCCTGGCGCAGCGCCCCCGGAGCTTCGAGCCGGCGCCTTCCCCGGGCTTCACCCGGCCCCGGGCGGGACGAGCGGTCTGCACTGGTGCCCCCGCTCTTTCTGCTCGGATCTGGGAGCCCACCCTGCAGTAGCGTCTCTCAACCCCTGGGCCCAAAATAAGGAAAGGGGGCAAGCAAGCTTTTTGGAAACGGATCCACACGCTGGAAAAATCGATTCTCTTTTAAAAAGGAGGAAAAGTTTATTGGGGTGCTCACTAGGATCTGGGGGGACGTCTGTTCACTGGAGTGCCCCAAGGGGTGACAAGATTGAATGGTCACAAACTCCTCCGTGACTGTTTCAGACCAGACATAAGGAAGAATTTCTTTGCTGTCCTAGCCCCCAACATCTGGGCTAGCCTGCTGACAGAGGTAGTTCAAGCACCTGCTTTGAATGCCTTCAAAAGACATTTGGACGTTTATCTTGCTGGGACCTTATGACCCCGAGGCAGGGGCTGGACTGGATGATCTTCTGAAGTTGCCTCCAGCCCTAATGTCTATGAAAGCTATGAAAAGGGTGGAGGGGACCTGTGGGTTTTCCCTCCCAGGCTGGCACAATTCCCACCTGCAAGGGGCTGCCTGGGACCCCTGTGCATTTGCCCTCCCTGCCCCACATGCCCACACACTGGGGGCAGGGGGTAGTGGGTTGGGAGTGAGGGGCACTAGCCATCAATCTTTACAAATGAGTCCTGGTTAGGGTGGCCATTTGTTTGGTTTTATAAAGGAGAGTACGGTTTTCTGGTCCCCTGTTGATATGAGAACCAAGTGCCTTTACATCCTCTATTTTTTCACCGTTCAGCCCCACCCCCTCCCTGCTGCCAACACCACGGACACCTGCTGCCACCTACAGGAGCTCCCTGCTTGGACCGCCCCCACTGCAGACACTGCTACCACTGCCTGCAGGGGCTCGCCACTCACAGCCACTCCCCCCCACCGCCAACACCGCTGCCTGCGAGACCTCACCATACCCTCCAGCCTCTGGACGCACACAACGTTCATGGTGGTGGGGACATCTATTTTTGAGGTACCTCATGGCCACCCTCGCCCTGGTACAAAGAAGAGGTTGAGAACTGCTGCAGTAGAGAAGAAAGGGCACATGGGCTTCTTAGCCCACAACTCCCATGCGGCACTACCATGGCATTCCTGAATGTAAACATTCAGTGAAAGAGAAAAACCCCAAACTCAACCTTCTCCAAGAGCATAATAAGCGTTTCAATCAGTTCTACTGCTTGAGTATAGGTGATCTACTGCACCAGTGCATTAGACATCTTCAGGCAGATGAGGTTCTTTGGGTAAATCCAATATCTTTTATTAGACTAACTCAAATAGTTGAAAAAAGTCTTCTTTGCAAGCTTTTGGGTACAAATACCCTTTGTCAGGCTGAGGAAGCATTAGGCACACAAGATGACAGGAAGGTGTTGTCAGCCAGTGTTTGTTGGTTTAGTAGGTCAAGTGCTTGAACACCATGCTGCAACCCAGAAGGCTCAATGTTCAGACACTGCAAGTGCATGAGGGTGGGAAATTGTGGTAGTAGTACATAATACAGTCTTAAAAATGGCATGTTTGTTATAAGAAGTCAAACACTAAGGACTTAAAGCATTTAAAACTGCCAGTTTTAAGTTTTCAGTGCTCCAGTACTCTTCCTTGTCTATCTGTTTAGGGTCCCTGTAACAGGTCACCCTCCCCAGCGCCATCTTCCCTGGTAATCCGCACTTTACGTGGGACGCCCTTGGAGCCTCCTGCGGAGTTCTTATGTCCCGCCCTGTACTCGCCTGCCATGTCTTGATGGAAATTATGTTGTTCTTGCAAGCAGGAGACTACCTATTGTTTTGTGTATGTTGGGGCCTTTCACCTACATGGGCCTGACCCCTGTTTTTTCTTCTAGCTAGGCCTCCCCATCTAAATCCACTAAACAGGGTTCAACTCTGAGGCTCTAGCCTTTTCTGGTATCTTGAGGCTCATAGCTCCCTTTCCTGCTCCAATCTAGAGCTTGGCCCAGAGGTCCAGGCCCTACAGCCAGGGGGGCTCACAAGTTCAAAACTGGGGACAACCCCAAACTCGCACCCTCTCAATCCAAAACAAAATAAAGTTGCACCCCAGGTACACCAGACCTCCCTGGCCTTTGTAAGATTGCACCCTCGCTGCTGCCAGGGTCTGGGCCCCCAGAAGCTGCACCCTCACTGGCACTGGGGTCCTCACTCCATAGTGGGTCCCCAAAATGAGGCCTCCTCCTTCCCCTAATAGCCTCACCCAAGCCACCAGTATAATTCAATAATCAAAAAAAAAAAAA
>NW_017729008.1:15478776-15490662 GCF_001723915.1 Gavialis gangeticus | reverse complement strand
AACTCACCAACCAACATGATCAAGCAAAGCAGCAGGTCAGCTTATAGTCGCAGGGCTTGTGCCTCGGCTCCCTTCCATCGGCTACAGTCCTTGCTGTTGTGCGGCTGCCATCTCACCACAGCTTCCACAGTTCCTGCCTTTGGACCATTCACCCAGATTCTCAGAGGCACTCCTTCCCCTTCAGCTGCTATCCCCCTCACTGTGGCTCTGCCCAGGGTTTTTATAGTCCTGCCCCTTCCAATCAGCTGACTAGCTGGCCAGGCTCAGCATTTAACCCCTTCCTTACCAGCACTCTGTGCCCAGAAAGTTCTGGCCATAAAGGGGCAGACCTGTTTTCTAGTGACAGGGCTAGGGTTCCCTTTTGGAGTTCTGCCTCATTCCTGAAATACTTCATGCAGCATGGCTCAATGAGCTTCTGGGAATAGACAACAACCAGGTGCCTGCTAACAAACAGACCAGCTGCCCTTAATAATGTCAACTGTGTTTACTAACGTTTTGCCAATATTAATAAAATTTAAAGGAGTCCCTCCTGCGCCCCTCTTTCTTTCTTTCCACAGGGAGGATTTGGACACTTATTCGAGCATTCCCCCCTGACACTCCTCAGTGTCAGTAAAGCAAGGTTTCTCCCCACATTTCTTGGTGAATGTTTATACAATACTAAATAGTAGTGAGAAGCCTCTAGATGTAGATTGATGCCGTGTTGTTAACTCCTGGATGTTGATTTTAAGTCATCTTTGTTGTTTTCCTTAAAGCCTCTGGATTCATTCAATTAGGATTTCAGATTTAATTTTAAAAGTCTGTTTCAATATACTTCTGTACACCTCATGGTTGCAGTGAATAACATGAAATTGCTAACCCTGAAGACTCCAATACCAGAAGGCAAAGAAAAAGAACCACTAATGTATTTATTATTGCTTTAAATGTCATCATTCTAAAGCGAGTAACACACATGCTTTTAATGCTTGAAGATACTGCAATTAGAAAATACGGTAATTACTAAAGTTTAACACAATTGTTTCAAACTTATGTAGCGGCTGGGCAACTAATATACACATATTATATGCAAATGAGGCCTGGCCCCTCTAATCAGGCTTAGAAAGGTCAGGGAAGTTCTTTCAGGGGTGATTGTAGGATATTTTAGTAATAGATCAGGGGGCCGAATCATACTTTCAGCTGTTCATGAGCACTCCCATTTATTTCAGTGGGGGTTGTGTATGGAACAATTGGGTCTTAGATGTGCAGCTACAAAGGGCTTTACTCATATGAACAGAGTGATAAAGTGATTGCCAAATCTGGAGTCAAGAAGGAATTTCCCTCAAGGGTATAATGTCAGCAATATAAGCAGCATGAGAGGACTGTCTGGTATTGCACAGAGAAGGAATTATTTCTTAGGATCAGGTGGGTATTTATTATACAATCAATTTATTCCTGTTCCAAGGAAATGGACTGCATTTTTCCTGTTCCGTATTTCTATTTTCTGAAGAGGCTACTCAAAAGATCTGTGTAATATGCTCACACAGAAAGATAATAAAATAAATGGGAAAGTCTTTACACATGCACAAAGGATTATTATGTGCACTTACCTAAATTAGTAGGTAAATATAATAGCTGTACAATCTAAACACAAAGGATGTTGAGATGATGACTAGGGCCCTAGTTTTGCAAATGCTTAAGCATGTGTAAAATGATACTTATGGAAGTAGTTCAGCTGTATCAAAGGGACTGCTCACATAATGTAGTTATAAAGTGTTTGCTAGGATTAGGGCCTACATTTGGAAATGACAGAGAAAGGAGGCCAAAAATATCAGATTAAATTGCAGACAAGGTAAAACGGTATTAAAAATTACTTATAGGGCTAGCCTGAACACAAATGTGTACAGAAATAATTACGTGTATGTTTTAATTAACTTCTTTTGCTACTTCAGTGAAGTGTATATATGCTTCCTTTTCCTTCCACGCTATTTTGTTACCTTAAAAGAATGTTTTTAAATTAAATACTGTGCAAAAAAGGATGCACAGACTAGAATGAAGTATTTGTAACAAATAGATAAAGTAAATTTGCAACAATGGGATATAACAGGATTACTTTCCCATTCACTGGCTGCCTTTTCTTGAACAGAGCATCTGCAATAGAGGTGCCTGGTTTTGCTGGATTATCAAGGAGTTCATTTGCTGTAGAGACCAAGTTTCTAGGCTCAGGTGGTATGACTTGCCCAATTAGTAGGGACAATAGAAGGCAAGAGTTACTCTTTCATTTTGTGTGGCTGTGAACGTAAAGGGGAATGAAAAGGAGAAACATACAAGCTGTGAGCTGACATTTTACCTATTTATTATTATGCTCTACAGTGCAGTTTGGAGCAGACCCCTGACCTCAAAAATGTCTTAGTTGTTTCCTTTTCACTTGACCTAGAAATATGTTCCTTACATAGGAGGTTTCAGCTACTCGTATGTAAACTGGGATGCATTTTTAAGGAAAAAAAAAAACAAATCTAGCAGTGGTCTTGT
This sequence comes from Gavialis gangeticus, assembly GCF_001723915.1. Taxonomy (NCBI): domain Eukaryota; kingdom Metazoa; phylum Chordata; order Crocodylia; family Gavialidae; genus Gavialis; species Gavialis gangeticus. The sequence continues at coordinate 15,488,157 of NW_017729008.1, read as the reverse complement.
AAATATGGTGCTGTCTGCTTCTTTTCTGAACATAATAGAGACCGCTTCTTGAGCAAAGGGACCCTTGAAGACTTTGACCGGCAGTTCTAATTTATGTTCCCATTCATCTCTGTACTGCTTTTCTCAGTGGGCAATATTATGCTCTATGAACCACATGTTCCCAAAAATCAGGATGTTAGCCAATTTCACCAACATGCTGCTGCTCTTGCACAGAATGGAACTAACAACAAAGAACGCAGTGGGGAGGAAAAGAGAATACAGGGGTTGTGAAAAGGAAAACTAATACAGAAAAGGAGAATTTGCTAAAGATAGCAGAATTCTTTATAGCATTCAAGTACCACTCTCTCCTCCTCGCCTCAGTGCTTTCTTCCTTTCCCTTTATTTCCCACATCCATTCCATGTTTCTTAACAGTTTGATATATTTGTGCACATACACTGAAAAAGAGTCTGTTGTTTGTTTATTGTTTGTTTAAATTGTTTTTTGGGGTGGCGGGGTTTCCTGGCTACACACTTGCTGGCTTATATAGCTTTGTAAACAAATGAGAGGGGACAATTCTTAGCTTGATTTTTCAATAACACCATGACAAACCTGCAGGTAGGAAGGATTAAGATAGCTAATGATTTAGGTTTACCATCAAAGCTAAGGAGACTGTGATTCCTTCAAAGCATGTGTATAATACCAAATTACATTAAAAGGGAATTTACACATGCTTAAGCTAGAAACATGGAAACTTGCTCTCTTAGGGATGCAAGTAGAGAAAAATGGTCAAAAAATGCTGAATGGAATTCAGTGGATTAAAACAGGAAACCAGGAATTCCCAAATTCAAATCCTGGCTTTGCCACTGATTTGGGTTTCTTTAGGCATGTTACATGACTTGTCTGACTCTTGCACCCACAATGCACAGTTAATTAAACGCTTGTAACAAATACCTCATAAGTAATTTGCTATGCAAATGTCAATTGACTAATAAGGGCAGAGGAAACGATCCAGAGTGCTAAGGCATTATAGTTAGAGGAGTGAAAAAGTACAGAATAAGTTATGGAAATAGCTTCTAAATGACTGCATGTGCAAGCAGATAGTAAGTAGAGCTCAAAGACCAGAGTTCAAAGTATAAATCCTGAAGCTTCAGTACTTAAATCCATCCTTCATAGTTGACCAAGGCTACTTGCAGACCAAAATGAGATGAAAGGTAGTACTGAAGAAAAAGCATGGCCCAAACTGGAAAGATCACTTAAAATCACTGCAGTTGGTTAAGACCATTTCAAAAGAGTTCTGCTAGTTAGTATTTAAACATAAAGATAAAGACTTATCTTTGCCCAGTATTGCCACATTATTGTGATGAGGGATGTAAGGTACTTGCAAAGCCCACATGTGTTTTATTGCATTTTAAAATTTATTTTAAGGTACTTATTGGTATTTTCAAGGAAACACCTTTGTTCTTCATTCTGCCTTCCCAAAACAAGGTGTGTGTTATAGGTGAGAACATATGGCATGTGAGATCATGTAGTTAAGAATTGTGTTATCGTGCATACACGCAAGAGGTGAGAATTAAAGACACACAAGCAACCTTCATTCTGACATTTCTGTATATTTCAGTGCTTGACTTCATGACCTTCATGGTCTGTCCATTTATATAACATTCTCAGATTCTACTCTTCTCCCAGCCAGTTCTGGCCTCCTCCTTCCCAAGCTCCTAGCCTCCTTGCCCTACCAGTCAAAGCATGTTCTTCTTGCACATTTTTTTTTTGTCCCAGTATTCTATACCCCCTGACCTAATCTGTGCCTTTCCCTGCCCCCAGTGAATCTTCTCTTCCTTATCCTTTTGAATCAGACAGCTGCTTCTCGGATGCCAGCTGGTGTGGTTACAAAGATCACAGCAAAGAGTCTTCCTTCTCTCATTTCCTTGACCCAGAGCATTTGGGAGCTGCCATTCTAGAGACAGCTTCTGTGAACTGCCATATTCCTGAGCTGAATGGAATGTGCTCAGCTGCTCAATGAGAATGGTACATGCTCAGTGCAGTCACAAAAGCTGTAGAAGGCTCAGACATACTCAGTGTGGATGGAATATTTGGAGATTTTGCATAAGCTCTAGTAAGTCTCTACTGAGCATATGAAAACTTTTTTTTCCCCGAGTTATGGTTTGGCTAGATTTAGGGATATTTTCACAGAGATAACAAAAGGTACATCCTTGACATAAGGGCCACTCCCAGCCAGATTTCAAAACCCGGCTTCAAAGCTCAGGCTGCTAGAGAATTTAAAAGGAAAGTCTGCAAGAACTTTTTAACATGGTCAAATCAGCTTAGTTTTCTCATATTTTTGTCTCTGTCTTGGAAATGTCTGAAATCATTCCAAACAATTCAGTCACACAGTATGGAACATTGCAGCATAGATGATTTAAAGTTTCCCAAATCTCCATGCAACTGAAATCAAAGTATTATAAAAGGAAGCGTCTAACTACTTTAATAATAAATGCTACCAGTTCTACCTATAATATGAGACCAAACCCATCCAGCTGTGATTCCATGCATGAAACATTTGTGAAAGATAAAAAAATAAGGCTACATTTTACAATAAAATTAATTTTTGCAGAAGTAAAAATTTGTCACGTGAGGACACAACTGGTGTTTAGAGTAGAAATAGAACAGTCAGCATGAATAACTCTTTTTTGTAATTTTTATAGAGAGCACTTATGAATGAACTGGATAAAGACCATTTGCCCACCTCCAGGCATTTAAAGTTCCCTGGACTCCTACTGCAAGCTCTGCAAAATCAAATAACATTGAAAATGTTTTAAACAGTGAAAACAGTATTTTGATCATGTCCAAAAGTACAATGAAGTAAATCATTACAATTTTGTTTGGGACAGTTGTTTCTTATAAATGAAAAGAGTGGGTTTAATTCTTCTATTTTGATTTAGTAGTGCTTTACACTTACTTTGCATTATTTATGCTCCTGTAGATCAGTGGTTCTCAACCCTTTTTGTACTAGGACCCATTTGCAAACATCAATGGCCAGTCCCGCCTCAGTGCCCTTCACTCCTGACCCACTGCCCCCCACCCCCAGACCTCAGACCTTCAGTGCGTGGGGCAGTGTTGAGCACAGGTGCTATATGGCTGTGGTCCCTGACGGCCTGGCACCTTATTGAGAGGAACTGTGGGAAGAACTGGAAGGTTTTGCCAATACCCAGCCTGTGATTCCCATCTTTTGCCTGCCATACTGTGGCAGCAAGGATTATGCTGCTCAATCTGAAGATGTTCCAGGGACCTGGGAGAAGGGCCCCAAAGATTGTGAGGAGTACTTGACAGGTTGCTCTGAGCACAATCCCTTATCTTACGACAAACAAGAAGGGAGAAAACAAGATGTGGGAAGATCAAAGACACCGAGTTTTGTAACTTCCAGTCAGTTCTGGTTGGCTGGGCATGGAACAGAGAGCGGTTTAAAATCACAACTGTGGGGAAGAGAGAGATGAGGAGAGAGTTGGTTAGAGGACAGAAGGGACCAAAGCAGGGACAATGTCCTGAGAGAGTGTGGCAGGGCACCAGTGGTGTCTGCCACTTTAAGGACTACATCAAGCAGCCCAGCAGGTGTTTGATTGTGGTGGCCATTTTAGAGCTCTGGCCACCAATATAAACAAGAGCAGTTTGTTGCTGGGAGCCAGGCAAGAAACACTGCCTGGAAGAGCCGCTGCATGGGAAGATCTTGCAGGTAGGAGAAAGAAGCTGTGGTCCTGGGCATTACCTAAAACTGCACCCAGCTGGGGATGGGTGGCCTGGTGGGGCTCCTAGTGGCGTGGGAGCCCCCAGGAAATACCAGGCCAGTTATCACCATGGTGAAAGGTGGGTATGGGTGCCTTAACCCCAGTCCTCACCTTCAGGTGGCTTATATTATCCACCTAATCCAGGGAAGGCCAGGTAAGCTTCTTGAAGCACCCAAGCCTGCTGGGGTCAGTAACCCTGTGGGGCCAGGCATGCTTTGTGAAGCACCTGAGCTGGGAATGGGGGACCCCAATCCCTGAGTGCAGGTAAGCAACTTAGAGCTAACTGAGGGACCCGACTGGTCAATGCTGGGGCCAGGACTCAGATAGTGGTCAAAAAGGCCAGGGGCCCACTGCGAGGGATGCCCATATAGAGCAGAGAAGCTCAGGGTCCTGGCTGGCCTGAGACAGGGCCAGGGCTTGAAGGGAAGCCAAAGGTCACAGGGAACAGACCACAGCAAATGGGGGAAGGGGACGGTTGAGTTGGCTGCCTGGGATGCCATCTGTGAGGCATGGGCCGCAGCATAGGGGTGGAACTGGAGCCGTGAATAGTACCCCCCCCAATATTGGGGTGTAAAATGGGCAGTCTCCTGCCTGATTATTACATCAGGGTGTGGCAGACGAGAGAGGTGGGTGGGTGACCCATAGACAGGAGGCAGGCTGGTGCTTGCACTGGGCCCGAAAGCTTGCCCTGTCACAGACAGGTAAAGGAGAACAGCGAGAAACTCTTTCATTTTGAGGTTTGGAGGAGCCTCTATACTTACATAAACACAGAAAGATACAAATGCGATTGACAGGACCTGACGGATTGACAGTTGCCTCAGTTTGGGAATCTACAATTCAAGCAAATCAACACCACCACTCACGATTAGTTGTAGGACCCAGGGTTCCAGTGAAGAACTGGAGACCCATGATCTTGCAGCCCACCAAAATAGATATTAAGGATAACAGTACGGAAAGGGAAATGGAGGTAGACAGCTAGCAACCCTGGTATTACTGCATAGCCAAAAAAACCTGAGTAGGTGTGAAGGGGGCAAAAAAATCCTAATCAATCCAAAGGTCAACAGCAACTTAGAATAGCAAGCCTCCCTCCTTTTTCTTTTACAAGAAGTCATGGCAGGAGAGATAGGGTGGATGTGCTAAACAAGACCATAATTAGAAGATCAGCTGTGACCTAGGAACTAACACACAACTTATCCAGTCAGTATGTAAGCAAATGATTTAATTGGATTAACAACCTTGCTTACACACACCTTAATGTTTCTTGTTGCTTGTTGGAAGGTGGATGTAGGCTGGGTAATAACCTTCCTTGTTCATCTGGATAGGTCTTCTTTGTAGGGCTCCTCCTCCTCTTACACTTCACCTTTACCACATCCAAATGGATTCTCCACATCTTGCTTTTATTAAGGCTGGTTGGGGTGTTGACTGACTCCTGTGGTTGTAACTTAGTTCAGCCTGTGGATGATCTATGGTTCAAGTAAGCCTGTGCAACAATCAGTTTAGGCAATCTCTCTCAGTACACTTGTCAATCAATTTGTGTCAGTTCAACCAAAGTCAAAATAAAGATCAACCTAAATCAGTTGTTCCCTTGGAGTATGAATCAATCAATTTAAATTAGCCCATACATGGATCCATGAAGTAGCCCCATTAATTTAATTCACCCTAATGTTTTGGGTCATTTCATGTTTACCAACAGATTGGAAAAAAAAACAACAAATAAACCCAAAAGAAAAGAAAATACAATGAAGGCACCAACTCAAATCAGTTCCTCTCCTGACATGCTTATCAATCAGTTCATATCCATCCTTTCACAATCTATTGAATTGACTTACAGTCTTTGCTCTGCAGGGGTGACCCTGGGCCTAAACCCCTGGGTCAGGGTCAACACACCCTCTCAGAGAGAACTTCTATTCTGGCCACCTTCCCTGCTGGATCAGGCAAGAACCCACTCAAGCACTAACCCCACAGGTAGGGAAAACAGCTAAGAAGGTAAAAATCGAAAACAAAGGAAAGCTTAATTCAAAAAGGGCAAAGCCCCTTTAAAACTCACAGTTCCTGAGTGTTGGCTGCTTCCACCCTTTCACTCTCTCTGCCTCTTGACTTCTGCTTGACTTACCTGACAGTCGCACTCCACTCCCCAGTGTGGGGTTCTTTAAGCTCAGCTGATGCTCTTCTGATCCTGTGATCTGGGAGTCCAGCTGCTTCTCTGCAGTCCTCAACAGGAGACTGACTGCTGCAAAAACTTCTGACTCCGGTCACCTCCATCTGTGGTGGTTCCTCTGTCCTCTGACCCTCTCCAGGGCTGGAATTGCCAGTCCCAGTGTTCTTTCCACCACTCTGGAAGGACCGTGTAGTCCAAAACTTTAGCAGCTTATTTTTTTCACTGTCAGCCTCTCTCCACACTGGAGGCAAATTCTTCCCACTCCTATGCCTCTGGGCTTTCCTGTCCCCCTCCATTCCCCACACAGGCAGGGGGTGGGTGTGTGGGCAGGGGGGTCCCTAAAGCAGCCCCAAGCAGCCCCTTGCAGGCTAGAACTCTGCCAGCCTGCAAGAGGAAAGACACAGTTTCCCATGTTTTTCTTCTTTAAAGGAGAATCCATTTTAAAATTTGTTCAAGACCCTTTCATATATTCTTGCAACCCACTTTTGCGTTGTGACCCACAGGTTAAGAAATCCTGCTGTAGATGACCACACTCCTGTCAGGCCAGTGTCCAGGCCTCTCTTGGTCTGCTATCTGGTACCACATAAACCAGTGCAGCCTGTTCCATGATTGACTAAACCAGCGCCCCCACCTAGGTTAGCCTGGGTGAGGAGGGTGTGTGGACACCCAGCAGGACTAAAAACAAGACCTGTCAAAGTTCAGATGAGCTTGCTGCAAACCAACAGCCATCCACACCTGGAGAGGAGATGGGCACTGCCAGGTCACTCTGCCTGAAAAAATCACCAATGATGCAAATCAACTCAACTAACCTAGGAGGGTTGTTACAGCATCTAAGGTGTCCCAACGGTCACAGTGGCCTTGGGACTGACTTGACTAGATAACCAAACAAAGTGCAAGGCAGTAGAAATATGCATATATTCTTAATTTTAGAACTGCAAAATACTATTAGCAGCACTGTCTAAGGGGTTAAATATTGTAATTAAAGGTATGTGTTCACTGGAGAATTTTCTTGTGTATGGGTGCTTAGATTAACCAAGCCTTTCTGTGGTTGCCAAGCTGCAGAACTTTCTGTAATAGACTGGATTAATCGAATAGGAAGTGCAACAGGAGATTAGCCTGGCTAGACAGCTATCTCTTCAGTGAGTTGAAACTCAAAAAAGGAATCCTATAAAAAGTGCATACCTGTCCATTGTACTAGGGAAAGGTATAAGAACATTGCACAGGCATCCAGGGAGAAAATTAGGAAAAAAGCACAGTCTGAGATGCAACTGACAAGACACATAGAGGACAAATAAACCAGATTTTATAAGTATGTCTAAATAAGAGGGAGACCAGAAAAACCACAGGTCCCCACCAAAACGCAGAAGGCAATTTAGTTACAGATTATGTTGAGAATGCTCAAGTATTCAATGCCTTTTTTGTTTCAGTCTTCACAAATAGGGGCAGCTACCAGATGACAAGTGCAGTTGGCAGCAAATATGGGGATGGAGACAAACAGCTTATAGTGGTAGCAGAACACGTTAGGGATTATTTAGAGACAGTAGATACCTTCAGGTTGGCAGGGCTGGATGGCATGATACCATAGCGTACTGAAGGAATTGACTGAGGTAATTTCAGAGCCTTTTGCTATCTAGTTTAAGAACCTGTGGAGGGTGAGATCCCAGATGAATGGAAAAGGGCAAATATAGTGCCCATCTTTAAGAGAGAGAAGAATGAGAATCCAGGTAATTAAAAACCAGTCAAACTGACCTCAATACCTCAAGTAGGTCCTCAAAGAATCTATTGTGATGCACCTAGAGGAAAATACAGTGATCAGGAACAGCTAGTATGGATTCACAACAGCAAGTACCACCTGACCAACTTGATTTCTTTCTATGATAAGGTTGTGGTGGGCCAGTAGGAGGTGCTCCTGCACTGAGCCACCCACCTCACTGTGCCCAACCACCTTCCAGGCTCTGAGTGTCTCCCTGGGGGTGCCTCATATCTGGCCGACCCCCTTCCTGGAGCACACCCATTAGCCTGGGGGTAATGCCGGCACCACCCAGAGTTTGGATTGATCCTGGACCTGTGCCCTCTGGGAAACACAAGCCTCTTAACCCTTGAGGGTACTTGACCCACTGCAAGAACTTGGGGTGCTTCCCTCAATCTGAAGCACAAATAGTGGTCTTCTTTAGTCAGCTGAACCAAGGGAACCCCAAGGCATAATCTAGCCCCTCTCCCAGTAAGTCTCCCATGCGAGGTACAAAGGAGAACTTTATTGGTTACAAGGAGTAGGTTTGGAATAGGGTAGAGGGTAGAGCAATATCAGAGAAATCCCTTACAGCAAAGTGGCATGGTAGCCTTTGATCACGCATCTGCAAGCTATATATCTAGTTAGATCTCAGGTAGCTTACTCACAAGTATCATCCAAAGGCAGGTGGAGATTCCCTCTGGAGGCAAGCAGTTCATGAAGCATGAGTTTCATGAGAGAGTAAGTTTCAGATGGTCCAGCTTCTCTCTGAGTTTTCATCCCCCTCCTCCTGAGCAGTCCTTAACTTACATAGACCTTATGACCTCATTTACCTGATTGAATGAAGGCCAGCAACTGTTGGCTGCTAGCCAACCAATTTGAAATGCATCACAGGTTGCCAGGTAGACTGGCAGGGTCTTTAGCCCCCTCTCAGCATGTTGTCATTGCTTAGAACAAAAGGGAGTTTAAGCGCCTTACCAAGGTATGTGATGCCAGTCACGTAGGCAGAGGGAACATGTTTTCCTTCTCCCTCAGGAATGTAGCCAGCTCAGGTTACAACTCAGGGTTACGTGGAGCCCATGGGATGTCTGCCTTCTGCAGTGACCATGGTAACCAAATTGGCACCTAGCAGAGTTTGGGGAGAGACAGAGATGGTATTCTGCCACAAAGGCGACATGGTCTGTAGATGGGGGAGAGCAGTGCATTTATTATACATTGGCTTTAGCAGCCTTTTGATGCCATCTCCCATAACATTCTCATGAACAAATGATAGAAATATAAATTACATTGAAGGGGGATACATTACTGGTTGGATCATTGTGCTTACTAAGTAGTCATCAATAGCTCAGTGTCTATCTTGAAGGAGATATCAAGTGGGGTTTTCCAAGGGCCTGTCCTGGGTCCAGTATTGTTTAACATCTTCATTAATGATTTGGAGGGTGGCATTAAGTGCATGCTTAGCAAATTTGTTGACAACGTCAAGCTGGGCGTACTTGCAGGCACTCTGGAGAGTAGGGATAATATCCAGAATGACCTGGATAGACTGGAAAAATTATCCATAGTTGGGATAAAATAATGTCATGTACAAATACAGGATGGGGAATGATTGGCTAGGCTGCACTAATGCAGAGAAGGACATGGGGATATAGTTTCATGGTTTCTAGGGTCGGAAGGGACCTGAGCGGATCATCTAGTCCGACCCCCTGCCATGGCAGGAAAGAGTACTGGGGTCAAA
>NW_017729008.1:15465601-15478149 GCF_001723915.1 Gavialis gangeticus | reverse complement strand
CTGGGTGCTGCCCTCTAGCCACTTGGCGACCCATTTGACTGTGTGGATGTCTACGCCACAGCCCCCCAATTTCTTAATAGTGGACTATAAACTGAATATGAGCCAACAGTGTTCTCTTGTTGCCAAAAAGCTAACAGCGTTCTGAGTTGTATTGAAAGAAGTGTCACTTGCAGATCAAGGAAAGTGATTCTTCCACTTTCAGTATGGATGAGGCCTCATCTGGAGTACTGTATCCAGTTTCAGGCCCTACCCTTCAAGGAAGATGTGGACAGTTTGGAAAAAGTCTAATGCAGAGCAACAAAAATGATTAGGAGCCTGGGAAGCAAGATTAATGAAGAAGAAAGGCTGAAAGAACTAGGGTTATTTATTTTGGAGAAAAGATGGAAGGGGAATTGATAACAGTCTTTGAATACTGTCATGGTGATTACAGAGAGGACAGAGAGGTTTTTTTTTCCCTGTAACTGTATGAAACAGGGCTATGAGCAACAGCTTCAATCGTCATCAAAGGAAATGTATTATTCTGGGGATCCCATGTGCCCTCTCCTGTCATGGCTTATAGAGCCATACCCATACAACATGGGCCACATAGTATGTTCCCTTACACTCTTGGTAATTGCAGCATTGTGGTGGACTGCACACTTGGAAGACTGAAGACAAGATAGCACTGCCTCAAAAATCATTTAATTTGACAATGTACCAAATGCTGTACATGTGACTGTTGCCTACTGCATAGTGTTTCCAAAGCTAAAGGAAAGTAATTTTGCAGAGTAGAAATTGTATGCTGATGAACTTTGGAGCTGATTCCTGCAATTAGAAAGCTCCCATCCCTTACCTCTGTAGAAGAAATACAGGCCCTTAGTTAAAAAAGGAAAATAAGCAATGCTATGTGTGCTTATATCCTTGCAAATTGTGGAAGTTTGAATAGGTCATTAGAACTCAGGTTATTTTGTTGGTTGTGGGATACCTTAGTATGTGTTGTTGAGCTTGTCATGTTGTGAAATTGCCTGTTATAATTATTTTTAAACCTCCAAGGTAAAAGAGCTGTTCGCATATCTTGTCTCTGATTAATTTGATAAATCATGGTCACTAAAACATAGATTTGTCTATTGAAATATATATCAATATATCTGTGACTCCTTTCTCTGCTAGCTCCTTTCAGGTAATGAGATACCATTCAGTAGGCTGTTGATTGCTCAACCTGTTTTTATACTGTACTTCAACACACTTTTTTTTCATGGCCACAGTTTCCGTCTTTATTACAGAGCAGAGACTAGTTCGAGGCTAAACAGAGAACTACATTAAACTCACAAACATGAGCAGTGAGCAGCTCAACAAGAGTGTTGCCAATCCTGCATCTGCAAACAGTGTGTGATTTTTCAAGCAGTAGATAAGTTTGCAAGCCAGACAAAACTAAAGTGCAAACTAGCATTAGAGTGCATGAAGACACAATCAGTGACAGTGCTATCTACTGCTTGTGTTTTCACCTGGTTCTTTTTTCCCCACTCTCTCCTTTGCATGTGTGGTGCAGTGCAATACAGGTCTGGAGTGAGAAGGGACTGCCAGGACCTGCTGTTCCCTGTTCTGTTCACAAGCCAGTGGATGACTCTCAGTTCAACCTTCTACATCGGTTTTCATTTGCTGTAGCACACAGGAGAGGCTGAAAAAGCAAGGACATGAGTTCTCAGTGGTACCTCATTGAGAACCCAGGGTGGCATCTGTGTTCATGGAAGCACATGACTCTGCACAGGGACCTGGACCTGCAGGGGTGGCCTTACTGACAGGTGACCCCAGCCTCTGGCCACTGTCAGTACCATTGCTGAATCCTTCAGAGAGACTCATGACTGGAGGTGGTTACAGGTGCTTGACCAAGTGTCTAGTCCAGGGGTGGGCAATTATTTTGGGCAGAGGGCCATTTACTGAGTTTTGGCAAGCCATCGAGGACCGCATGACAGGCAGCCCAGGGCAGATTAATATTAATTTTCTAAATTTTTAGGGGCCCCACAGGCCAGATAGAATGGCCTGGCCAGCCGCATCCAGACCCCGGGCCACATTTTGCCCACCCCTGGTCTAGTCCCACTCCTGTTTGCTCATGTTCTTCTCCCCATACTTCTAGTCCTGTTCTTGTGAAATGGCTCTCTCTCTTATTGCCCCATGCTGGGGCACAAAATCCCATGCCTCCCTGCTGCGTTTCAGACACATCATCCATGGCACACCTGACTTTGGTCCTCTTGGTAAGACATACATGCTAAAGCTGGGTGGAGGGTGGCTGTGATGGGACATTCAGGAAGGCTAATTGTTGCTAGGTTTTGAAATGCCAGAAACAGACTTCCATTACATTATTTAATGTTTATGTGTTATAAGGCTGCAATTTACAGTGTCTGTTGTTTTGGTATATCACTGATGGTCAGCAAACCAAAAGCTGCAGGTGAAGGCTTGTCAAAGCAAGCATAGAGCATGTTGTAGTAGTTTTTCTTTCTTTGTGTGCATGTATATTAATTTTTGCAATGTGTTTCCAGCTGGCAACAGTTTTCCTGCCAGCTGTCTGGTGCAGACAGGTGGGTTAAAGTGCTTGTTTTATGAGGCTGGGCCCCATGTCTGTTTTTCAGTCTAGGAAACCATTGAGAACATAAACATTCTGGAGTTCCTTAGTTGGAAAAGGAAGGTGACACTCCAGGCCAGTGAGGTGTCCACTCAGAGTTTGCACAGTCACTTCTCAAAATCTGATGATTCCACAGCTTATAACTGAATGGAGATATCTTGTTAGTAACCAAAGTGGTCCAGCAATTTTTGTCCTGCTGCCTACCTAACCTGCCATTAGGATTTGTGCTGCATGAAAAAGTTTCAAGCATCACCTCCCAGAAATGGCTAGAGATGAGGAAAATATTCATAAACTGCTAGAGTAATTGTTGGTTGAATCGTGCCTCTGAACTGGTTCCAGCCCTCAAATTAGGACTGAACCTTGAGGGTAGTGGGAAGAACTGTTTTGATTTTGCCATGGAAAACTTCACTTACTTATCTTTGCAGAAAAATGCACCCCTGGCACCACAGGACAGCTTCCACAGAAATAGACAAATGCAGGCAGGACTGACTTTTGATGTCTGTCCACATTAGCAAATATTCAGTAAAGGGGGCTTATTAAATTATTGGGTAATTAATAACCTCTTGCTGAGAAAGATCTCCATAAGGCTTTAATATATAAGCTCTATGGTTCTACAGTCTGTAAAGATGTATAACCATGTGATGGTAGATTTGCTAAGATGATATGGTGAGATTTTCTGATTGGCTTGACTTTCTACACTCCCCCACCCAATAGCCATATTGGTAAACATGTGGTTTGGGAGGCAGGTAGAGCAAACCACTACAGAAGACATTGATGCAACAGCGACCACACCTATATGAAGGCAGAATTCTCAACAGCTTATTGGTTGGCTGTATCAGGAAATCCTACTTCCTCTGCACCTTCAAAACAACAGTAAGTGGCACTACCTGCAGGGCTAAAGCTTTGATTTCTCAATAACCTTTGCTGGACTGGGGGTAAGGGGAGAGAGGGAGTATGTAAAAATTTGTTGCCAAACAGGTTGCCTTAGCAAGTCTGGAGGAAGAACGTGTAGATCAGGCAGCTCTGTGTTCACCATGGGTGGTGGCATCATAGCCATGGTTGAATTATGAGACTCCTCCATGTCAGTCTCCTAACCCTCTTCCTCTTGGTAAAACATTTTCCACTCCAGAAGAAAAGGGTCACACGAGGCTTTGGGCTTTGGTGTCTGGAGGAGCTGTGCATTGCCAAGGTCATAGCTTGGGGCTGTAATACAGCTTTGGGTGACATCCTCAGCCAAGGACAGTTCCAGGAGCGTTGTACTGGTGCAGTTGCACCCCCCCCCAACACACACACACACACACACACACACACTTTGATTCCTGTCCCACCCAAAGTTTAAAGCCAACTGCCTGGCAGTGGCCACAGCATTTCTGTTTAGGCAGCAGTGAGGGAGTCAACTGACTTCATGGCTTAGTAAAATATACCTGAACTCCCCATTCCACAGGTGCTAATGCCTCTCTCCTTTTTAATGGTCTTGATGTGTACCACTAATCAAGCTATTCTTTCTTACACAATTGCACTGTCTGTTAGGTGCTCCTGGTAATGTAACTCCTATTTCACATCTTTGCAGACTGTTTTTAACTAATTCCAATAAAGTTTAATTTGTTTTGGCATCAATCTTAAACTGTATAATATAGTCCTAGGCCCCTAGCATATTAGTAAAACTTCTAGTTTATTTTTTACCTGGAGAAAAATGTGTGTTGAGGCACCTTTTTACCTGGAGAAAAATATGTGATGATGCACCTCACCATGTGCACCCCCTTTTCAAAATCCTAGATCTGCCCATGAACAGGAGTGTGCCTATGAATGGGACCCTGATTGCATGCATCTCTCAGTGTGTACATGCCCCAAGAGGATTATCAGGATTTCCCATCATAATGTATTCTGATATTGTTGCTCCTGACACTTTTTTTCACTGTAATATCTACAATATTTCTAATATTCATCAGCAGGGATCCTGGTTTTCTCTGATTTAAAAATTGCAAATTCTCTGGTTAAAAACCCAAAATCGATGATAAAAATTAAGGCCCCCTACAATCCCTCCCAGTGCTGCTGGTGTCCCACACTCCCCCTCATAGTCTCAACAGCCCTCCTGATGCCCCTCGCAACAGATCCACAGACATGCAAACACAAACACTGACACTGACCCGAACAGGGAAGTGTGTGTGGGGGGAAGGGGTGGGGCAAGGTGGGGGAAAGGGAAGATGCTGGGAGGGTAGATCAAGAAGTGGCGGGAGTGTGCCCCTGTGCCCACTCCCAGGAGCAGGGCTGGAGCATGAGGGCAGGGGTGCCAGTCTGTGGGCCTCGCACATGCCGGCCAGCCCGACAGGAGTTTCGCACATGGAGGCCACCACTGCAACTCTGCCACTGCACACTGAGCTACCATCCCATGGCCACCTGAATGGCTTTGTGGGCAAGTGGTGCAGGGCGCAACAGCAGCAGTGCAGTGGCAGCCACTGTGAGCGGGCCACATATGTGCTGCCCGGCCTGGGGGGTGAAACGAGGCTTGCATGCAGCGTTGTGCCCTGCAACTGCCTGCACTGCTCCACAGCATTGTGGGGTGGTGGTGGCTGCATGCAGGCTGGGGGAGATTTGTGGGCAAGTGCTGCCATTGTGGAGCCATGCCCTTTGTCCCTGCATCATAGAGATAAGTGGGGCTTGGGTGTTGTGGGGCAGGGCTGGGAAAGATGGTTGGGGGCTTAGGGAGTGGGGGGTGCTGCTGGCCCCAGGTGGCACATCGCAGCTGGAAGCAGGGCCAGGAGATGAGGGCAGGGGTGCCCCTCTGCGGGGGGGCTTTGCAGGCAAGTGATACAGGGCACAGTGTGGTGGTGCCCACCATGTGCGGGCTACACACATGTCACCCGGCCGCCTCCCTGGGGGAAGAGGAGAGGGAGGCTGGCATGTGGCTGGAGCACAGCTCCATGGCCGACTCTGCAGCCACAGCAAGGGATGGGGGCACGGTGGGGGATGGGGGGCAAGGGCTTGCACGTGGCCACCACTGCCACTTCCCTGGAGGCCCGTGGTAGCGGTGATGCCTGCTGCCTCCAAAACCTCCTGCTGCCACCGTGGAGCCGTGGCTGGAGCTGTGCAGCCGGCCACTGGGCAGCAGTGGCAGCATGGTGGTGGCCGGGTAGCACGCAGCCACCACCACGCCGCGCAGTTGCCACTGGCCACACAGCTCTGAGCATGGCTCTGAGGCAGCAGCGGGAAGTTTTGTAGGCAGCGCCAGTCACTGCTAGCATGGGAAGCCGCTGCTGCTTACCTGTGGGGCTGCCTGTGCCAGTGGTGACTGCTGTTGCCTGCAAAAACTCCTGCTGCCACTGCAGAGCCGTGCTCAGAGCTGTGTGGACAGCAGCAGCGGCACAGCACGGGGTGGTGGTGGCTGGGCAGCACGCAGCCATTCCCAAGGCAAAGCTGGGATAACCTAATGAACTGGCAGGTCTGCTGGCTGAGAATACCACTTTGAGCAAAACTCTTGGATGCAGGTGCTATCCACAGATAGCAGATTTCCAGATAGAGAAACAGTGAGATTTTGCTGTTACTTTTTGCATTCTGTCTTCCAAATTTAATAATAGTAGTTACTTTTTCTTATATGACCCATCTTTCTTGTGCAATAAATCAGTTTTCTGTTTTATATACCTTACTGATTGTCTGCGGTGAGGGTGATATTCAGAGCAACTGGCCTGTATAACTGATAGCTACAGGCATTTTATTTCTATGGGGAGAGAAACTATAACAGTGATTCTCACCCAGGATGATACTGTTAGGTGTGCAAACATGATCCACAAGATAAACCCAGAGATTTCAAATCAGAATACAGCATTGAAAACATTCTGCCCTGTTATGGTCCTTCTGCAACAGAAGAATTTCTCCATTATTTTTCTGTAGTCAAATATGAGTGAAAAGTAAGAATTGCCATTTTCTGAAGGGTGCCTTGAGTCTAAAAAGGTTGAGAACCACTGACCTGTAATATTGTGCAAATCAAAGGGGAACACTTCCACAAGCTGGCGGGCCTTCTCTACTGGAAGTATCAGGTCTGGTCTGGGGCTGGAGAGACTGTGATTTGCTGGGGGAAGAGTTACCCCAGGGCAAAACCTAGTCTGCTTCCTACAAATGTGGAGACCCAGGGAAGAGAAGTCAAGGAGTCACCCCAATGTCACCAAACTTGTCACATAGTTGTTTTTAAACAAATAATATTTTTTTTCCATTTGAATCAACCATTGCAGTGAAGGGGCAGTACAGTGATTCTGTGGTGGGACTGGTACATTTTCATGGCAGATATGCAAGATGTACACAGGGACCATAGCTGGGGAAAAAAGCAGCAGGCCTAAATCTCCAAAGCAAGGTGATATTAGTTTAGGTACTTCAGTTTATAAGCCCCAAAATGATTATGACTTTCAGACAGCATTACAGCACCCAGCCTGTGAAAATCCAATCATTTTAAGATGCCTCTAGCAGGCACCTGAAATTTGAGCCACTTAAAAAAATATATATATACATACACACATATTTTAGAGTATTGTGTGTATATATGTATAATGTGTATGTAAGTATACATACCCCCCTCCCCCACTCGTCACTTCAGAAAACTGCCATTCTCTTTTGTAAAGATTTCAAAATCACAACCATATCTAAATTCTGATGCATAGCTAAGGAAATAGGGTAGGTGGAGATGGGGGTGAGAGGGGGAGGATGGTATCTGGCATCTTTTTTTATAGAAATAATCCTATTGGCCCAAACCTCAACTGATGCACTGCAAAGCACTTTGAGATACAAAGATGAAAAATGCCATGTAGTATCAAATTCATAAGAGAAGCTAGGACACTCGAGACCATTAAAAAGGGAATGCACTCTGGGCTCTTAGTGACAGCTAGAGCAAAAGGAAAATCTTTGGGGAGATGACTCAAAGTCCAATATCTTCCTTCACATTTGAGTAACTAATATGGAAAGATGGAAGGGCCACATGAGGAAAGAATAAGGCTAGTATATATGTACAGCTTAGTTAAGGAGCAAGCAAGATGACTGCAGTATTTTATGAATACTGGGCAACTGGTTGCAATGATTATCTATACTTTTAAAAACGTACATGTGATTATTAGTCTGAATTTATATACCGTCAACGTGCAGATATGGTTAGGCCTTTCCATGTTAGACTGATCCCTTACCAATTTCTGGTTCCCTGTGCAGGTACTTAAAGACTGCAATCAAGTTACCTAGTGACCTTCCTTTTTCACAAAACAAGGGAAAAGAGCCACATCACTGGTAAAACCAGACCAGAAAAAACCTTCAGAAATATTCTAGTGGGAATGCTCCTCCTTTACTGGATCATCCACTATTCCCTCTCCCAATCGGTCTCCAACCCGTCTACTTTCTGTGACCCAGGGCACTGATGGCCTGACCATTTGCAGAAGCCTGTGTGAATAGTTCACCCCCGAAAACAGTAAGAAAGAACAAGAGCATAAGTTCTGCACATTTGAGCACTTGCTTTTATGCTGACTAAACTAAAAGCTTGTTGTCATTGTTCAGACAATGACAACATCTTAGCGTGTCAGGAAAGAAAGGCAGATAGCTCCAATCGCACTATTAAATACTCAGGGTTTCTGTTTAGTTATGTTTCCTTTATGTGGATAACACAGGAAAACAATAGAAAGACTTCAAGCAAGACAATGCCCTCTGCATGCAAGAAATTCTCATGCACATGCACTGCTTCTTTACAGCCCATTAAGTCACTTCCTTTAGAGACTTTCTCTCTTAGCTCCTAAAAATTAGTTCAACTGCCTCAGAGGCTCAGGCTCCGCCCTCCCCCCCTCCCTCCCCCTCCAGCCAGGGCTGGGGGTTTCCTGCCCTTTTTGTGATTGGCTCTTGTAGGCTGGAGCTGTGCCAGCCTGCAAGAGCTATTTGCAAAAGTGGAGAATCCGCGGATTTCTCTGCTAAAAAGAGAAACCTGCGTTTTCTCTGATAAAAACAGGGAATCCGTGGTTTTCTGTTTTTCTGTGGGAAACGGAAAACCCGGATCCCTGTTCACCAGCATGACCATGACCAGAACTTGTCCCAAGTAAGTCAATGGGAATTTGGTTGCTGATTTTTAATTTCACCCAAATGCTATATAAAACTCAAAGAAGTTTTAAGACAGAGAGAGAGTACAAGTAAAACCCTACCTTTAATCAACAAATAGAAGAAAGGGAAAAAAGGAATAAAAACAAAATGTACTTTATGCAACTACCATAGGCACCATAATTAAAGTTTAATTTAATGTCCCTCTGCATAGGTCTTCAAACTAAATCTGTCACCATAGTATCTGATTATCTAGGTTACAAGTACCTCTTTTTCTGAGAGTCTGCTTTTTCACAATTATACCTAATTTCTTTTTTTTTAAAAGGAAAAGGAAGAAAGCATACTCTACTACTTTAAATTTTCCTGTTTAGTATATTCCCACAAGACACATACTTTATATTTCAGAGAAATTGGCAAAGGAATTTGGAAATTAGAGTTTGAGATTTCTAAAAGCAGATAACTTTTTATAAAGTAATATTTTGGGGGGGAACACCATCTCAGAAATTACTTGGTCTGTTCACTCCTAATTTGAGTTAGCTGTTGAATTTTAAATAAATTATTTTCATGATTATTTTGAAAAGCTCCATAATTATTTGTGGACTTATTTGCTAAAAGGTTTTGCACCTACCACCTTGAAATTATTTACGTTGTTCATTAAAGTTAACAGTCTATTTCTTCCTGGTTATTAAAGTGGCTTTTTTTTTTCAGTTGCCTATATGGCATTTTTGGCAGTTACATGCCTGAAGGCATGTTATTATTGGGAGTATAGCCCTGCCCATGTGGATGACTATGGATAGCTATAGATAACTATAGACATGCACATACTGGCATATGAGGTAGTAGCTGGGGCATGTACATGCACCCATAGTGAATGTACTAGATACCTCAAAATTTAATCAACCAAAATCCATGTCTAGTTGAACTTAGAGGGATGTCTTGTATTTAACAATAGAGTGGTTAGGATACTTGCCTGGGAAGCCAGAGAACCTGGGATCTAAGGCCCCCCTCACCCAGAAGGGGTATAAGCATGGATCACTGTAAGTTCCCAGTCCTCCAGTGGATCCTTCTTTCTGCCTGATGAAGGGTATTTGTACCTGAAAGCTTGCAAAGAAGAATGTTTCCAACTATTTGAGTTGGTCTAATAAAAGATACCAGATTTACCCAAAGAACCTTGTCGGCCTATGTCCTTAGACCAACACGGCTACAACCTATACCCCTAGTCCTCTAACCACACCACAGACCAGCTATTATCCAGGTAGTTCTCCAGTGTTCCTTTTGAAGCTGGCTCCTAGGCAGCCATCTGAGGGAGGTATGTGAGAGAGTTGTGAGGCCTAAAGGAAGAGAGAAAGCCAGACAATGTGTAGTTCAGTGAAGTGGCTGCTGGCCTGGAGGAGAAGGAACCCTGGATCCTAGCTGGGGCCCTTGCTCACAATGAGCCAGAAGCTTCCCCTACCTTTACTGCTCTTCAGCCATTTTTCCCATGTCTATATTAATGGCTTAACTCCAAAAGGAACACCGGAGAAGAGCCTGGATAACTCCTGGACTGTGGGATAGTGGTTAGAGCATTGCCCTAGTAAGTCAAAAAGATTCTGGGCACGGAGAACCTGGAACCCATGGCCTCTGACTTCCCAAGTGAATACCTTAGCCATTCAGTTATTGGTGAGCAAGAGACAGGAGCTCTCTCTCACCAGTGTGTGCACCCAGTCTGCATGCATATGTAGTAGTCCACCTGTGCACAGCTGCATGTCCAGGAATAGAATTCCTACCTGTGCATAAGTGCCAAAATGCCATGTAGATGACCAAACATAGACACTTAGGGGACCAGGAAGGAGACAGAATGGCAGCCTAAATTCTCTGGCTCCCAACAGTAGGATTTCCCATAATAATGTATTCTGATATTTTGCAAAATAATTAATCATCACCTCTACTTTTTTCGTCATACAGGACTCCCAAGAAGTACCATTACAAATGCAAAAAGTAATCAAACAACCTACAGTACATATAAAAAGTATATTATGCTCTTAATTTTTCAGATTTAATTCTCCAAGGTGTAATTAGTTACACAGGTGAAAAACAAACTAATTCACAGTAGCTGATATAGAGAGGTATAAATTATACTTCCCTAGACTGACTCTGTGTCCCATAGGAGCTTAAAGCTGAGGAAAGGTGGATGATATTACTGGTATTTTCCTCCCTTGTTTTTTTCCACTGTGAGCAGATAGCTTGCATATGTGGGATACCTTGCAGCCTCCTTCACAGCAATTAAACCCTATTTACATGCAAGTTGAAGTAAACAATGCAAGCCGCCCTCCCTCAGGGCACAGCCAAGTGTCTGGTCTCACTACTTACCTATGCGTAAACGTCCTGGTTGGTTGCTGAACAGGTCAGGGTGTCCTCTTTCAAGTGTCGCAGAAGCAGTCTTATTCTGCACTCGAACACTGCACGGCACCCAAGATTGGCAAGCAGCAGGCTGCACTCTTATCAAACTAGTGAATTTGTATTCCTCCCAGGGGCAAGTGTCCCACTGGGTGAGTCCTTTTAACTGCCTCTGGTGTGCTGCCATCTCTCACCAGCCTCAAAAGTCTTCTGTTCACGGATACAGTGTACGGACACCGATTCCCGCTTCATTAATTTCTAGGCCCTCACCATGGAAAGCCCACGAAAAGCCTAGCCCCCCAAAAGCGCCAAAACATAACTCTTCCCTGTGTAAAAAATAGTGGGGGGAAAATTGCTGGGTGCAGCTTTGCAAAGTGGATGGGAGATGCAATGCTTGTGTACCCTTGTGTACCCCTAAAGGTACCCCACACCCAGTGCCCGGTGAAAAAAGCACCCAGAAAAGTGAGGGGAAGCCATGGTGCCTGAAGCAAGCACAAGGCATAATTGTGAAGGGGAGGCAGGCAGCCTCTTGAGGTGCTTTGCATGGAAAGATTTTGCCCCTGAATCCCCAGAAAAAGCGAGGGGAAGAAGTGCTGCAGCACAGAGCCATCCTCTTTGGAAGGATTCTCCTGGGTGTTTCTTGTCCTAAAATGCCACCTGGCAGTAAAGTAGGACTGAAAGGGCAGGAGAGTAAAATTGTTCTGACATGCTCCCTAGTGCATTTTACTAGTAATAAGCCAGTACATGATAAATCATGTCCACATTACTTATTTAGTCATCATAACTAAGAAAAGAAAATTAAACCAGGACCATTTTTAGTGGGTAAATGCTGATTAAGTGGACAAGTGCCCATGGTTTCCCAAGGGCATCCCACCAGGGGACTCATTTAACAAATTCCTTGTGCAAGCCCTGTTCTTAGCAAAGCTTTATTTTCCTGCTTGCCAATGCACTAATGAAACCATTAGGTTATCTGTTGTTGGAACACTGATTTGGGAAGACCATGTGAACTTGAGCTGACTGTTGCCACAACCAGAAGTGGTTGAAATTTCTGCAGTAGAACAGATTTCCATCAGAAATATTGATTAGATAAAATCAGAACATCCCACAGAAAGCTACTGATTTTTTTTTAAATTTTGCTGAAATAATAAAAAAATAATTTCAAAGACTGAAGCATCTTGTTTCAATCTTATAACATGTTTAATTTGTATTAGGTTTAAGTGTTTAATTTCAACTTTAATAGTTAAAATGTTTTGACATGGCACAATAGGAGGGGACAGCAGGGGACTGCATGCTTAGGGGCAATCACCACGGGTTCATCAGTGGCAGGTCCTGTCAGACCAATCTGGTGGCTTTTTATGATCAGATCACCAGATCATTAGATGCAGGGGTAGCAGTGGACATAGTCTTCCTGGACTTCCGGAAGGCTTTGGACACTGTCTCTCACCCCATTCTCATTAAGAAACTGGGGGGGCTGTGGTGTAGACACCCACACAGTCAATTGGGTTGCCAACTGGCTGGA
>NW_017729008.1:15455160-15465491 GCF_001723915.1 Gavialis gangeticus | reverse complement strand
GGGACCTGAACCTGTTCAGCCTCCACAAGAGAAGGCTGAGGGGGGATCTTGTGGCCTGTTACAAACTGGTCAGGGGGGATCAGAAGGCATTGGGGGAGTCACTGTTCCCCCGAGCACAGCCAGGAGTGACCAGGAACAACGGTCACAAGCTAGCAGAGGGTAGATTTAGGTTAGGCATCAGAAGGTGCTATTTCACGGTCAGGGCGGCCAGGGTCTGGAACCAACTTCCAAGGGAGGTCGTGCAGGCTCCTACCCTGGGGGTTTTTAAGAAGAGGTTAGATGAACACCTTGCTGGGGTCATTTGACCCCAGTACTCTTTCCTGCCATGGCAGGGGGTCGGACTAGATGATCTTCTCAGGTCCCTTCCGACCCTAGAAACTATGAAACTATGAATATAACATGTAATTTACATTATATAATTACAGTATCTCAGTTACAATAAAGTTTCCAATTTCTAAAGCAATTAGAAAAATATTTACAAATGGTCAGGTCAGTTAAAATACCAGTATTAAATGGGTAAAAAATTGCATAATAATTTTAAGTTAAACCCTAATTTTAAATAGAACTTATTTAACCAAAGCAGAATCACTTCATGATTACTCAGTCTAAGATTATTTCCTATAACCATTTCTATAACACAGTTGTTGGCTGTGTGACGCTTTGGTAAAGAAATCTGTCACTTATCACATCCAGGAATTTGAGCCCTAATGCTATTAGTATAACTGATTCTCCAATCTATATGTAGGAAGTTAATCTCCCATGATGACACTAGTCCTGTAGTATTTACACATGTCTACACTACTGGGACACCTGACCAATCTCTAAATAAGCTAGCTCGTGCACTGGACATGGCACATTTGTGTTGGAAGAAAGTCCATAGGATAATTTATCCTGATTTTCAACTCAGAACTAGCTTGAGGTTTCCTACAGTGTGCAGTTGTGTAATGTATGCATATTTTTTATCAAATACTAATAAAATTATCCCTACTTATGTCCAAAACTAACCCTGCAGGTCCTTACCAGAGATCTAATACTAACCTAGTAAACCCACTTTTACAATCTTTCCCCAATGATTTTGACCTGAAACAATTCTGTTCTGTCCTATCGTTTCCTATTTCTTTAAAGCTTACTCCATCTCTATTGTACAATACTACTCCACAAGCTTTATCTTATTTCTAGCTCTTCTAACAGTTTATACTCTGCAATACCTGTTTTAGTCATTTTTGCTATTCTATCATATTTCTCTAATCACCATAACATACAGTTTCTCATTCTGCTCCAGCAGCTTTAGTTGTTTTCCATTTTGTTGCCCAGGCTGAGGCTTCTTGTATTAGTCTGCAAATATTTCAGTTGTTTGTTTCTGACCTAACTCAACCTCCTAGCTGGATTAGGCATAACTCTTTCATCTACCTGGCTGCTGCTGTCATCAATTCTAGTACAGTACTTACTTTCATGTTGCTGTTCATGTTCCTACTCTTTGGTGCTCTTATCCCTTAGTAGAGAGGTTGGCAACCTATGACCCACAAATTTTCTCTGCTCCCATGAAGATATTTTTAAGTCTGAAGGCCACATCCTTGGCAAGCAATATACCTTTCTACTCTTTGTATCTGCTTTAATGACAGAGTAGCCACACAGAGATGCCTTTTCCAAGTGTTAATATAAATCTCAGGTTCTCTCTTCTGTTCATTTTTCTATTTGCAGATCATTTTGTCTGTTATTTCTCATTGTTCTCTATAGATCATAATAATTTTTCCTGGGCTCCAGTCTTTGGCTATCTCCAGAGTCTCTTCTACTCATAAAATACTTCCTTTCTCCTTTACTACCCTATCTTCTATTTCTGCTTCCTTCTCCTGCCTGTTTGCTATGGCAGCAAACTTGTTCTCCAGTCTTTCTTAGCCAGCAGCTGTTTTTTCCTGTACTTATTTTTTTAGTGATGTTCTTTCATTGGTCATTCTCTTCATCATCTAGTGATTACCAGCAGCTCCCCTTATTTGGCATATATTTGCAAATTTTGAGTTATCTTTTGTTTGTTTTTCACTTAGCTTCAACATCATCTCTAGCCCTATATCTATAGTCCTTTCATCTTCTCTTCTAGGAGCTCTGTTGGCCAGTGGGGATGTGTATGGGGCGTATGGGGGTGCGCATGCACCCCCTGAGAGCACTGGTGCACCGCCTGACAGGCTGCTCTCCCCGCTTATGTGAGCCCTGGCCAGGGAGTGGGAGTGCTGGATGTAGCACTGTGGCCACTTCTGGGAGCACTGCTGTTGCTTCTGGAAGTGCCACAGCTGCTTCCCAGTCAGTGAGTTTTGCCATGGGAGACCCCACCCCTGTCAGTGAGATTGGCCACTGGGGGGGGGGGGCATGTGCCCCACCTAAGGTGGCACCAGTCGCCCATGCAGTTCAGTGCAATTTTTAATAAAATAGTTTCTCTCAGGTACTTCCTCAAGGACAATGTACATCCTGTAGCTTCTACATTTAGTGATCTGTGTTATCTCTCCTCTTCAGATCACTCCAGTGCTACTTCAGTTGTCATCATTATCTCTTCCTTTTCCTTAGCTCTAGAGAAGAAAAGCTTCCCAAACTCCCAGACAAATTCTCCTGTTTGCTGAGGCTGTTTGTAGGCTGTGCACAGAATACCCTGCCTTTTCTGTATTGGATGTTCCAGGGCCCTTGCTGAATATGTGCCTGGAAACTATCTTCTAAAGAAGATAGTTTCCAGGCTGTTTGAGCCTTTGTAGGTTTAAACTAGTGTCCTTTCATGTCTCCTGTAATCTAACCAATATGGTAGAGCATTGTTCTCATATGCTCTCAGTTAAGAGTTGTAACTCTCAACTAGTGGGCTACCTTTCTGCATGTTTCAAATAGTGTGTTGATTTAAGATGTCATCAATACAGAACACATTGCAGTCATCTAATACCAAGATGGTAAAGACATGGAAAAGTGTAGCAATATAAAGCCAAGCCATTACATTTTTCCAATATAATTTTAGGCAGGGTTAATACTTCCATTTTATACATCTAATAATTGGAGTAGACAGCTTGTGCTGCTGTCAGTCTAAGTCTTTGGCTGTGGCTTACAGACTCCTGTGACCACCCTCCCTTTTTTTGGGCATGACTTTATGATGCCTTAGCACAACCTGTCCCTGATCCTGATTGAGGTCTCTGAGCACTCCAGAACGTTATAGTAGAAATAGAAATGGAGGAGATTCCTTAGGCCATAGCCAGAAGATAACATTTACAATATTTACTGGAAGAGAAATAAAAGACCCTCTAACACTAATCTACCCAATTGCTAGGCAAAGATGTGGTGACCAATTTACCTTGCTCTACTCCTTCAGGAAAGGGGAAAGGCTAGGGTGACCATCTTTTCAAAAGGGAAAGGTGGGACACATGCCTGCTCCCCATCCACTGCTAGCAAGGCCAGACCACAGCCAAGTGGAGCAGGGCGTGGATGCAGGCTCAGGGCTCTCCTCCCTGTTGCCTTTCCCTTGGGAGCCCTTTGCTAGCCGTCCACCCTCTGCCCACCCAGGCGCAGTAGGGGGCACAACTCTGCACTGCTGCCAGGAAGGCAGAGCATGTCTTGCCATGGTGGCATGGCCAGCATGCGGCTTTTGGGGGCAGGGCATCAGTGTAGGGAGCCCTGAGCCCGCAGTAGGCAGCCTGCACCTGCTTCTGCCCCATGCACAAATCTGTGGGGGCACATGCCCCCCCATGCCGCCCATCCCCTGGGTGAGCTGCCCATGGCTCTGTCCTGCTTTCTGCTCTGGCTCCATGCACTGCCCTGACCCTCCCTCCCATAGACTTACCTGCAGGAAGCTGTTCTCCAGGCTACCTGGCTGTGTTCCCAGCCATGCACATGTATGCAGCGCCTCCTGTGTCCCACTCCTGGCAGCCCCTTGCAGGCTGGGATGGTGCCAGCCTGCAAGGGGACCTGCTGTTTCCCAGGGCTCCCTGCATGAGGCTGCAAATCCAGGACAAATGCTGTCCCAGAGTCATGCAGCCCAGGACCAAGACTTGAGGTTCCCATTGTGTGACAGGTGATCACCCTAGAAAACACCTGCCATTGGCCCATTTCCTGACCTACTGAAGAAAATGCCTAGGAGCAAGGACCTTTCTCTCTTCTTTCTGCTCCAATAAATGGACCTTTATTTACTTCTCAACTAAAAGCCTAATTTGGAATCAAATGGAAAAAATTGAGACAATTGTGAAGGCTTTTATTCAAATGTTTTGTTATTCAATATTCATGATTTGAATAATATTAAAAACAGTGTCTCTGAAGAAAGGATTCTTCTCTGATTTCTGAATAGGGAAGTCCAGCAAGTTATATTTTGGCTGACTATGGGGTCTTTGGATTTAGGCCAAAAGGAGTATGAAAAAGTACGTAACTGAGCAGATGGATTAACAAGTGAAAAGGAAAGTAAACAAAATCTTTTAAGGAACAGGAGGTAAAAACTGAGGAAGCTTCAAAATAAAGGCAGAGAGAAAACTTGTCTTTAGGAAAGAAATCCCGCATATTGCTGCACCTAAATATGGAGCCAATCATACACAGAATACTGTTTTTGTTATAGAAATTAATCTAATATAAATTTAAATTTGCATGCCTGATAATTTTTTTAGGATTCTCACTTGGGATCTTTCTCTCGCATCATATCTCATGTTAGGACTTTGGCAGGTCTATAAAGATTTGTAGCAATTAATTTTTTGTAATGTAGTTATTTTTTTGTTGTTCTTCTTATGGTTATCTTTCCTGTAGGGCTATTAAATTATCTCTCAATGTAACTTTATCACAGATGATGAGGTTTTAAAACTATTTCCAGTTATTTTCTCCTAGTGTACATCACTGAATAGTTTTGCTGTGGGTTCATTTTCTTAAGGCCATACAGTGAGCCAAATTCTCCGCCTGTTGTAGCTACCTGATTGTAGTCCAGTGGTGAAAAGCAGTTGTAAATCAATCTGCCAGCCCTCCAAAAATGCCCCTTGTGGTAGAGTGGCCAAAAGCCAGAGTGTGTTTTTCCTATGTATCTCTTTCCAAGCTGTGGTACAGGATATCTGCTGGGGGAAGAGAAGCAGAGAGCACTGTCATGGCATCTCTATGGCTGGTGCTACTTGCCTGCCTTTGGGAAATACTAGTACTTCAAACACTTACTCTACACTGCATCTTAGAACCAGATCAGCATCCAGCAGCTTCAAGATCAGTGATCCTGGGCTATGGACAGTCAGTTTCAGGGGTCTGACCCAGAGGCCTAACAAGCAGTTTTTGCACCCCAGGCTGCAGCAGCAGTTAGGGCAGCAGTAGTGGTGTTCGCAGTAGCAGCCACTAACCATGCACCCTGTCCAAGTTGGTACCTGGGGCTAGTGCCCTTCTTGCCCACCTTGTGCATCTCTATTGACCTGGGCGTCGGATTGTCAGCATGCACCAAATCCTTCCTGCCTGATAATTTTTTGGAGAAAACGTGTTAATAAATAGATATGGCAGCGTTGGAGTGATGTAGCTGTGACAGTCCATTAATTATGGAAGAGGGAAGGATTCTTTGGGGGGGACGGGACACCTTTGTATTAAACCAATAATCAAGTTAGCTTTCAAATGCAAGACATTCTTCATCAGATCTTCATATAAGACTGTGCACAACAGGTAATCTCTTGCAAAGTGGAGTGTACACAGCATTCTTCTCCCCAGTCATAATTCTTGGGATATGACAGAAAAGGCCAAAGTGGCTGAGTGCTAGAAGGGGATGCTGCAGGCTCAATGTGAGCAGGCTTTGCTGTAATTCATTCCTGTAGATATGGTAGTTTCATAAGCAGGACACCTGTATGCCCTTTCCACCTGAGGGGAGTCTGGGCCTGGCAGCAGGGTCCAGGGACTGCTCCCTGCTTGTTTCCCTGTAACATTTTAGTCTCTGCATTACAAGACACAGAGAATCGTGAAAGGGTCCAGAGAAGGGCCAGAAGGATGATTAAAGGTCTGGAGGACAAACCTTATGAGGAAAGACTACGGGATCTGGGACTGTTCAGCCTGGAGAAGAGAAGACTTGGGGCGGGTGGGGGGGGGGGCGGGAAATTGGTGGCCGTCTATAAGTATGTAAGGGGCGAATATCGGGAGGTGGGAGTAAAACTGCCCACTAGGGCGCCCGGGGGCAGGTCGCGGAGCAGCGGCCAGACCCTGTGGGAGGACGGACGCAGGGAAGAACTTCTTAGCGGTGCGGGTGACCGGACCCGGGGACAGACCCTCCTTCCCCGGGAGGCGCTGCAGTCCGCAGCCCCGGGAGTCTCCAGGTTCTCCTGCTTTCTTTCAACTGCTCCGTTTTGGAGGCGGATTTCTGTATCAGCGCGGCCTCCTCGCGGCGGGGCCCGGAGGTGCCGGCAGGAGACAAGCCGGAGCCTGCGCTTGGCACCTCCTCGCACTCAGGGGCGCCCTTCACAGGCCTACTACTCCGCAAGGCTGCCGGGGCGGGGCGGGGCGGGGCGGGCAGCGCCCGGACACGTGTCGGCGCCGCGCTGCACCAAGCCGGCTGGGAAGGCCCGGGCCACCGCCCCCTGCTCTGGGTAAGCGCCGCCCTCGCCTGGCCCCTCGCCATGTGGCTGCCGCGGCTCGCAGGTCTCCTGGGGCCCGTACTCCGCAAGGTGAAATGCTCTAGAGCCCGAGCCGGCCCGGCCCTGCCTGTCGCCGACGGCCCGGGAGGAGGCCGCTCCCCTCCCCGCCTCCCTCAGTTGCTTGCGGGGCGGCGGTGACGCCGGCTGCTCGGAGCGCGCCTGGCACGAGGTAGGGGCGCCGCGGGGAGACGGGGCCTGGCTGCTTCGGTCTCCCGTGGCGGCCCCGGGTCCTGCTGCTGCTGCTGCCCCCGCCGCCCCGATCGCCGTGGCCTGTTCCCTGGAAAATGGCTGGAGGAGGCGGCTGCTTCCTTGCCGCCCAGCAAGGCCGGGCGCGTCGCCGTCTGAACTAACGCGCTCTTCACGTGCTGCCCCTTAGGGGATCCCCTGCTTGACCCGGGCCTTTTCCAGGTGTTGCCTTCTGCTTGGCTGCTCTGAGATGGTGGGGTGGGGGGATTAACTGTGTCAGGGCTTATACCCAAGTGGTTCCCAGTCTGTGGTAGGGTACCGCCAGTCACAGACGACTGGTGCCACCTCAGTCAGGGGGGCACGTGCCCCTCCCAGCAACCAGTCGGAGACTGGGGTGGGGCTGCGGCTCTCCCAGTAGTGGCTGCGGTGCTTCATCCTTCGCTTGTGGGGGGGCACCTGCGCTTCTGCCTGCCCTCACTGCCCGTTGCCTAAGCAGGGAGCGTAGCCTGTGAGGGGGTGCACGTGCAGCCCTGTGTACCCCCTATGCGTCGCCACTGCTGCCAGTGGTACTCAGACAGCCTGTCAGTGGTACACGTTAGCAGATTTATTATCGTTACTTTATATGACAAAAATTTGCTGGTGGGACTTAAGGCTGTATCATTTTAAATTGGTGTCAGAACCCGGTTTTAATCCCCCATCTCTACTGTAATGGCACCTTTTAGGGCCCTGCTACATCTTCAAATTAAAACTGGATAGAAACCAGCTATGCAGTTGTTGCACATTTTCAAGCACTAACGGTGTCTTTACACATGCTTTGGGGGGAGGAGGGGTGTTATAATTAGAGTGGCTCTTGGGAGCCTTTCTAATTAAAACACCCACAGTGTCTCATGTATTCAGCAACTGCTTTCAAACGGCCGTGGGGGCGCTTTAACTAAAGCTTGTTGAACAAGCCTTAATTGAAGCACCATTTTGAAACACGGGGATGCTGAATACACGTGTTGCCGAGGCATTGGAGCAGGTGTCAGGCACCTGTAGGTACCCTAACTTTATAGATGGTTATATCTTTTTATAATTGGATTGTCATTTTTATCATGTGATAAGTATTTTGCATGTGTGCAAGGTCTAAACTTATTGCATGATTAACCAGTTCATTGCAAAATATATGTAATGTATAGCAGAGGCCTTAGAAAACCATAAGGCATTAATATTTTCATTTCCTTTGTCAGGCTTCCCAATGGATTGTAACCCTGCCAGGTTTTAGTGTACAGTAAATAATTTGCGCAACATCACTGTCCCCCAAAGGGCGTGTGAAGGATCAGAGTCAATGTGTGTCTTCTCTATTTCCACATGAGTACCATATAGTTGGTGCTGCATGGGTTTGGGGTGTGAAGGTAAAGAGAGCTGCTCTGGAATTGTTTCTGGTGGTTATACATTTATAAAGCCTTGTTTTTTTTTTTAAATAAAGTTTAAATAGAGATTATTTCCTTTCTGTTATAGGTTATTTCCCAGCACTTTGAGTTATTTCATTTTTTTAAAGTTCTTAGTTCAAGCTCTTCCAAATGCTGGTGATGCAGTTTTTTCTCTGCTTTACAGTTAAGCTAATCAAATCAGTCTGGTTGGTTGTTTTTACAGCCACATTTATATTTGCAGCTAACAAAATTTTTGAAATCTAATTAGTAAGAAACGAGTAGTGGCTGCATAAGTAGACTGCTATTCTAGAGTTTATGGAACACTTATATATGGTTTCAACGCAGCTAACAATTCAGCGTGACCAGATATAACCAGTAATGAGTCTTTTTTAAACTATGAATTATTAAAATGTCCAGTATGAGAGATTATCTAGTAGCTGGGAGAGTGAAACAGGATAATGCAGGCAGATCAAAGGTTATTGCTTTGAGCCCTGATTGAGCTCCTTCTTGGGAGAAAATTTATTTTAGTTTTCCAATTAAAAAAACCTGCCTGCAAGTAGGTGGGTTGATGTTGGAAAGGAAAGGATGTAATTATGGGCATCTTGGTCTGCTTTGGCACCTTTCATGAACTTTATGACAGAAATCCCTTAAGGAAAAAATTTTAAAACAAATTACACCTTCTGCCTGAAATTAGCTTTACTATATAGTAGCAGCTGGTCACCTGCTACTGACTTTGCAATTCATTCAAAGGTTATTTTTTACAGATGATAGTCAGGCCAGTACAATTCCATGACACCCTAATTAGGTAGTATATATACAGTATAATGTTCCCCCCCAACCTTCCTTTCCTTAACTACGTATATCTGGCTTTTCCGAACTGCTGCAGCTATTGATTTCTTTAGGTTTCATGATGTTCAACTATAGCTATAGGAGTTATTAGTATTATTTTTATGATTGGGGAAAGGGAGTTTATAGGTTTCATAAATTCTGTGCCACTAATTCAGAGTCGCATTGTTTCTTTTGTGGGAATGTTTCCCAAAAAGGCTAGGAATAGCTGTTTCAGATCATGGAGTTTCTATAGAATCACTGCAGCCCAAGAGACTTTGGGGACATCCCACAAGTCCTGAGACCTCTAAAGGGTTGGAGTACTTGTGACTTGTTTATCCTTTTGGGTATTTTTTAATGTTGACTTCAGACAACTTTCCTGTCTTCTTTTCTAGCTCCTGAAATTCTGTCTTTGCTGATCCAGAGGTGGACCTTGAAGCAGCCAGTGCAGAGGATCTGCATTTCATTCCTTAACCGTGAGTAGTTATAGTTTTCTCTGTAGAGATTTTTTTCATAAACTTCTGCTTGTCCCTCTCCTCTCAAGGACTCTTTACCTTGCTTTGGCAGAAGAATCCTAGTCATGCTGTTCTTTACAGCTCTATTTGGAGATTGTTCTTTTAAGAATAAAGAGCAAGAGTTTTTCGAGAATAAAATTATTGTTGGATTGGACAGTGAACCATTATGCCTGAATTATTGATATACCAAGGATGAAATGTTGGAGAAATAAGGATAGAACAGATGACACCAAGATGTGGGGAGAGTTAGGCACGCTCGAAAGGAGAGGGAGGCTGCAATTAGATTTAGACAGACTACAGAAATGGGCAGATGGTAATAGGATGGGCTTCAAAGTAGATAAATGCACGGTGCTGCACCTGGGGAGAAGGAATCCACAGCATACATACAAGCTGAGGAGCTCCCCCCTTCAGAGCACAGAGGCGGAAAGGGATCTTGGAGTCATTATTGACTCCAAGATGAACATGAGCCACCAATGCCAGACTGCAGCCAGCAAAGCCAGCCGCACCTTGTTGTGCATCCATAGATGCATCTCAAGCCGGTCCAGAGAGGTGATACTCCTTCCCTATGTGACATTGGTCCGGCCTCAACTGGAATACTGCATCCAGTTCTGGGCACCGCACTTTATGAAGTATGTGGCCTGCCTTGAGAGGGTTCAGAGGAGGGCCACCTGCTTGGTTGGAAGGCAACAGGGCAGGCCCTATGAGGAGAGGCTGAGGGACCTGAACCTATTCAGCCTCAGCAAATGGAGCCTGAGGGGGGATTTGGTGGCTGCCTAAAACTCGTTAGGGGAGATCAGCAGCAAATA
>NW_017729008.1:15427832-15450160 GCF_001723915.1 Gavialis gangeticus | reverse complement strand
AGAATAGGCTCAGGTTAGAGATTAGGAGGTGCTATTTCACTGTTAGGGTGGCTAGGATCTGGAACCAACTTCCTAGGGAAGTGGTCCTTGCTCCTACCTTGGGTAAATTCAGAAAGGTTGGATGAACACCTGTCTGGGGTCGTGTGATCCCAATGTGTGCTCTGGTCAGTGGCGGGGGGTTAGACTAGATGATCTATTTAGGTCTCTTCTGACCCCTAACTACTATGAAACAGCTGCATTTGTCTGTGGCGGGAAAAGAATTAGAATAGTTGTGTCCAACCTCTTGGCCTTACAGGCTGGATGACTGGTGTGGGGTTGGTTTGTGGGTTGGATCCAGTCCATGGGCCCAATCTGGCATGCCTAGGGTCAGGACTTGTGTGAGACAGATCAGGCCTGAAACCCTGGCCTTGGCCATGCATGTGCCAGCCAGATACTGTGCACAGAGCTTTGTCATCTGGACTGCAGGGCTTGGAAATTTGGCAGTGGGGAAGTGATGGCTGCACTAATTGCCACAATTTCTGGACCTTTAAGTTGCTCCACCAGCTGGATAGCACGGCTCTATGGGCTGGATCTGGTCTGCAGGCTGAGCACCCCTGAATTAGAAGATCCTTAGTTCCTGGATCAATACAGCAGCGTAACTATATGACACCTATATGGTGGCTGGACATTGGCACTACCGTAGCAATTGAACATGACAAAGACTAGGAATATAGCATAGAAAGAGGTTGGCTTTGCTGGAGGTCTTGAATCTTGCTTCTGGGGAACTGGCTGAGGAAGATTTCATGAGTACCCATTCTGAAAAACTCAAATTGGTATAGTCTAAATGTGAAACCTTTTCCATGTCTCAAAGGCAACCCTAAAAGTCTGTTTTCAATTTGATATGGTTAAACAAGTGTCCCCTGTTCCTTTCTCTGTAATAGCGATTGAAATGTAGCTTAGAGCAGGGGTTCCCAGTCCCCGGACCACGGGTTTGCTGCTGGACCAGAAGTCCGGAAGTGACCGGCATATTGCGGGCCAGCAGCCCAGTATAAAAAAAGGTTGGCTGCTGGTCTGCAGTATCTTGGTCACTGCTCGTCCGCAGTATGTTGGTCCACTGTCACTTCTGGTCTGCAGTTTGCTTGTCTGCAGCATAAAAAGGTTTGGGAACCCCTGGCTTAGAAATATGAACCAACTTTAGCTAGTTCAAGTATTGCTAGCAGTGTAGTGTGGCAGCATGCAGTTCTGGGTTTCAGAGACCCACCCAAGAAGCTAGGTGAATATTCAGCCCAAGGTTTGCCAGCTGAACTCCATGCTGTGATTGCTAGACTGCTATAAGCATCTGCACTAAATAATTTCAAGCTTGATCAAGTATGTCTACACTACACTGCAGACACAGTGACCACTCACAGCAGGGACTGCAGTATGGGCGTACTTAAAATCTTCTCTGGTTTTAGCACTCTCGGCACTTTCCTAACAAGCCTTTTTTTATACTGAGCCTGATGCTTTGTTAGGTCCATGCTTCTGTCTCATCTCCCTTTCTTCTTTGCTCCCTCTTCCTATCTATTGTCTCTTCCAGGGATCTGAGGTTAACAAATTCATGGTGGCCATATGATATCTTACACGTTTACATACAGGTTTATTTAAATAAGAGGGTCAGTCAGGACATCTAGTGGCAGTATAAAATGGAGAGTCACAGTTATTTCCTAAGCTTGAAATATTGCAGAGCATGAGGTAATTAGGAAGACGAAACCATGTATTTGTAGTACCCTTAAGTACCCTGGAAGTAATGTTTGCCACTTTTGGTTTAATTTTTGGTTATATCTGTGCAACTGCATTGACTTGGGAATCACTCTAGTGTAACATGATGTAGAATTTGATGTTTTGTTTTTGAAAGCTTTTGGTTTGTTACATGTTTGAAAAATATGGGAAATAAATCTTTAGAAGTGTTTTTGTTTCTTGTTCCTCAGGACCTTATATTCTACACTGTGCCTTAAACATGGAAACTGTAGACATGACTAGTGTATCATTGAAACGTCCTCATTGTGAGGATGGAGAGGCTAACTTGGATGAAATTAAAAGACAGAAGATCTCAGAGGAGGCTTCTAAGACTGTAGATGGTTCTGACCTGAAAATTGATACTGTGGCTGAAAAATCAAAGAAATTGTTGCCTGAGGACACAAAAGATGAAATAATCCCAAATGAGGAAGGTGAGGAGCAAGAAGATGAGGAACTGGAGGAAACTGATGACGATGGGGACCCAGAGAGCTTTGCAGACATGATGAAGCATGGGCTGACAGAGTGTGATGTTGGCATAACCAAATTTGTTAGCTCACACAAAGGGTTTTCTGGAATCTTAAAAGAGAGGTAAATCTTCATCATGTGAACCCATGTAATTTAACTTTTTCCACTAGCAGTCATTATCCTATGTTGTTCATTTTGGTCTAACCCTTGTATAGCAAGCTGAAATAGCATTATCTACAAGAGCGAATAGAGGCTTTGTTTCTTTCTTTTTATAATGTTAGGGTTGTTTATATGCGATTGGTGTGTTATTAGTATTTACTCTGTTGAATGAAACTTTGAGAAAAACGGACTCTGAGTGTAATCTTATTAGAGGTACACCAATACATTGGTCCATATTGTATCGGCACCGATGAAAATTGGTGAAAAGGGAAAATTGACACGGGCAAATGGCTTTTTTTGGCGGATGTGGCCGATTAATGTTGTGGATAAATGCAGAGTGCATGCGTGCAGCAGCAGCATGCACATGGTGAGGAATGCAGCCTGGCAACTTGGTGAGCAGCTTCTGGCCAGTAAGTTCATTGGGGAGAGAGGGGAAGAAGTGTGTGTGGGGGCAGATTGAGGTCCCCCACAATGAGGGAGGGAGTGGGGCTGGGGCAGGGTCAGGTGCAGGGGACAACTCCTGCTGCTGTGTGGGTTGCCGCTATATGCTGGGGCCAGGGGTGAGGCCTGCTTCTTCCAGCGGGGGGTTGGGCTGGGGCTGTGCTTGGGGGGCAGGGCTGGGAGGGGGGTTACAGGTGTACTACAGCTACCCCAAAGTTTGCCATAGCCCCCCTCCCCCCTTGAGCTTCCCTCCCAGTACTGCCACTGCCCATCCCAAGTGCAACTGTGGCCAAGCCCCAACTCCAGGAAGAGCTTGGTGCCAGCCCCAGCCCACAGCAGCAGCCTGCCTTCTCCCTGAGCAGATCCAGGGGGCACATGCCTCTCCCAGGGGTGTGCGCAGTGGCAGGAGCTGCCCCCCACTGGACAAACTGCTCATGGCCCCGTTCCACGCCCTGCCTCACGTGTGCAGCACCTGACCCAGCCCCGCTTTCTCCCTCACCATGGGGGTTTTGATCTGCCACCCCATGCTCCTTTCTCCCAACAGACTTATCAGCTGGATGTTGCTCTCCAAACTACTGGGCTTGTATGTCAGCAATCAGCTACGTCTCTGCCAATATGGCTTATTAATAATTGGCCATCGGTATTGGCCCAAAAAACCTTTATTGGTGTACTGCTAAATCTTATACTGATTTGCAATATGCCAACTATGTACAATCAACCATCAATTAAAATATATACTATATATGCATTGAAAAAACTACTAAATTATGCAACTGAATATTTATGAACTCAAACTCAAAAATATTTTTTTAAAAGATGCTAAATGGCAATATTCCTTTTGGCCTTAAAAGTACTTAATTTAATTAGCAGTAATGTTTACAGTCTTCAGGCTGTATATAAAAAGGGAATCTGGTAGCTGAAAATGTAAAACTTATTATCAGACACAAATGTACTATTGAATCCTTTGTAATGCTCTTAAATATATTGTGCTTTCAATTGGGGCTAATATATGGACATAACTTGTGTGCATTATTTGATAATGTGTTTATTTGCTTCAAATGTAAATAGTCATATAGTTTTAGTATAAATAGAGAATATTATGTGCTTTTCCTGCTAAACTTCAGATATAACAATCCCCCCAAAACACGTCACAATCCCTATTTATTAGTGGCAGCAGCACCTCATATATATGGAAGATTCTTTTGAGATCTTGCATGATCATGATACTTGTTCGCTTCATTCTTTGAATAACAGTGAAGGCTGTTGGATGGTTGGTTCAAAATTATAGTAGTAGGTCAATCATACCTGTACTTTAAAATGAGTTGGTCAGCCATAACCCTAATGTACTGTTTTGATGGAGAAGTAGGCTGTCTTCATAGTACCCTTTTTCTTTTCTGGCCCATGTGGTTTATATGGATCAAAGTTACGTGCCCATCATCACAGTATCTAGGCACAAATAATAGGCAAAGCATGTCACATCTTATGGAAGGAATTTTGCCAAGCTAACATGACTACACATAAGCGTGATATATCAAATCCATGTGGATCTGGATGTAACTTAAAAAAAGGATCCCCGCGGTGAGACCTCATTCCCTTTTCAGAGTCTCATAATCAGAGTTTTCTTTCAACTTTCTAGATTAAGTATTTTTATATAAATGTAACATTGTCTATACTTGGGAATCCCAAAATGAGTCTAGAACTTTCTCTTAACCAACCATTTGCTCTAGAAAAGGCTCTCTTTTTTTTTTAGTTGCTTTGCTATTTTAATGATTAGAGAAGTAGAGTTACTCTTACTTTAGTAGGGTTCTCTGGATTTTCACCCATGTAGCTGAGAAGTGAATTGGATCTGATATTTTTAGGTAAAGGGTAGTTGATTTCCAGCTTACACCTGGCAGTAGATAAGGTGGTTGTAGTGATAAAGTTCATGTACCCCTTCATGAAATAACACGGTAGAATCTTAATAATTTTCAGTAATGAGTAGGAATAAGAATGTAAATGAGGGATTTGTAACTTAGTCGGCAAGGAAATGATTCAGAAGATACAGCAAATACTGTAGGATTCTTATATAGATAACCAGTTTAACTAATGTTATGTTGGGGAAAAAAAAAGGTTTAGTAACATCAAAGATTGCAGCAGTGACCTGCTAATTATATGTTTCCTGGGAAGCTGTGAAAGATTTTGGCTTCTTGTGAATAACAAGGAAATCAATTTAGCAAGCTCCAGGTACCGGTTTGAAAACTGGGATATGCGTAAAATAATTAGGCAAAAGAATGCTGAAATGCCAGAACAAAGATTTGAAAAACTCTAGAACTCTTGGTTCAGAGATGATCCCTTTTATTAGACCAACTAAGAAATCACAAAAAAACCAAATTATTCTGCAAGCTTTCAGGCACATGAGCCCTTCCTCAGGCTCAGGGAAAATTAAAGATGGTAAAAAATCCCCAAAGGTAGAAAATAAACTTCATTTTTGCACAGAGGAAGCTGAAGGTGGAAGGCTGTTCCTCTGGGTCCATGAGAGTGTCTTCATGAGTTGCTCTTTGATGTGCAGATAAGGCAGGATTCCTTCCCTGGTGGTGTCAGATGGCAGAAAGGCAGGATGTATAGAAATCTATCTTGTTGTTCAGCAATGACGTTTAAATCCAATATCAGCTAAAATTTAGCATCTTCCATGTTTCAGGGGTGTATTTGGTACCCGTGTTGATCTGAGACAAAAAGAAATGGAAAACTCTAGAAGTCTTGGCTCAGAAATGATACTCTTTTATTAGGCCAACTAAGAAATTGCAGAAACGTTATCGTGAGATTTCTTAGTTAGTATCTTCTTTGAACCAAGAGTTCGAGGGTTTTGCACTTCTTTTTTTCTCAGACCAACACAGCTACCAAATACGTCCCTGAGAATAAAGATCTAACTTTTCTCCTTTAAGTTCTCTTGCAAAGTTCCAATAATTTTAAGTTATTCATAATTTATTTTATTCTTCTTGCTCCTGAAAGAGTAAATATCCTATTATGGGTAGACTTTTTTCTTCTTTGTGTTTTTTTTTGTTTTGTTTTGTTTTGTTTTGTTTTTTTGTTAAATACTGATGGCTTTGTACGCATTAATAATCCTACAGCAACAAAAACACTTTTGAAATTGTGGAAAAAAAAGAATTATTTTAATTTTGAGCTTTTAATTTGTGGCTAAAGATAATGCAAGAGAATATCTAAATTATCTTTGGGTACTTTTTGCAGGAGAGAATTTCTGATAAATAATGTCTACTCTTTTTAATTTAGAGATTGGATAAAGTGTACTAAAAATGATTCGTGAACTGGATGCTTTTTTCTTTTTTAACCTACCTGTGTTTCTTTTTGTCAGATACTCTGACTTCGTTGTTCATGAAATAGGAAAAGATGGGCATGTAAGCCATTTAGATGACTTTACTGTTCCAGTGGATAATGAGGTAAATTTTGAATAGCTCTCAGCAACACCATGATAATTTAAAAAAAAAAAAAAAAAGTGTCACTTTGTGAGTTGTTGTTGTTGTTTTTATGTATATATTAGGATCCTTCAGAGGAAGTATTTACAGTTTTGTCAGATGAAGACAAGCAACGTTTAGAAGAGCTCCAGCTTTTTAAGAATAAAGAAACTAGTGTTGCCATAGAGGTAAAGTGGTAAAACAATGCTAAGGACTTGGCTAACTCATTCTTTTTGAAGTGGCAGAGGTGTATGGTTGAAAAAGACCTATTTTACATGCAAGATATAAGACTAATTTGAACTTTACATAAGAATAGGTGATGCTAAAACTTGCAAATTTAGGATTCAATCCTATAAGGGCGTAAAGATGAATTTAACTTAATGTACAAGATAAGTCAGTTGGGGTTTCAATAGGACTTACCACTTGCATAAGATTTAAATATGTTACTAGTCTTTGTATGATCATGATTATATTGCAGTATTTAGGTGTTTTGTTTTGTAGCGTTATTATATAATAGGAATTAAATAAATCTCTTGATGAAAGAAAGTTTCCAAGGAATTAATAGAAAAGAGGTGAATTTCATTTTTCACAGTAACAAAGATAGAAAAGCAGTATACAGGATAAAGGCTTATTGGATATCTTTAAGTAACTGAAATACTATGAGGTTCTGCTTAGCTAAATTTGGGCAGAAAGTTTGGAGCTGGTTCAAAATTGGCAATTTCACAGTTAAGTAAGCATTCCTACATTCAAAAAGCCATCTGATTTATTTGTAATGAGTGTATTCAAGTGCCTTAGAGACATGGTTTGGGCACATTCACCATTCAGATAGGTGAAATTTGGATAAGAACCAACAGGTGAATTTAAAAATACCTGTGGTTTTAGTTTGCAAATGCCAAATTCAGGATTTATAGTTGCATAAGTATGTATTACTGTGCATATTAACAGTAAAAGGTAGGCGTTCTAAAGTACGATGTGATCATACTTTATTGCGATAGGTGTGTTTTAATGGGACCAAAAGTTTCATGGCAGTTGTGTGTGCTCTTTGTTGTTTGTTTTTTAAACCTAGGTCATTGAAGACACCAAAGAGAAAAGAACAGTTATCCACCAGGCTGTGAAGTCCTTGTTTCCTGGGTTAGAAACTAAAACAGAAGACCGAGATGGGAAAAAATATATTGTTGCTTATCATGCTGCTGGGAAAAAGGCACTGGCAAGTGAGTGTATTACTTTCACTATCAATTCTTTTGTAAAATCACAGTTAAAGTTGAACTACAGTTTAAAGAAAAAACCTGAAAATTACTAATTTGTCAGCAAGGGCATACTTTTATAATTGGAACTTGGAGGCAGCTGCAGCTCTCGATAGTGACTCATCTAATAATGTTACCCTTAAATCCTATAGGATATGATATAAAATCATTTATTTTCCCAAAGCGGGTAGGTTTAGGTAGGAAAGGTATGACTGTTTTGTTTGGTTCATAGTAAATGGGGAGGTATTGATAACTTCGGAGTCAGAAGCAGACAATATAAGATTCTTTTTATTACTGTATGTACTTGATTCTAAGATGACGTTTCCCCCGTCTAATGTGTGTTGGTGGGGAGACCCCCTTGTCTTAGAACTGGTAGTTGGGGAGCAGGAGGCTGTTGTGGTCAGGCTCCAGCCCCTACCTGGGGTCAGGGCTGTAGTCATGGCTGCTGCCTCTCTTTCCCTGCTGTCTCTGCACCCTCTTCTCTTACATCTCCCCCAACATGCAGCCTCTGCTCCCCTGCCTGCCCACCCCCCATCTTTGCTCCATGCTGGTAGAATCTGTGCATGCTGCAGCCTGGAGCACAGCCCCAGTCTGGCCCAGCAGCAGTGGTGCATAGCCTGCACAGCTGCTACAGGGGCTTGACTGGGGCTGTGCTCCATGCTCTGTGTCTCATGCTTGAATGGGGATGGAGCCTGCTGGCATGGAGCAGAGGGTGGGAGAGGAGGTGGCAAAGGGGCAGGCACAAGCAGGGGACAAGCTGCTTGACCTCCTTTCCCCCTTCTCCCCAACTGACTGCCCCCTGCAGCTGTGGGAGGGAGGTATTAAAGATAACCCTCCAATAGTTAGATTCTACACTTGGAAAATTATGGCAAATTTATAAATTTTCAATATATTGAATCTAGTTATTGGGGGATTGTTTTAAATTCAGAGTCATTTTAGATGTGAGTAAATACAGTATTTGGTAGTGGTTTAATTTGGTCTATATGAATGTAAGTGGACCTAAAGGGAATTGTACAATCATGGAATTATGGGATTAAAGATAAACTCATGGTTAAATCTTTCAAAATTAATATAAAATTTCCCATTCATTTGAACGGAGCCTATGGCAGGGCACTTGATGTGTGCCTGCCACTTCAATTGCTCTGGCAGCCTGTTGAGCCACTGGCAGGTGTGGCTCAGGGCTAACTGCAGAGTCAGCTGCCCCAGGGGGCAGGCAGGTGAGGCTAGGCCAGAGCAAGGGAGTTACCTGATGGTGGGGGAGTCTCCTAGTTGGAGCAAGGCTGGCAGTAACGTCTTAGAAGCAGGTACAGGAACATCACCCAGCAGGAAGGCTGCAGCTCCTGAATGCCAGCAAGGAGAATGACATTCAGAGGTTTGGGTAGGAACTAAGGGGATGGAGGAGCTTCCTAGGGACCCAGCGTGGGGTCCAGAGCCCTAAAAAGGGGGCTGCGAGTCTGTGGGCCTGTGGAGGGACAAGGAGAGCCCTGAGAGAGGCTTGGGTCCTGCTGAGAGGCTAGATGAGCCTGGAGAGAGAGGGGCCAAGTGCACAGGGGCCTAATGGGAGACCAGGCAAGTCTTGGGAGAGGGGTTGAGAGTTGGAGGGCCTATTGAAGGGCCAGGTGAGGCTGAGAAGGTGGACCCACAGAGATGAGGGGGCTGCCA
Source organism: Gavialis gangeticus (assembly GCF_001723915.1). Classification (NCBI taxonomy): domain Eukaryota; kingdom Metazoa; phylum Chordata; order Crocodylia; family Gavialidae; genus Gavialis; species Gavialis gangeticus. The sequence continues at coordinate 15,440,985 of NW_017729008.1, read as the reverse complement.
GCTAGAGGACTGACCTTGAGAATCTTGAATGGCCTGTGCAGGGGCCAGGGCCCAGGAGGTGCTGAAGGGTGAAACAGACCACAGGGAAGACTGCCAGAGCCAGGTGGGCCTGGAGTTCTCAGCTGGCTTTGAGTCAGAGCCAGGGCATAGGAGAGGTCAGAAGTCCTCGGGGGAGGGGGCACAGCCGAAAGAGGAAAGGGCCAAGGGGCGTGAAGCATGGGATGACAATAGCAGGTGGGGCCTAGGGTGACCTGGGGCCAAGATGGAGGACTCAGAGGGTAGGAGATGGAGCCAGAGCCAGGGGGCCTGGTGGTTAGCAGCCCAGGTGGGGTATTGGACATCTAGGGGGAACCCAGACAGGGGCAAGCAAGATCAGGTGGGTCTGAAGGCCGGTCCTGGGCAAGATCTAAAACCGCACCCTACTGGAGCTTGTTGGTCTGATGGGGCTGCCTGTGGCGGGGCAGCCTCCATGAAATGCCATATGTGGGCCACTCCAGGGAAAAGCAAGAATGGAGCACTGGAAAGCCTCAGCTCCTACTGCCTTGTGGGGTGACCCCATGGGGGGGGAATGCTGGGGGAGTGCACCCCAACAGAAAAGCACTTGTCAGGGAAGATTGGGACCATGTGGGTCCAGAGGCCCAGTGAGAGACTAGGGAAGACCAGGACTAGGAGGGTTCAGAGGCCCAGTGAGGGGCCAGGAATAGAGCACAGGGCTGGATGGGGCTGAGGGTCTGGAGAACGGCTAGGACAGTACAGAGGAGCTGACACCCTGGAGAGGGGGCAGGCTGAGATCATGGGACCTGGTATCCCAGAGAGCGGTTGGGTAAGACTGAGGGGCCTGAGACATTGAGGGGTCTGGCAACCGGAGAGGGGTCAGGAGAGAGGCTGAGGGGTCTGAGAGCCAGAATATGGCTGAGCCGAGGGCCAAGGGGTCAGAAGTCCTAGAGAGGGATTGCATCTGTGGCTAGTAGGACATCTGCAAGGTTGCCATCTGCGAGGCATGGGGAACGGTGTGGGGATGGTACGAAGCCATGCAATTGACCCACAAGTCCGTGACCATAATTTGGGTGGTCGTCATAATAAAATCAGGGCAGCCCTCTCTTATGTATTTCCATCACGATGTGGCAGGCAAGACAAGGAGGCGCCCTAGGGATGGAGTGGGCATGGTTACAGAGCTTTCAGAGGACGCTACAGTCATCCCGGGAACCCGGATAGGTTGCCTTCTATGACCGAGTCACAAAAGCCTTGGACGCAGGTGTTGTGGTGGACGTGGTCTTTCTGGACTTGAGGAAGGCCTTCGACACTGTCTCTCACCCCATCATTAAAAAATTAGGCAACTGTGGTGTCAACACCTACACAGTCATATGGGTTGCAAATTGGCTGGAGGGCTGCACCCAGAGTGTGGTGGTGGATGGGTCATTTTTGACCTGGAGGGACGTGGGCAGTGGGATTCCCCAGGGCTCGGTCCTCGGGCCTGCACTGTTCAGTGTCTTCATCTGTGACTTGTATGAGGGGGTGAAAAGCACCTTGTTCAAGTTTGCAGGTGACACTAAGATGTGGGGAGAAGTGAGCACGCTAGAAGAGAGGGACAGACTACAACTAGATCTGAATGGGTTACAGAGGTGGGCAGATGAGAATAGGATGGGTTTCAATACAGGTACGTGCAAGATGTTGCACCTCGGGAGGAAGAACCAGCAGCATACCTACAGGCTGGGGAACTCCTTTCTTGTCAGCATGGAGGAAGAGAAGGATCTTGGAGTCACTATTGATTCCAAGATGAACATGGGCTGCCAATGTGGGCACGTGGTCAGGAAGGCCAACCGTACCTTGTGCATCTATAGATGCATCACAAGTGGGTCCAGGGAGGTGATCCTCCCCCTCTGTGCGACACTGGTCAGGCTGCAGTTGGAGTACTGCACCCAGTTCTGAGCGCCGCACTTCAAGAGGGATGTGGACAGCATTGAGAGGGTCCAGAGGAGGGCCACTCACATGATCAGGGGGCAGCAGGGCAGGTCCTATGAGGAGAGGCTACGGGACCTGAACCTGTTCAGCCTCCACAAGAGAAAGCTGAGAGGGGATCTGGTGGCCTCCTATAAACTTGCAAAGGGGGACCACCAGGCAATGGGAGACTCCCTGTTCCTCCAAGGACTACTAGGAGTAACAAGGAAAAATGGCCATAAGGTGACTGAGAGTAGATTCAGGCTAGACATCAGGAGGCACTACTTCACAGTCAGGGCAGCTAGGAGCTGGAACCAACTTCCAAGGGAAGTGGTGTTTGCCCCTACCCTGGGGGTCTTCAAAAGGAGGCTAGACAGCCACCTAGCCGGGGTCGTTTGACCCCAGCATCCTTTCCTGCCCATGGCAGGGGGTCAGACTCGATCTGCTTAGGTCCCTTCTGACCCTACCAACTATGAAACCAAGCCCGATATGTTTGTTAGGCATCTGATGGATGTTACACATAAAATGTAATTAGTAACCTGGCCACATGTTCAGGCAATTATTTGCCAGAGAAAGGGAAACCAGCCACAAAAATATTACACTTTGAGTGTAATGTTTTTGTCGCTGGTTTCCATTGTGCCTTAAACTGAATGTGTAGGAGGGTCAGGACCACACTGGGGTCTACAGCTGGCTCCAGTGCAATCCCTACCAGCCAACAATCGGTGTCAGCCAGGTCTGTGTACAATCTAGGGCTTCAGCTGGCCTTGATGTAGTCCCTGCTGGCTGATCCACTTACCTTTTCTCACTGGAGGTCAAACTACCCCCTGTGCAGTCCCTGGAGCTGGCTGATGATCTGCTGATTGTTGTCTGGATTGGAACTGTACCCAAGTCAGTTTGAGCTCCATTGTAGTCCTGAACCAGCTGATGATCAGTTGTTTATCCATCAGTTCTGGAGACTGAACTGGACCTCTTTGAGCCCCAATGTAGTCCCAGTTGACAGTTGACTGTTGGGCACCTGGCTTTCAGCTTGCCAGTGCAGGGGGAATGTGGCATCATGATCTTGGGTTCTCCCTGCACTGAGAAGTAGGATGCAATTGAGATCTGATTCCCAATCCCAAAATAGTTAGGGGTGGGGTGCACCGATAGAGATTTTGGGGGCTGATACCAATAGCTGATATTTAAGGAGGCACTGGGAGGGGGCTGCAGCCCCCCCGAGATTTTGCTACAGGTCTGCTCCCAGCGACGCTGCTGCCACCAGCTGCCGGGCACAGCCTTGGCTCTTCCCAGCTTGTGGGTGGAGGCAGGATATGGAGCCGGGCCGCTGCAGTGAAATTTGAGGTGGCTGCAGCCCCTCCCGGCACTGCAGTGCCCACTCTGAGCCCAGCCCCTTCCAAGAAGAGCCCCATGCAGCATCGCCTCCAGCCTGCCCCCTCTGCCTGCCCTGTGCAGATCCAGGGGGCACCCCTTCAGACTCTCTCAGGGTGCAAGCAGCAGCAGGAACTGCTCCTGCCCCCTCCCTCCCTCACTATGGAGGTGTTGATTACCCCCCAACGTCCCTTCCACCCCCCTTCCGACTTACCAGCCTGAGGCAGCTCTCCACACTGCTGGCTGTGCTCCGTGCTGCTCTGTGGCTGTGCACAGCACAGGCATTTATCAGCCAAATTATTGGCCCCATTGGGCTTATAGCTAATACAGCAAATTTTCTTTATATCAGACCAATGCATCGGTGCACCTCTAAAAATAGTGCATCCAGCCATGCATGTGTGGCATGGCAGGAGGCGTGACTGGGATCAGGGATTGCATCCTGTCCTGCCTTTAAATATGCATCTGTCCACAGTTTTATTTTGCAATACTTCATTAAGCTATTCCTCAGTAACAACCCTATTTTGAAGTAGTGGTTTTAAAAAAAAAAATTGTTGAACATGCTTAGGCTTTCAGTTTAATCGTAAGCCTGTTCCTTGCTAAAATTGAGTATATATGCAAAAACTGTCTGTCCATCATAGGTTAGAGTAACTGCTTTTGGACAATAAAAATAATGATGAGATTTGGAGCAAAAAAGGAATATTCAATACTCATCAAGTATTCAGTGTTACCGAGTTTAAATTTGGGGTAGGGGGTGTACCAGTATTAGTGTATAACAGCATGTTGCATATCTGATATCTTTGATAACTTAAGTTGATTTTAAGGTTTAATGTTTATCTAAATGCAGAATGCCAGTAGTTTAATTAAATGCGATTTTTTTTTTTTTCTTAAACCGTTTTACTTAAAGTGGGATGAAATGCTGTAGGAGTACTTTTTTTTGGCTTAAATTGGGCATATTTCAATTCATTTTATGTCATTTAGGAATAAATTAAATCATATCATTGCCAGTTGATGGCCTCCAAAATAAATACCGATCAAATAGGAACTGTAGATTTACTTTGAGACTTTTTTCCAAAGCAAATGTAGGAATACTGTGCTACATGGTATGAAGTATTTTAAGCATCAAAACTTGGTACATATTATCATTATGTGTGTCGTGTGTAGCACATTAACCTTTTCTAGGCTATCTTATATTTGCATGCTTTTTGCATGAGTATGCATACTTGCAAACACAAAAGTAATCTCCAAACAATTTTTATTTTCTATTGAGTTGTAATAATTACCTTTCACCTTGCCTCACTGAGGTTAATATTCTTAAACATTTTTTACAGTGAAGTGTCTGTAGTAAATTGAACAGTTATAACTAGAAGGCAGCTTGCAAATAGAATGTGAAGATGAATTCAATTGGTGTCTGTTTTTAAAAGAAATACCTTAAGGGTATTTCTTTATGGTGAACATCTTTTCCGGAGCAACTACAAATGCTGCAGTAGAACTTCAAGCCTTTAAACTTAGATTCTTAGACCCTGATCCTGAAAGCACTTACCTATGTACATTCATTGAAATTCAGTTCAATGAGAGGGTCATGTGTGAGAGAAACACTCGGTATGCATAAATGCTTCCAGGATCAGGGTGTGGGCAAGGACAGTCTCTGTCTTTTGTGTTTGTACAGCAATGACGTATGAGGTCTCAATCTTGAATTGGTCCCCTGGGTGAGCAAGACGTTTTAAAGATTGAATAATTGACTTTAGCTGACACACATGATGAACTATTCTTATGATGTAAATGGTTACAAAAATAGTTTCTAAACTATGAAAACTTGCAAACGCTTTTATGTGTGTAGTGCTTAGAGTACTTGGGGCCTGGACTTATTAGGTCAGTAAATTGTCAGCAATGCTGCTCCACCATTTTCCACAGTGAAGTTCTTTGCATCTTGGATTGAAGCTTTCCATATATTCACTGTTTGCCTCTGCACGATTCCATTGCATAACTGTCTAAATTGCTGTCATCTGCCACATAACTGTTGGATGCTATAGCAGTCTACAGCATAATGAACCATGTAACCATAAACCTGCATGTTCACCTCTAAACCCCTTCAGTTGTCTAAAAATTAAACACTGCTCTTTTATGCTCTTTATGCTATGCACTGGGACAGAGGTCAGAACTGCAACAGGTAAGAGATGTTGGCATTTCATGTTGGTAAAATGAAATGCCAACCAGTCAGACCCACTAAATAGGGAAGACGGTGGCCAAACTAGCAAGAATTAAAATATATGGAGAAATAGATATAACAAGTGATTTACAGGACCAAGACATCTCTGTATTAAAGATAATGGGGAAACTTTTGGTCTCACTGAAATCAATGGCACATGCAGATGTTTAGGGCCCCAGCTACTAGATTAAGATGATTTGTATCAGGATCCAAGATGTTATTGCACATACGTTTTTTGACTTTGTGCTTGTAGTAAAAAGCTTGAAAATGTTTACTGAGTTTATGTAACTGATACAGTAGGGCCTGCCTGCGTTCTCACAAAACTTGATGTAATATTCTGAAAGATGTGAACTGTTCTGCTCATTGCAATGGAGTATTGACTTCCAAGACCCACTGTGCTGGGAAGCCCTGCTAATATCACCTTAAGGCACCCTGTTCACTAACCCTTTGCAGGTCCTTTCCATCCGCTTGGGTAAATCTTGTGAGGCTCTCGCTGTCGTTTCCGGCAGGGAAAAGTTGGGTCTATAGCTACCATCACTGTGGGGAACAGGGTAGCACAAATCGAGGGCTGTAGGGGTAGAGACTTGAGGGATCCTGTGGTATGGTGTGCCTAGATCTTAATCTGGCTGTGATCAGGCCTCTTGGTTACAATATGGACTAACTGATACATTTTGGAGAAACTTGAAACTTAAAAGTATTCTCCTTGTGAATCACTTTTGTCCCTTTCTCCTTTGTCATGCTCTAGCGATATATATTTTTTGTGAGAATACCTTTTGTTCTTTAAAATGAATTTGCTACTTCAGTTATCACCTAGCCTAAAATTTAATTTTGTAAGAATAAATTGAAACCAATGAGGACTGGTGATTTACAAGAAAAAGCAGCATCTCTTAGCAAACCGAACATGGACCAGATCAAGCTGTTTGTTTTACAGAAAACTCCTTATAGGTGTCAGGGAGAAATTTACTTAAAAATTCTGAGGGTATTTAATATCTTCAGTTATTTATTTATAAAAGAGCCTAAAACCAAAAAAGAGGTCCTTCTTGTCCATATATTGCTGTCTTTTGACAGACTCTTCTTTGCTTTCAGTGGATGGAGGATTGGTTTCAAAATGACAAATGACTATAAAATAATATTTATCATTGAAAATTTCACTGTCTAATAATAACTATTCAAAATATCTGACAGGCTCAGACAGTTTTGTTTCTTTTTTCAGACCTCTGAAAGTAGTGGCTAAAACTATACGAACAGCTTTTAGACTACAGAAGCCTAAACATGCTCTCTATCCAGCCTTCTCAAAATCTAACCCCAAATTTTGGTAATTGTTTTTCAGTTATATAATCTTATAATGCCAAAAGTGAGTTTGAATTATTTATTGATTTTTATACTTTGCCAAATGCCTCTTCCCCACGTGGGGCCTCATTATTGCACCTTACCTTAAAGAGTTCTAATAGTTTGAGGCATTGGTAAATTGGGAATAAGTGTTCAGTACAGCTCGAACTCTGCTACATGTACAGTTATGGTACAGAAATGAATTGCACCTTATTAAGTCTATCCTTAAAATATTGTTCACATACACGAAGGAGTGAACCCAGTGGCCACCGGAGTCTTTCTGTTGATTTCAGGAAGCAGACCCAGATCCAAAGTGCTTAATTGTTCAGAGTGAAGCCAAGGTTAAAACTGATTTCACTGTAGGAGCAGGGCCAAACAGTATAACATTAATTAAATAAATAGCCAAAGCTTTCAGATAAAATGACGCTTCCTTTTGTCATGCAGTTTCCATTTTATTTGTGGCAGTCGCATGGTTAATAACCTTGTACATTGCAGTGAAGATTTACAACATGGTCACTTGGAGACGGTCCTTTTTTCCATATATTTCAGTTAAACTGCCAATCAATGCTATATTTTTCTAAGATGCAGATGGAGACTACTAGAAATGACTAACTCTAGAAGGTTTTTTTTTTTAAATGGAGACTACATTGGCAAGTAAACTAGTTTTATATTTACAAAAAAAATTAATAATAACACTAGCAGACTGAGTAACACATTTTTCACTTTTTGTTTTAAAGATCCAAGAAAACACTCTTGGCCAAAATCTAGGGGAAACTACTGTCACTTTGTATTATATAAGGAAAACAAGGATACAATGGATGCTATTAATGTGCTGTCAAAGTTTTTAAGGTAAGAAAATTCTTTTACTGTTTTGAGTTGCACACAACAGCACATACCTCCAGTAAAAGCCAAATATTTTCATGATGTTGTAAATATCTTTTAAGGTCAGTTTGCCAGTGCAGCACAGGAAACGTTTATCTCAATATGCCTGATAATTGCAAAAGATTTGGTTTTCAGAGTTCAAATTTGAAATGTTTTGTTAAGTTTGGGGAGTGAGAAGGGGAAGTAAAATAGTCCTGACTAATTAAAATGGCATAGTATAACTGTTAGATGTATTCTTAGTTCAGTTAACTTACCATAAGGCACTATCCTAGCAAATGTTTATAGTCTCCATTTGAATAATTCTAAGAATACGCCCCTTTTCCCCAGTGAAAGAAAGCTGCAGTATTGTTTATCTCAAGGGTTTTAGGCATGTAGCTATCAAAATATACAACTACAAAAAGCACTAATAAATATTATGGTCATAGAAACTGGCTTTTGTAGCAGTTGCAGTTATTGATCTTTGTTCTGTTCTAACCACTGATTCCTTTTTCTGTCAAAGGTAGGTGATCCCCAACCTCCTTTTGCTTGCTATTGCATTAGCCCAGATCTTTCTGTCTTCGCAAAGCCAGAGGAGTACTTTTTGTTCTCTCCCTGCTAGAATTCATGCAGCACTTCACAGCTCTAGCTGTATCCAGTCTATATTTTAACTTCTGAATGTTTGGTTACTTTAGCATAATAGTGGTACCATATTGACTTAAATCCAAGAAAAGTGTTTTCCCCCCATTAAGTACGAAGGCAGAAAAAGCCTCATCTTGAATTTGAGTACTGGCCTATGGCAGGAGGTTGCTGTGCTCACCTGGAGCTAGAGCCAGAGCCACAGCTGCAGCTTTTCCCAGATAGGGCTCAAGCTGCCTCTGGTGCCTTGTCAGAGTTGGAGCTGCCAAATGGCAGGGGGGGGACACAGACACTGCAGTGGAGGGATGAGACACCCAGGTGATGGGGAGGCAGAGGGCAGGGATTTGGTTACCTGTCCCCTGCTGCTGCTTTCCTTGCTGCTTGCCCCCTGTCCCTGCTTTCCCTGCTGTAGTGGTAGGGAAGATGAATTTTAAGACAACCATCCAATAATTAGCTTCTATACATGGAAATTTGTAACAGATTTATAGTTTTCCTTGCATACAATCTAAGCCTTGGGGAGATGGCTTGAATTTGGTGTCTTGAATTCGGGTAAAAATGGTAATTGCATTTGAAAAACAGGATTCCTGGAAACTTGCTAATTAAGAGGTATGTATCCAGCTTGATGAAGACTCTAAATTGGCAGTAGTGTTGCCACCTGCTGCCCACAAGTGGGATAGCAGGGAATGTTTCTTAGCCATGCAGGGCAAAGAAAATTTGAGGGGGAAGGCAACAGTCATGGGAATGGGGCAGATAAGTGCATCTATCATGCTAACTTGAATGTCACAGTATACGTTCAGTTAGCTGCCCATTGAGAGAAACATGATTTAGATTGTAGTGTGTGTGAAGAAGTACAGGCTTATGCTGATTTGATCATTGTACATTTGTACAGTGTCTAGGTATTTGTGTATGAATTAACATTCATAATACGCAGTATTAGGAAATACTGTAAATGTATGAAGTTATAGTACTGTTTCTAAACATGCTAACTTACATGTTCTCTGATTTTTGTGGATCTAATTAAACCAAGATGTTTCATAAACTTAAGTTTTTGTATCTAAAGTTGATTGAATCACTGACTTTAATTGTGTGGGGTTTATGAGGCTTTTTAATTTTAAATTCAAACTGATACGTTCATACTCTCTTTTTCTTATTTAAAGAGTTAAGCCAAACATATTTTCCTACATGGGAACCAAAGATAAAAGAGCTATAACTGTCCAAGAGATTGCTGTTCTTAGGTAAGTAAAGATACGTTGCATTTTTCTTCTCATACTAAGGTTGCTTGCCTACCTTCCTGTAGATCGTTAACTATAGCATGTGCATTTCATTTTGTTGTTCATGGCATGGTCTTCACATCAGATGTATTAGCTTTACTTGGAAGATACTATTGCATATAAAACCAAAATAGTACTTTCTGCTTCCTGATTCAGTAAAGGGCTCAATCATGATTTTTGCAGTTAGGTTCTGTGTAACACTTCTTGTAAGAACAGGGGTTCCCTGGTGACTCCTAGTTTTCCAAATCAGTTTACTGAAGCTGCAGCTTCTGAATTGTAGGTAGGTGTGGAGTCCATGGATCTGACAGGATCAGCAGGTTAATCGCAAGCAAACTGCCATGTTGCAGAATGTTCACAAGACAGCAGAAGCAGTACTTAATAGTAGTGCAGAAGTCACTAGTCTGTTGACATGCTGCATCCCACCATGAGGATCCTGCCATCCTTTCCTACCAAATATCCTGTAAAGGTGTCAGGAAGGAGAGCAAGAACTATTCCTTGCACCCTTTCCTCCTCCTATTCCTCTTTCGTTGACATACTCCTTGAAATACCGTGGAAGATGATAAGAAAGGGGATGTGCTCCTGGAAATCACAAACAATGAAGATCCTTGGCATTACATTATAATATGGCATCAGTTAATGTCCAACAACATAAGTCATGTGTTGCTGTTGTGTCCTTGCAATACTTGGGCAGCTCAGGGGTGGGCAAAATACAGCCTGCAGGCTGGATCTGGCTTGCTAGGCCATTCTATCTGCCTGTCTAAGCTGACAAGGCACCAGCAGCAGTAGGGCCCAGGGGGGGCAGCAGCAGCAAGGCCCAACCAGCTCTGCCCCACCTCAGCCCTGCACCCACTCATCCCATAACATTTTCACGCTCACTGTGCGCAGGCACAGGCTGGAGCTGCCTAAGTGGTCCAGCAGGTGAGTTGCAGTACAGGGCGTCTAGACTAATGGTTGGCAGCCGGGCCATGGTGGCAAGGTGGAGCCGTGGCCTGGCACGCAAGTGGCTGGCAGTGGGAGGAAGTGAGGGCAGGGTGAGTCACCTCCCTCCCAAGTCCATGACATCTTGTGCTGTTGGCACTGTGGTTGCTGTGGGGTTCATGGTGGCAGCAGTAGCAACTAGTCTCGCTGTCCTGGTCCAGCCTCCCATTTAGGGACCTACCCGCTGGGTTATGGGGGTGGCTCCTGCCCATGCTGGTCTGGCCAGGCTGTAGCCCCATGCCTGCACAAATCTGGGGAGGCACATGCCCCCCTCATAGTGTACATATCCCTTCACCCCACATACCCATCCCCAGCTCCATCCACTGGGCCCTGGTGTGGGGGACAGAGGGCTGGGAGTGAGGGGCACCAGCAGGTCTAGGAGAGGTTGGGGGTCTGGGGGTCAGGAGTGAGGGGCGCCAGCAGGGCAAGGGGGCTGTGAGTCGGAACTGGCTATCTATGTTTACAAATGAGCCCTGGTACAAAAAAGGTTGAGAATCACTTGGCTGGATGACCTCCTGATGTCCTCCAACTCTAACTTTCTATGTTCTACAGTGCTCCTGTGCTTGGTTCCTAAAGTGTTACAAAGTACACAGCAGCTTCTGTAGGGTATGTTTTCACTGTGCGGTTAACTGTGGTTCTTAGTGTTGTTCTAACATTTTTCTGTCCCCACCTGCAACCCTTACTCACTAGTCCAACTGGAGCTAAAGTCTGAGTGAGGTGTTCCCCACATGACCTGTAATCAGGAAACAGGTTAAAAATACAAATGCTTATAGTTCTCCAGTGCCTTCCCATGGGTCCTTCTGCCATGGATAAAATAGTAACTTGGGTATGGCTTTGTGGCATTTTTGATCATGCCATGACTGTGGTTAATTTGGGTGTGGATTTTCTGAGAGAACTGCCATTATGTAAAGGTAGAGTGCTTAAAATGTGTTGGCTGGTACTTGGAGACATTGTTAAGAAAGGGTGGAGTTAAACTTGTGGGGGTGCTGTGCGCTAAAACTTCTGAAGACTAAGAAATGCAAAGTTAAAATGTAACTAAACTTGATCTTCTGTAGTTGAACTTCTGTGCTATTATATGGCCAAACTTGATATTCTAAAAAGTTTGAGGCAGCCTTGACTTTGCATTTGTTTGCAAGTGAATGTTTTAACATTAGATTCTGGGAGACCTGCTGATTATGTAGATGTGTCTTGAAAATAATCTATCCTTCCCTTTTAGATATTTCACTTAGAAAATGTATTAAGTTAGTTAAAAACAGAAGAAATTTGGGGAATTAAATGGTCTGTTGTAGTATTTCTTGAAATACTGGCATCCCAACACAGTTTTAGCTGTATTTCTTAGAGTGGCTTGGTCATTGTAAATCTCTTGCTTTTTTTTTTTTTTTTTTTTTAGAATTACTGCACAAAGACTTGCACATTTGAACAAATGTTTGATGAACTTTAAGTTGGGAAATTTTAGTTACAAGAGCCATCCACTGAAATTGGGAGAACTGCAAGGGAACCATTTCACAGTTGTTCTCAGGTAATGGGGTTGTGCCACTGACTGCCTCCTTAATTGGGTCAGGGCATTCAGCTCAGATCTGAGAAGTTACAAATGAGTAAAAAAGATACTGGATTAAAAAAAAATCTGCATACAGTTACATTAAACTTTAAGACTGACAACTGCTTTAAGGAGTGCAAAATGAGAAGCTCAAATTGATCTGGTAGCTATTATTTGTGGAGACTTTACCCTGTTTTTAAAAGCAACTTTCTATTATATTAGGAATATAACAGGAACTGATGAACAAGTACAACAAGCAATGCAGTCTCTCAAGGAAATTGGATTCATTAATTATTATGGAATGCAAAGATTTGGAACCACAGCTGTTCCTACATATCAGATTGGAAGGTATGCTTTGTTCCTAATTTATTTTCTGTGTGCATATTTTAAGAACTGTATCTTTGTATGTTACTGCTTTTTTTTTTCTTTAAATGGAAAAGTTCACTCATATTGTATGCGTCTCATTCTTGTGAGTCAAGAGCAGAATCTCTTAGTAGTTACAATAGTCGTCTTACATGATATTAGCTATAGCTGAAGAAATGTAAATCTACAGAATTTTTGATCTTCAAAGAAGCAGATCTAAAAAATGAAATGCAGTAAAACCCCCATGTGTTTCTGTTGAATTTTAGAGCTATTCTACAAAATAACTGGAATGAAGTTATGGATTTAATATTAAAACCACGACCTGGAGGTAGGTACTAAGAAATACTTGTTGTATATTCATGTTTGGGTGGATCAATATAGATGGAGAAGGATTTCAGATTTTTGTTATAGGATGGTATATATGTGAATGCTCTTAGTTACACTTAAGATTTTCAACTTCATTAATGTATATTGAGTTGAAATGTTTGTTTTGTAGCTAACAAGTTATCTTAAATTGTTGCAGCTGAAAAAGGGTATTTAGTAAAATGTAGAGAAGAGTGGGCAAGGACTAAAGATCCATCAGCGGCCCTCAAAAAACTACCTGTAAAAAGGTGTGTGGAAGGACAGCTTCTACGGGGACTTTCAAAGTATGGAATGAAGAATATAATC
>NW_017729008.1:15420130-15422832 GCF_001723915.1 Gavialis gangeticus | reverse complement strand
GATGCTTCTACGGGGACTTTCAAAGTATGGAATGAAGAATATAATCTCTGCATTTGCCATAGTGAGTGTGAAAATGTTGTGGGATGAGTGGGTTTGGGCTCTTTTGTCTTAACATTAGATTTAATAACGTATTAATCATTTTTGGTTGTCCTAAGACACTCATATTCATGTTTTATATGTGTTTGTCTTAGGACACCCCCTTGGGTCCTTCTTCTGGATATGAGAGAGCGAGAAAGAGAACACTTATTCTTGAGAATCTCTAGTCATATTGATGCTTAGTGAATTATAAGTACATATAACCTGTATACACTGAATAACATAATCCTAAATTTGGTTGCATGTTAATATGGAAGCTGCATAGTTACTTAATCTCAGTTGTGTCTGTATGGTTACGTGCACATCACATGGGGAAAAAAAGTTTTATCTAAAATCTTTCTGTGGTTTTAGAGAATCAAATCAAATTAACAGTAAAAGTAACTTAACTATTGTAAGAACTTGTCAAAGGAAATAGATTCACCGTTAATTTGTCATTTGTATGGGGATATTTTTGGTTTTATTGTGGTTCTTTTAAAACTAGTATTAGGTCTTTTCATATGCCAGCTATAGTTCAACTGCAGCTGGTGCTTTGCTGTAGTGAATAAAGTTCTTTGGCTTGTGTTATACAAGAGGTTAGAGTACTTGACCAAATGACCATAATATCTATAAACTTATTAGAAGTGAAGTACTCTCTTACAATGTTGAAAATGAGCCTCCGCAGAACTAGTGGCTGCATCAGAAATGCACCTGAAAAATTGTTACACCCAATGTGAAAATATTAGCTTTTTGAGTGGAGGGATTGATTCATATTTTTTTTCTCTTTCAAGTAATTTCTTCTAAATTAAGTCCAGAAATCATATATAAACCTCAAATAATTGTTTCTTTTTGTGTTGTTTGTCAGATGTTGTTGACTGGAGAAAATAAGTAAAATTCCAGTTGCTGGGTGTAACATCATTTGTTTGTTTTTCATCACAGATACCAAGGAATAATCGTCTGATGTATATTCACAGCTATCAGAGTTATGTATGGAATAACACTGTGAGCAAGAGAATAGAAGAATATGGGCTTAAAGCTGTACCAGGAGACCTTGTCCTTAAAGGAGGTAAACTTAAATGTTGCTATATGCATCTTTTATTCAAGTGTGTTTCTTTTATGGCACGTGGTGTTGTCAGTATTAACCTTTATTTAAAATCAAACTTGTTTAAATCAAATACTTCTTTAAAATAAGTCAAGAACAAATGGCTGTGACAGTTTAAAAAACGCAACACATGTTCATGTTAATCAGAAAATTGCTTGAATTATAGCCACAGCTGTTCATATTGAGGAAGCAGATGTTGAGGACTATACTATCCATGATGTAGTGATGCCATTACCTGGGTTTGATGTTATATACCCAAAGCATAAAAGTAAGTATTTCTTTTTGTTTTTCATGTGTATTATCATATAACATCTTAGTTCAGCATAAGTTTGTAAATAGGCTAATTCTCATTTTGGAAAAAAACTTTGTTAGCAGTGGAAGAGGGGAAAGAGCTAAGGCAAAGCTTGAAGAGCCTACTCCACCCATCAGTTCTTCCTACCTGCAACAAAAAGTTTGCATCATTTGTTTAATTGTATGCACCTGTTTTATATCACTTTATATAAAGACGCTTTTAAAAAAAGCCAACTCTTTCTGATGAAAAGTACAGTCAACCTAGAAAGAAGTTTATCTTCAGGAAATGTTTGTTTTAAAAATAACTTTTTAAAGTACTTCTATTGAAGCAGAAATTTGCATCCACTAGAGGAAACCAAATTTAGTCCAAATATATCTTAATTTTTATTTAAAAAAAAAAAAAAAAAAGGTCTTAAAAATACTATCCTTAATTGTTCTACATGCAGCATACTTTAGAACCAAAGTGTGCTCAGTGGTGACAGACCAGCACTAATATTTTCTTGCACACAACTCTATTTCACTATTGAGGCAGTTCATTCCTGATTATGACTTCCTGACCGTGTGGAAGTTACATGCTGGCAATGAATTTGATCTAGTAAGTTTTAAAATACAAAGCAGATGCCATTTGTGGGGGGAGAGAGAGATTGAACAGTGTTTCAGCAACCAAATATGCAAAGTATACATAGTAACGTTTTTTAAATACCAGTTTAATCCATTACAATGCATCTGCTTTTATATGATTAAAGCAAGGGTGTTGGATTTACAGCCTACAGGCTATACCTACCTTGTGGAGCCATGTTGTGGGCCTCAGGAGTTGGTAGAGGGAGCAGGAATTTGGCGGAGGGTTCTGCCACCGAAATCCAGAGCACAGAGCCCCCACTGGGTATGTGTGTTGGCAGGCTGGAGGGGAGGGGTGAGCTACTTGGCTCACCACTGTTCATTCCATTGCCTATGAGAAGCCCTGCAGTCTGGATCCTGCAGGAGTGTGGCTTGAGTTTGACATCCCTGAATTAAAGGAGAAGTATAAGGCTGTTAAAACATGGTTTAGCATTATTAGGGCATTAATTTAAATTTCCTTATCAACTTATTCCTGTGCATTTATAATATTTTTCCACTTGGCTTGTTCCTGTCACTTCCAACAACAGAGGAACAATTATTTCCTGTTCTTTTTCTTTTCTTTTCCTTTTTTTTTTTTTAATGCGTGTGGTTTTGCAGACTGCTAACATTCAGGAATTGT
>NW_017729008.1:15419310-15419575 GCF_001723915.1 Gavialis gangeticus | reverse complement strand
TTTTTGAAGTGGGGGGGGCGGGCGGGAAGGGTGTTGTTTGTGAAGGTGTGGGGGGCTGTGGGTGTTTGGGGGCAGAGTTTGGAGACCAAGGAGGGGGAGGGTCCCTGCATACCCTGGCAGGACGTGGTATACTGTAGGTCAGTAGTGAGGGGCAGCAGCGGGGCTGGGAGGTTTGTGGCTTGTGAGCGAGGGGCAGACTAGATGCACAGAGGCAGAAAGAGAGGCAGGCAGAGGCAGGTGGGTTGGGTCAGGGGTTGTGCGACAG
>NW_017729008.1:15416706-15419300 GCF_001723915.1 Gavialis gangeticus | reverse complement strand
TGTATGGAATAACACTGTGAGCAAGAGAATAGAAGAATATGGGCTTAAAGCTGTACCAGGAGACCTTGTCCTTAAAGGAGGTAAACTTAAATGTTGCTATATGCATCTTTTATTCAAGTGTGTTTCTTTTATGGCACGTGGTGTTGTCAGTATTAACCTTTATTTAAAATCAAACTTGTTTAAATCAAATACTTCTTTAAAATAAGTCAAGAACAAATGGCTGTGACAGTTTAAAAAACGCAACACATGTTCATGTTAATCAGAAAATTGCTTGAATTATAGCCACAGCTGTTCATATTGAGGAAGCAGATGTTGAGGACTATACTATCCATGATGTAGTGATGCCATTACCTGGGTTTGATGTTATATACCCAAAGCATAAAAGTAAGTATTTCTTTTTGTTTTTCATGTGTATTATCATATAACATCTTAGTTCAGCATAAGTTTGTAAATAGGCTAATTCTCATTTTGGAAAAAAACTTTGTTAGCAGTGGAAGAGGGGAAAGAGCTAAGGCAAAGCTTGAAGAGCCTACTCCACCCATCAGTTCTTCCTACCTGCAAAACAAAGTTTGCATCATTTGTTTAATTGTATGCACCTGTTTTATATCACTTTATATAAAGACGCTTTTAAAAAAAGCCAACTCTTTCTGATGAAAAGTACAGTCAACCTAGAAAGAAGTTTATCTTCAGGAAATGTTTGTTTTAAAAATAACTTTTTAAAGTACTTCTATTGAAGCAGAAATTTGCATCCACTAGAGGAAACCAAATTTAGTCCAAATATATCTTAATTTTTATTTAAAAAAAAAAAAAAAAAAGGTCTTAAAAATACTATCCTTAATTGTTCTACATGCAGCATACTTTAGAACCAAAGTGTGCTCAGTGGTGACAGACCAGCACTAATATTTTCTTGCACACAACTCTATTTCACTATTGAGGCAGTTCATTCCTGATTATGACTTCCTGACCGTGTGGAAGTTACATGCTGGCAATGAATTTGATCTAGTAAGTTTTAAAATACAAAGCAGATGCCATTTGTGGGGGGAGAGAGAGATTGAACAGTGTTTCAGCAACCAAATATGCAAAGTATACATAGTAACGTTTTTTAAATACCAGTTTAATCCATTACAATGCATCTGCTTTTATATGATTAAAGCAAGGGTGTTGGATTTACAGCCTACAGGCTATACCTACCTTGTGGAGCCATGTTGTGGGCCTCAGGAGTTGGTAGAGGGAGCAGGAATTTGGCGGAGGGTTCTGCCACCGAAATCCAGAGCACAGAGCCCCCACTGGGTATGTGTGTTGGCAGGCTGGAGGGGAGGGGTGAGCTACTTGGCTCACCACTGTTCATTCCATTGCCTATGAGAAGCCCTGCAGTCTGGATCCTGCAGGAGTGTGGCTTGAGTTTGACATCCCTGAATTAAAGGAGAAGTATAAGGCTGTTAAAACATGGTTTAGCATTATTAGGGCATTAATTTAAATTTCCTTATCAACTTATTCCTGTGCATTTATAATATTTTTCCACTTGGCTTGTTCCTGTCACTTCCAACAACAGAGGAACAATTATTTCCTGTTCTTTTTCTTTTCTTTTCCTTTTTTTTTTTTTAATGCGTGTGGTTTTGCAGACTGCTAACATTCAGGAATTGTGCAGTAAGATGCCAAAAACCATAAGGTTTTTTAGAAGAAAGTAAATGTATAGTTCTCTTATTATGAGGTTTTAAACATAGATTACAGTTGTTTTCTTGATCAGGACTAGAAAAATATTTTTAATGGAAACAGATTCTTGCATGATCACATGACTCCAGCAGGTGGGGCTTTATGAAAAATGATATTTTGCAGGAGTTGTTTACATTGTATGTGCTAAATCTCTTCTGAGATCTGAGGAATTTTGAAAATGGGAATAATTGCTTGTAAATAAATATTTTTTAGTGTTCTGCTAAGACTAAACTTACTTAATATTTCATTTATTTAAAAGATTACCTTTTATTGCAGTTGGTGATGCCTACAAGGAAATGCTAACTGCTGACAATCTTGATATCAACAACATGAGACACAGAATTAGAGATTATTCATTGTCTGGAGCTTACAGAAAGATCATCATTCGACCTCAGAATGTCAACTGGTTAGTAGTAGTATACAGGGAAACATATTTGAAATAATAGGATTGCAAAAATACTAACAGGCCTTGTTCTCTTGTGCATCCACTTCCTGGTCAATATTGTAGCATGATAGATGTGAATCTTTTATATTTTTTGCATATTATGCCCAAACTAGGGAACTGTGTTTAAAACTTATGAGTGTTGAATACTTCAAAATTAAATATAAAAGGTCTTGTCCTGTGTTTTATAAAGGGAGGTTGTTGCATATGATGATCCGAAAATCCCATTATTTAATACGGACTTGGACAAATTGGAGGAAAAACCATTACCTGTCCTTCCTAAAGGTAAGAGTAAGACTATTTTTATGGATTTTTACAGACCTAGTGTAGTATAAAGTTTGTTAGAGCAGTATTGCCAACCCCACCCGATCAAAAATTGAGACAAACTCTTCAAAATCAAGAGATCTGAATGTGAGATGCTATTTTTGAAGTGGGGGGG
>NW_017729008.1:15406496-15416326 GCF_001723915.1 Gavialis gangeticus | reverse complement strand
GGGGGCAGAGTTTGGAGACCAAGGAGGGGGAGGGTCCCTGCATACCCTGGCAGGACGTGGTATACTGTAGGTCAGTAGTGAGGGGCAGCAGCGGGGCTGGGAGGTTTGTGGCTTGTGAGCGAGGGGCAGACTAGATGCACAGAGGCAGAAAGAGAGGCAGGCAGAGGCAGGTGGGTTGGGTCAGGGGTTGTGCGACAGCTACAGGAGGCTTGTCCAGAGGCACAGGGGAGGGATGGGAGTCTCCCCACCCTTGCATGCACCTCCTGGGGGAGGCATAGGAGGCACATGTGCCCCCTGGATTTGTGCCTGGGGCAGAGGCAGGCTGCAGGCTGGGGCTCTGCACCCTGCTGCCTTAGCCCCGGGAGCCACACAAGCCACTGGTCGGGCAAGGGATGCATGGCTCCCAGGGGAAAGGCAGCAGGACATGGAGCCCCAGCTCACAGTGGGTAGCTTGCCTCTGGCCTGGGCACAAATCTGGGGGGCACTAACCCCTCCACCCATGGCTCCCCAAGGGGTACGTGAGCAGTGAGCTGTGCCCCCCTCCCCCCTCCCAGCAGCTCTCCCCCATGACCCCTTGGGGCCTGATTCACCCGAGCCTCTGACCTGACTTCCTCCCTCACTGTGGGGGCCTTGCTTGAGAGTCCAGAGAAGAGCCACTCATGTGATCAGAGACTTGCATGGCAAGCCATACAAGGGAAGGCTGAGGGACCTGGGTCTCTTCAGCCTAGAAAAGAGAATGCTAAGAGGGGACTTGGTAGCAGCTTACCGCTACATCAGGGGAGTACACCAAGGGTTTGGCAAACAGCTGTTCACCAGGGCACCCTTGGGGAAAACCAGGAGTAATGGCCACAAACTCTGGGAAGACCGTTTCAGGTTTAACGCTAGGAAAAATGTCTTCACAGTCAGGGTGTCCAGACTGTGGAATAAACTCCCTCCAGAGGTGGTGCAATCACTTACCCTGGAAATCTTCAGAGGAGACTGGACAAATCTTCACTTGACCCCAGTTGTCATTACTGCCTAGTGCAGGGGTCTGGACCTGATCTTGCAAGGTCCCTTCCAACCTCCTACAATCTGTGAACCTCATGCTAAGATTACAACTTTGAGAAAATACTTAGAATAGGACAAATGATGTGATGACAGAACAGCATCAGAAATGTTTATTTGCTTTTTTACCTAACAGAGGGTAAATTCAGGGCCTTGAAGATGGAATTCTCTCTTCCTCCTTCCACTTATGCTACCATGGCAATTCGAGAAGTCTTAAAAATGGACACGAGTATAAAAAACCAGACACAGCTGAATACTACATGGCTTCGCTGAATGAATGCTGTAAAACTACGTAAAGTTTTTAAAATATGAATGAGTTTTCATATTTTCCTGTCCTGTGCAAACCATTGAATATTTTTAGAAGAAAAAAGTTTGTATTTTTTTAAGTTCTTTTTTTTAGTTTAAGCATTTATTTCAATAATTATTTGCAATATGGGTGTTTATAAAAAAAAAAAAAAGAAAAAAGAGAAAAGAATAAAAAATCTTAATGCTTTGGCTTTTTTAATTACCTGAGCCAATAACATACTTAAGCTCTAGCACAACTACAACTTAAGAAGAAATGGGCTTAGGACAGCAATCTCATATTTTTGGAAATACTAAATTGCTTTTTTCTTTATAAGTACAGAAAGCATTGAATATACTTTCATCAGGTCAGCACAGAATAAAAGTCACTGCAAGCATGCTAATATTACAGAGGAGAAAAATGTATTAAATAAGACTGAATAATTAATATTTATTTTGGAGGAGTGCATTTGAGTAGCCTTGGAATACCAGTAACATTTGCATTGATTGGTAAATTAATCGATTGGCAAAACTTTTAATTCCTTTTTATGTGATGTAAGCAGGTACAGCCATTTTTAATTATTTGAGCTCTAAATTTTATTATAGAAATATTGTGCATGTTTTCATCTCTAACAGTACAAAAGGACAGGTAACAAAAACAAATTAACCAGAAAGTCCAGATGAGTATTCATGAATAGCAGCTAATTCCTGGGCACCAGAAATTTGGTGGGTCCATTGCTGGCAGTGGATAAGCTGGGCAAATCCAATCTCCTGGCACCAGAGGATTAAAAAGCCATTCTAACAGCAGTTCTGTTGCATTTTGATGTTATAATTTTTAAAAATCCAACCAAACACTTGTTTTCTGCTGCTTGAATTAATAAATTGTGTAAATAGTGCAAGCTGTTTGCTTTGTCTTTTGAGCATTGGGTTTGTGTGCAAACAATATAAAAAAAGTTAAGCATCTTTTCTTGAGAGGGGAAAAAAATGAACTGCCAGAAGCATTTGTGGAGATGTGCAGTACGTCCTTGTAGGTGGATGCCAAGTTTTGTTCCTAGTATGGGTGACCGGTTCATTTCTTTAAAAAAAAACAAACAAAACTCTCAGTTGCTTAAAGGTGATATCCTGGGCTGGCTGGTGACCCGACCCAAACCGACATGGCATTTTGCAGAACCGTGTTCAGTAAAATGGAAAACTTCCAAAATGTTGACAATAGTTGGGAGCAGAGGGAGATGCCTTTGGGGGCACGGGTCTTTCCCTATCTCAGCACACACTATTGTAGCTGTTCCCAAATCTTTTTTAGACTTCTGGCTTCCCTAGGAGTGGGCATTGCCCAAGGGCACCTCTAGGTCCTGCTCATTTTGCCTACAGACGACGTGGTAGAGCAGGTTTTCTGTGGCAGAAGAGCACAGCTAGGCTTCCTGTGTGAAAGCCCTGGGTTAATCCTGCGACTCATCAGAGCGCTAAGGCCGGTCTCTCTTTGATTCAACTAAGCAGCATTAGTTGGTCCAATGAAAGATCTGGGATTTACCCGCGGAACCTCGCCTCCTTCCGTCCTTAGACCAGCACGGCTTCACCCTCAGACTATGCCCCGCCCTCCAGAGCGCCTTACGGCAGGCTTGGCTGCCCCTCACTGCCGTGTGCGGCGAGGCGGGGCGGGGCCCAACTGCGCTCTCCCATTGGCCGCGGGGCTTAGTACCAGGCTCTGCCCCTAGCTGGGGGTGGGGCGAGGCGGAACGCTGCAATAACTACCAACGGCCGGAGGGGCAGCCTCGCGCACGCGCGTTCGGGTTCTCCGTTCTGATGCTGTAGGCACGTGACCCGCGCACTCGGGCGACCTCGCCACCTCTCGCGGGACCTGGGGCGGCTGACGCGGCTGGCCGGTGCGGCGGCGGCTGCAAGCGAAGCGCGGCTCGGAGCGCCGTGCCGAGGCCGGCCCGGCCCCGCTGCAGGTGCTGCGACAATACTAGTCCCGGCGGGTGGCTGCTGCGCGAGTCGTGGGACCGCGGTCACTCCTCGCAGGGTTTGTGGGGGACGGGCCTGGCCGCTCCTCCCACAAACGGGTCTTCGGTGATTCGCGGCTGCCGGCAGCGACAGCGCGGACAGCAGCCCGCTCCGCTCCCCTCCTCTGCCGTCTTTCCCCTGCAGCTGTGTAGGACTGAAGCAGCTAAAAGGTACCAAGGCAAAGGTACCGACTGCAGCTTCCCAGGCCAAGCCTGCCCGCTGCTGGTGCGGTGACCAGAGTAACAAGTATAAATGGTTTGTGGGGTTTTTTTCCATTTTCCACGTGTTTCTTTCAAAGAAGTTTTAAGCTAAAGTAATTTTCAAATGACCACAGGTTTCTTCAGCTGCCTGCACATATGAAATATTTGACACGTTTTGCACATTTTTAATCCGGTTGTTGATGCAAGGATGATAACCTGACCAGACAGCTCACATATGAATTTCACTTTTTTCAAAGCTTCTGAGTTCTGAAAAATGCTGCAGGAGTTGGACCGTAAAACATTTTTGATTATTTTTCTATGTGCTAAACCAGAAATAAAATTAATTATTTACTGGATGTACATTGGAGCTCTTCCCAAAAAAGGCTTGGGGTGGCTTACAGAAAAAATAATTTATGAAAGCAGATCACATGTGCACGCATACATGCATGCACCCCCTCCCCCCCATAGATCAACAGTATGCATAAACTCCCCAAGCAGCCCATCTTAGTAAGTTGCATAGGATTGCTTACTAAATGCCTGTCCAAATATCAGGTAGCTTTTAGAAATATTCATAATGTCAGAGGAGCGAAAGCTGGTTAACTTTTCTTGCTTGTAGCTGTGTTTTGGTTCTTCTGGACACTAATCTTTGTGTCATACTTCGTGGATTAAAGGCCATATCCACGCAAAGACTTATGCATGTGGATAGTCCTATGGAAGCAGTATTTTCATAGAATAGTTTTGAACTGAATTTTCTTTGGCCCTATTTCCCTCTGATGGTCAGTAGTTTTGTGTTGGTGGCAGCTAACTAAATATCCTGTAATTTCAGTGCTGCAGGTGAAGAAAAAATGGCAGCCATTAAAATTGGAAGACAACCAGTTGCTAGAGATCCAGATCACTGTGATATACCCTACTATGTATCTGAATTTGTGGAAAGAGAAATTGGAAATGATCGTAATTCCCTAACAAAACTTGGCATGCTAATAGAAGAGCTCTCAGAAAACAAAAGGCAATTGGAGGAGCAGGTAAGCATTCTCACAGTTCTCAAATTCACTAATGTAGTAAAAATAGTACCATAAAATCTCTGTTATGCAGGATTTTACTAACTGGCATTTCTAGTAACTGGAATTTCCAGCTGGCCAGCTGGATGCAGAGGAGCATGGGGGAAAGCTTCCATGTGGCGGCTGCCACCCACCACACTGCGCTACTGCCACTCCATGTGCAGCTACCACCCCCTGCTCTGCATATGGCTGCCACCACCCACCCCAGCTCCATTGCTGGGTGGAAACCGTGTGCCCTCAGGTAACCTGCATTTTAACAGAACCAGCACCTACCTGTTCTCCATTTGTGCCAGATATCAGAGATTTTACTGTGTATTGCCAAACCATATATGTACTTACTGTATTTATTCAAATCCAAAGTGATGCTTTCTCCCCCTGTTTAACATGGTGGGAAAAAGCCCCTCATCTTGGATTTGAGTACAAGGAGGTGTGGGGGAGGCAGCTGCTGCAGCTCTGGCTCTGGCCCTGATCTGGGGTCAGGGCTGGAGCCACAGCTACTGCTACTGCCCCTGCCCCTGCTCCCACCCCCTAGTGCCTGCACCCTTACACTGCTGCAGCAGGGAAGGCAGTGGTGTGTGGGGGGAACAGATTTAAGATGGAATAATTAGATTCTATACATGGAAAATTAAAACAAATGTATACATTTTCCATATATAGAATCTAATTATTGCAGGGTTTTCTTAAATTGAGGGTTGTTTTGGATTCAGGTAAATAGTGTGTTGCAATATTTTAAGTAATGCCAGAAAAACTAGTAGTTTTGGGGTTTTTTTTTACATCCTTAAGTAAACGATCATGTATATTTTACTGTGGAGAGGGGAGGGGTGTATATATTCAGCGCATAGGAAGGAAAGAATAAGTTAGAAGTTTCCTAAGTAAGCATTTTAAACATCCATGGCTCCTTAATTACTGAAGAAATTGGCTCAAATGATTGCATAGCCACTAGCCGTTGTCTTTGAGAACTCATAGATGTTATCTGAGGTCCCAGAAACTGAAAAAAGGGAAAACAGAGGATCTAGAGAATTATAGGCCAGTCAGTCTAACTTTGATATCTGGAACAATACTAGAACATATCCACAGGTCATTAATTTAGTAGCACCTAGAGATTAATAGGAGATAGTAGTAAGTTAGGCTTTGATATTATGTCATTCTCATGAACTAGCTGAGCTCAGATGTGGGGTGGAAAATTTTCCAGTGCTTTATTTTTCTGTGGGAAATTTTCCATTTCTAAAAATTCATTGTTTCATAAAATTCGTAATGGATGCCAATAGGCACGCTTGGCAGTTTCAGAGTTGTAATTAATGTTTTGGATTAATGTTTGGATTAATGCAATGGATCCAGATTTGTGGGACCAGGTGAACTGAACACTGCTGGTTTAGATGAACCTAATATAAATTGGGTGTAAAACTATTTGGAGAATTGTACTCAAACAGCAGTCATTAATGTCTTAATGTCAAACTGCTAGACGGTATCAATTGGGATTTCCCAGAGGTCTGCCCTGGGTGGAGTACTGTTCAGTAGCTTCTTAACACCATTCTCCAAGTCATTAATGTGTATATTTATTAAATTTATTAAGGCTTTGGCTTCCACGACCACAGTTCACTCTTTGGAGAGAGAGGCAGTGACCTGCTGGGAAAGGACAGCCTCTGTTGGGGAGAAGGCTCTTCTCAGCCAGATGGGCTGACCTGCTCCACCAGGCTTTAAACTAAGCTTGCTGGGGGATGGGAGGACTACTGCTACTGCTGGCCCACGGAGCGGCCCTTGCAAAGCCAGCAGGCCAAAGCACTTAAAGGATCCCACCCCAGCCCCAACCATGGAACAAAATGTAGGCAGGGCAAGGGCCCCCAAGGGGACGCTTGCGTGCCTATACACAAATGCCAGGAGCCTGGGGAATAAACAGGAGGAACGTGTTCTCCTGCTAAATGCAAATGACTATGATGTCAGTTGGGATAACAGAGACCTGATGGGACTCCACCCATGACTGGACCACGGCTATACCCTGTACAGGTGGGATTGAGTGGACAAAAGGGTGGGGGCGTAGCTCTCTATGTCAGGGAAAGCTGCGTGTCCCTGCAAGCCGACATTAGCACCCATGATGGACGACTTGAGACCCTCTGGGTTAAAATCCATGGCAAACACAGTACAGGAGATACTATGGTGGGGGTCTACTACGGACCCCTTACCCAGAGTCAAGATCTTGAGGAGTTCACCAGAGAATTGGCTGAGGCTACACAATCCCAGTGTATGGTTATCATGGGAGACTATAACTACCCACACATCTCATGGGAGAAGTGCTCGGCCAAATCCGAGTGGTCGCAAAGCTTTCGTGTGGATGACCTCTGTCTGATGCAGGAGGTCTATGCGCCGACAAGAGGTAAAGTGCTGCTTGACCTCATACTGGCAGCCAGGGACGACCTAATCAGCGACCTAATGATCGAAGGGAAGCTGGGTGACCGTGACCATGAGTTGATCACCTTTACCATCTGCAGCAAAGGTGGCAAGTCAGTCAGTAATACAGAAGTCCTTGACTTCAGGAAAGCTGACTTTGACAAGCTATGGAGGCTTGTCAGAGAGGCCCTAAAAGGCCACAACCCAATGGTGAGGGGAGTTCAGGATGAGTGGTTGCTCCTCAAGGGAGCAATCCTGGATGTGCAAGCAAAGTCCATCCTGTCTCAGAGGAAAGGCAGCAAAAGGGCACAGCAGCCCCCTTGACTCTCCAGGGAACTAGCGGACCTCCTATATCTTAAAAGAAAGACCTACAAAGGATGGAGGACTGGAAGCACCACCAAGAAGGAATACTCTGCTCTGGTCCGGACCTACAGAGAGCAAATCAGGAAAGCCAAGGCTGTGATGGAACTCCAGCTAGCTACAAATATCTAAAAAAAGACTTTTTATTGTCCTTGATATGTGGGAAGCTGGAGGAAAAGCAAGGGCAACATTGGACCCCTGCTAAACCAGATGGGACAACTGACGCCCAGGAAAAAGTGAACTTGCTAAATGGGTACTTTGCATCAGTTTTTCACTAGTCCTATGGGATGGCCCTGCCCACTATGGGTCAGGGAGGCCCGGGTGAGGGAGAATTCCTTGCTCTCCATTGAAGCTGACCTCATGAAGGAACACCTTGACAGGCTGGATACCTTCAAGTCAGCTGGCCCTGATGGGTTACACCCAAGGGTACTCAGGGAGCTGGCAAGCATCATAGCTGAGCCCCTGGCACAGATCTCCAAGAGGTCTTGGTGCTCTGGTGAAGTGCCTGATGATTGGAAGAGGGCCAATGTTGTGCCTATCTTCAAGAAAGGGAGGAAAGTAGATCTGGCAAACTACAGGCCCATCAGCCTGACCTCTATCCTGGGAAGGTCCTGGAAAAGATTATCAAAGGGCAATATCCTGAGGGATACCCAGCATGGGTTTGTTCCAGGTGTAGGTCTTGCCTGATCAATCTCATTTCCTTTTATGACCAGGTGACTTATACAATGTCGATCTCTTCCCCCTTGTCCAGGTGATAGCTTGACTTTAAAAAAACCTTCTATCTGGTATCCCATGATCACCTCTGGGCTAAACTGGCTAACTGCAGCCTTGACCTCACCACGATCCGCTGGCTGGGATATTGGCTTTGCGGTAGGACCCAGAGGGTGGTGGTTGACGGGAGCCAATTGTCTTGGTGCGGTGTGACCACTGGGGTCCCTCAAGGCTCTGTCCTAGGGCCTATACTGTTTAACATCTTCATCAGTGATGTGGACATTGGTGTCAGAAGCGGACTGGCCAAGTTTGCCGATGATACCAAACTCTGGGGTAAAGCATCCACACCTGAGGACAGAAGGGTGATCCAGGCAGATCTTGACAGGCTCAGGAAATGGGCGGACGAGAACCTGATGGTGTTCAACACCGAAAAATGCAAGGTTCTCCACCTTGGGAAGAAAAACCTGCAGCATGCTTATAGGCTCAGCAGTGCTACGCTTGTTAGCACTACAGATGAAAGGGACTTAGGGGTCATGATTGACCACAAGATGAACATCAGCCTTCAGTGTGATGAGCTGACCGCAAGATGAACATGAGCCTTCATGAGCTGCAGCTAGTAAAGCAAGCAAAACGCTGGCTTGCATCCATAGATGCTTCTCAAGTAAATCCCGGGACGTCATTCTCCCGTTGTACTCGGCCTTGGTGAGGCAGCAGCTGGAGTACTGCGTCCAGTTTTGGGCTCCGCAATTCAAAAAGGATGTGAAGCTTGAGAGGGTGCAGAGGAGAGCCACACACATGATCAGAGGTCAGGAAAACAGACCTTATGATGAGAGGCTGAGAGCCATGATGGGGCTCTTCAGCCTGGAAAAGCGCAGGCTCAGGGGTGATCTGGTGGCCACCGATAAATGTATCAGGGGTGCTTATCAGGATCTGGGGGAACGTCCGTTCAGCAGAGCGCACCAAAGGATGACAAGATCGAACAGTCACAAACTCCACCGCGACTGATTCAGGCTGGACATAAGAAAGAACTTCTTCAGTGTCCAAGCCCCCAAGTTTTGGAATCGACTGCCGCCGGAAGCGGTTCAAGCACCTACTTTGAACGCCTTCAAGACACATTTGGACGCTTATCTTGCTGGGATCCTATGATCCCTGCTGACTTCCTGCCCCTGGGGCAGGGGGCTGGACTCGATGATCCTCCAGGGTCCCTTCCAGCCCAAATGTCTATGAAATTTAAGGATGACACCAATCTGACTGGGGTAGCAGGCACTTTAGAAGACAAGGTATAGTTTGGATGATCTAGTTGGGGATGGTCCTGCTTTGAGCAGGGGGTTGGACTAGATGACTCCTGAGGTGCCTTCCAACTCTAATTTTCTATAGTTTCATAGTTTCTAGGGTCGGAAGGGACCTGAGTAGATCATCTAGTCCAACCCCCTGCCATGGCAGGAAAGATTACTGGGGTCAAATGACCCCAGCAAGGTGTTCATCTAACCTTTTCTTAAAGAACCCCAGGGTAGGAGCCAGCACCACTTCTCTTGGGAGTTGGTTCCAGATCCTAGCTGCCCTGACAGTGAAGTAGCGCCTCCTGATATCTAGCCTAAATCTACCCTCTACCAGCTTGTGACCGTTATTCCTGGTCACTCCTGGCAGTGCTCGGGGGAACAGGGACTCCCCCAATGCCTGCTGATCCCCCTGACTAGTTTGTAACAGGCCACTAGATCCCCCCTCAGCCTTCTCTTGTGGAGGCTGAACGGGTTCAGGTCCCGTAGCCTCTCCTCATAAGGCCTGCCCT
>NW_017729008.1:15394361-15401496 GCF_001723915.1 Gavialis gangeticus | reverse complement strand
AGGTTGCCTAAGATTGAGGTAAGACTAACTGGCCTATAGTTTCCCGGGTCCTCCTTCTTCCCCTTTTTGAAGATGGGAACCACACTGGTCCTCTTCCAGTCCTCTGGCACCACACCAGAGCCCCATGAGTGCTCATAAAGCCGTGCCAGGGGTCCTGTAATGACCTCAGCCAATTCCTTTAGTACTATAGGGTGGAGATCGTCCGGATCGGCTGACTTGAATACGTCCAGTCCTTCCAGAAGCTCCCTAACTAGTTCCTCACTAACCCTTGGCCCAGGTGTGCCTCCCCTGGGGCCTGATTCTAGAGATTCTATGGTCCTGTGATTAGGATTCAAAATGACTTAGCAAAGCTGGAAAAATATTCCAAAGTCAATATGGATGAAATTGAGAAAAGACAAATACAAAGTACGGCACCTAGGAAGGAATAGTTTAAATGCATAGATACAAAATGGGGAATGATTCTCTACAGTACTGAAACTTAGGCAATGATTGGGGGCTGTAGTCTGTGGCAAGATGATTGAGTCAACAATATAATACTGCTGCAAAAAAGCGAATAGCATATTGGATGCATTAACTGGAGTATTGCATGAAAGCCATAGGAAGCGATTCTTCTACTTAATTTGGCAACAATGAGACTTTCTTTGGAGTACAGTGTTTAATTTTTGGTACTACAGTTCAAGAATGGTATGGACAAGCTGGGAAGTATCCAGAGGATAGCAAAAAAAGGTTTAAAAGTCTAAAAAACAAGATGTCTGAGGAAAGGTTTGAAGACTGGGGACTACTTGGTTTACAGAAGAAAAGGATGAGAGGAGATTTGATAAGTCTTCAAATATGAAATAGCTTGTTAAAGAGGCCAGTGATCAGTTTAGATGTCCATTGCCAGTAACAGAAAAAGTGATCAACTTAAGTTGCAGTAGATTCAGGTTAGATATTTAATGTTGATTCCTAAATCTGAGACTGGGTAAGCACTGGAAAAGATTACCTAGAAGGGACGTAGAATCGTTGTCAGTAGAAATTTTGAGGTGTGGGTTAGACAGACACTTGTCTGGGATGGTTTAGACGAAGATGAGCCTACTTTTAGGAGAAGGTTGGACTAGATGACATTGTGAGGTCTCAAGAGCCCTATTTTTCTACAATTTTATGTTTTTGTTTTCTTTTTTATAATGCAGTACATTTTTGTGAGCCCTATTTCTCTTCCATTAATACAGGTACTTACTGTTTCATCAGAAGTTCCCAAAAGAATTCAAAATGCCTTAAAGAATGCAGAGGATTCTAAGAAGACTCTTAGTCAACTCCTGGAAGAAGAAACTCTCCTGTCTGAATCAATTGATAATCACCTATTGAAAGCACAGCCATGGATGGAGGCTCTTGATGTCTTGATTAGTCAAATAGAAGAAATGGAACGACACCTTGCTTACCTAAAGTGGATTTCACGAATAGAAGAACTAAGGTTAAAAAAAAAAAAAAAGCCCATGTATATTTCTAAATACCTTATTTTGGCCATTTTGCATCTTACTTAAAGCTTTAATGTTAACTAATCAAGTTTAAGAACATTCTTGGAACTGTAAATGCTTCTTAATTGCTAATGATTGAGAATTCGTATCTCATTTGAGCTGTTACTCTGACTTCCTAATTTGTTGATTCTTTGACAGTAGTAACTTATTTTGTACATGGGAGGGGATTGGTGAAGGGTAAGTAGGAAGAAATATTTACAGTAAGAATCTATTTAGTTGGTTGTAAATTGCCATATAGGAAATGACATAACCAGCATCTAACAGGTTAATGGTGAGGAAATGCAGGACTTCAGAGGATATCTGAACAGAAAGAAGGGCATGTATATTATGTAGTTTGACATTTTGTTCTTATTATTTTGGAGTTGGGAAGAAAACATCTCTTTAAAATATTATTTAAATGAATTGTACTTGGAAATTAAATAAAACTGTTTCATCAGAAGTTTCAGCTTTACTCTTCAGTGGTTCTGTTGGCTTTGGTCTGAGCCAAAAGTGTAATTGGGCGCCTCATGTATACTTATAGTACTGATATAGCTGCTCAAAAATCAGTATTGTAAAAAAGCTTAATTTAATTGATTACCCAGTAAGGTGAGTAATATGTAATGAATTTTGCCATAACTGTGCTTTATTTTATAGTGATAATATTCAGCAGTATCTGATGACCAATAATGTCCCAGAGGCAGCCACTACTTTAGCATCCATGGCAGAACTGGATATTAAGCTTCAGGAATCATCTTGTTCTCATCTTCTCGCTTTTGTGAGGTCCACTGTTCAATTCTGGCATAAAATTCTTAAGGACAAACTTTCAAGGTAGGGAATGTACTACCATTCTCTTATTTTTACATTTTGCTATAGCATTGCTTCTTAATGTTTTCAGAGTCAGGGCACCCCTCCACAACTCTTTCTGAATGTGGTGGCATCCCCAGTTGAGAACCACAATTGGTGCTCAACTTATTAGTTAAGAACCACTTAAGTGTTGCCAGTGCCTGCTTCACAACCACACTAGGAAGGGCTTTGGCACATCTGCATGCTTGTCCTGCATTAGGGTTCTTGATCAGCCTAAAGCAGGGAAGAGAGCTGGCTCATGTTGCAGTCTCTCTTGGTCTGACCTGCATGCGTCTCCCAGAAACAGGTGTGTGGGACAGGTAGAACTGTTCATTATGACTCTTTTGGTAAGGGGATGTGTGTGTGTGGGGTGGGGGGTAGAGGAGAAGAAACAGCATAAGCCAGCTGTCTTGCTTGCTTTAGGCTGATCAGAGAACCCTAATGCAGGAGTGCTCACATGCCAGTCCTCTTGTGTGTGAGGCAGTTTTATCTGGTTGCTGCCCCCCCCAACAGCAGTGCCTGTGCTGTTGCACTGGTTGAGAACCACTGTATTATAGCTTCATGTTAATGGATATATTTTCTGTTACAGTGATTTCGAGGCGATATTAACTCAGCTTCACTGGCCATTTATTGGGCCACCACAGTCTCAGGTTTTTGGCCTTGCTGCGCCAGGCAGTGCTCCAGATGTATACAATAATTTGGAGACACTGTTTTCTCAACTTCTGAAATTGCAAATCTCGTATCCTTTTTTAATTAATTTTTTTCCCCCCCATGGTGAATTTTAGTAGAAACAGTGAACAAACATTAAAGAAGAAATATATGATTATTTAAAATTTTTATATTAAACTTGATGCTGCTTTTGCAAGCTAAAGTGGGTTTGAAGATTTGGTACTTAAGAATTAATGCATTCAATATGTTTCCTAGAAATGGACTTTCACATACTCCACTGAAGGGTCCTTAGTTGATAAAAATAAATAAATAAATAAATAAAATTGTTCTTTGCTAGTTTGTATCACATAAATTGGTGACCAAAAGGTGAAATGCTCTTCTTCTGCACTATTAATCCCCCGAGCTCTTGCAGCGTTCTGTCAGTGTATTAATATGTATGTGGGATTGTTAGAGGGCTACATGTTTTGGCAACACTGATAAAGTAGATATCCTAACTAAATTGACTTGCTGTCACTTAATATGACAGATCAGTCCTCAAGAACCTGAATTGTTTTAAATACATAATTAGCTAGTTCTATATTAACATATTTGCGATGTTTTGGGAATATGGTATGTATAACATTGATTTCAGTTGACTAGAGCTGTGGTTCTTAACTGTGTTGGACTCAGAGCATCCCTTGAAAATGCCAGTGCTTATCTTTCATTTCTTGACTATGGAAAAATAGAGTGATTCTTCTGTTGAAAAAAAACCTCAAAAAGACTATAACATATCAGAAAGTTTCTGGCACTGTGGATTCCTGTTTGATATTTCTGTGTTCACCTTGCAAATTATGTAGGTGTTTGCACATCTAACAGTGCTAATACTGAGCATAACCTTGGTTGAGAATCCTTGGGCTGGGGACATCTGGAACTTGTGTCATGGGATGGGGTCCCCAGGAATGGTTGTGATACCCCTAGGGCTCTTTGACCATGCCAGTCTTGCCCAACAGGCACCTTCTTTCTCGCCTGCCACATCTTGCTAGTAATTTTAGTAAATTGGAAGGCTGCCCTCAAGTCTGTATTCTGGACATGGTCTTACTGCACTCCACTGAACCCTGTGGGGTCTTAGACCCCTTCGGCATCCCAGTTCAAAATGGGTGACCTGCAGGACACCCCCAGCCTTATGGGCTAGATGCATGGATCCAAAACCACCCCTTTACCACACCCCAAGCCTTGCAGATGGTATCGCTGTGCCCCACACTGGTGCCAGGCTCTCCGCAGCCCCTTATCACCATGCCCCACACTGGCGCTGGGGTCCCCACAGTGTCATGGGCCTCCAATAAGGCTGCCTCCTTCCCCAGTAGCCTCAACCCAATCCACCAGTCAAACAGCAGCTAAACTCTGAGCCCCTGGGCTATAACATAATATAAGCGGTTCCGGGTGTGCTTTGTCCCTTTAAAACATCAAACTTCTCCCAGCACTAAGTGCCTTATAAGCCAGGGTCTCAGGTGAGCTCCTGGAATCCCTTAATCCTACCCAGAGCAGAACCCGGCAGCCAAGCCTCTCTGATGAGCTGCTTCTCCAAGAACTCCTTCCCCCCTGGCTACTCGCAGCCCTGGGGTTTATATTTGCCCAGGGCCCTGCCTCTTCTGGTCAGCTGACCGGGTGCAGGTGCAGGCTAATTTACTTGTTAGCCTGTTGCCATAGTAAACTGCACCTGTGGGCTTCTGTCTGGCTCTTAGGACTCTCCATAGGCAATTTCTGCTCTTATAGGAACAGGCACCTTTGTGCCCTCCGACATTATGATACTAAGATAATCTAATGCTTTTATAAATGGTCTATCAATAAAATATTTTATCCTTAACTCTCAAACCTTAGAGATGAACTGATAACCAAACCAAAACAACTGCCAGAAAAGTATTCTCTTCCTTCATCACCACCTATTATTCTACCAATGCAAATCATGCTAAATCCTCTTCAGAAAAGGTTCAGGTATCATTTCACTGGGAACAGACAAACTAATGTTTTAAGCAAGGTAGGGGAAAAGCAGTCTTAATTTCATTACAGTTTTACTGAAAACTAAACATTTCTAACTATGGTGACACATACTTCGTTAAAGGTTGTGTCTGCCTTTTTTTTTTTTTCTGGAATGCTTGGGGCTCACGGTAACCATTTACTTTGTGCGTGTGGAGGGAAAACACAATTTGGAGAAGCTCCACAAGTCATGGTTTCCACATGGCAAGTTGGTGCACTGTACAGTTTGCCTGTCTGGGCAATGGGAAATTCCTGTGCTATACTTGCTGTTGCCCTCTATCAGGTGTGGGGACCGATGCAGTACCTACTGCAGCATTAGACAGATTCCACAACTTGAGGAGGGTGGATTTATTCCCTCTGTCTATGTGGAAGCTCTTTTTCACCTCTCTTGGCTGCTTGGTGTCACTGGTGTATAAAAGAGTATATTTGGTTTAACGTCATTATCTTCAGCATTTTCCTCAGGTTACAAGTCTTAAATTCTGCCATTAAAATGGCCATACTTTTAGTGGCCTGAGACTATATAATTAGTCTTTTTTTTAGTTTGTCTTTTTTAGTTTTTAGTTAACATCCCATATTTGGAAAAAAGATTTGATTTTTTTTTTTTCAGTGCCATCAGTGTTCAAGGGGGTTTTCAGCTCGGTATATGATTTAGATGCATTTCTACAAGAAAACAGGTCTTATTCTGTTCTCAGATCTGCTGTAGTTACCTTAGGAATAGGTATTCTGTATCCATGTGCTTGGATGTGACATTACTGGATGAACTTGTAGGTACATTTTCACAATGACAGTAGTCCGTGAACGTGTTTCCTGCTTGCTTGTGGATAACTGTGGAATGATGATGTGACATATTTTGAAATCAGATTATAGGGAATTGTCATAAGCAAACTAGGGAAATAACCATAAGGTGAGTGCTGAGCTGGCTTAAAAAGTGCTCTTAAAGAATAGTTATTAGAGGTTCACTATCAAAGCAGGGTACTTTGGATCCCACAAGAATCTGTTCTGGTTTGCTTACAGTCAGAATTTTTGTGAAGGACTTGGATGATGAAATAGGGAGAGTAAAAAGTGATAGATAACAGCAACGTGGAAGGTATTGTCAGGTCTTTTGGAGGACAGGATCAGAATTCAAATTAATCTTGACAGACTGGATAAATGGTTGGAAACCAACATTATGAAATGTAGTAAAGACACTTGCTAAATGCTACATTTAAGAAGAAGAATATGAAATAGGGAACAATCCGGGGATTACACTGGATCACAAATTGAATGAGTTGTCAGTGTGATGCTGGGGTGTTGTTTTGTATTTTAGAAGAGGACAGTCTGGTATATGTTAAGTGTCATAAGTAAGACAGCAGAATTACCTCCTACTTGGCACTGGTAGGACCTCAGCTGTAGCGTATACCTAGTGTTGGGCATCACACTAAGATGTAGACAGACAGCTTCCAAGAGGAGAGCAACAAATAAAGTAAGAAGTTCAAACTTTCCTCATGGTTGACTTCTTCTAAAGGAGCTGTTTTTCTGTAGTGTACAAAGCAAGAAGGTTAAAGAAGGACGTAACAATCTTCCAGTCCTGACGATCTCCACCCCAGAGTGCTGAGGGAATTAGCAGAGGTCATTGCAGGACCCCTGGCATGGCTTTACGAGCACTCATGGTGCTCTGGCGACGTGTCAGAGGACTGGAAGAAGACCAGTGTGGTTCCCATTTTCAAAAAAGGGAGGAAGGACGACCCAGGAAACTATAGGCCAGTTAGTCTTACCTTGATCCTGGGTAAACTTTTTGAGAGAATTATCTTGGCACTTGTCCACGAGGGGCCAGCAGGGGAGATTATGCTTAGGGGCAACCAACATGGGTTCATTAGTGGCAGGTCCTGTCAAACCAACCTGGTGGCCTTCTACGACCAGGTCACCAAATCCTTAGATGCAGGGGTAGCAGTGGACAGTCTTCCCAGACTTTTGGAAGGCCTTCGACGCTGTCTCTCATTCCATGCTCGTTAAAAAATGAGGAGATTGTGATGTCGATGCCTACACAGTCAGACGGGTTGCTAACTGGCTGGAGGGCCGCATCCAGAGAGTGGTGGTGGATGGGTCATTTTAGACCTGGAGGGATGTGGGCAGTGGGG
>NW_017729008.1:15381529-15394183 GCF_001723915.1 Gavialis gangeticus | reverse complement strand
GTCGTTTGACCCCAGTACTCTTTCCTGCCATGGCAGGAGGTTGGATTTGATCCGCTCAGGTCCTTCTGACCCTAGAAACCATGAAACTATGAAAAGAATGTTATAAAAAGGGTGGCGATCAGTTGTTCACCAGGTCCACTGAGAGGAGGGGCAAAAAGGAATAGGCTTAATTTGCTGTTGAGTTTTAGGTTAGATATTAGGAAAACCTTCGAACTGTAAAGCTAAAGAACACGAGGACAGGCTGCCTGGGGAGGTTATTGAATCCTCATGAGAGATTTTTAAGAACAAAGGTGGCCTAGGTGTCTTTCATCCTGCTGGTGCATGGACTAGATAACATTTGTAGGACTTATTCCAGCGCTACTGTTCTGTGAATATGAAGACCCTGTTACTGGGGTTTGTGGGGAGTCCTGGCTGGTCATATACAGTGTTTATACATATGCTTCGGGGCTGGAGGGAGGTGCTTTAATTAGAGCCAGTTTAATTAAAGCCCCCAGAGCATCTCGTGTATCAGCTTCCCTGCACTTCAAAATGGTGGTGGGGGTGCTTTATTTGAAGCTTGTTGAACAAGCTTCAGATAAAGTGCCTCGCCACCATTTTGAAGCCCAGGAATGCTGATACACAAGTTGTGGGAGGCTGCTGGAGCACAGTAATTGCCACACTCCAGAAGACTTAATTAATTGAGTCAGCTCCCATGTACTGGAGTTACAGCGCGTTGGAGCAGCCTCCCTGCTCATGTATAGGCACCCATAGTGATTGCTTTCCCACCTTTTGTTCTCAAATTATTTCTGCAAGATTTTAATTGTAAAGAAACAAAATGAAGTATCTGGGAGTGTTTCCAGGCCATCTGTTTCCAGTATCATTGAATGCTATGTAAAAGATGAGACAACTGGTATTTCTGTCAGCCATCTTTTCAGCATGGTATTTTCTTCTGTCTCCTGGAAAAGAGTATATACGGTGCAGTCAGGAAGCCTGTACAAGCTAGAGAGGAATCCAGTGGCATGGAAGCAGATGCTGCAGAGGGAAAAATGGAAAGGGGAGATAAAATGAAGGGCAAAAATAGGTAGTGTGTTCCCCATGTCGTTTTAAAGCAAAGGACAAAATTTTTCATTAAAACAGCTACAGGTACATAAATAATTCCATGTAAATGCATGCAATATTTGCAGTGGGAAAGGATGATCTGTGCTTTAAAAACAAAAGAAGATTTGTTTAGTCCACAGAGCAGACAGGTCAATAGTTTTGGCATAAACATACACTTCCGTATCTCATTCACCACCACCATCTCCCCTCTGTCCCCACACTAAACAATATAACCTTCTCTCCCGAACCTTTTTAAGTACAGTATTGTGGTTGGAAAACAATTCACAATTCCTATATTTATATATAAATTGACAATCTTTAACTGTCTTCCTTGGACCTTCATTACTATTTTGCATATTCTGGTTGCTTTTATATCCAGTATTTTAAAGAGTTGAAAACATTGGGTAGTTTTACAAGTCTATTATGGCTTCTGTTAGTTAGTTAATTTTGAAATTTTTGTGAGTTGTGTTTTTTTTTTTTTTATAAACGATACTAAAGGTACATTTTCTAACTAGTTATTTGAACCATATTTTTATGTTTCTTTTTGCTTGTAGTTTGCAATAGATAATACAAGTGAAATCTGTATTCGCATTCATGTATCAGTTGAACAAATGTTACCTGGATAGGGTTAATGTTAATGTTCTGACACTTCTTTTTACGTTGAAGCCCGAATGGTACCTAACCCAGGTCCTCATGTGGATTGGAAATCACACTAAGTTTCTTGATGAAAAAATCCAGCCAATATTGGACAAGGCAGGCTATTCAGTGAATGCAAGGGTAAGAAAATATGTTCAGTTTTACATGGCCATATTTTAGCTATGGAGTTAGCAAGTTGAATTGATTTCAGTGGGTTTATGATTAGGTTGAACTGACCTCCCAAAAGAAGTTTTAAAATTACATAAATACTGACATTTCAGTACTTTAACCTTTTTCTAATTTTTTTCTTATAAAAGCTTGAATTCTCCCGTGCTCTAGTAATGCTAATTTTGGAGAAGTTGGCTGCTGATATTACTTGCCTGTTGTATGATGATAACCTGTTCTGTCATCTTGTGGATGAAGTGCTTCTGTTTGAGAGAGAGCTGTACATTGTTCATGGATACCTCGGCACCTTTCCCAGCTGTATGCATATTCTGTCGGAAGAAACCTGCTTTCAGAGGTGGTTAACTGTGGAAAGGAAATGTAAGGCTTTTATGATTGTTTTAAACAATGCAGAAGGCCTAATTGTGCAATGCTTACTCAGTCCCAGTGAGGTTGGTTAACTTGCATGCATGGGGAATATTACATCAGGGCCCTAATTTTTATACTGTAGGACTGTTGATTAATATTAAAGCAATATTTAGTGATTCTACCACAACCTGTAGTTCTGTAGGATTTAGTAATTTTATTCCTCTGGTAAAGTTCCCATTTTAAGTGCGTGTCAGTGGGCCTTTATAGGATAAGACAGAAAAAACCCAAATATGGTAAAGGGAAAAAAGAGGGGGATTAGTTTTGTGGAGAGGAAAGGAATAATGAAATAGTGAAAATATAGGGTGCAAGTAAAGAACACGTGTACAGAACAACGCACGCTACAAGCTGTTGTAGGAAAAAAGCAGTATGAAGGCAGGAAGTGAAAGAATTAAAAAAGCAAATAACCTGGCTGAATAGAGTGCAGTGAATGTATTTGGCTTTCAAGAATATTAATCAGAGTTTTGCTGGGCAAATAGGTTTTTGGAGTAACTTTATATAATTTTTAATGCCATTTGGCAAATCTGACAGAAAGGGATGACATTAAATAATATATTTGGGTAGTAAGCTACAACGTGAAGGGTAGAAGTAGTGGTTTGGAAAATGTACAATACCCAATGTCTGTTCCTATATATGACAAGTTTTAGTTTTTGAGTGCATGACAACAAAGTACTTTACACCCAGACTAGCAAGGCTAATCATCAGGATAGTAGGGACAGGGTAAATTTTCAAGGCAGGTTAATAGTAGGAATAATAGTGGCTTTTTAAATGCTATAAAAATGTTAAAGAATAATAACAGCAGAAGTGGGCATGAGTTTTTGTATGCTTTCTCTAGTAAAGGAAAAATTGGAACATTATTGGTACTTCAAAAAAGATTAACATGTAATGATGGTTAGGCAAGCTTATATCACCTTACTTCTTATTGAAGCAATTGATGTCAGAAGTTGCAAATGTTATTGTATTTAAATCTGAGTGATACTTTTAGTAAATCATAACATTTAGGATTCCTGTTAAGTTTTTATGAAAAGCTGCAATTGACTGAATTGTTGGAAGAAATGATAAATTTGTAAACTCTAAAGCAACTGCAAGTAACGCATCTAAACTTTAAATTATTTAATGTTTCCTGTGCCTGTCAGTTGCTCTTCAAAAAATGGACTCCATGCTTTCCTCTGAGGCTGCCTGGATATCACAGTATAAAGATATCAGTGATGTAGATGAAATGAAAGTCCCAGGCTGTGCGGAAACTTTTATGACACTGTTATTTGTTATCACAGGTAATTAAATAATTTGAGATATTTAGCTTGCTACTTGACATGAATTCTGAATAATTCAAGAGCTCTAACTTGTATATTTAACAAGGAAATCCACATTAAGTGTCAGTGGTTTGGGATTCATCAAAGGAATAGCAAGTTAGAAATGTTGTGGTGTTTGCATTTTAACAAAGAAATAAATGCCTGATAATTGATTTTGTTTTGAACTTTATGAATAATGCAAGTGAGAGTGATCAGGCCTTCATATTTGGCAAAAATTGGTACACTTTTGAAGTGCTAATGTTTATCAAGAAATATTTTTTATTTGTAACTAGAAGCATTCCTTAAAATTTGAAAGAAGAGAAGAAATAAAAATCCTATGTATTTATTAGAATTAATTATAAAAAATCCTGTTTGTTTTCAGGAAATCAGCTCTGAATTCCTGCACACTTAGCTGCTATAATGTAATTTTACCTGTTCCATAACGCGGCATAAAGCAGATTAACAATATGGTGACTTTTATTTGCATACTAAACTTGTCTACCTTATCTTTTGTGGAGATGTTGGGGGTCCACACAGTGTTCCTAGGCTGTTCGAAATTTGATCTTTTTGTTTTAGTGAGATTCATACATGTAGGCCCTAATCCTGCAAAACCTTACACGTGCTTAACTTGACATGTGGTAAATGGTTCCCTTGATTTCAGTGGAAGTACGTAGTGTGTCAGTATGTGTATAAATCTGCAGGAATGGGGGCTATAGTAATAATTCAACTGCAAATCTTTATCTTTTAAAAGTTTAATTTGTTTTGGAAAATCAAAACTTCTTACAATCCTCTCTCCAGACAGATATAAGAACCTTCCTACAGCTTCTAGAAAACTGCAGTTCTTGGAGTTACAAAAAGACTTAGTTGATGATTTCAGAATACGATTGACTCAGGTTATGAAGGAAGAGACTAGAGCTTCCTTAGGCTTCCGATACTGTGCAATTCTTAATGCTGTTAACTACATAGCAACAGTATTATCAGACTGGGCTGACAATGTTGTAAGTATTATTGTTGTATAAAGAAATGAACTAGCTCTGTCATGTGCTGTATAATTAGCGGTGCTGAAAATAAAAAACACTTCATCCTAATATTTTAAGATACAGAAATCAATCATGACAAAAATAGAACTAGATTCAGATTTAATAACAGATGTTTAAGTTCCTTGCCAGAGTCTAAGCAGTGCTTAAATGCCACAGTTTACCACAATATATTGGAAAGCCTAAAGCTGAGGGTTCTTCAGAAAATTAG
This sequence comes from Gavialis gangeticus, assembly GCF_001723915.1. Lineage (NCBI taxonomy): Eukaryota > Metazoa > Chordata > Crocodylia > Gavialidae > Gavialis > Gavialis gangeticus. The sequence goes on along the minus strand of NW_017729008.1, from coordinate 15,389,342 downwards.
TTGTGTAATGTGACTGTTTTGTTATCTGGATTCTATCCTACAAACTCTTACAGAAATAGATCTGCTAAGGATACTTAGATTGAAAAAAACCAGAATAAAACCTCACCATTGCTACAGATGTGGATCCTGCTAAAATTGAATCAGTTTTCTTTGCAAGTCAGGCCAGGAAGCAACACTCCCAAACTAATTCTCTGAAGTATAGCATCATACACTTCCAGGTTATAGCAAAGCTGGTACATTTATGGGTTAATCTGTCTTCATGGTTTAATGAGCCAGTGCAGACTGTGCAGAGCTCCACGTATATCACATAGACTGTACGGGCATATGGGTTTGCACTAGTAAGTCCTGAGGCAGAATTGGGGCCGGTTTCTGTATATTTCAATCTAGGTTTCCCTCGCTTCATGTGGGTTCTGTATGTGTGAATTCACTTTTATGCAATGGTGCTTTTTATACTCAAAATTTGTTATATATGAGGTAAATTCACTCTTATGTGATCAGTGTGGTGGAAGCCCGCAGTCAGCTGCATTAGGCGGTGCTTTGTGGGAGTGATGTGCACCAAAACAGTCTCCTGTGTGGATCTGTGCTCCTCGCTCGTTGTCTGTGATGTGTTTCTGTAGTTGCCGTCCCCATTATAATAGCGCCCTGTGCTTGTGTACTGTCTGCTGTTGGTGAGTACCACAATTGTCTTGTAAAAGCGGTAGAAGTGGGTTTGGGATTCAGTAGAGTTGAAGTCTTGGAACATATCCCTATTTGTTGTATTGTAAAGTGGGTTCCCTTCATGCAAGTTCAAGTTATGCACCATTTTCCAGGAACACATGTACAGCATAAAGCGAGGGAAGCCTGTATGCAGTTTCAGTAGTAGTCTCCCTTGACGTAAATGCTTAACGAGTCATTAGAAATTGTAACATTCACAGCTTAGCATGCAGAATATTAGCTATGTAGACAAGGGGTGTGCAACGTACAGCCTGCAAGCGAGATCCAACCTGTGATGGTGGTATCATCTGCATGCAGATGGGCCTGATGTGTCCCCTTCTCCACCTGTGCTATGATGCTGTCTTAAGGAGCTGTGTTATCACTGGACCTACATGTATTAAAGTATCAGAAAAAGGGTGTCATCTGCTTAGAGGTATTTAAATCTTGCTTGCTTTGTTTTTGTAGTTTTTCTTGCAGCTTCAACAAGCAGCTCTGGAGGTGTGTGCAGATAGTAATGCACTCAGTAAGCTACAGCTAGGGCAGCTGGCTTCTATGGAGAGCTCTGTCTTTGATGATATGATTAACCTCCTAGAACGCTTAAAGCATGACATGTTGACCCGTCAAGTAGATCATGTCTTCAGGGAGGTCAAAGATGCAGCAAAGCTGTACAGAAAAGAAAGGTGATTCTTCGTTTTTATTTGGAATATTGATGATCATTATTTCTAGTACACAATTTTGAGTTAACATTAGTTTGGGGGGCAAATAGCAGCTAAGATGTGGCTTTCTGAATAAGCTGAGATCAGTGTAGTAGACCTTGAAAAATTATTTTTTCCCTGTTCCATCAAAGCAGTTTCTAAAGTACAGCCTTGCAAGAATTAGGGCAGTCTCTTTATTGGAAACCCCTGCCTGACTCCTGTTTTGGCACTATTTCCCTTTGGAATATTAAGCAGCAAATATCAAAAGGGGTCTGCAGGCTGCCTGTTTTGTGAAGGCCTGAATGTGACTATGGGTGCTTGCTCTGGGGTAAAATTTGCTAGTTGTTTTTTTTTTTTTTTTTAATGTTCTTTTTTATGATGCTAAACTTTTTTGCTCTTTCTCCTTCTGAATGGCCTTTGAGTTCTTGATACTACTAGAATGAATTTGAGGAGTATTTGTCCATAGTGCTGAACAATACTTTGGCAGGAGAAGGCAAAAGCATAAGAAATTATTGTATTTGCTTAAATCCAAAATTACCTTGAATACAAGATTCCCCCCCGCCCCCCAAGTAATTAGATTTGGTACATGGACACCTATGCATTTGTTATATATTTCCATTGTATAGGATCTCATTATTGCAGGGTCATCTTAGATTTATGCCCTCACTGCTGTGGTATGGAAAGAAGTGGCAGCAAGACAGATAGCCCAACTCTTGTCATTTGCCCCCTGGTGCCTTCCTCCCCCCCCACACACACACTGTTGCTGCTTACCCTATGCACATGGTGGCACCAGTCTGGGGCAGGCAGTGATGGCAGCCCCAGCTGAGCTTCAGGCTGGGCCAGATGCATAGCAGCTCCTCTGCTGCTCTGTAATCTCCCCCGGGCTCCCCACTCCACCACTTGTGGTCTCCCTGTACTCTCCTCCCACTGTGTGCCTCCTACTTTGAGCCAGCAGCCAGGCAGTAGAAGCAGTGACAGCTCTGGCCCTGGTTTCAGGTCTAGAGCTCAAGCTGCCTGACCCAGGATAATACTTGAATCCAAGATGAGGTTTCTTTCCCCCTTCCCCCTCCCATGTTGAATAGGGTAAAAAACCTTGTGTTGGATTTGAGCACATTGGATAAATCTGTGTGCAGTTGGCTTTTATAAAAGACAGGCTTCATTCATTTTGGTTGCTTCCCCAGGAATAACTTTATGATAACACAGTTTTCATTGTACACCTGTTTTGTGCAGGTGGTTATCTTTGCCATCCCAGGCGGAGCAGGCAGTAATGTCCTTATCCAGCACAGCTTGCCCAATGTTGTTGACATTAAGAGACCGCTTGCTGCAGCTAGAACAGCAGCTGTGTCACTCACTGTTTAAAATCTTCTGGCAAATGCTTGTGGAGAAAGTGGATGTGTTCATCTATCAGGAAGTAAGTCTCTGCAGAGATGTAATCTGTGCTGTATGGTGAAGGTGAAAGTGACTTGCACTGTTAAGTTAATAGATATATTTTCTCATCTACTAATGTAGATAATTTTGGCAAATCACTTCAATGAAGGAGGAGCAGCACAACTCCAGTTTGATATGAGTAGGAATCTGTTCCCTTTATTTTCACACTATTGCAAGAGACCAGAAAACTATTTCAAACAGTAAGTATGCAAGTTTATAAAGCATTAATATTTCAACATATGGCTCTGAATCAGTTACTTAGGAGATGGGAGGCAAACATATTCTATGCCATTCATTTCTTGTTAGTAGCCTGTAGGATAGTTCACGTTCAGTGTTTACAGGCTCTAGACACTGTACAAAGCTGCCCTATGAGAGAATGCAAGAAATGTGCTTCTCTAGATAGAGAAGGATCACTTTTCTTTGCTGAGACAAGATGCATATTTTTTTTGAATGAGCAGCTGAATAGGTTTGAATGTGTAGCAGACTGAATGGGATCTGGTCCACAATGTACCAGTAACGGGCAGGGTGAATGACCACTATTATTTGCCTTGACATAAGTTGTGATATCTTTCCTCTTCAAGATTCCTTCTTTCTTGCTGTCAAAAGAGGATGTCATTACTTGATGATCCCACTCACACTAGTGAAGTAGCTTGTTCTGTGATCCCACATTAAATAAACATTTCTTGTATCATTATGTAAAACTTGTATTTTTTTCCCTCCCATAGCATAAAAGAAGCCTGCATTATCTTGAATCTAAATATTGGCTCTGCCCTGCTTTTGAAGGATGTACTAGAGTCAGCCTCAGAAAATGGAACCATCTTAAATCCAAACCAGCCATCTGCCACAGCAGCTTTAAATGAACTTGGAGTTTATAAATTAGCACAGCAGGATGTTGAGATACTGCTTAATTTGAAAACAAACTGGCCAAATACAGGAAAATAAGTAAATGTCTCATAAAATGATTATTAAAATGTTTAGTCCAGATTATTTATTGAAATAAAAATTAAACCAAACTGTATTATGTTAATATTGTTTTTGCATTACTCTTAAAGAATTGCTACTCTACACTTGCAGCACATTGGCTTGATCTAGTTTTATGCCTTAATTTGGCAAAATTTGGGAAAAAAGTATATATGCAATATTTAAAAACCGACTGAGTTAATTTCTAGTTCAGTAAGTACAGTTCAAAGAAACTAAAACTGACTTGACTCTGTTCTCCATGTATAGCTGCCCTGGCGTAGAGGCATCTACATGATGGGGATGAGAATATATTTCTCGTTAACCTAGAGGTCTCTATAGTAGATAATTGCTCTCTGGTCATATAGATGTTTTCATGGCTTAGCAAAGAATATGGAGTAGACAGGACATATGTTACTGTGTACAGGGATAGACATATTGCACATGAATTCATGATTTGGTTTTTGATGCATGGAAAGTTACGGGTTGGGAATTGCATACATAGATCTTGCATACCCATATGTGCATGCAGAGACTTATGAATAAGGTGGAGTCATGCGTTTGCTTTCTGATGATTTCAGATTAAGCCTTGTCATTGGGCATTTTTGGCCACCTGCTTCCATACGTGTCCAAGGCCTCTACAGGCTTGTTTATAACTGTGTGTTTTGTGACTTGCCACTTGTTTAAGAAAAAGCCTCAAGACGGTTGTAATTGTTAATAATTTTTTTATTTGAAATTGCTTAAGTTCAAATGGGGGCATCTTCCTTATGTTAAACCAGCTTTTGTTTCTACACAAGAGGTTTGAAAGAAATTTGACATTTTAAAAACTGAATATTATTTGTTGCTATATAACTGCTGCTGTTGCATGCTGCAAAAATTTCTGTATAGGAGCAGGATTATATATGGTGAGCCAGTAATTGTAACTTGGCAGTACTTTGTCAAAGAGGAGTTGGTTATCATTGAGGCTTCAGAACAACAGCTTTATTGGGAAAAATGTTTTTATACACTACCTATTTTGACAATATCGCTCAAACTAAAGGAGCCTTCAAAAGCTGGCTTTCAGCTGTACGGTGAGGATGGATAAATTTGTCTTAGTGACTCCACTGTTAAAGCTGGCCCAAAAACCCTCTTGTGTACTGTACTGATGCTACTCTATTAGCCCAAGAATGTATTTTGGATGAGAGAAATTATCTATGTCGTAAAGGCCATAAAACATAAGAATGAGACTTTAGGGAAATATTTCTGATAGCTGTTGATACTAATATACTACCCAGCTCGCCAGCATCTTTTTCTTCCTGAAACAAAAGAAAAACAAATTTGATATTCTACATAAACTCTTGCCTTGTGATTAATGGATGATCCACCTCAGGTTACTTGTCATTTTACTATAGGGTAAGAGCTTGCCCCATCGGTATTTACCATGGAGCAAAGTCTATTCTGCAAGTCCCTGCTCTTACTGACTTCATGGTAATGTGTTCACATGCCTATGCCCTTACTTATAGATGACAGAAGAAAGCACACACTATACTAGGAACAGAAAAGAAGCAAAACAGCTGACCTATCCTAGGAAATCTGACCACTGCCAGAAGTAACAGCAAAGATGGAGTACCTTTTTAGAATATAGTTTTAAATGCACAAATACCATTATGGAGTTAAAGTATGCATTTGAAAAAAGGTGAACTTTAGATCAACCACAGGTTTCTCTTTCCTCCACAAAAAACCCCAAATGACAAAAACGATCACTTACACTTCTTCCTTGAATACTTCCAGTGTGATATTTGTGCCATCTTCATAAGACACATCTTGAGCACTTAGCCCCAAGGTTTTAAGAGCTACAAAGATTTTAAAGAATGAGTTTTAATTTTACATCTGCAATAGCCTTAGACTTTTGTAACTAAGTTGGGAAAACAGTGCTGAACTGTTCGACCTTTTGGGCTCAATGTTAGGTGTCATGTCAAAAGATGTTACATTTTTACTTGCTTAAAAACCTTTAGGGATTTTTTTTGCAATAAGTTACTTTTTGTCAAAGCTAGAGTCTATAGAGGTCAGAATTTTCTTTGAGTGAAACAATTTCAGCTGCTTTTCAGCGACAGTCTTGCATGTAAAACCATCAAATGCACTTTATTAAAGTTCTAATTTGTAAATAAAAATACTGCTTTTTCTTAAGTAAAAGATAAGTCAAGAAGGGCTAACCTTCTTTGTACTGCACCAGTGTTATATAGCCTTGACTTGCAGTGTCTAACATCTCAAACATAGCTTCTAAATTTGATTCGTCCATAAGATAGGGATAATCCACACCAGTTCGTTTTGCAAGCTTTATTCTTTCCAGTGCTTGGATCAAAAACTCTCTTGGTCTTTCTGTAAGAGAATAAAGGAGATGACACGTTTTAGTTTTATACATTTCTAAACTACTGCTAAATATGGCAGCATTTGACTATGGTCTGTGATTGATTGGATTCCAGCTTTGCCTTTACAGTACCACAAAAGTAACTCCAGTTACCAAAGACGACTGGATTTGTTTTAGTATAAGGCTGGTGACACGACAATCAAATCTAATGCATCTAAATTACTATTTCAGTCTTCAATTTCATAAACACAAAATATTCCTCCTAATCTACGTGATACTTCTGATAGGAACTGCAGTCCCCAGTTATGGCCAAAATACTGTCGTGTGTAGCTCTAGACCACAATGTTGATGTCTCACTGGATTCAGTGCTAACAAGCTATTGAGGAGCAGCTGAGTCGTTGAAGGCAGTCTCCTTTTATGTGGATATATAGTAAACAGTTGGCTATTCGGGCATGTCGTGTAGGAAGGGGGTAATTTTACCAGTATTTATTTAAAACGATAGTGAATAAATAAGAGGTTCCTATGCTGACCTGCAAAATGTGCTAGAATTGGGTTGGCAACGTTTTTGGGCCAAGCATCAAAAATGCCTGCAACTTCAACTTGAAAGAAAGATGTTGGTGTGCTATGGACTGGTGATGGGGGAGCCATGAGGGGCCTGATCCTTGTGGCAGTGCAGCCCCAGCCCCTTTCCTGCTGTCTGCCTCAAGGCACGCATGCCAAGCAAACAGGTGCTGGAGGTTGCCGACCTGTGCTAGAAACACATAACTGGCCCAAATCTATTGTCAGATTATGGTCCATATTACAAGTACAACAGAAGGTGCCTGAGTAACTGCTGCTTGCTCTCTGGCACATTTGATTGATTATAGTGTCTGACCTTATTTTGTTAATCACTTTGAGGTGGGAGTGAAATCCTGGCCTTCCTTAAGTCAGTGGCAAAACCTGCACATGGACTTCACCTCTCTCCTCCGGAAGGTGTTACTCAAGTTCCCTTTGCAACAGGAGACATGTTGGTTGTTACAAGCTATGCCAGCGCTACACTTCCAGCATTGAACCTGCCTGGGTGCTTGCATGCAAAGTCATAAAGTGAGGAAAAGAAAGTGAAACTTCAGCATGAAGAGCCATGTAAAGATGTTTCTTCAGGATCCTGAACCTCGCATGCCCATGAAGAATACCCTGCAGGCCCAGACAGACTTACTTACGGCTCTTGGATCCTGGCACCACAGCCCTGCGTCGGTGAACCGAAACCAAAGCCTCTAAGGGCTGATGAAAGCATCCCCTGCCCCGGGTCTCAAAGTAAAAACTGAGTCGGCGGCACCAAGGGCAGCGCATCCCATGGGAGCGTTGCCAGCTCTGCTTGAACCTACTCCAGGCGGTTTCTACAATGCCAACGTGCCCGACACAACCCCTAACGTGCCCGTGACAACGCCAACGTGCCCGCGTGCATGGATTAGGGAATAGGGTGCGCAGACTTCCCAGCAGGAAGCAAACACACGATTCTACATCTGAAGACCCCCGGGACCGCTGTATGCATCGGCTCCGCCCTTTGACGCTCATTGCACTGAAGCCCCACTATTGACCTCCCCCCGGGCGGCGCTCAGCGGCCCCTGGGACGCGCAGTCGAGTCCCGGGGCGGGCAGGGGGGGGCAGCCCCGGGCGCACCGGGGCGGTGGTGGAGCAGCAGCGCGCCCAGCCC
>NW_017729008.1:15373158-15381221 GCF_001723915.1 Gavialis gangeticus | reverse complement strand
CGGCCCCGGGGGCGGGGCGGGGCCGAACGGGGTTTGGCGGTTGCGGCTGATGCGAGCGCGCAGCCGGCGGCGGCAGTACCGCGCTGGGGCTGACGCGGTCAACATCAGCGATGGAGGCGGTGGTCCACATCCTGCGCCGCTGGGATTTCCAAGCATGCAGCACCTGGGTAAAGGGAGTAGAAAAAAAAAAATGCATCAAGCCAACAGGGAGGGGGGTTTTGGCCCTCCCCCCTCAACAAACCCATTTCCAAACACAGAGACGGCTCATAAACAATCCTGAACAAACCCTCGTGGGCCAACAAAACTTGGGGAACTGCACCTAGAAAACATTAGTGTTTTCTATCGAGAGAGTATGAAACTGCTTTGGTCTCAAGTCCTCGTTCTGATCTTTTGCAGAGTCCTAGGAAAAACCCTGCCATGGAAAGAGCCGAAGCCTCTGGGAAGCAGGAGCCGGCCTCTCTACCACTGCGCTTCTCAACCTTTTCAAACCCAGGACACCCCTGGTGTGACCCCGCTCTGGCCCAGGCTTCTCCCTCCACCGCTTTCTCTCCTGATCTGCAGATCAGATTTGCTGTAGGTGAAAACCATACCAATGCAAAGGCTTGCATTGGCCTTGGACCAGTTTAAATCTCATCTGGCTGCTTAAAATATCACCTAAGTGGGATTAAAGTGGCACTGAGCCTTGTGAAGACGAAGAGCTCTAACTTGATGGTCAGAGAGACCTCTTAAGCCCACAGATTTTACTTCAGCTGCCATGCCACTAGGTTTAAGAAGTCCAGCAGGTTAGCTGAGCTTGAATCGTAGCCAAAAAGTGCAGTTGGATTATGGCAACGCAAGGGAGGCAAAACATCTTTTTGTGTCTCCCTGTTTTTTAAAATAACGTTAAATTCAGATAAGATTTTCCCACTGTTTTGAATGTTGGAAACTGACCGAATTAAGGAGGAAAGTGAGACTCCATTATCTCCATAGGCTTTGAATGTTCCTGAATACAAAACAGTGTTTCTGAGAAGAAACAAAAACATAAGTCAATCTGGACCAAGTTTAGCAGGGCAGCTTTCCCAAAGAGCAATGCTGGGATGATGTTACTTCCACGTGTGCCCAGAGGGAAGGAATGGGAAGTGTGTGCACCTACCTAGCAGTGCTGGCAAAGCCGATGCAAAATGAACAGCAACGGTGGGGCGTGTAAAAGTCAGCAAAGGAAAACACAGGGAACTTTTTCAGCACAGAAATCCAGCTGACCTCCATGGTCCCTGCCAACTGCACAGTCAGGGTTTGAGTACAATTCAACCTATACCTACAGACCTTTGTTTTCAAAAAGATAAACAACACTGCAAATTTATTTCTTACAAACATATAAATTATTTTATTTACAAAGCCATGTTACAAAAAAATAATAATAATAAAGCAAAAAAACCCCAAACAAACAAACAAACAAAAAAATACAATCGCTCACTAGAGAATATCTCCAGGCCTGGTGTTGAACCATGGCAGTATCAATCAGATACGGGTTTGTTCTGTTTTTCCTTTTTTTAAACTGTAAGCCATAGAATTTACTATTTACACCTACTTTAGACATTTACTCTGCTTACAATTATCACAAGCATGGAATGAACTCTATTTGATACTGCTAATACATAAAGGTGCAGGACAAAGAATGAAAATACTTAGTGTTACAAAATATGGATTGTAGAAAAGAAATTGACTGTACAAGTATGGCATTTTTTCTTTAGAATGATTGGACATGCTTTCTTCAAAAGTCTTCTGGAAAAGGTTCTAAAATCTGTAGTAGGAAAGCACAATAGAGCAGGTGCAAATTTGTTTCTGTGCAACAACAGTTATTTAATATACCCCATGACTGACCAGCTATGCAAAACCCACAGAGTTTTGTTAAAGTGCCATGGGTCAACAGCATAACAAAATATAAGGTGTAAATAGAAAAATTTCTTTTTTTCTTTTTTAAAACAAGAGTTCACTGAGAATCAGCAGTAATAGAATATGCTGTATAAACTATTCTCTACAAAGGTTGATCAGCATTATTTACAATCGTTACATTGATACAAAAGAAGGCATACAAGTTATCCAAGTCGCTTTTTATGGCTGACGGGCCTATGCATTGCGTATGTGTAACAACCAAAGCTTCTGAGCCTCTATTGCTGGAAACGAATCACAAGATCTTCAGGCAAATGGGGGAGAAAAAGAACTGCTGAGTGAATGCTACACTAAGAATGCATTATAGGCTGGTCCAGTTTATATCCATTTTTTTAATGTTTATTTCCATTTCACTTTTCAGGCTGATTTTTTAATACATAGAAAATTAAATAATGATTCTGTATGAAGGAAGAAATACCATGGGGTTTTCACTTGATGCTTAGCTTTCCCGAAATGCTGTCAGGTCTAAGCCAGTTCAAAAATACATATAAAGCAGCATTCAAAGGACAGTCTCCATATTCCAGCTTTCCAATTAAAAGATGCATGTTAAGAGCTAAAACTTCTTAAAACTACTGAATTGCTCACTCCTTCAGTCATTAACTAGCATTATTTCTCAGAAGCAGCCACTGAATCTCACCACCACTTGTTTTCCCTCCAAAGGTGAAGTGACAGTTGATTAATTAGAGGGTGACTTTGTTACTGAGATTTTTTAAATCCTGCAGTTTTACAATTCAAAATAAATTAAAAAAAAATCAACATAGTACTGCTCCTAAAACTAAACAAGACAAAAATTGTGCAAAAATAACAAAGATATGTACACATTTTTTCAGTCTGAAGAAATGTACAATAAAAACATAATTCAAAGAACATCTTAAAAATATAAACATTGCTTCAACTTTCCTAAGTTTCATACTGTTTCTGAAACTATTCCGGTCAGTTAGCTCCGAAATATAGCAAAACATAAATTATTACAAAATTAACACTATAAAAATTTACTTTAAGAATATCTTCTAAACTTTTTTCAAAGGGTCTAGCCTTGTTTATAATTGCTTAAACATTTTATAAGTTTTAAAATCTGCCTTAAGCCTTCTTTTTTTAAAAAAGAAAGTAGTAATAATCTCTCTATTTGCAGTCTCTCTCCTTTCCCCAAGATGTAAATAAACCAGCATAAGTGCACTTTTAACACTGTAGAAATAAAAATTAACTCCTCTGAACTAATGTTCCAGTACCTAGTATCAGCTTCCCGATTATAAAATCTACATTTTATAAAAAAAAATATTCAGTAATCCTATAAGAAAATACTGTCAATGCAATTCTACTGATGCAAACCAGTCTGCTTAACTCTTGTCCTTGCATCCAGATCTTTTAATGAAGCAAACCATTAGTTTGATCTTAAGGGTCTAGACTCCTGTCAATTTTCATGTTGAGTTCCTACTAACAATAATGGGAGTTAGGTGCATAAATCATCTATGCCTTGACTGGAGTACAGCTTCCTTAAGACGTTTATCCTCTGAATGCTGAGCACTTGGATCTCCCTCTGAAGTCAGCTGGAGCTGAGGTGTTAAGCACCCACCAGGATTATTCTCTACAGTTACAATGCCCCAATTGTTACACACTGCTGAGAAATGCACTCAGTAATATTTCTTATCCATAGGACAAGCATAAATACAGGGATTACTGTAGTTTTTAGGTAATGACAAGCAGTTTGGGGAACAACTGAAAATAAATTCAAACCATGAATTTGATTATTCTGGAATGTCCACTGTCAGTGCTGTAGGAAACAAAGGGAGCAATGCAATACTAACAGCTTGAAAAGTCGTGAAACAGAACAAAGCAGAATGCACAGATCAGTGGCAAATACTAAGTGAGAAACTAAACAAAGCACTCGTACAGTTTTTTGTAAATTTAAAATTTTCTTTAAAACCACAAATTGATAAAAGGTTAAATCCACCTGCAGGACAGAAAATAAAAACCCTGTGGAGTAGGGCTGCTGAGAGCTAGAGATTATCAGCTGGTTCCATTTCATTCTTATGGAAGAGTCCTTATCCTGCCAGTCCGGTTTGACGTCTTCTAAAAAAAGAAATCAGAGCCAGTTTCAAAACCAAGACATTACATTTTTCAGTATATGCATTTAATAGTCAACACTGTGACTACTTTCATAATGCAACTAATGCTGCAAGGAATAATAAGAAACAAACCCTCTTATTAGGTCTTGTAATAACTGAAGTTTAATCCCTTTTGCAAAATGTAGGTCCCTGGCAGACATTACGTTTACTGTACAACTCATCGGTTGATAGTCTGATAAGTTACATGCCATGCCACATGTTCACCCAAAATGCCAAACCAGCTACAAAGATGTTCCTCATTTAATGCGGAACATCTTTGTGGCTCATTTCTCTGGTTCTTTAATTTGAACATGTGGCATGTTAAGGCTTTCCCTGCAGCCTGGTTGCCCCACAACCCTTTTCCACTACAGTACTAGGTGTGAAACTTCCTCTACTTGGCTCTCCCCACTTTGCAAGTTGAAAGCCACATGCTTGGCAGCTGGTTGCTGGGATCGTGCAGCTTTCAATTTGCTGAGCAGGGGGAACCAATCAACTTGCCTTGCCTGATAGCTGCAAACCCACACGCCCTACAATTCTGCACACTGGGGATGTGCAAAGCAGGCAGTATTCGATTTGGATTCAGCCTGGTTCAGGGAACAGTGATTCAAAACGCTGATTCGGATCGCTGTCCTGGTCTGAGTCAGCCAAATCTGAATCTGAAGATTCGATACCCATTCAGAGAATCAGCGATTTGGCCATAGACACAGCTTTGTACCTCGAGGTATCAGGCATGGCTCGTGAATGCTGAGATGGTGGGACAGATGTATCTTTTCCTTACGCAGCATATCCAGTAGCTCAAAGCACTGCGTTGTCACTTCCTCTTAATTTACATATTCATATTTAAAAACCTTAACATTGAGCACTTATAATATTAAAAAAGTCAGTTACCTAAAATGTTACTTAGGCAATACCATTTAATTCATTATAAATTAATGTGGAGACAAAATTCTGATGACGTACTTTAAATACACAGCTGACAGCAGTAAGTAAATGGGATATGTTCATGTCATATCACGGTACCAGCTCCATTACTATTTATTAAGGACCACACAGCTCAGCCTGCCCAAAACAGTATCAGCTGCTACAACTAACTTCCAGATAAATTTATGTTAAGTAACTGACAAAAATCTTATCCAAGAATATTGTACGCAGAATAAGAATGAGATATGAACTGCAGCACACGCTGTCCAGCATTGACACCACCACATTTTAAAACCTCTACTCAAGCCACTGAAAAATCACAAAACTGAGCAAACCAACCCAGCCCAACAAGAAAACCACACACATCCTTTCCGAGCCCAATAATATATATTTTTTCTTTGCCCTTAAAATTCCTGTCCTAAGGCCACATACAGATGTTCTGTTTCTACTGTGAGAATCATCATGCTCCCTGTAGAAACTGACTGTACAGATGTTCCAGCTTCTTCCAGCAGCTTAAATCCTGCCAGGGTCCAGGAGCAGCTGTCTCCTCTGGGTGCTACTTGTAATTGGACACTATTATGTCTTAACATAGCAAAAGCCAGTTCTGAGACACATGCAGTAGGGACAGATTTCTCCATGAAATTTTTCTTAAAGCTAGTTATTCTCCCCATGTACACAACCTCCATACCTCAGCTAGCAACAGGGAAAATGATTTGGATAATAAGTTGATTTATTATAGGTCACAATTTGGTAGTTCATTTTTTAAGGAAAGCAACTCAGATTCTTCTCAACCGAGGGAAATGATGTGAGCCAACAATATCAGGGCCACTGCTATTTCTTTTCTCTATCTCTTGCCTCATCGACATGAGGGACACTGAGCAGCATAGGGATTTGGAATAACTCTGCTGGTATATTTTAGTTACTCCAGAACAAAGTGCCCACACAGGCAGTTTTCCTGGAACAGCTGCTGTGAAACGCTTATCCCTCTGCGGGGACCACGCCACAATCCAGTTAGAGGCTTTTGTGTTCCAGTCACCGGCTGGTAAGGCCACTCAGCCCAGAGAGGTTAAAGGGTAGGACCAGGCACAAAACAGTCTGTTACTCCTCCAGGCTGGGGTATGAATCACAGGCCAATCACCTGCCCACATAAAAATGAAAGTGCCTTTCCAGCAGACGGCACAGGAGGGATGGCAAAGATGGGCGTGACTTCTGATAGCCAGGGAAGGACTCAGTTTAGTTTATGTTGCCAGAATTACCAGTCAAATTCTCTCTTTTCTTTCATATTTCTGTCTTTTCTCTCTCTCTCTCCCTCAATTTTACTTTTTGCCCATTTTTAGATTCTTTTCCCTCTTCTGTGCCAATTTTGGACTTTGCTGGGGCAACCAGTTAGGGAAATCGGATATAGCTGCATTGGCCAATGCAGTTTCCTTTTGCAGTTGGTGCCACATATAAAACATCAGTTCAGTGACTACTTCTGTTGAGAGGTTTTCCAGTATCTATGGGACAGACAGACAAGCTTATTGGGAGATGCTGTGGATAGACAAAAATAAGCAGAAAGTGTGTCATTCATAAAACCAGAGGGCAAAACAACTGCAAAAAAATTCTAGTGTTAGTACAAGAAAGAGAGGCTATGTGTATAAAGGGTATTTATATTTATAAGCTTTAATGCACAACACAATTTGAATGTTACTTGACAGAGTATCCGGTACTTTAAAAAATAAAGCAACTTACTTGTCTGTTGTGTACTGGATTTGACGTACTTGAAGGACTGGATTGTGACAAAGCTACACTGCTATTTTTTCCAATCTGAAAGACATCAATGGGGTAGTATTAAGACACACATTGTTGGCAGGTGAATGCAGAAGCTACTCACAGTCTGGTTTTCTTTCATGTCTAAAGTGGTATTAACTTTATATTTAGAAGACAGAATTAGTATTGCCATTGCAGTTATGCACATTCCTTGGGACTCCTAGTGATCTTTTTGAACCACCAAGCTATTAAAAAGGCAGGTGTCTCGGATCCACAGGCAGAATCTCTAGAGGATCTCTGGCTCCCCTGAAGAGAGGTGGGGGAAGCTGCGTGAAACACTCTGGAGGCAGTGACCGTTAGGGGTCGCTAGAGGGGGGCTCCCTGGGACAGGAGGAAGGGAAACGGAGGGTGAAGGAGCTAGCTGTGGCTGAGTGGAAATCGACCCTGGGAGATTTTTGCAGGGCTAAGTGATAGTCTGAACACAGGGAAAGGATTTTGTCAGTTTGGTTTTACAGTACTCTGTTGTCAAAGCATGTGATCACTTTCTATTTGATGTCATCTGTCCTTGTAGTAAACCCTTTTGTTTTTTTGTTGCTTTACCAAAGTGCCTGTAGCAAACCATAATTTCTGGGTGACTTTATAACTTGCGCATACCTGTTCAGCAGAATGGGGGACCAACAGGTTTAGCCAAACCCAGCGTATCTTTGGGAGCACCCTGATCCCTGAGGGTTTTATCAAAGCAGGTAACAAAGATTATATTTCAGAAGCATAGAAGAACAGTAACAGTATGGCGTGGAAAATCCCAATTCCAGTAGTCCATCTGTCTAGCTGTGCTGTGGCCAGACTCTGCCATGCTGCTACAGGCAGCTTACAAGTGGATGCCCCGGACTGCAAAGGCCTCGAGCTGTCAGGGTGGTCAACCCAAGAAAAATTTTTTACTGACAACCTACAAACATTTTCATAGTTTCATAGTTTCTAGGGTCGGAAGGGACCTGAGCAGATCATCTAGTCCAACCCCCTGCCATGGCAGGAAAGAGTACTGGGGTCAAACGACCCCAGCAAGGTGGTCATCCAACCTCCTCTTAAAAACCCCCAGGGTGGGAGCCTGCACCACCTCACTTGGAAGCTGGTTCCAGACTCTAGCCGCCCTGACCGTGAAGTAGCGCCTCCTGATGTCCAACTGAAACCTTCCCTCCGCCAGCTTGTGACCATTGTTCCTGGTCACTCCTTGCGGCGCTCGGGGGAACAGGGACTCCCCCAGCGCCTGCTGATCCCCCCTAACCAGTTTATAACAGGCCACAAGATCCCCCCTCAGCCTTCTCTTTTGAAGGCTGAACAGGTTCAGGTCCCGCAACCTTT
>NW_017729008.1:15371546-15372399 GCF_001723915.1 Gavialis gangeticus | reverse complement strand
TTTTTTTTTTTTTTTTACTGGCACTAACACGAGTGAGTGATGACGAGTTGATGAGAAGTCTTGACTGCAGCAATGGTTTTACACTATGCTGCCTAGGGGCTCCCTACTCCCCCCCACATCCTAACACCCCTGATTGCACCCTGCACTGCTACCCCCACACCCACCCACACTCCTGCTGGCCCCATTCCTCCTGTCCTGGCATAGACTCAAACTTGCCACCTCTCCCCCCCTCAGCTCTGGAGCTCTATCCCAGCCACACCGCCCCTCTCCTTGTCCTGCCTTATGCCTCAAACTACCTGGGGCAACACGGCCCTGCCTGTCTTCAAGGCGAGCAGTTGTTACAGGCAGGCAACAGCTGATGCAGTGGGGAGAGGAGGGAGCCACAGAGACTCCTTGGGCCACAAAGCCCTGATGGAGACCTTCCTGCACTTCTGCTCAGACACAAGATGGTGCTACTTTGCTTTGTCTGAACATCAACACTTATGCCCAGCCTCATGACAAACATGGATCTTCAGTGAAGCTCATGGTTTCTTAATTTTTTTTTGGACAGCTTAATTTTTTTATGGACTTTATACACCAACATTTTTAACCTTTATTTTATAGACTATCCATAAATTTACAGTCAGTTGGCAACCCTGTAAGCAGTCAACTGGATTTCTGGCCTCAACCTCATAACTTCTGTGTTGTGTCTCTGTCCATCTCCAGTACTTGTCCCTGGTGTATTTCATAGTTTCATAGTTTCTAGGGTCAGAAGGGACCTGAGTAGATCATCTAGTCCGACCCCCTGCCATGGCAGGAAAGAGTACTGGGGTCAAATGACCCCAGCAAGGTGTATATCCAGCCTCCTCTTAAA
>NW_017729008.1:15363362-15370965 GCF_001723915.1 Gavialis gangeticus | reverse complement strand
AAACATGTTAGCTTTGTCGTCTGGTGTGACAACCAAATTTCCCAATGCGTCCTGCAAGGGCCCCACATTACCCGGGACCTTCTTTTTGTCCCCTATGTATTTAAAAAAGGACTTCTTATTGTCCTTAATCTGGGAAGCTAGTCCCAGTTCCATCTCTGCCTTGGCCTTCCTAACTACCCCCCTACATCCCTGAGCAATGTAATTTATATACCCTATTAGGAGCCAAGGGCCCCACTAGGTCAAATGGAAACGCTCAATTACTTTTAACTGCTTGAGAGGTCTGGCTGATAATACTGTAGGATATTAGAATGAACAGAGGAAAATACTTTGCATCCCTAGTTATGTTTGCGCCTCTTCTTGCCACGATTACTGAACAACCCCTGTAAAATATATACATGGTTGCAACTTTTACAGTTGTGTTTTACATGGCTTGTTCAACACCCTAACTATCTTCTGTGGAGAAAGGCTTCCCAATCTCTTTACAATTCCTGGCCTTTTAGCTTCACTATTCACCTCATAAATCTGTTACTGTCATAAACAGTTTATTGCAATCTCTTCCTTTTTTATTTCAGAACCCTAGACATTTTGTGGTCCCTTGCAGTCACTCGGTTTCTAACAATTCCTCATTGTCTCTGACCCAAAGAGATGGTCACGTCTATTCTTTTCTATAGGTATGTGTCCCTGTGTTTGAGCATCCAAGCCACAACACACACACTGATTTAAAGCAAACCATTCTCTTTGCTGGGTGGTTGGAAGAGCATTTCTCTTGTAATCTGACAGGCAAGATTCTCTACATAGTAAAAGAAGTGGTGTGTGTATGCATATGTATACACACATATTAGCTTCAGGGGCACGGATATCTGCATACTCCCACCTCCCAAGGCAGGTTTATTTTATGAAAGGACAGGTTTTAACTCATACATTAGAATACCTCCTCAGCAAAAGAGCCACAGAAAGGGCTTTAAATCATCTCTCCTTTGTATTGGACTGTATCAGGGGCCTCTGAATTGCGTATGGTGATGTCCAGCATCTAGACATAATGGGGTGAGCAACAAATGCTTTCTCCATGGTGCAATGAGCCTGATATTGGGGTACAGGAGGTTTCTTCCTGATATTGGGCTCATGGAACCCCTTTGTCCCCCCAGCTGGGATTGGGCAGGGCACTGAGTCCAGGACCCAGCGCTGTTCCTGGCCAGATCTCATTTGTCAGGTAGGGAATGGCTGTTTCCTGGACTCTGGAGCTATCTCACGCCATCCTGATGCTCAGCTGAGCCCCAGAATCTGCTGTAGGTCAGTCCTGGCAGGCCACATGTTCAATTTAACATATGATATAAACAAGCCATAAAGATATTCTACATTATATCTTTGTGCCTTGTCTGATATATTACTGTCCCATAAATTGGCTTTAACAAGTGGCAGGTTGCTATTTATGATGCAATTAACACCTTAGTCATGGCCTACATGTTATGTTTGCCAGGCCCCTTAAATTTACAGATGAGGGGACTGAAACAGCTGAAGGCCAATGGTCACAGAACAAGTCAGTGGGAGGGCAGGGACCAGCACTTGGAACATCTCAATTGTGCTTTGAACAGTTGTTTCTCCAGACCTTGCTATTCCTGTGTCTTGGACAAAGGTGACAGGTCCCCGATTCCAAGGGCATAAAAGTACCAGCATTCTGTATTGAAGTAACAATTCAGAGTCTGCTCTTCTTCCTTTGTTTAGACATTAAGGATTCCTGTGTTTCAGATGACTAAGTCATATTCGGGGTATATATTTCAAAACCACTGAGCAGGGATGCAAAGGTATGGCTGATTCATACAGCGTTTTAATGGCTGTGTAGGGATGGAGAGCACAGTTTTGTTCACATGGTACAGATTTACAGGGCTGTGTGAGATCATCCACAGCTGAAAAACAATGTCCATATCCCTCTCCAATACATAGAATTAACTTTTTTTAAAGCCCAGTAAATCATTTCTCCCTGTTTGTTCAGCCAGGAGCAGAAAAAATACATGTTTGGACTTTTTTGGGGACCTCCACTCTGCCCCAATCCAAGTGCTGCTCCTAGGCATGGAAATCCTTATCCAACAGCACCCTTTCCATTCAAGGCCCTTCCAAACACCATTTTCCTGCAATGTCCTCATGACATGGAGGCTTTATAACAGGGGCAGGCAATTATTTTCAGTGGAGGGCCACTTACCCAGTTTTGGCAGGCTGCCGAGGGCCACATGGGTAGCCCCGCCCCTTGACAGGTGCCCCACCCCCTGGTCACCGTCTTGGGACCAATGTCCCAATGTCTTGGGATCAATGTTGCGGGGCCAGCACCAGCAGTGCCCAGAGCAGGGCGCAGGCTGGCAGGGGTCTGTGGAGCCAGGCTGGGCTGCACCAGCAGGGAGAGAGGGGAGCTGGCTCAGCTCTATAGAGACCCTGCTGGCTGGGACCCTGCTCTGGGCCCTGCCGGCACTGGCCCTGGGACACCGGTGCAGGCCCTGTGCTCCCACTGGTGCCCTACCCGCTCACACCCAGTGCCCCCTAGCCCCGCAGTACAGGCAGGAGGCAGCACACAGCCGCAACCCCCTGCTCGCTAGCAGGGAAGAAGCACAGGGAAAAGTGGCCCCTTGCCTGCACCATGGCTGGCGCTCCCTGCTACAGGTGCTTGCAGCCCAAGCAGGGCTGTCTGGAGCAGGCACAGGCAGCCTCATGTGGGCTGCAGGTGGTTGCAGCATGGGGCACTGGCCATGGGGCGGGTGAGGGGCCGCTTTTCCCTGCGCTCAGCACCGGCTTGTAACCCACCCCACTGTCATCCTGGCAGTGGGGCCAGGTTACAAGGTGGTGCTGAGCACAGTGGGATGGGGAAAGCAGCCCCTCCCTGACCCATGCCCGGTGCCCCGTGCTGTAGCTGCTCGCAGCTTGCCTGGGGCTGCCTGTGCCTGCTCCAGACAGCCCCACATGGGCTGCGAGTGCCTGCAGTGGGGAACACTGGCCATGGGGTGGGTGAGGGGCCGCTTTTCTCTGTGCAAGGAAGGAGCCGAGGGAAAACCTGAGCGTGGGGGGGAAGCAGCCCCTCCCCAGCCCCATGCTGCAGGCGCTCGCAGTCCGCATGGGACTGTTTGGAGCGGGCACAGGCAGCCCCACGCAGGCTGCAAGCAGCTGTAGTGTGGGGCACTGGACATGGGCGGGGAGGGGCCGCTTCCCCCCGCCACACTCCTTCCTTGCCCGGGGTCTGGCCCCCCTTACCTGAGCTTCCAGCATGGGGCAGCCATGTGTTCCCAGCTCAGAAACCCCGTCTGGGGCTCTGGCCTGGCAGGCAGTTCCCACTGTTGTTGGAGCCCGCCAGGCTTCCCCTGGGTCCTACTCCTCTTGGTTCCTGTCACTTTTAATAGGAACCAAAGGTAGAGAAATATTAATATTCTCCATTTTTTTAGGGGCCCCACAGGCTGCCCATGGGCCGCATTTTGCCCACCCCTGCTTTATAACTTAGCTATACGTATATAGAGCTAAGTTATAAAAATATACATACCCACACATATATATCTATATCTGTAAGCTTTGTTACTTAAAAACAAAACCAAAAAAGCCTCACTCTTATCCCCAACCTCTGGACTACCCAGTATATCCTGTCTTCTACTTCTTTCTGCTTTTGAGAGCAGTGGATCTCAATGTTTTTATAGTCAAGACACCTAGGATTAGACTCAAGACACCCCTTAGAACATGCCCCCCTTAGAAAGCTCTTAGCTTTCCCTTGTGTTTTGACTACAGAAAACTAACAGTAATTCTTCTGTAGCAAAGAACTCAGAAAGATCACCACCAGTCAGAATGCCTGACACGATGGATTCTTATCTAAAATCTCTAGTTTTATCTTGTGAATCATGTGTAGGTGTCCGCATAATTAGCAGTGCTAATATTGTGCGGCATCCCACAACACCCTTAAAAGGATCTCACAGCACCCTGGTTGGGAATCGCTGTTCTAGAGTATAGCCCTCTCCAGGGCAGGGACTGGCTTTGTTTTTGTGCACTGTACAGCTCTGACCATGTTACTGGTGCTAAATAATACATTTTATAGTCACATAAAAACTGCTACAAAATAATAAAGATTTTATTGGGACATATATGGCCACTATGTACTCATTCATACTCTGCCCTTATACAGTGACATTTTCTGCAAGAGGTTTGAGGTTCTAAAACTAGTGGTGATTTTCTGTGAAGATTTAGGTGAAGTATTATAACCTCCTTATTTATTTAGATATTTAAAAGCAGCATCAAATCCTCCGCTCCCAGCACACCCACATTTAAACAATGACCTGATGTTCAGAATAACCTTCTGAAACTGCTTCATGTCTCTGCTGCCAGAATGCTAACAAAATGCAGGTGCCCTCCCAGGCCTCCAGGGGCTGTTCTAGGACACATGGGGAAACCTGTGCTAGATTTTGTGGCACCAAATCATGCAGAAGGTGGAAACTACAATTAGCCAAGTGCGAATGGCACACAGAACTCGGACTAGGATTACTCTAATGTAATTTGTTCGACCTCCGGTTGGGGAAAAGCCTCCAAAGGCTCCAAGGGTGAAAGCAGCGCAGGTGCTTCATTTTCCAGATGAAGCAGAAGTGAAGTGACTTGCTTAAGATTACAAAGCAAGTCTATAATGTGATGATTTTCAGCTACCAAAGACACAATCTGCTTCAGTGCACATTATGGCAGGTTTTTTCCATCAAATTCGAGGGAAATGAGAAAACACTAAGCACTGCTGTTTGTAAAAGCAAGTATAATCAAATGAAGATGCTGGATAATTCCAAAGGAAATTATTACCTTTATAAATATTAACTTTACAATGGCTAACATTCCCTTCCCCACTCCCACTGCCATCTAGCATGAAGAAAGGGAGGCTGGCTATCGCCTGGGGAACTCTCGCTGACTCCTGTAAGACTCCATTAATTAGTTTACAGCAAATCAAAGGTTTGAGTAAGTTTCTTTAAATCCATTAACACTTAGCTTTCTATGACGAGGGCATTGTGGATTGTCCTACGAATAAATTCTTCTGTATTGTGTGAAAATTACAGTTCTTTCTTTTCTAGAACAGCTCTGCTCATAGTTTTGGACCTCTGGGCCAGATGAATGGCATAGAGCCTGTCTGCAGGCTTGATCAGGCCCCAGACCTCTCCACACACTGAGATCAGGTGTGGGGCCCTGTGCTGCCTCTGCCTGGCTAGCATTGGTCTCTGGGGGCCCCATGCTGCCCCTGCTCAGCCTCTGCATGCCAGGATTGGGCCTCATGCTACCCTGGATGCCCGATCTAGTGTGTGGGGCCATGGCCTGTGGGGCTCCAGGGGCCGGAATGGGCTAGGGGTTGAGCGCTCCTGTTCTGGGGGACTGATGTGAATTTTCCAATCATGAGATGAAAAACAGTCACAATGGTGTGTAGTGGATAATGCATAATTAAAAAAAAATCATGAACATTAAACACCAAATTACAGAGCTGTTTTAGTTCCGTGTGTTTATCATACTTCTATCTTGCTGATTCAAAATATGAACTAAATCTGAGTTGAATTAATGTGATTGAGCTCAGCCAACCTAAAAAGCGTGAAGCAGAAGGAAGACATAGTTCAAGAAAAGGGACATTAACTCAGAGAATTTGCCATTCATTTTCCACAGTTCATTTTGAGATAAACCTCTAAAATGGATGAGTAGCTCAAGTACCTGAGTAGCTCAAGATGGAAAAATACTGAGTTTGGTTTTCTACCTGGAGTTGAAAAGATGCTGAACACACAAAACCACTACTGGATCGACAGTAGTGACTGATACTCTTCACCTCTCAGGGTCTGGTCTTTATTTTGTTTACTCTTACGCAAGAAAAAACAAAAATCCCACTCCAAAAGTGAAAGCCTGTATACCCACCTGACCTGAGGAATGAGACTGATGCTACTGAATTTGCAATCACTGTATCAAGTACATGAACAAGAAGAGCAGAAATTAATTTTCCTCAGTCCTTTCTCACCTCTCCCCCTCAATTTGATTTTCAAAATATAAATGATTCATTTTACAGTCACATAAAAACTGCCACAAAATAAAAACAGAACTATTTAGGGACAGTATCACAACAGTTCCTGTGCGTACTTGAACCACTTTTCCATGCGGAAATGAAGTTTGTTTTTAAATGAGCCTAAACAAAAAGTTAAATGAAGTAACACTGAGTCTGAGGCAACTGTAAACCTTGTTCCCCCCCAATACAAGATATTTCAAGACAAACAAGAGCTGCAATGTAGTAACTGGAAGAGTCCCTTACCTGCCGAGAGATGGAGCTGTTTGTAGGATCTGGCACCGTAGAAATAAGGTTGGCAGTGCTCTTTTTGTGAACACTATTCATACCAGGCATTTTAGTGATTTTACAGGCTTTACTACTAGAACTAGAGTTTTTACGTTTTTTTCCTTCTGATTTGTCAAAAGAAAGGGGTAGAGAAGACACTGCATTGTGTGCTGCAAGGGAGTGGTCCCCTGAATGGTGCACAAGAGAGGATACAGACAAATTAGAGGAGTCAATACTGCTTACTACCATGCTCATATGCTTTACTGAGTCTGTTGAGCTACTTGATAATGAAGTCCGTCCTGAGGGCTCCGATTTGGCACTGAGTGGGCTTGTTCCATTATTTGTATTGTGCACAGACATACTGTTATAGGAAGATGTCGCCTGATAGGAGTTCAAAGTTGAACTAGGGTTCAGGACACAGTTCTTTTTGTGGGAACCTGAAAATGAAGACGAGGATGTCTGCAAAGATAATGAGGAGGAAGAGGACTGCGGCTTTTTCTTTTTGTTACTTGAAGACTCATCACTACGTGAGGACAGGTCTTTGACTTTTGAGGATTTGCTGGTTTTTGTTTTGGATGGCTTGTGGGATGGGGAAGGGATGACTGCTGGCACTGGTGACACAGCTGATGGTGCCTTAAAAGTTGAGTCCATGATACTTAAACTCGCGGCCACATGAGGAAAAGCTGTGGTGTGTGACATAATGGAATTCGTATCCGACGTTGTCACAAAGGCTGTATTTGATAACATGGCTGATGTCATTATGTAAGAAGAAGTGATTCTTGAGTTGATGGGTGTTGAAGGAATATACACTGCATTGGGGTTGCTGAAAGGCTGTAAAACTGATGCCGGAAAAGGGGTGGTGATATGTGCTGCTGGAGAAGGCATGGGGCTATCTGCCGCAGGAGGGATTTTCCTAAATATGAAAAAGAAAAACATTGAGTTTCAGATTTTTACTATTTATTCTACCTGGAAGGTTCGATTTGAGCAATGCAGACAGGAAGAGATTAGCTGGAAGGACCTAATTGGGGAAAAAGGCAAACGAAGGATGTTTTAATTCTCTTACACCTTGCAATCCCATACATTTTACCTCAAACAATGCACATTTAGTTCTGCATTTGATATCAGTTTTTTGTGTTTCATATCTTCTTTCTGAAATCACAGTTCCAGTGTTGGGTGGTCTGGTGTGTTGGGGCAGCCCTACAATGGGTTGAATACTTACTATTCTGAAAATATATTATTAAACAATTACGACTGAAATTAGCTGAATGCATTCAACATAGGTTGTTTTTTTTTTTTTTTTTTTTA
>NW_017729008.1:15314743-15363255 GCF_001723915.1 Gavialis gangeticus | reverse complement strand
AGGTTGTTTTTTTTTTTTTTTTTTTTACGTGCAACCAGCTATATACACACGCACTGTTGTTTTAACCTAGTCTGGATGAAACACATAAATTTAATAATATATTTTTGGACTAGTGTTCAACCTATTTATAAAGCTGATCCAACACTCCCAAGTACCTAGCACTGGAACTGTGGGTTTCAAAAGAAAGTTCCTCTCCTGTGTATCACCCTAACTGAACCCTCTTTATCTTGTTATTTATAACTGTTTATATTTTATAGAACGATATCACCTCACTGTTTAACTGTCACTTGGACAAATATCCATAAATATTCTTCACTAGTGTATTTTTCCATAAATCAGTCCCAAATGCCTAAATTCTCCTTCTCTGTTCTTCACTGAACTTCCTCTTCTCATTCTAGGATTGAAAAACCTAAAACACAGCAATACTAATGGCAGAAAGGGAGATGAGACTATGGAGAGGCCCAGAAATTAGTGAGCTCTATTCTCTACACTGCCAGCAATTTAATGCAGACTTCAGGCAAGTTGCTTAGCCTCTCTCTGTCTTCATCTCTCCATCTACAAAATGGGGACAGCAAATTATTACTGTTTGTAAGAAACTTCAAGAATGAGGACTGAAAAGCACTATATATTATTGTTTAGGGAAATAAAGCAGGGCATCTCCCCATCCCTCATCTTGACTGGATGATCCAGAACTACAGAGCTGCACTAGCTTCAGGTATAAAACTGCAGCTTTACACATCTCTCCTGGCTGAAGATAAGAAAAGATCAATCCAGAAGGGGAGGAGGGCTGAGGATAAGAAATGTGTACAACCAGGAAGCAAGTGTCATGAATTTTCCATGTTATGTAGGGAAATGACGCGTGGATGAAATTTGTTGAAAGAAGAAATATTAAATATACACAGAGATTTAATTCCTTGTAGAGCCTGAGAGAGTATTTTGAAAAACTAGGTTGGATCCTGCTTTCACTGAAATCTGTCTCATGGATTTCAGTGGGAGCAGGATGGAGCCTTTTATTTTACCACAGTATTGAGATGTCTAGGGATTATTTATACGTTTCGTGTTAATGGTGGTGCCAGTGACACCCTCTCAGGCCATGCCAGCCCAGTCAACTCACTTTGCTCCAGAGAGCAGTGTCCTTAAACATACTGCACTGCTGCAGGAGGGTGGCTTCCTAAACCAGAAGGGTAGCCCCATCCATGAGGTGGGGTGGGTAGGAAAATTAACCTTGTCACCCAGCAATGCTGATTAGCTTCCTGGATTAAGCAATAATCCACACAGAGCAGCACTACACACTTAAAATCACCACCCTGCAACATGGTCTGTTCACTTGGGAGAAGTGGTCTCAGCCACCTCAGTGCTCTACCCTTTGACAAAAGTAATTGACAGACAAATCCTTGTTTCTTTATTACAGGAAACTAGTGCTTTATCTTTGGATGACAAGTATCATGGAGCTATAGCCATATTGCCTTTTTTACAGCCGGTATCAATACTGTACCAGCTCCTGGAAGAGGAGCTGCACCTGTGTATCAAGCATCTATCTCCTTCCGACCCCACCTATTCTAGAAACTTGTGCAATGAACCCACTGGTTCCAAACTCGCTCTCCTGGCAGAGTAGCATTATTTCAAAGCTATTGGGTTAGTCAGACAAGCCAGTAGCAATACCTTTAAATAATACCAAACCTGTTTTATCTAACAGCTGCCATTCTGTTAGTATAATGCAGTCCTCATAATACTAAAAGTGATGTGACATGAAACACTTATCTTGAATATAGCTGCATTGGAAGGAAATGCATGTTGCACAGTGGAATTCTAAAACCACATCTTCAAGTCTGAAGTGTCATTTTTAAATTGATTTCAAAATTCCTAATTTCATTTTTTTTTAGCAGTGCTGTCTAATTTTAATGTCTGTGCATAAACCATTTCTGTGAGATATCTGAATGTATAAGTAGAATGTACACACGAGAATCGAAGTTTATTTTTTGTTAGCTGAATTTGCTGATGGCAACTGATTTCTAGTTTTTCTGTTCAAAATATATTCAGTGATGGCATGGCTGCACTCTTATCTACACCAGTAGCTCGAGTTGTTTTTGTCTACAGCTACACTTTGGAAAAATACAATCTCCATATACAGAACTTAGGACCTTGGTGTAAAATATAATAATGTTGCATTATAATTGGATATGTTAAGACATTCATGCCAATGAGTCTTACGAAATCTGGAGGCTGACATGGATTATTTTAGATGATCTTGGTGCTTCATGTCAAGGGTTTGTATTGTACTGACCCCTTTCTGTTTTATTCAAAACACCTTCGGTCCATTTTGCACATGTCAGAATTACATAGTATTCCTTTCAGTTGTGAGAGAAAGAAAGGAACAGCATCTAAAGTTGACCTCAAAGTTGCTCCAAAGATCAGGCTGCTAGCAAAGCAGAAGTGGAAAGGACTGATCTGTAATCCCTTGGTTTAGTTCAGTAGGGAGAATATTATTGTGGGCTTTGCATACTGTGAGAAATGAACATTATGTCCATCAGGACATTCTCTAATTTATCTCAACAATAACCTCCTTGAGCATTAAAATGAATAAAAACATTCATATGGGCAAAATTCTCACTTACTTCCACATCTGTGAATTCAAGTGTTTTTCCACCATGGAGTTTAGTGCGAATCGAAAATGGTCCCATCTTCTATCAAATACATAGTAGCCTCTTCCCATTAAACGACTGCCAAATGAACAAAACTGAAAGAGATATTTCAATCTTATTTACAGCTAAAAAATTAAGTTATAATCTCCAAAGCAAATAATACACACACGCACACCCACACCTATACTTGCTCAACACATACATATTAAAAAAAAGAAGGCTTTTGACAAAGGAAAACATCACAAGTAACTTTCCTGCACTATATATGAAACACATACAGATACACCTGTAACTCTCCTACTTTGCCTGTGCAGCATCTTACCAATGGCACACCTATGACAAACAAAGTACTGTTTGGTACTCATTGCTAAAGAGAAGAGGAAAAAGTGGCAGAGAGAAACTAAATTATATTGCCTCTCAGGGCATAGTAAATATTGTGATTCCATGTGTCAGGGTGGTTCTAACAGACCAAGATCAATGATCAGGTTTCTCTTTAAACAAAAAAAAAGTTTATTTCACTTGAAGTAATGCATTCTCTTTATTACTCTCCTGAATAAGGATGACTGTACGGCTATCTCTGAAACAAGCATGGTCATGTTTACAATATTAGCTGTACTCTTCTCTTTCTGCTCTGAGCGAATTCCCCTCAGCTGTTATATCTCTTGTATTTACATATGCTAGGGAGGAATTCTGCATTTCCCCTGCTCCTACACTGTATCCTGTGTATCACTTGTGCTTATCTAGCACAATGGTTTGAATCTAGGCACTCCTGACTCTTCCGTTCCACAGTCTGTGATCAGACAGCCCTCTCAAAATCAAAGCACTGTTCACTTCAGCAGTAAACAGCTTTTAGAGAAAAAAAAGTAAGCAACAAATTTATACTGGCTCTCTTACCTAAAAGACTTATAATTCCCCAATGGTACGACAGAAAAGCCTAACTTCCTCACATAGCCTTGGCTGGTCCCCGTAGCACACTAGTTTCCCAGAATAATTGCTGCTTGTTTTTTGGAAGAGGGTGTCGTTTAAATCTTGCCTCTGTTCTTCAGAGCTTGTGGGCCACGACTCTTCTACTTAAAACCATTCCTGTAAGGCTCAGCAGAAGCTTGAACCAGGATCCTCAGTGAACAGCTCTGACATGCTCCCTTAACTGCAAGTATCTGCTGGGACTAGATGGCTGACATATCCATTCTCAGGTTGAACTACCCAATACAGTAAGTAAAAGCCACCCGAGACACACCCCTCAGTAACACAGGCAGCCGGTTAAAATGGTACAAGTGGTATAAGCTATTTGTCAAATCCTATCAATTTCTATATCAGGGTGCCCAAACCTCGAGTCCCAGGCCACGTCTAATCCCCAGCAGCTGGTGGCTGCTCCCCTGATGCCAGATTTCCTAACCTGTGGGGAGCACCACAGGCCAGATAGCATGGCTCTGTGTGCTAGATCGGGCATGCAAGGTGGCATGGGGCTTGATCCTAGTGTGCGAGGGGTTATGTGGGGTCCAGTTACAGCGCGTGGGGCCTGATTTCCGTGCATAGGGCCAGGCAGGGGCAGTGCAGGATGCCACAGTCTGATTTTGGCATGCGCAGCCAGATACTAGTATGCAGGGCTGGGCAAAGGCGGTGCTGGGCCCAAGCCAGGGGTGTAGTTTGGGTGGAGGCAGTGCAGGGCCCGAACTGGTCTGTAGACTGTCCGTGCAGGGCCAAAAGGTTGAGCACCACTGTTCTATATGAAAGACATTGCTTAAAATGAATTAAGCATGCCTTGCTATTTGATTCTGGAACATTACACATATCACACACAGGCCAGCTCCCTGTTAGCACCTAATTAAGGCTAGTTACACTAATTCCTCACAGAAGTAATTAATCAGTCAAACAAGCAGCTGCTTGCACTTTTTGCCTTAGCTTCTGGAGCCAGGACAGAAAGCAGCACCTAGGGGAGGAAGAGGATGCTTACAAATGCAAGCTGACAGCAGCCAGAGCTGTGGGAAGAGTGGCAGCTGGGTGAGAGCCTGAGGGTGAAAATTAACTCTGTGAGCTGCCAGTTAGACAACCCTGATGTAAACATCCCAATAGCCAAGTCAGTCAGTCAGTCAGTATACATACTTTATTACTGAGCAGCTCCTACACTGGGGAGGTGGCTGCTATTCAGTTACACAGTGCACTGTCTTTCCAGTGACTGAATGTACCACTTCCATTGCTCCCCAAACACCTGGCAGCTCTTGAAAGAAAAGCTGAGAAACCAATTCAGCATGGGACTCCCACAAGGCACTGCCAAGATAGCTAGACAGATTGGGTAGAGGTATATTGTATACAGCTATGCAGCTCAGTGGAGATATGTGGTTTTTCACCTGGGCACAAGCTATGCTAACATGGCTATCTTGCCTGTTCCAGAACTGACACACTCAGGTCTAGCTTGGATATTTCTGCAGATATACATGCAGACCCCAATAAGTGTTAGTTATATTTGTTGTACATTAACTATGAGTAATACATGACAAACTAACTTGCCAGATGTTAACTATATATACCCTTGGATAAAAATGTTGGATCAGCCACAAAGAAGCTGATCTTTGCACAGAAACTTCTTTGTGTTGCAGAAGTATCCTGTGATAATTTTAACGTGTGGCCTATTGGTATGTTATGATTTGTTCCCTGATGCTCACATATAACACAACAAATGTAATGCTTGCCATGGGGCCACAGATGCCCAGTGTTTAGCAGTTCCTTTATTGTGTAGTTAGTGCTATCTGTAGCAGAAGTTTTCCTGTAGTTGTTTTCTGTGCTGCTTTGTGTGACAAACAAGATTGTTCTAAATGAAATGAGACAAACAATCTAATCTACTTGAATTTCTCAATAATGCCCATTGATAGAGTATTCAAATACCAGTGCCCAGACAACACGTGATACTTACTGTTAATGCTTTCTTATGCAAACTCAAATATAATGATGGTGAGTAGGCACTGTGACAGGATTAATATTTTTGAAAGGTAGGGATCCCACCTTAAGAGTAACTTCATTTTATAGTGTCTCTGGATTTGGAGCACCTATAACAGCTGGCGAGTCATGTCTTCAGGGCCAGATGATCAACCATAGACAAGGATATTTTCCCTGTGTCAACTTCAAGAAAAGTGTAGAGAGCAAAACCAACCACTGTACATCACCTTCATGGATCTAACCAAAGCATTTGACAGTCAGCAGAGCAGGCCTATTTGCAGTTCTAGAAATGACAGGCTGCCCACCAATCCTGTTAAGTCTTATACGTTTCTTCCATGACAACATGAAAGAAACTGTTCAGTTTGTTGGGTCCACTTCGGACAGCTTTAAGATGAAAAGCGGAGTGAAGTGAGGATGCATTCTTGCCCCTACACTTTCTGCAATCTTTTTCTCGGTACTCCTAAACTGCACATTTAAAGACAGGGAAGGTGGAGTGCACCCTCACACAAGATCAAATGGGAAACACTTCAACCTGTCACGACACAAGGCAAAGACTAAAGTCAGAAAGGTGCTTATTAGACAGCTTCTATTGACTGATGATGCTGCGCTTATAGCCCACAATGAAGACCTACTACAAGAACTCATGGATTGCCTTTCAAAAGCTTGTCAGGCATTTGCTCTCACTATCAGCATAAAGTAAAGAGTTGTGCTAGGACAGGGAGTTCCACAAGATCCATCAATCACCCTTAATGAGAACTAGCTAGAAGTAGCTCAAGGGTTCAGCTATCTAGCCTCCACAGTGACCACCAACTTCTCACTGGTTGAAGAACTTAATGTTCACATTGGAAAGGTTGCCACCGCCTTCAGCAGACTAACTAAAAGAGCGTGGGACAACTCAAAGCTTACCATCAAGATCAAAATGCTAGTGTACAAAGCTTGTGTACTCATCACTCACGTATGGTGGGGAAACATGGACAACTTATGCATATGAAGAGAAAGATTAAACATCTTCCACCTGTGCTGTTTATGCCACATACTCAACATCAAACGGCAAGATAAAGTTACCAATGCAGGGGTTCTTCAAAGGGCAAATCTACCAATGTGACAGTCCTAGTCAGACAGAGACAACTGCACTAAAGAGGCGATCTGAGTAGACTGGAAGATGGACGTATACCCAAGGACATGCTATACGGAGAACTCTCGGAGGGAACAAGAACAGCAGGATGCCCCAAGCTTTGTTATAAAGACACATGCAAGAGAGATATGAAGGCATCTGGAATTGATCCTGGGTAATGGAAAACCTTGGCAAGTGATCGGCGCCATCGTCTCCACTGCGGCATTAAAGTTCATGAAAGGAATTGACTCAAATTCCTTTCATGAACGTCATAGACTGCAATGTCCACTGTCTTGCACAGATGAAAGGAAGCCATTGATTGGATTTGGAGGCCTTCCCAAATTAATAAAAGAAGAGCAATCACACCATAGTATATATTTTGTTTTTAGAATAACTATTTCTTTTACATGAGGGTTTTTTCTATTTTAAAATAATTTTAGCTTTACTTCACTTTTCAGTGGTCTTCAAATAGCTTTTGTAATCTGTCTGACAAATGGCCATCTACAATGTTGCATTATTAACACATAGAAGCATGGAGCAAACAAGCACTGGTTGTTTCTAGATGTGAGAAGTAAAGGAGGATAAATTCTAATAGACTATTCTTTAAAACGTTGGGAAAATTAACACACAAATGGAGCTATATTTAAATTTAATTTGAAATTATTGTAAGCATATGCTAATTTTTGTGTAATTTAAGCGTTGATTCTTGGAGTAGTAACACAGGTATAAACTCTAATATCCCCCCACAGGAGTAATACACACTTAAGGCCACCATATTAGTCGACACTGAACTAATTACACTGTTCCAATATATCTATACAGCGCAATATGCAAACACATTCTCTTAATTGTGCATACTACACAGAAAATATATTGATGGAGACATCTAATTGTCATCAGTTCATTTCCTTGGCTTAAAGTGTATAAAAGCTCAGGAGTTCAAGAGTTCTCCAATTACTGCTTACATTGTATTACATAAATAAACACACTTTTCAGATTCAGTGCCATAAGGCTGCACTTACTGATAACAATAAAACATAAAACCAACATGGGAGCAGCCAGACTAGCACATTTGGACAAAGTGATTTCATAGTGCCTGGGCTAAGCTGTGCTCAGGAGAGGACACTCCATTTTAAATGAATGAGACAATGAGTTCAAAATGTAAGTACTCTTGTACAAACTGTGCTTCTCAAGTGTTGTTGCTTAAAGGTGGGTTACAAATCCTCAAGAACATAAAGAGTTCAATCACTTGGTACCATTTTTGTTGCCATACAATTTTCAAGCCTATTTTGAAGCTTTCAGTTAACCTTCTAATTAAGACATGAAAGACTGGTTGTCTTCTCATGGCAGTTTTACACCAACACAACTATTCACGTAAACAGAATTGCTCCCGATTTCTACTAGTGTCACAGAGGTGAATCTGGCTCTAAAATTCTGATTTCAACAGCTGATGCTTTCTTGTGCCCATAATCCTGTAATATTTTAATGTCATATACACTAACCTGTCTCATTTCTTCCAACCAATCTTTGTCTCTTGTCACATCAGACAACTTTATCTTACTTAGGCTGCATGTTTTTGGACACGGAGCCCTACTTACATGTCTGTAGAATGTCAAACACATGTATGGCATTGAGTACAGGCAACCCCTGCTTAATGCTGTTTTGCTTAGTGCTTCACTATAACGCTCATTTTAAATTGATACCTGATTTCACTTAGCACTCAGTGACTTTCATTATAATGCTCGTGGTCACCATCCTGGGTCATTAAAAACATTTGTGGTCACCATCTTGGTCGGTTTCACTTAATGCTCATTTTGCTTAACGCTTAGTTTTTCAGGAACCAATTAAGAGTGCTAAGTGGGGGTTGCCTGTATATGACAGTGATAAGTAGCAATGTCAAAGAGAGAGAGACATACCCCAAGAGGTCTGGGATGGTGGCTGGAAAAGTGACAGTCTAACTTCTCAGATTCTTCAGCACCATCCACTTCTCCTTCATCACTGGACAATCTACTAGCGATGTCTCCTCCCGCAGAAGGCAGTGGCAGGTCTGGTGCATACCCACTATGGTTTGAAGAACTGTTGCTATTTATGCTGTTTGCAGATGATGGTCTAAGTGGAGAAAAAAAAGATTTATACTGTCAATGTTTTGAAAAAAATGTGACAAAGCTCGCATGTCGAGCACAACTGTCTAAGCTTCAAAGCAAGTGGCATAAAAATTGTTAGAATCCAAACAATAACAAAACCTGTGTGGAGGAAGTAAATATAATTAAAAATTAACATCACTTCCACAATCCCTCTTGCCAAGTTATACAGTAATAAAAGTGGGAATCCATCAACTTTGTGTTGGATTGTACAACTCTGTGTAACATTGTGTTACACTTGAGGCTCATAAAGATGAGTTTAAGTACTATTACATTTTGTTTTTGCACTGAAGACAGAGCCATGGAGGGTAAACAGTGCCTGCTGGGGGTGGGGGGAGGGGACAAGTGGCACTGGAACCTGGGTCAGGAGGATGTGGTGGTACTTAGGCTCAGGCAGTGGTAGGGAGGCTGGTGGCAGGGAGGTGGCAAACATGATGTGGGTTGTTGGCAAGGAAGGAGCAGAGGTAGCAGGGGGGCAGATAGCTGGGGGGAGCTGCAGGGGCACAGGTGTAGGCAAAGGAGAGCAAGAAACTCTGCCAGGCCTAGGGTCAGGGAGGACCAATTTAGGGAACTTCTGGAGGGGCTGGACATGTTCAAATCAGCAGCTCCACATGCTCTCCACCCCAGCGTGTTGAGGGAATCAGCGGGTGTCATCGCGGGAACCCTTTCACCGCTTTACGAGCACTTGTGGTGCTCTGGCCAGGTGCCGGACAACTGGAAGAAGGCCAATGTGGTCCCCATCTTTAAAAAAGGGAAGAGGGAAGACCTGGGCAACTATAGGACTGTTAGTCATACTTCAATCCTGGGGAAGCTGTTTGAGAAGATTATCAAAGAGCACCTGTGATGGGCCAGCAGCAGGGATGATACTCAAAGGCAACCAGCATGGTTTCATTAGGGGCAGGTCCTGTCAGACTGACCTGATTGACTTCTATGATCAGGTCACAAAACCACTGGACACAGGTGTCGTGGTGGATGTAGTCTTTCTGGACTTCAGGAAGGCTTTTGACACTGTCTCCCACCCCATTCTCATTAAAAAGCTAGGTGACTGTGGCATTGATCCCTACACAGTCAGATGGATTGCAAATTGGCTGAGGGGTTGTACTCAGAGAGTGGTAGTGGACAGGTCATATTCGACCTGGAGGGAAGTGGGCAGTGAAGTCCCCCAGGGCTCAGTCCTTGGACCCGCACTGTTCTATTTCTTTATTAGTGACTTGGATGACGGGGTGAAAAGCAACCTGTTTAAGTTCCCAGATGACACCAAGATTTGGAGTGAGGTGGGCAAGCTAGAAGGGAAGGACAGATTACAGCGGGACCTGGACAGGTTACAGAGGTGGGTAAATGAAAATAGGATGGGATTCAATATTGCACTTAGGCAGTAGGAACCAGCAGCATACCTGTAGGCTGGGGAACTCCCTTCTTGAAAGCACGGTGGCAGAAAGAGATCTTGGAGTCATTATTGACTCCAAGATGAACATGGACCAACTATGCGAGGTCACGGTCAGGAGGGCTAACCATACCTTGTCGTGCATCCACAGATGCATCACAAGCAGGGCCAAGGAGGTGATCCTCCCCCTCTGTGTGACACTGGTCAGGCCGCAGTTGGAGTACTGCATCCAGTTCTGGGCACCACACTTCAGGAGGGATGTGGACAGCACTGAGAGAGTCCAGAGGAGGGCCACTCACATGATCCAGGGACAGCAGGGCAGACCCTATGAGGAGAGACTACAGGACCTGAACCTGTTCAGCCTTTGCAAGAGAAGGCTGAGGGGGGGACCTGGTGGCCGTCTATAAACTTACTAGGGGGAACCAGCAGGGATTGGGAGAGACCTTGTTCCCCTGAGCACCTACCGGAGTAACAAGGAATAACAGCCATAAGCTGTTAGAGAGTAGGTTTAGATTAGACATTAGAAGGCACTACTTCACAGTCAGGGCAGCTAGGATCTGGAACCAACTTCCAAGGGAAGTGGTGCTGGCTCCCACCTTGGGGGTCTTTAAGAGGAGACTTGATGTTTACTTTACTGGGGTCACTTGAGCCCAGTTTTCTCTCCTGCCCAGGGCAGGGGGCTGGACTAGAAGATCTACAAGGTCCCTTCTGACCCTACATCTATGAATCTGTGAGTAAAGGGGGGAAGGAGCCACAGGGTGCAGGCATGGGGCACTGGCAGGAAGTGAGGCAAGTCATGGGGGGGCAAGCAGTGTGTGGGGCGGGTGCTACACAGGCATCGGGAGGGCAGGCAGCATGTGGGAGCAAGTGGAAAGGGGGTCAGAAGCAGGGTGCCAGAGGTAGGGGTCAAGCACTTGACTCCCCTGCTCCCTGCCTGCCCTCCCCCACCCCCAGTCTATCCACCTGCAGTGGTGGCAGTGGTGTGAGGGGCATGAATTTAAGAAGACCCTCTAATAGATTCTATACATGGAAAACTATAACAAATTGATACATTTTCCATGCATAGAATCTAATTACTGGGGTGGTTGTCTTAAATTCAAAGTTGTCTTGGAGTCAGTAAATTTCCCTTGCTGAAGCTTAAGGCCACTGCTCCTAGTTCTGTCCCCCTACAGTCATGGAGAGAAGCCCATCTCCATCCTCTCTGTAATTGCCCTTCAGGTATTTGAAGACTGTGATCAAATGGCCCCTCAGTCTCCTCATCTCTTAAAAAACTCTAGTTTATTCAGTCATTCCTTATAAGTCTTGCCCCCCAGACCCCTAATTATTTTTGTTGCTCTTTGCTGGACTCTTTTTCCAATCCTTTTGAAGTGTTGGGCCCAAAAATGGACACAGTACTCCAAGTGAGGCCTTACCAATGCTGAATCAAGTGGAAGAATCACTTCCCTTGATCTGCAAGTGACATTCGTGTTAATACAACCCAGTATGTTGTTGGCTTTTTTGCAACAAAAGCACGCTGTTGGCTCACATTCAGCTTTGGTCACTCTAACCCTCAGGTCCTTCTCTGCAGTCCTGCAGCCTAGCCAATCATTCCCCAGTCCTTCTTTGTGCATGTGATTATTCTGTCCCAAGTGCAGGACTTTGCACTTGGCCTTGTTGCTTCTCATCTGACTGCAGACCATTTCTCCAGTCTATCCAGGTCATCCTGAATCTTAGCCCTGCCGTCCAGAACGTTTGTAACTGCACCCAACTTGGTGTCATCTGCAAAGCTGCTTAGTGTGCACTCAATCCCATCATCCCAAACATTAATGATACAAGTTGAACTGTACCAGACTCATGATGGACCCCTGGAGAACCCCACTTGATCTCCTCCCAACTAGACACTGGTTATTTCTAGGTACCAAGAGAAAAAACCCTTATATTAGTACTTACTTAGGGAATAATTCAGAGAAGGATAAAGAAAATCCTACTTCAGCTGTGTATAAGGCACAGGAACATTTGCTACAGCAGCTTCAGGATTTAGTTTACACATATTTGAGCACTGCTCACCTAGGAAGTAAAGAATTGGGTGGTTTAGATTTTGCAGGAGACGTTACTTTTGTTTCTTGTCCAGAGGTCACTGAAGATCCTGACAGAGAATCTTGTGCTGGTGTGGGTTGGCTCTGATGGCTTTCCCTTATAGACTGTGGATGCTCCTTGTCTTTTGCACCTTCTTTTTCCCTGGATCGAGCTTTATGTTCAGCTAGAAGGATGTCAAACTGTTTTTTACGGCCTGGAACTGCTCGCCGATGGTTAAGTGAATGAGTCTAAAAACAGGGTGGATAAAAAGGGTGGTTTGTGTGCGCATAAAATTATTTGTGAATTCTGTAAATTTCTGACATACAACTCTAAGAGGTAAAAATCTACATAAAAAGAACTTTAGATACAGCCAAGGCAAATTAAAAGCTATTATTCCACCTTTGGTAAGTTAAATAGTTATTTTCAGAAAGGTTCACTTTTAGCTTAGAAATACTTTTAGAAACAAATTTCACAATGGAAACTATTTATTTACCTTTTCCAAAACAGAAGATAATACCTGAGTAGTACTAGTGTTATTAAAATTTAGAATTTAGTCATTACAGCTCTTAAGCTACAAATAATAATTTGATTTGGTTTGATTTATATCCAAAAATGTATATAAGTGGATATTTTTTAAGCATACAGATGAAATGCTTTTAAAGGTGAGTGATTTTGCACAAGGTTTCTTCCTTTCTGTTCACCTCTACAGACAAGCAGTAGTATGTCTGTCTTTATTAAATGTCTCATCTTGTTTCTGTTTGTATGAGACTTACTTTATCAAGTGGAAACCTTTAAAGTTATTTAATAAGAAAATTACTTTAATCTTAAATCAAAGTGAAGTAGGCATCAGTGCTTTTATACACATGAACAAAAAAGTATCATTTACAAACAATATTCTTTAGTGTTTGTATACAACATTAATACCTTTTACATAAGTGGCATGAAAAACCTCTGTCAAAAATATCACTGTAATAATGCAGATGCCCTGATTCACCAAAGAAACAGAATATGATTACTGTATAAAGAATTACCTGTGGTGAGTGTCTGAATACCATACCCACTGTCTGTAAGACAGGAGTGTCCTGAGTGCACTCATATTACTGTAGTGCCATTTAAACTACAACATAGCATCTGCTATTTTATCTTCTAAGAAAAATACCTTGCAGGTGAGTGATCTTGTGCAAGGTTTCTTTGATTCAGGATCCAGTACTCCACAGTGTTTATTTGGGTCAAATTCTCTTTCTGTTTGAGGGAATGAAAAGAAAAGAAAGTCTAAAAATACATGTTAATACATGTGAATTAAGATTGCTTCCTCACTATATTCAGCTTTACAGAGGCTCCAATAAGCTCTGCCTGACAGTATTATTTACATGGCTCAGTGCCAGCACATTCTAACATGCATCACATGCACAGCTATGCAATTCGGCTTCTTTCCTGTCCTTGGGCATGGTTCCCACCATTAAGAGCAGAATTTCACAGAATTCACAAAACCTGCTCTTAAGCTGGGAAAAAATACACTTGGAAAACAGTCTTTTGGGGGTGGAAGTTAAGGTTGTTCTATTTAGGGGCTTGGACCAGAGAGGTGAGTTTTGTATAGTGATCTGAGTCAGATTTGGGGTGCTGCTCTTAACAGACCTGTGCACTGAATTTTAGAAGTATTATCCAATTTTCCACTGGAAACTGAAAGCTACAGCAGCTCAGATCTTCTGAAAAAATCACGCACTGGTGTCTCAAGTCACACACAAAAGTACAAAATATGCTTGAAATTTTTGATCTAAATGAATCACCAGGTATAAAACAAGGATCTAATCATTATCACCCTATTTCACAGACACATTAAACTTAATTGTGTGTAGTGCATTTCAAAGAAGATTTACATGAGTTCTAATTATTAGAAGCAGTAGTAACCACCTATAGAGAAAGGTTGGTGTATTTCATGCTGAATGCATTCAATTGACATATTTTATCATCAATTTAAATTTTATTTGTGCACTTTGTTTAGATCACTCATAACTTGCATGTAAAATGGCTTTTCAGTTTTATGTTGCAGAACGGATGCTTTAGTTTACATCTATGTAATTTTTTCATAGTCTTTTGTGCCCCCTTAAGATAATAATGAATAAGCAACACAGCTATTTAATAATTTATTTGGGCTTATATTTGTGAAAGAATGGCAAAGTCTTCAGAATACAATTAGTTAATACTTCACACCTATGCAGAACCTTTCATTTGAGGATCTGAAAATTTTTACAAACTATAAAAAATTCCCTGCTGAGAGGTCTGCATTTTTATCCCCATTTTACAGACAGGGAAACTGAAGCACACAATGACCTTAAGAGACCTGCTCAAGCCAAAGAGCGAGTAAGTGGCAGAGCTAGGAGAAGCAGCACGACTTCTGATGCCCAGTGCTCTGTACTAAACAGCATCTGCTTCTTGCATGTCCTAGGTGATTGATGGTTCTGAGTATTGTTACAAGGAATTGTTAAAAGATTAAAAAAAACACTAGATAGGATAAAACACTACTGAACCCACAGAAAAGGGGAAACTCTCTTGATCATATCTGAGATGCAAGGCATTCCTGAACTAAAGTACTATATATCTGAACTAATGATCTGCAGTGTCACTGTTGGGGAAACCTTCCATGACAGTGAAGTCAGTCACAAGAAGTGGAAGCTACTGTGGATTTTGAAGCACAGCAGAATGTAAAAGATACGTACAACCAGTAAGTAGATCCAAACATGCAGAAGAATTTAATACACTGTGTCCTACGGGCCAGATGAAGGAGGTGGTTCTTCAACTTCTTTTTTCAAGTATGTAATGTATCTATCTAGGGGCAGACCCAGAAGGGGTGCAGTGGTATGGCTACACTCCCCCTTTCTGACCACGATGCCAAAGGATCAGCCAGGGACTTAAGTCTTGAAGAAAATAAGCACTCCCCCCCCCCCTTCCCCTCTGTGCTCAAAAGCAGGCCACTCCTTCCCCTCTCATCTTCTTCCCCTCCCGTTCCCCCTCCTGTCTGCCACTGCTGTATCCATGTTGTCCTGGGGGCGAGGGGAGCTCCTGCCCACTCCAGCTGGGTTGCACCAAGTCTGGGTCCACAGGAGTGTGGCAGGAGCATTCCCACTCCCTACCTGCTCCCCCAAGGTGTTCCCTAGAGGCCTGGGAGCAGGTGTGGGGAAGGGGAACTTGCCTTCTCCTGCCATAGTCCTGGGCTCAGTACAGTCCCCACACAGCCCAGCTGGAGTGGGACAGAAGCTCCCTTGGCCCTGGGACAGCACCAGCAGCAACAGGCAGGGACCAGGGAACAAGAGGGGAAGGAAGGGGGCAGAGACATGCCTCTGAGCAAAGGGGAAGGGAAGGGGACAGTACTTACCTTCCTTGGGACTTCAGTCCCTGCAGTGCTGCCTGCTGGGGGTGGGCAGGAGGTATAGGGAGAGGAGGTTGAGGGTGGGGGTGCAGCCAGCCACTGCTGCAGTACCAGGTGCTGCAACCATACCCTGCTTTATAAAATCCTGGATTTGTTTCTGTGCCTATCATGGTTTCTGGGGTCACATATATAACACCCACCTGAGTAAACCAAACCAAACCACACTGGCACACCTGAAACTAAAGATATCAAATGAAGTCTACAAATCAAGAGTGCACCCCTGAAAACATTCCGTCTCCAGCTTCAGGAAACACAAAAGGAGGAACTACTGCTCAATGCAGCTGGAAAAGAAGCAAGTTTTAGGATGCAAACAGTACAAGCAGAGATAAAAGCTAATTTCATGATATGCAGTTAGAAAAACTGGAAGCCTAGGGAGCAATGACAAGACTACACTTAGCATTGGTGAACACCAATGCTAAGCAAGCAGGAAACTTGCCTGTTTTTCCAACTGAAGTCTGAATGCTCCTTTAAGAGTAGCCCTGTAGTCTTAACTGTGAGGCAGAGTATCTATGATGAGACTCACATATAAGATGAAAGATTTTTCCCTTCTTGGTGATCTGTGACAGAACAGAGCTTTTGGATTCCCTGGGAGTACCAGTATCCATGACAGGAAAGGGTCCCAGCTGTAAAGGTGGATTCTTACAGATTTTCACTCAGTTGGCTCATGTTGTAAGCATGATGCTCCAATTCTCTAGAATGGGGGAGTGTAGGCATTTCTTCTATACAGCTCCACTGGGTAGCTGTAAGCAGCATGACAGTCTGGACTGACTGAAAACATGTAGCATAAGCTCCAGTGGTTGCAAACTAGCAGAAACAATGTATTTAAATGGGGTATTCTAGTTGTTCAGCTTTTCCATAAGAGAGCTGGGACTGAAGATGTTATATTTTTCTGCACTAAGTTTTTTCTATTTGCCACTAGAGACAATGACCTACTGGTGGTGGGCATTGCAAGTCTGATTGCCTTTTGATATTTCCCAGCTGGCTGAGATCTTTACTGCAGGAAAGCAGGCAGCCTCCTTCATTATGCATCAGAATCACCAACTCTGAGCAAAGGAAACGGCTTTAGCCCCATTCAGGGGCATGGGAGGAGAGAGTTGAGGATTAAGAAGGATGGAAAGTTGATGTAGACCAGTTTAAGCTCATTGCTAAGGTTTTAAAAACAAATGGCTGGGCACCTGCAACAGGAGATGAGGAACCTAACAATTCCCTTGCTTATTCCCTTTCCCCCCATCCCTTTACTTTTTAATACAAATAGATTGCATTTGAGATCTATCCCAAAGAATCATACAAGCATCTTAGCTTAGCGTGTGCACAGATGTGTGTAATGCTGGCCAGGAATCCGTCATTTAAAAGTTCTTTACGTTTTCACAGCTTAGTATTTTAAATCTTTGGAATAAACAATATCCACAAACTGTACTGTGATGCCACATCAGCAAGAGAGGCTGAGACAGCAAGACAGTCAAGGTATTCATGTGGAAAAATGACTACAGCCAAGGCAGTTGTAGAGCAGAGCTCCATCGTCTCTGGATTTTTTTACCCAGTGAATTTTTTTGGCTCATTGGCAGATACGTTTTACTGGCAAAATGTGCTGAAATGGTGCCAATGTGGGGCTGCTCACTAGAGCCTTGGCTGAGCAATATGAAGGAAGGCCCCATAACAATCTCTGCAACCCTCCCCCCTCCCAAATCTACCTTAATGACTTTTCTCTGTGGTCCTTGGCAGATGATACATATAAAGTGCGATTAATGTGTTAATGGACTAATACATTTGTAACACGCCATGTGCTCAAACAATTTATCACCTGATAAAGAGCCACAAAAAATAGTGATCCATCCTCAGAAATGTTACCTATTAAATGTACATTATCTTAGCAGCTTGTTTGCATCTCATTCTAAGTTGAACACATGGTATGGTACACAGAGTGTGATAGTGTTTGGTCAGATCCTCCTGAATCCTAGGGTGCTCCCCCTTTCCTCCTCCTTCCTGCAAGGGAGCTCCTTGTGATTGACACTGAACTCTGCTGCGCCAGAGTGCCTCACAAGGAGATATCATGACTCTCTGCTCCACCTCCCTTTCCCCAACCAGGCTCCAGGGTGGCTTCTTTAAGGAGCCATTTAGCTCCCCTTCCCTGTGAGAGGCAGAGGGTAGACAAACACTCAACACAACATGCTTTACTTGCACACAGTAGGAATCTCAGAAAGGGGGAGAGAATTTACAGGGCTCTGGGTGCAAGGGTGAAGGGGTCTGGGGCTCAGGTCATGTTCTCCTCAGTTCTTCCAGTCATGGGAAAGGGCCTGGGCAGGAGCAGGTGCATCCTGCAGATCAATACCTGGCTGAGCAGGTGGTGTCACCAGCAGGAATTCAGCTTCTTCAGCCATGGGATGTTCTTCCAAGAAGGATTGCTGGGATGAGATGGGATCCACCTCATGAAGAGGGAAGAACATCTTCACAGACAGGCTTGCTAGCCTGCGAGGAAGGCTTTAAACTAGGTTTGCTGGGGGATGGAGACCAAAGCTGTGAGGTAAGTGGGGAAGTGGGAGATCTAGAGAAAGAGCAAGCAGGAGGGAGAAACAGGGGAGGTGCTCTCGTATTTCCTGAGAAAAATCAGGGCAATCAACTAGTTACCTTAGGCGCCTGTACACAAACACACAGAGCCTGGAAAACAAGCGGGAAGAATTGGAAGTCCTTGCACAGGTGTGACGTGATTGGAATAACAGAGACATGGTGGGAGCTCGCATGACTGGAGCACTGCCATGGATAGGTACAAGCTGTTCAGGAAGGACAGGCCGGGGAGAAGAGGGGGAGGAGTTGCACTTTATGTCAAACAGCATATGATTGCTCAGAGCTCCAGTATGAAACGGGAGATAGGGCAGTTGAAAGTCTCTTGGTTAGGGTCAGAGGGGAGAGCAACAAGTGTATTGTTGTGGTGGGGGTCTGCTATAGACCACCAAACCAGGAGAGTGTGGTAGATGAGGCTTTCTTTAAACAGCTAGTGGAAGTTTCCCCATCACAGGCCCTGGTT
The DNA here is from genome assembly GCF_001723915.1 of Gavialis gangeticus. Classification (NCBI taxonomy): domain Eukaryota; kingdom Metazoa; phylum Chordata; order Crocodylia; family Gavialidae; genus Gavialis; species Gavialis gangeticus. Next base: position 15,344,536 of record NW_017729008.1, on the reverse strand, counting down.
CTCATGGGGGACTTTGATCATCCTGACATCTGCTGGGAGGGCAATACAGCAATGCACAGGCAATCCAGGAAGTTTCTGGAGAGTGCTGGAGTGGCACACTAGGGGCCATGCTCTTCTTGACCTGCTGCTCACAAAGAGGGAAGAATTGGTGGGGAATGTGGTAGTGCAGCCATTCCCAAACTCTGGTACAGGTACCACCAGTGGTATGCAGACAACCTGTTCGTGATATGCATTAAGAGTTTTATTAAAATTACTTTATATGACAAAAGTTTGCTGGTGGTACTTAAGGTGGCATTGTTTTAAATTGGTAGTGCGCAATCTGTCACAGAGTTTGGGAACTGCTGTAGTAGTGGATTGCAACTTGGGCAGCAGTGACTGCGAGGTGATTGAGTTCAGGATCCTGAGGAAAGGAAGGGTGGAGAGCAGCAGAGTAAAGACCCTGGACTTCAGAAAAGCAGAATTTGACTCACTCAGGGAACTCATGGGCAGGATCCCCTGGGAAGCCAGACCAAGGGGGAGAGGAGTCTAGGAGAGCTGGCTGTACTTGAAAGAAGCCTTACTGAGAGTGCAGGAACAAACCATCCCGATGCGCAGGAAGACTACCAAGTATGGCAGAAGACCAGCTTGGCTTAGCAAGGATCTCTTCAGTAAACTAAATCACAAACAGCATATAAGAAGTGGAAATTTGGACAAATAATTAGCGTAGAATATAAGAGCATTGCTTGGGCATGCAGGGGTGAATTCAGGAAGGCCAAAGATCAAATGGAGTTACAGCTAGCAAGGGAAAGAAGGATAACAAGAAGGGTTTCTACAAGTATGTTGGTAGCAAGAGGAGGATCAGGGTAAGTGTGGGTTCCTAACTGAATGGGGGAGGCAACCTTGTGACAGAGGATGCAGAAAAGGCTGAAGTGCTCAATGCCTTCTTCGCCTCAGTCTTCACAGGTAAGGTCAGCTTTTAGACTACTGCACCAGCAGCATACTTTGGGAAGGAGATGAGCAGCCAACAGTGGCAAAAGAACAGGTTAGGGATTATTTAGAAAAGCTGAACATATACAAGTCCATGGGGCTGGGTGGGATGCACCTGATGGTGCTGAGGGAGTTGGCTGATGTGATTGTAGAGCCATTGGCCACCATCTTTGAAAACTCATGGCGATCAGGAGAGGTCCCGGATGACTGGAAAAGGGCAAACATGCTGCCCATATTTAAGAAAGGGAAAAAGGAGGATCCAGGGAACTACAGACCAGTCAGCCTCACCTCAGGCCCTGGAAATTCCCTTTCCACGGGAAAGTCATGCCTGACCAACTTGGCTGACTTCTATGACAAGGTGACTGGCTCTGTGGATGCGAGGAGACTGGTGGATGTGGTGTACCTTGATTTTAACAAGGCTTTTGATACGGTTTCCCACACCATTCTTGCAGGCAAGTGAAGGAAGTATGTGCTGGATGAATGGACTGTAAGGTGGATAGAAAACTTGCTGGAGAATTGGGCTCAGAGAATAGTAACCAATGGCTCAATGTCTAGATGGGAGCCAGTATCAAGTGGAGCGCCCCAGGGGTCAGTCCTGGAGACAGTTTTGTTCAATGTTTTCATCAGCTACCCGGAAGATGGTATACAGTGCACACTCAGCAACTCTGCAGATGTCACTAAGCTGGGGGAGTAGTAGATATGCTGAAGGCCAGGGCTAGGATTCAGTGTGACCTAAACAAATTGGAGGATTGGGCCAACAGAAATCTCATGAGGCTCAACAAGGACAAGTGCAAAGTCCTGCACTTAAGTCAGAACAATCCCATGTACAGGCTGGGAGCTGACTGGCTGGGCAGCAGCTCTGCAAAAAAGGATCTGGGGGTTACAGTGGACAATAAGCTGAATATGAACTAGCAGTGTGCCTTTGTTGCCAAGAAGGCTGACGGCATACTGGGCTGCATTGGTAGGAGTGTTGCCAGCAGGTCAAGGGAAGTGATTATTCCCCTTTTTTCAGCACTGGTGAGGCCGCATCTGGAGTACTGTGTTCAGTTTTGGACCCTGCACTACAGAAAGGGACAAATTGGAGAGGGTCCAGAGGAGGGTAACAAAAATGGTAAGGGGGCTGGGCAACATGACTTCTGAGGAAAGACTGAAGGAACTGGGCTTATTTAGTCTAGAGAAGAAGAGACGGAGAGGGGGCTTAATAGCAGCCTTCAATTACCTGAAGCGGGGGGGGTTTGAAAGAGGAAGGAGCTGGACTGTTCTTAGTGGTGGCAGATGAAGGTGGAGGAGAAACACGCATATAAAAGCATCTTATAAGGTGTCCTGGGGGAGTTCCAGTCCTGCTGTTCCTATCCCCACCCCCTCTACACTTTGCAGGAGCCTGCTCCATACACGGCTGGGGGGAGAGACAGCCTCTCCTTGCTGGCAAGTGTTGTTAAAGCTAGTTCCAAGGGTACTTCCTCCCTGTGGATAGCTTCCCCTGTGAACATGAAGCAGGTCACACTGTGCAAGTTTCCATCAAGCAACATTACCTGTTGACAGAAATTATGTCTGCAAAGGGCCTAATGCAGTAAATACCAAGTACTGAATCAGTGTCTACACAACCTCCAGTCCTTTGGTACAGGGTGATGTGGGGGAAAGCCTGGCAGCTTGAAGACACAGTTTACCAACTCTGCGTGTCCCAGGAAGAGCGGTAAATTGGTTCTCTAAATTAAGCTATTCAAAATGTGAATGTTTCTTGTAAATCTTCCCCCGTCCCATTATCTTAAGCTTATTTTAAATGTTATGAATTGTAATGCATTGTATTTATTCATTGGGATAGTAAATCAAACCCCAGGAAACAAAATGTTAGGCTGAAAATAGCCAAATTCTTGATTTTTTTCTTAAAAATTTTCAGTTTTGTAGAACTCAAGCACAGACAACTGCTTAATTTTCCTATGAGCCATGTTTAACTAGTTAAGAAAGAAGTCGCTGTATTGGATGCTTCAGAGGAATGGCATTGTGCCATGCCACATACAGTTTTTGCAAACGCATCTCACTGTTTTGGAATCAAGCCATGTTAGCTGTGCCACAGAGCTGGCTGCCAAATGCAAGAAAATGAAAAACAAAACAAACTTGTATTCAGTCTCAAACAAACAAGTCACACTTATGAACTAAAAATAATGGCAGTCATCTTGTGCGACTCATACACTCCGGGAAAATTGAATCAATCAATTTTCTATCAAATGGATGGTACAGCTTGGATAGCATTACCATTACAAAAATGAGTCTTTCAAAATACGCAAGAAAGTTCTTGCCCAAGTCTTAAAATCCTGCCAACAGACGAACAGACTCTGTACAGAGCTTCCAATGCAGTAAACTTGATTCAGTTACCTTTGCTAGAAAACGTGAGCTTAGACATTTTGTTTTCCTTCCTTAAGAACATAAATGTATGTTTTACTTTTGGAGCAAATTCTCTGCCCACAGTCCAGCAACTGGCCTGATTCAGCTCTGAGGGGACAAAGAGGAAGACTGGGAAGAAATGCTCCTGACAGGCTGTGGAGGAATGGGCACCCTCTAACTGACACTGCGTCCTTAGGCTACAGATGCTTCCACAATACTTGGCTGATCTGTACAGGGACAGATCAAGTGACCGTAACCTTAGCTCACCACAACTGCTATTGATGTGCAGGCCCACAGCTACTGCAGACTCCCCAAGCCCTGCCTCCTTTTCTCCACACAGAGAAACCAGCCGCCAGGCTGAGGGTGTGTGTATTAATTTTACGATGTGACAGGGACAAATCCCTTCAGATTACAGTGACATTTATTTATGCAACTAACTCACTGGACCCATAATAAGTTTTCTTAAAAAGACCAAAACAACCCCGCTCCCCTGTAACAACATAATTGACATGAACTTTGCTGGGTGGCAGAAGTTACATTTCTCAGTTGAACTAACTAAATCTATTATAAATTAAAATTTCAAATTTCAAGAATAGTTTTGGAGACCGGAGAACATGGGCATTGGTAAGCTGATTATTCCTATACTAGTTGGCAGGAAGCTGATTTATACAACTAACAATAGATTAAGAGAATCACCATCTTTTTACTTTAATGGTTTTTCCCCTAAATATTTCACATTTTAACTCACATTAATACTAACACAAAACAAACTTGTATTTGTAAAGGACAGATATTACAAATACAGTAAGAGCTTTTAGGGTAATGATTTGCAATTTCAAAGCAGCATCTTATAGCAAAACAGCCTGCAGCATGTTCCAATATATCACTCCCCAGCTACAAAAATTATTAGTAAAGAATGATGGGCTGTCTGAAAAGTTGCACTACAACATTACTCACCTGAGATTCTTTTGTAAGGCTTGTTACTGCTTTTAGTGCCATTTTGATGTTTCTTGTCTATTGATGGAGCTATAATTCCTTTGCCGTTCAGAATCTTTTCTGGTGATGGTGGCACTGACTTAGATGTCAAACCACATTTAACCAAAGTTGGAGCAGGTATGGTGGATGAAGAGGCTGAGGAGGAGGTGATGGTGGTAGTGGTTGTAGAATTCATTTTAACATTGGCACCATCTGCCTTCACTAGGTTAGGAATTTTCTCTAGACTGACTACAGGAACAGGAACACTGCAAAACCAAAGAAAAAGTCTTCAAGTCGTATTTTTTGTATCACTGAATTTACAGTTTCTTAACTTCCTTCCATGTTTTATTAGGCACTATGGTCAGTGATCAAAACTCTTTATTAAGTCACTAGACTAACATTAGAAACTTTGTAACAACATTTAATACTTGGTTAGATCACCTGCTTATATAAATGGCTATTTTCCAAAGCATGAACATTTTGAGAACAAACTATAGGGATGAAAATATATATATATTTCCTTTTTTAAGATGCTTTTTCACCACTGTTTATAATTCCTCTTTAGACCAAAACTTAAGTCTCTCTATATAAACCTTGGTCTCACCAATATAGGTAGTGCTGATCATTACTGCATGCTAGCTTACTAACAATTTAAATATTAATTAATAAATTAATATCCATAAAATAGTCACTTGCACAGCAGTATCCCAAAAGGTTTTATGAATTTTGGGGACAAAAGAAAAAGAAATTTTCTATCTTGCAAACTTAAGATAGCCCCTTTAAATAGAGAGTAATTCCTGTAGAATTTAGCCAAACTAAAATGTGTTTTAATTAAAGCTTATATGAAGCAATACATACACAGTGCAGTTACTAGCTTAATTTGCCCTTTTTAAACATGCTCACCAATAACAAGCTGTGTGCTAGTTCAACTTTATAGCAATGTTTATGGAACTGAAAAATGCAACATTCTCACCTAGGAGCAAGACTAGAACTGTTTTAGCTTAATATAGAAGCTTATTTTAATCCTAACATGTTTTGATTTTACTGACTGACATTCAAATGAACAAATACATAGCAAATTGAGTCTTTTTTTTGCCCAGCTTAACATAGCTTTCATTAAGTTCCTGTCATTCACCCACTTCATAGTGCATTTACTCCTCCAGGCTACCCCAGACCCTCAGGAAAGTCAGTCCAGAAATATCAGCTTTTGTTTTAGGGATATAGCGGGACAGAGCTTTAAGCTCAGATCTGCCAGAAAGCCACAACTGAAAACATCTTTCACATTCCACATTTCCCTATCCTCTCTGAGGAGTGGCTGAGCTATCCCTCTAGCAAGAAACATACCTAGACCACATCCAAAGTGATTCCCTGGGTATTACACTGAGGAAAAAGACAAATTCCCTCCAAAACTCAAGAATTGTTCTTAAATATGAATGGAGGGTGCTGTTTGTATAGCAGAATAAATCAGGAACTTCAACAGGAAGTACAAGGATCACCTCTTCAGCCTTTTAAGCTTATACTTAAAACCTATGTATTGTGTCTCTGCTACAATCACTTGAGACAAAAACACTTCTGATGAGTTGAAAAAATAAGAAAATGTTTAGTTATTGTTTAACAGACTTAAGCTGTTATACACATCATGGTTAAACCAGAAGAAAATTTATTAATTGGCTTTGTACAACACAAATTGCTCCATACTAAAACTTAATAAACTTTACTTAATAAACTACTCTTTCAAGGAAACATCAATAAGCTAAGGAAATTATCACTACAAACATTTTAAGAGCACAGAGGATATTTACAGTTGTGCTACTTCTCCAAAGTTTAGCGTGGTTCATTAGACACTCTCATGGACCCAGAGGGACAGACTTCCATCTTCAGCTCTCTCTGTGCAAAAATTAAGTTTATTTCCTACCTATGGGGACTGTTTACCATCCTGTACCATCTACACTTTTCCCAGAGCCTGACAAAGGGACTTTGATCCCAAAAGCTTGCAGAAAAGGATAATTTTCTTGCCATTTTCCAGTTGGTCTAATAAAAGGCATCATTTTGGAACCAAGAGTTCTAGTTTTTTGTATGTCGCATTGTTCATTATGCACCTACTATGGAATCCACATGGGATGTGAAATATGCCAAATATGTCTGGTAAAGGGAATTTTTTCTGGGAGTCAACGTTAGCCATTCTCCTAGATCTGCAGTGGCTGTTTGTTGGTTTTAATGGTGTTCAAGGCACCTGTTTTCACTCTGAAAGCTTTGGTTAACTTGAGACTTATCTATTTGAAAAAAAATGCCTCTGTCCAAGTACCACTGCCAGAGTGGGTGGAAGTGCTAGGGCTGGAATTCCCTGAGTTAGAAGGCAAATGAAATGCTGACAGGATATTCTCTCTGAGAGGCTCTGCAATTTGGAGTCAAGATCCAAAATAGTTGAAGTCTGCTGACCTTGAAGGCATGCTCAAAGGCATTCTTTCCTGGGGCTTCTGAGGACAGAGAGCAGAAAATTGGGATGTTTAAAGTTCTTAGATCTGTGGCTGTACCAGACTCACTCCTCTACTTCCCAATGTTGGAAAGTTATTTTTAAGCTTGATCAGTGTAACTGACTTTTTATCTAGAACATTGACCAGTTATATAAACCAATATAGAAAAATGCTACACATATCAAATGAAAAAGAAAAATTGTGCGCCAGGGCAAAATCTAGATTTGGCATGTGCTAGCTATAACCAAGAGGGCCAAATTCTCTGGTGACATAAACATTAAAATAAGTTGTTCAGAAACAGAAGTCAATGTAGAACTTATACCCTTTTGCCATTCAATAATTTTACAAAATAACTTTGCAGTGTAACTTACATGCCAACTTTACCCTTAGCAACAGAGTTGTGCAAGATAAAGCAGAGTACTTATACCGGCTTCTCCTGCTACAGTCTCACTTCAACTATCTCACAGAATTTGATAGTCTGCATGAATTTTTTTCCTCCCTTGAACTTTTTCAGTGAAAAGACAGGACACAAATTATAACATCACCAAACTTGTGGAGAAAACGTTTTCTTTCAAATGACTGAAATGCAATAATTTTGAACAGCAGGAAACATAGCCAATATGAAGCCAAATCAGGCATGTTTTGCTTATTATGTAAATAAAGCTGAGCTCTTCCATCCAAATTTAATATATATTTAAATTAAAAATAATGATATGCAATAATAAGATTTTATTTGGTAACAGACAATATTTCAGTATTGAAAAATGTAAATGCAAGAGTAATGGAAGACAACATATTTCGAGTTATGGATAATGCAGGTTCTGGAAAAAACAATGTGCTAACAAAGACCAAAGGTGGCAATGCAGCAGATATGGGCTTTACAGACAACAAGATTGAACCAGAGAAGAGGAAGAATTACTCCTCGAGTACCTTTCTGCAATGTGAGGAAAGAAAAATTGGTGTGTTAGGGGAGACTTCAATGTAGAAGACATACTAGAAATCTCAAGCAGCAGCTAGTAAATCATTAATGTCTCTATAAATTATAGACAATAACTTCCTAAAATAAAAGTACTGCGCTTAACAGGATGAAACTAAATTTTAGACCTCATTTTGACAGATCAGGATGAATTTAACCCTGGGCTGCAAGCACGAGTAATCCTGACCTATTTATAGCCAATACAGGAAGTAAGGGAACAGTTACAACTGGCAGCATATCTACTTGGTGCCTCAAGAGAGCTAATTTTCTAAAGTTGAGAAAATTCTGAGTGAAATTAACTGGGAGGAAAAACTTAGACAAAAACATCAATGAAAGCTGCATGTTAGGATGAGCTTATCTGATGATGAAAAAGACACAATCAAAGATGAAAATTTTGGTTAGAAAGCCCACTCTTCAGTGGGAAAAACTTCCTAAGCAATGATCAGAAATAAAATACAACATATAACAAATAAAAAGAAGGTGGAAAGACAGGAACTGATTTAAATGAGATATCATGCTGTGTAGAAACTTGTCAAAGACAATTAGGGAAAAACCTGTGGCTGGCAGGGATTTGAACAGTAAGTAGTTAAAGTGTATTCACAAACAAAATAAACCCTAAAATCTTAAGAAAGTTGTAATTCCCTGTCTAGATGGAGAGGGTAAAATTATTAATAATGATGATGCACAAAAAAGAAAGCTTTTAGTAGATATTTCTCTTCTGTATTTCAAAGAAGCAGGAAGACAATATAATATCACATGAGTATGATATACTTTCCAGACCATTAGTAACTAAGGCAGACATTAAACAATTTCTGTTAGGGATAAACATTTTAAAATAAACAGGCCCAGATAATCTGCAGCCAGGAGTTGAAAGACAGTTAGCTACAGAGCTGCCAGTACTCCTGAAGATGTTTTTAAAATAAATTTGGGAATACTGAGAAAATTCTGCAAAACTGGAAGAGTGCCAATATTGTGTTCATAGTCAGAAAAGGTAAGCAGGATACGCCCGACAGCTCTCCTGGACAGAAAAGCAAAAAAGTCAGTGGATAAAGACTAAAGGGTATGAGTATCATTGCTGACAGCCAGCACGGTTCTAAGGAAAATGGGTTTTGTCAAACAAATCTGATTTCATTCTTTGATGACATTACAAGTTTGGCTGATAAAGTAACTATTCATGTGACAGGTTCCTGAAAAGCATGTCGCTTACCCCTGCATGACACTGATTAAACAATTAGCACTATATGTAGAATATTAAAAAGTAAATATTAAATGGTTTAAGAACTGACAGGCAGATCACAAAAAGTAGCTGTCAGCTGGGAATCATCATTCACTGAGTGTGTGGAGATGTTGAAGGATTGATAAGACTACCTTCAGCATTGCCATCAACGATCGGGAAATAAACAGAAAACTACTGTTGATTAAATCTGTGGATGCCACCAAGATTGGTGGTCTGAGAACAGGGCTACTGTACAAGTCCTTCTGGATCACCTTGCAAAATGGACCCATTCAAACTGAATGGAAAGTTACACAGTAATGGACAATGTTTCTCAGACCATGCCTACATACTGGGCCTGGGGACTGCATCATGGAAAACAGTGACTCTGAGAAGAACATAGGGGTTATAGTGACCAAATATAATGGGTTCACAGTGTTATATTACAACCAAAATCCTGTCTTTGCATGCAAAGTCAGGAGAAGTAGGGAATTTATTTTTCTCCTGCATGGTAGTAGGCCTAATAATGAGCTACAGGTTCAATCATAGCATCCAGCTTTCAAGAAAGATACTGGTAACCAGGAATCCAGGCTTTCTGCTTGCCATGAGAAAAAAAATGATAAAACCTGCATTTTCTAATTTTAAGGAGAAAAACCTGGATTTTCTCTTTTAAAAGACAAAAATGCAGGAAACTCTGGGTTCCCCCTTGTAGGCTGGCAGAGTACCAGCCTGCAAGGGGCTGGGGGGAAGCAGGAGGAGGGCAGTCAGGCAGAGGATGCCACGTGCATGTATATGCACATAGCCGCCAGGCAGCCAGGAAAGCAGCTCCTGCAGGTAAGTCTGGCAGCTGGGAGAAGCTGGTGGGAGAAGGTGGTGGGATTGAGGCCCCCATAGTGAGGGAGGGAGTTAATTGGCTAGGACTAGGGGTGCTGCCCAGCTGGCTTAGGGCCTGGGGCCATGAGCAGCCGTACGGCCCAGGTGGGAAGTGTGGTGGAGCCAAGGGTGACTCAACTGTAGGGTGGCAGAGGGGGGCTGGCTCCCTGCTGCTGTGTACAGTCCTGGGAGGGAGGGGGTATGGAGGGCACATGCCCCCCAGATTTGTGTGTGGGGCACACTTAGGCTCCCTGCCCTGCTGCCCTCCTCCCAGGTCCTCTGCAGCCTAGAGGGCAGGACCCAGCATGGCAGGGCAGACAGGGAAGCTTGTTGTTGCCGCTGCAAGTCCCACGCAGCCATGGCGAAGCACCCCCTGGCTGCCTGGCTCTGAGCCCTGCTCTGCCACAGCAGCCTTCCACAGGCGGCAACTGGGGCTCAGGCACTGCAAACCCAGGTCTGCTCGGGCAGGGGGCTGCAGACACAGGTCTGTGGCCCTGTAGCCCTGGCAGCTAGAGGCACCTTCTGGCAGGGCTCAGGGGGGGCTGTGGGTGGGGTGTGAGGGGTACCAGGAGGGGTGGGGGGATGTGGCTTGGGAGTGAGGGGCGGGGGCCTGCGTCCTGGGGAGTGAAGGGGGCAGAGGGAGCTCTGATCTTCCATGATAAAAAATCCAAAAATCAAATGCCAAAATGTATAGGTATTTAGAATGTATTTTATTATAGTGATTGAGGTGCTGGTAGGCTTCCAACTGTTTTAAAATTGTAAATACACCAATAAAACATTGTGTTCAACTGATACATATATACATATACTTATAGTAATGTTTAATTTTAATCGCAATTTTAGGTTATTTACTTAGATAATTTGCATTTTTATCAGCGAATTTGCAATTTTTAAACAGAGAAAGCCAGGATCCCTGCTGAGAACTGAGAACTTAGAGTGAGTTCAAAGAAGAGTTTACAAAATGATTCAAAAGCTAAAAAAAAAAGAAAGAAAAAAAGCCTTACAGTGAGAGGCTCCAAGAGCTCATCTTGCTTAGCTGTTCAAAAAAAATAACAAGAAAGCTGACTTGATTTCAATATGCAGGCATCTTTACAGGAAGAAAATACCAATTGCTAAAAGGACTCTTTAGTTTAGGGTGTGGACAGATGTAACAACTGAAATGTTTTCAAGTGAAACATTTGGAATATTTCAAAAAAGGAATTGTTTCAGATGGGTAACACATGTGCAGCCCTTGTCCTGACCCCAGCTGAAACAATTCAAAATTGCTGCATGCAGCTGCTTGCTCTCCTGCTGGGGGATGCTACAGAAGGCTGAAGGGACAGAGAGGTAAGAGGACCAGGGGATAGACAGCTGAAATCCCGAGGCTAGTGGCAGTGGTGGGGGCACAAGAGTCTGCCAGGGGTCTAAGGTGGGGATGCAGGGGTCTAGCAGGGGATGGGGAGGGCTGCATCTAGCAGGAGTCTAGGGGAGGGGGCAGCTGGGGGTGCCCTACTGCTGGTTCCAGCTGTCAATCCACTAGCCACTTTTCTGCCCCCTCCTGGAAGCAGAGAGGTGCAGGGGAGTACAGGCTAGGGGCTGGATAGCTAGGCTCTAGGGACAGCTTGAGCACATGGCCTGGAAGGGGGGTGGGGAATGCTACCCACATGGGGAGACCCAGTGTGAGTCAGCAGGGGTCTGTGGCAGTGGCAAGAAGCTCCCACTACATGAATCCCAGGCCCAAATCTCCAGACCCTCTCCTGTTCCCTTCTCCTTCCAGCACAGAGGTAGAGGTGACTGGGGCCAGAGCACATGGCACTGGCAGGGGTCTGAGAAGCAGGACTCAGTGGCTGGCTGGACAGCTGGCAAACTTTCATTCAGACTGCCAGACGGTCCACCCAGCTCTCTTTCCTTTGTCGGGGAGAGAGGGAGGAGATAAGAGCACTGTGGGATTCTGGAGGACCTATGGGTCCTAAGTACCCATTCAGCCATAAAAAAGTGAAATGCTTCAAAATAGCACTTCATGTAAACAGGTACCATTTTGGAGTGTTTCAAATACTTCTAGATCATTTCAAAGGGCTTGTATCTGTAGACAGCCACCCCTCTGAAACATTAAAAGGCATCTGAAACATTTTAATTGTTGTATCTGTCCATACCCTTCGGAAGAAAGGCATAAAAGGAAACCATCTCTGGGAGCTGAAGCAAAGCACACATTTTTTACAATGAGGATGGTTAAGCAGTGCAACAATCTACCAAGGGAAGGAGGCTGGAGTCATTTAATTCACCCCAATACAAGAAACAGGGGGGAAAAAAACCCTCTACATTATTTCATCACATTTCCAACCTACTTCTAGACACCAACTGATGGTACCTCTTTAAAAGAACTTGGACAAACTGTCTTAACAGTTAAGAATTTCTCCCTCCAACACGTAATAGGACTTTTACTTCTAAGCCACTGCATCATTTCCTGCCATTCTCAAGTAACAGAACTGACCTGTACACCTTAATACTTCTCAGATATTTGTAGACTAATATCCATATCACACCTTCGTCCACTTTTCTTCAGGCTTTGCCTATTAAATTATTTTTACTTTATATATGCACAATATTATTTCTGTTGTGTCACCAATTTCTGGATTAATTCTCCAATTTCAATCACATCTCAAACGTTTAACCGCATCTCTTTAAAATGAAACAGGAGTCCCCAAACACCTGAAATGTTTAACCGCATCTCTTTAAAATGAAACAGGAGTCCCCAAACACCTGAAATGTTTAACCGCATCTCTTTAAAATGAAACAGGAGTCCCCAAACACCTGAAATGCATCTTAAAATGTATGAATGTTATCCTGCTGTTATTTGGTTCTGCAATTCTTGATTTGTCTGTAGCATCCATGTAATACAATTGCCAGAACAGCTAACAATTGGTGGTCTAGTGGCTAGCAGAGGGATCTATGCATTTTATTCCCAACTCTGTTTCTGATCTGCTGTGTTACATTATTATTGAATTTTGCTTAGTTTCAGTTTCCAATCTCTAAAGTGGGGATCAAGCTATTTATAGATGACAAAGTAGCAAGTCTTCCACTTCCTGTTCCGTGATTTGGGAATCTTTTGAAAGTAACATTATAAATTCTAATTATTCAGCATTATGTTTATACCACAGATGTGGTTTTTTCAACTCTGGGCATCTTTCTGATCTCTTCTCATTTCTCCTATTTAAAGCAAGGTTGCCAGCTCCCCACATTTTGACAGACTCCAATTTCCAACACATTTTCTTCATATTCAGCTCCCTTTACTGGGCACTGGAATGTCTCCTGAATTGGAGGGGTGGGAAAGCTACTTTTCCTGTTCTTTCATTGCATTAGCATTACCTTTCTTTGCTCCACATTACCACATGCTTGCACTGCAAGAAGAGAAGTATCCTTTAGAGGTGCTACAAGAGTGTACTGGTGCAAATCAACCATAAGCAAAGCAGGATAGAAAGTAGGTACCAGCACACCATTCAATTAAGTCAGAGCTGGATTATAAAACAGGAGTCAGGAGAATTTACAGTTGATATGGTTCCAGCGACAAGCAGGAAAGGTGAGCACCCAACAGGAGCCAAGGAAAGACAGGAAGACGACAGCTCAGTCTCGTAGCTGCAGTTAGTGTCAAGGGGAGAGGAATGAGCCTGCATATACGTATGTTTTGAGGTGGAATGTGGCAATAACAGGGTTTATTTGATCCTTTGTCCAACTGCAAGATCACAGACCTCAAAAAGTCTATTTCAGCATTTGATTATCGTCTTTGACAACTCTCCCACTATGCCCTCCTCACCAGCCACTAACTGAAGTTTGTAAAAGGGTCTTATGGTGCACGCAGCTTTGAAAAATAACCATTGGAAATAGTATTTTCACATATTTTGGTATATTTATTTGATTTTTAAAAAATTTGAGTCTCATTATTTACTGCTAAATATTCCTAAGAAAATAATTAAAAACGACGTGATCAGCATTACTTAACTTCTTGGTTTAGCAGATTACTGTTTTAATCTCTGTTTTAGTAATTCCCCAGAAAGTAGTTCTTACGTGCATTAAACTACACTCCAACCATTCCCTTCTCCAAATTAAACAGGGCTCTCCATACCTCCCTGGGCATGTCAAAATCAATCTGGTTTCCTTTGTTCAAACTGAAAACACTGACTGAGAAAGTTGGTGGATTCTATCCTACTTCTTGCTGGTTTTACAACGCTGTTTTTAGTCACTTGGAACAAATTCTTTTGAGACCTGCGGGTGCACAGCGTTTTCTTGCTGTGTATAATTTAATAGGTTTAGTTATCGCCTTGCTTCTTTCCATCATGGAGAGAGGCTCTAGTGGAAGCGATAATCCTTCTTCAACTCCGATACAGAAAACATGGGTTCTTCATAATAGAAGCTGCTTTGTCAACAAGAGACAATATCTTCTGTAAATTCCTTTTGTGTTTTTCTATTAGACGTACATTTTTCTTGAAATATGTCTGATATATTTATCCTCCCTTTCTAGTGTAAGCAGCTACCTTACTTTAAGGAACAGAAGTATTCTGACATTCACAAACCACATGCTGCTTTCTTCATATAGCCCAAAGTGAGTTAGTTCTGGTCTGTAATTCAGAAAGGTTCTCTTGCTGGTTCATAGCCTAGATTTAGGCTACACGAGACTGGCTATAAATGATAAAAAGTAGTTATCGTCTTTGCCAGTTCTATCCAGTCTTTGCTCTTTCCTTCTAGATAAGATTTCTCTTCCTTTACAGAGGTCTTAGTACCTGGTTTAGGGTTGAGAAAGCAGGACAATCCACTGTTTTTGTGCTATACTGAGTGCTGAAAAACTAGCCCTAACTGGGTGTTCCTGTTACTTTTACCAAAAAAAAAAAAAGTGCTGCTTTCTCTCGGCTTTTGTAACCCTGTCAGACGCCACTTGTGAAAGAGCTACTGGACAGCTGCCTGGGAAACAAGCTGGCTGAACATGTGCACATCAGACACCACCCTGTGCAAGGCCTGCTTTCTGCTCTAGCCTCTCCCTAGCAAGCAATGTGACTAATCGTCCCAGAACACCCTGAACCCCAGCCTTTGAGGCACAGTCTTGTTCTCCCAGCAGGGTTTCCAAAAACCTGTTTTGTAATCCTGGTTTTATTTGCCCCCAGCCTTGCTGTGCTGCTGCCTAGTGAGGGCAGGGGAGCAGAATTCCTTTTGCCCTCTCTACCAAACTCCCCCTCCTTCCTGACTATCTACCAAAAAGTCCCTTACCTGCCCTCTTATGCTCTACCTTACTCCCTGGCATACATTTCCTGATTTTTCACTCTGATCTTCTTAACATGAAGCTCCATTTATTTTCACACAAAACATTCAAACACACTTGAACATTAATCTCTTTAGAGGTAACAGGGAATAACTAGGGCACATGTGCCCTGTAGCTACTGGTAGTCAAAGTCTTTAAGCCCAAGTGCATGATGAAGCACATAGCATTCATAGTGAAATGAGTATATGAGCAATCACTTGAAGGAAAACAGAGGCCATAGTTTTTCTCTCATCCTTTTGTAAACATTTCTGATGAGCCACATCACTGGGCTTTAAGTTAGATAAGGTGACCACCACCTAATTTATGGCCCATGTCAACCCTGGGAACATATGATAAAGATTCCAGATAAAGTTTCTATATGTCAGAGTAGAACTCTGGGCACTAAGCTTTAATCCCTGTCATTAATGTTTCAGCCATTTTGTAGAAGAAAGCACCTAGGACACACTTGATGAAAACATTTTTGAGCAGCAGGCAGGTAATTTTTCCTCTTAGAATATGTATTTTTCAAAGATGCCTTTTGAAAATGTAGTTGAAGCAGATGGAGAAAAGAGCCATTTATCTGTTCTCTCTCAAATTCCTTCTTAAGACACAGGTCTGTCATGTTCCCAACACTAAAATGCTTATTAATAAGAGTGGCTAGAAGGTGCCTGGTTAGTGATTCATTAATACAGTATCTCTTGTTTATTTGATTAAACAAAACTAAGAAGCCAACATATAAAAACTATAAAAACTACAAACTAGTCTTTCTATTACTGCCTCCATCTAGATGGTAGGCTTTGGAGAGATTTTCTGATAAGTATTTTATGTTTGTATAATAAAATTGAGCTCCAGTGTTGATGGGGTTTCTTGATCTCACATAATGATACAATAGTAACAAAATACTTTCTATTCCAACAGTAACAAAGGAAAATATTAAGCAGTAACTACTTATGGTAAGCATTTTAAAATCTGTTGGGCCTGATAATTTCCACTTAAGAGTCTTAAAAGAACTGACCAACGAGTTCTATGAATCACTGAAACTGATTTTAACAGATATTGGAATAAAGGAAAAGCTGCAAGGTTGTGAGAGAAAGCAAATGTGCCAACATTTAGGAGGGTAAATGGGATGACCCATGTAACACTAAACTGTTAGCATGACACAGATTCAGTCCCAATTAATAAGGCTAACATCTAGTGGCTGGAGGGCTGCACCAATGGGGGTTACAGGCTGGCCCCTCACACACCCTGCTGCACCGTGCACAAATGCACTGCCTTACTGTCACCTCCCTAAACGCAGGCTCCTCTGCAGCACCATGGGCTGGGCTACAATACTCCATCCTATTCCCTGGGGCTGGAACAGAAAGTAAAAGCTGGAGACCCCAGCAGCTGATGCAGCTGGACCAATGGGGAAATGGTAGCTGGGTGGGTCACCAGAGGCCGCATAGTAAACCCTCACAGGCTGAATGAAGCCCACAGAATATCTGCTGGCCAGTCCTGGAATAAGGACTTAAAAGATGACAGTGTAATTAACCCAATCAAGTTTATGGAAAAGAGAGACCCTGTCACACGAAAATCAATATTGGTTTTAGTCAGATTTGTTATTTCAAAGGTAACTGTCTGACACAGTATTTTAGATGTCTGCAGAGTATCTACTCCCTAAGAAATTCTGATTAAACCATCATCACTTTATAAAAATCTATGCAGCTCATTACATGGAATAAAAATGTTTAACGGATGGAACTGAAAAAATAACTGTAACTGGAAAACTATCCTATCATAGGTTTTTCTATCCATTTAAAAGCAAATACTGTTCAATATCTTTTCAATAATATGAAGAAAAATATAAAAATCAGGGATCCTGGGTTTCTCCAATTATAAAAATAGCAGATTCTCTGATTAAAACCCCAAAACCCATGTTCTTCTGAGATTAAAATGAAATGCCACTGTATCTATCTATTTATCTATACACACATGCATGAGAGAGAGAGACATCAGTTAAACACAATGTTTTATCAATATATTTACAATTACAAAGCAACTTGGAAGCTTACCAGTACTCAATCACTATAATAAAATACATTCTAAATACCTATAAATCTTGGTGTTTGATTTGGGGTTTTTGATCATGGAAAATCAGAGCTCCCCCTGCCCCTTCACTCACCAGGTCATGGGTCTAGCTGTGGCTGTCCCCGCACTGCTTTGTAGCACTGAGAAACCTGGATATGCCAGTACCCTGCCCATGCCATTGCCCCTCACTCCCCACCCACAGCCCCCCAGGCCCTGCCAGTGCTCCTCACTCCCCACCCACTTCCCTCTGGGTCCTGCCAGTGCCCCTTACTCCCCAACTTTTCCAGCCTGCAAGGGGAAAACCACTTCCCACGTTTTTCTTGTTCAAAGGAGAAAATCCGGGTTTTACCACATTTTTCCTTGGTGAATGGATAACCCGGATTCCTGAAAATCACTGCTGGTAAAGACTGCGATGATAAAAAAAAACAACCTGATGAATGACGAATGCTGGAAAAACTGCATTTTGCAGAATGACGAGCAATCCTGGGTAAGCTTTTTGAGAGAATTATCCTGGCACTTGTCCACGAGAGGCCAGCAGGGGAGATTATGCTTAGGGGCAACCAACATGGGTTCATTAGAGGCAGGTCCTGTCAGACCAACCTGGTGGCCTTCTACGACCAGGTCACCAAATCCTTAGATGCAGGGGTACCAGTGGATGTAATCTTTCTGGACTTTAGGAAGGCCTTCGACACTGTCTCTCACCCCGTTGTCATTAAGAAACTGGGGGACTGTGGTGTCGACACCTAGACAGTCAAATAGGTCGCCAACTGGCTGGAGGGCCACACCCAGAGAGTGGTGGTGGATGGGTCATTCTTGACCTGGAGGGATGTGGGCAGTGGGGTCCCCCTGGGATCGGTCCTCAGGCCCGCACTGTTCAACATCTTCATCAGTGACTTGGACGAGGGGGTAAAAAGCACCCTGTTCAAATTTGCTAATGACACTAAGATGTGGGGGGATGTGGACAAGCTAGAATGAAGGAATAGGCTACAATCAGACCTAGACAGGTTACAGGGGTGGGTGGCTGAGAACAGGATGGGTTTCAACACCGACAAGTGCAAGGTGCTGCACCTGGGGACAAACAACTGACACCATACCTACAGGCTGGGGAACTCCCTTCTCACCAGTACAGAGGCAGAAAAGCATCTTGGAATCATTATTGATGCCAAGATGAACATGGGCTGGCAGTGTGGGGATGCAGTCAGGAAGGCCAACCGCACCTTGTCATGCATCCACAGATGCATCTCAAGCAGATCCAAGGAGGTAATCCTCCCCCTCTATGCGGCACTGGTCAGGCCGCAGCTGGAGTACTGTGTCCAGTTCTGGGCACCGCACTTCAGGAGGGATGTGGACAACATGGAGAGGGTCCAGAGGAGGGCCACTAGCATGATCGGGGGCAGCAGGGCAGGTCCTACGAGGCGAGGCTACAGGACCTGAACCTGTTCAGCCTCCACAAGAGAAGGTTCTGGGGGGATCTAGTGGATCTAGTCAGAGGGGACCAGCAGGCATTGGGGGAGTCCCTGTTCCCCCAAGCACTACCAGGAGTGACTAGGAATAATGTTCACAAGCTGGCAGAGGGTAGATTTAGGCTAGATATCAGGAGGCACTACTTCACTGTCAGGGTGGCTAGGATCTGGAACCAACTTCCAAGAGAAGTGGTGCTGGCTCCTACCCTGGAGGTCTTTAAGAGGAGGCTAGATGTACACCTTGCTGGGGTCGTTTGACCCCAGTACTCTTTCCTGCCATGGCAGGGGGTCGGCCTCAATGATCTGCTCAGGTCCCTTCCGACCCTACTAACTATGAAACTATGAGCGTTGCATGGTAAGCTGATGTCATCTGAACATGTGTCTTAAAGCAGTCAAACCCAGCATACAGAAACAAAGAATACAGATCACACTTTCAGAACAGGAGACTATCACTGAACACAATGGCTCTGAAAAGGCTTAGGGACATTGTGGATAAAAATCTGAACATGAGCTTCAGGGGTGATTCTGACTAATCACTAACCTCACCATTGGATGTATAAGCAGGAGATTACAAAAAATAGAAGTAGTGGTATGGTATTACCCCTGTATACAATGTTAATGCGACTGTAGTAGTGAGGGAAATGTCTATCTAATTATGAACTCCATTTTAGCATTGTGTTGAACGGATGAATAAACTTGCCTGAGGAGATGCTAACATAGTGTATTCCAGACACCTGTCTTTTCCAGAACAGGTGCTTCACAGTTTATTGATCAAGTAACACAGGGGAGTCATCAAGATAGCAATTAAAGCCTGCCAACTCTGACTGTTTTTCAAATACTGGCTCTACTGATGATTTCTTTCCCTCCCCAGAACAAATCTCAGACTTCACAGATGGGGCATATGTTACAAGGGGGGAGCTGGAGCTTGTCACTTGATGAAATGACCGAGAGAAGAGACCTACTTAATAGCAGAGTTTTACTCTGTGCAGGAGGGAGGAAAGGGGAAACGAGTACCACGTCTAAGACAGAATGGGTGGACTCTGCTGAGCCCAAAGCACCAATGGACTTTGGCTTTGCTGTAGGGGTGAGATCAGACTAGGCAATGGTGCATCCAAACCTGTGTTGTTTTCAAAGATGTGTAGTTCTTGAGTGCTTGAAGAGTTATATCTTTGTAATTAAGGAATGTCTTTGCCTGTATTCCTTGCATTCTTGCCACAAAGTCCCAGAAAGGGTTAGGCGTGAATCGATAGTTGACAACTTTTTCAGGCTAGGAGCTGTAATGACCCACCCTAGGTCAGAGGCAGGAGCTGGCTGCTGTAGCCATTCTCTCTGCCAAAGCTCCAGAGAAGCCCCTGCTCTCAAATGCTGCTGAAGCATCCTGTCCCCCACTCCAATGATCTGGCCTATGTATGGACTGTAGGTTGCCAACCCCTAGCCATGGCTAGGCATGCAAACGTGATTCACAAGATAAACCCAGAAATTTCAAATAGGAATCAATAGGTTTAGAAACATTCTGACTGGTTGCGGTCTTTCTCAGTTCTTTGCAACAGAATTGCTCTATTATTTTTGTGTAGTCAAAAATCAAGTGAAAAGTACAAGCTGACATTTTCCAAGAGGTGCCTTGAGTCTAAAAAGGTTAAGAATCACTGGACTATGGTAACTAGATTGTAATGCCTCGGGTCCCAAAGAAGGGATTCATATAAGAGGCCTGAGCCTAGGAGTATGCTCTGTAGACCCAATGCTAGAAACAGTGATTAGATTTTACCAAAAAATCAAAGCATTTTGGAAGCCCTTTGGCCAGTGATTACGTACACCAGTAACACACTGATGACAGTAACACAATCTACTGTGCCAGGTCATAACAGAGACCATTACTGAACTATAAGGTCGATTTCCAGGTTCCATATTTTAAAAATGGATGTCACAAAACAGAAAGGGCTCCAAAAAACTAGAACTAGAAAACATACGATAAAATGATTAGGCAGCAGGTATAAAACAAACAAACAATAAAGGTGTTTTTCAAACAATGTAAAATTAATTCATTGTCACAGGATGTTGTGGAGGCTGATAACTGAACCAGGTGCAAGAGGGTATTACACAAATACATGGAGGATAGGTTAATCAGCAGGCGTCAAGCGTGACAGTAAGGGGTCCAACCTCAAAATTAGGACTTCCTGTTAGATCTCTGAATGCTAGAAGTTGTATGGGGAGAGGGTAAAGGAATGAATTGTTCTGGATATGTCCTACTTAAATATTCTTTTCTTTAGCATTCACTCTCTGTCACAGAGAGTCAGGATACTAGGTTAGATGGACCTATGGTCTGACCAAATATGACACATTCTTAAAAAATAGTTTTATGCCTCATAGTAAGAGACTTAATTTACTCTTGAATAAAGTTAATGATTGAGTTTTTTTAAGAGGTGACAAAAGTACTGTAGGGTGTATACATAACTGGTTGGATCATCATACTCAATGACTAGTCATCAGTGGCTCAATGTCTAGTTGGGAGGAGGTATCAAAGCTTCTCCCCAGGTCCAACATTTTTTAATATCTTCATTCATGATTTGGATGATGGGACTGAGTGCATTCTTAGCTAATTTGTGGATGACACCAAGTAGAGTGGAGCTGCAGAAAACCTGGAAGGCAGGGCTAGGATTCAGAATAATCTGGACAGATTGGAGAAATGGTCCACAATTAACCGGATGAGATACAACAAGGACACATGCAAAATCCTGGAGAATGATTGGTTTAGTTGCAGTACTGCAGAGAAGGACCTGAGGGTTAGGTGGACCATAAGCTGAATATGAGCCCACAGTGTGCTCTCGTTGCAAAAGGCATCCTGGGTTATATTAAGAGGAATGTCACTTGCAAATCAAGGGAAATTATTTTTTTTTACTCTATTCAGCACTGGCAAGGCCCCACCTAGAGTAATGTGTCCAGTTCTGAGCCCCAAACTTCAAGGAAGATGTGGAGAGTTTGGAAAGAGTTTTGCACAGGGCAACAAAAATTATTAGGGGCCTTGGAGGGAGAAGATAAGACTGGAGGGGGTGGGGAATGGGATTGATAATAATCTTCAAATACCTGAAGGATGATTACAGATAGGATGGAGATGAGCTTTTCTCTGCAGCTGTAGGGGGCAAGATTAGGAGCAAAGGCTGCAAGCTTCAGCAGGGAAAATATACCTTGGAGATGAGAAGGAACTTTCTGTGGTCAAGCATTGTAACAGGTTACCAAGAGAAACTGCAGAATCTCCATCCTTGGAAGTTTTCAAGAACAGGTTAAATAGACACTTGGTTGGGATGGTCTAGTCAGGGTGATCCTGCCTTGAGCAGAGAGCTGGACTACATAACCTTGTGAGGTCCCTTCCAGTCCTACTTCCCTATGATCCTATGGCTGTTAAATCAGTGATCATCTTTCTGACAGAGAGCTTTAATCTAGGAGACAAAGGCATACCATATTTGGAAGCTGTAGCTAGACAAATTCAGACTAGAAATCAGGCTTATATTTTAATGTGAAGTTATTTCTTTCTAAAGGATATGCTCGTTAAAACTTATAGACCCTATCCAGGGATTACTGGAGAAATTCTCTGGCTGATGTTATGCAGGAGGTCAGACTAAAAGGTCAGGTCATGTCTGAAAAACCTCATCTCCTTCTGGCTAAATACAGACAGTCAAAAAGCCCAAGGCTGAATTGATCCAGTCTTTGCAGGTTAGTCTAAACTGCAGAGATTAAACTGAAACAGAAGTGAACAGATATTTATCTTTGATTCAGGAAATGCAGCCACATGCCTACAGTGGCTCAGGCCAGAGGCCAGGGGGCGCTAGAACACAGACCTCTGGCTGAGTGTTCACTTCCTTTTCCTGCTGCCCCTGAGGTCTCTGGAATTTGCAGTCCAGCATTACAGCAGCAGGATTTTGCAGGGTTGCTCATCACTTTCTCTTCCTGCTTCCAGGTGCCTCTGGGGTTTGTAGTCCACAGCTGCAGCCAGCAATAAGTCTGCATGGGGGAAGTGGTGTTTAACCCCCCTCCCTGGCCCCAGCCGGGGTTTACCTGGAGAGGGCAGTACCCCCTGCCATACACTGGGATGCATCCCAGCTGGGTTGCATCCCTCCTTTTGTCAGCCACCCCTCACTGCTCCAACTAGGGAGCAGAGGGGCAGGGTCAGCCCTGCTTTATGGAGCAGACAACAAAACACAGCCCGGCCCAGCCCAGCCTAGCCCAGGGCTATAAAGCATGCTGGGATCTGGGGGGACTCTGATTTAACTTGAACCAGGAAGGGGTCTGGGACAGAAATTTCATAAACCGGTTTGACCCAAATCAGTTAAGTCTGAACTACATTCAACCAGGTTTATCTTAAACCAGTTTCAGCCTTCTGAAACTGGTTTATGTGCCCATAGCTTCTGTTCTATTACAGGTTTAAACCAGTTTCTGATCACTTAAACAGGTTTATGTGTAACTTTTGTCCCTAGCCTCTATTATCAAGTAACAAACTGCTTAGATGTGGGAGACGCAGTTGATGTCATGTACTTGGATTTTAAAAAAGCCTTTGATATGGTATCCCATGACACACTTATAAAAAAACCGGGGGATTGTGGGCTGGCAGAATCCACAGTCAGGTGGGTTGGGAACTGGCTTAGGGGTCAAACCCAGAGAGTGTTATTGGATGGGTCTGTATCATCTTGGCAGGAGGTGACCCGTGGTGTCCTCTAGGGTTTAGTTCTTGGCCCCATGCTGTTCAACATCTTTATCAACAATTTAGGTGAGGATGTGGAAAGCACATTGTCCAAGTCTGCAGACAATACTAAGTTATGGGGAAAAGCAGTCAAGCTAGGGGATAGGATGAGGATCCATGCAGACCTGGACAAGCTGGAAAGGTGGGCAGAAGCAGAAACAGATGCAGTTCAATAAAGATAAATGCAGAGTATTTCATCTGGGCAGAAGTAACCAGTGACATGAATATAGGTTAGGAGGAGATGTCCTGGCCAACACAATGGCTAAAAGAGACCTCAGGGTTATCGTTGATCACAGGATGAATGTGAACTGCCAGTGCAATACTGTAGTCAACAGAGCTAATAGCATACTAGGATTCATTAGCAAATGCATCACAAGCAGGGCTAAGGAAGTGATACTTCCCCTCTACTAGGCACTGGTGAGACCCCAGCTAAAGTACTGTGTCCAGTTCTGGGCACTGCATTTTGATGAAAGAATATGGGATCTGGGACTCTTCAGCCTCGGGAAGAGAAGACTGAAGGGGGACTTGGTGGCCGTCTGTAAGTATGTAAGGTGTTAATATTGGGAGCTGAGAGAAAAACTGTTCAACTAGGATGCCCCAAGGGAGGACAAGGAGCAATGGCCATAAACTGTTAGAGTAGGGGTCATCAATCAGGGGTACATGTACTCCTGGGGGTACTTGGGAAGGCCCCAGGGGGTACGCAGTGGCGCAGAGAAGCAGGGGTACTTGGGAAGTGTGCTACCACATGGCAGTGGCAGGGACGTACTTCCCAAGTACCCCAGCTTCTCCTGCTGCCGTCGCACGCTACCACCACCCAAGTACCTCCCCCACCCCATCACTGGTGGACCCTCGCCCACTCATCCAGGGGATACAGTCCAGGAGGGGTACCCACTAGAAGGGATACACTCCTTAAAAAAGGTTGAAAACCCCTGTGTTAGAGGATGTTTTCAGGTTGGATGCAAGAAAGAACTTCTTTATAGTAAGGGTGACCAGAATCTGGAATAGACTTCCCAAAAGGTGGTGCAGTCCCCAACCTTGGAAATCTTCAAGAGGAGACTGGACAGACATCTTGCTGGGATCATTTGATCTCAGCAGTATTACTGCCCAGAGCAGGGAAGGGTGGCTGTGATCTTTTGAGGTCCCTTCCAGGCCCTAATTTCTATGATTTTGTGATCAGTGGGGCACCTTCTGGGCTTTAAAAAAAAATAAAATGAATCAAAAACACCCAAGTCACTGAATGTTCAGTAACTTACAACACGCCATAAGCAGACTTTCTTCTGCACGGTTCCAAAGAGAAAACCTAACAATGCCATGAATACTATCCTTCCTCTTCTAAGGCTTGTGAAACTGGCTGACACTCACAGAAGAGCAAAGATCTTCCCGACTCTTTTTGGGAATAAGCAGCATGCTCAAGAGTTCCAGGTATCAGATTGTGACAAAGAAACTCATGAACAGGCCCTTTGACCAAAATGTGTCTCAGTTTTCCATCTGTGAAATGGGAATCCAACAAGACTTCCTTACCACCCTTTGCAAGTAGTTGTGAGGATTACTTGTAAACACATCAGATGCTTTGTGGACAGAACCACTAAGTTAATAATGGCTGTACTAGCTCACTGCACAAAATAACTTAGCTTCTTTATTAGGACTAAGAAACATTTCCTAATTTGTTTCTTGGTAGAAATGGTTATTTTGTTTTACAAGTCTCTGAATAAAGCCATTCAGAGCCAGTTTGCACTGACACACTGTTGAACTCTGGGCGTTTGCTGACTTAAGGAATGCTATCTGCTGGCACAGCGAAGGATGCGCATGACACTGAGCAGAAGGACTTGCACCACACGGGTGTCAGTGTGATGAAAAACTGCTGTGAACGTTCCTGGGATTGGAAAGCTCAGCATGGTTGATGTTTTGAAATCCTATACGGGGTTTTGTTTTTTTTTAATTTCATGAGCAAGGTTAAAGAAAAAAAGTCTTAGTTAAAAAAATGGACCTGTGGTCAGTAGCAGTACTGCACAGTATGTGAGAGGAGATACATTATAACTGGGTAAAATCTACTTCAGATCTTTTTATTACCAGTTTTAAAGGTCAGGAGATGTATCTTCTGTCAGTTTTTTACCATAATTGTTTGGGGCATTCAGTCATGTAGAACTGGAGGATTTGATTGTTTGTAAAAAGTCAGAACTGGACCAGCTCTGTTATCACAATTACAATAAGCTAAACTCTGTTTGTAGTTCATACTGTATCTAAGAAAAATGTGGCCTGTTCTTTAAGAAAACTTGGCTTTCTAGATTTTACTTATTTGCTTATTTATTAATTGTATGACCATAGTGCCTAGGCACCCTAACATGGATCAGGACCCTACTATACTAGATACAAGACATAAATATTGTTAAGAGAGGTCCCTGACCCAAAGAATGCATACAACAGAGAGACAAGACAAATACGAAAAAGGAAGTGCTATTAACTTAATTCTATAGCTGGAAAACTAAGAACAGAGACATTATGTCACACAAGTAGCCTGTGTATGAGCCAAGAACTTAACTGAGATCTTGCAAGTAACAAATTAGCACCATAATCAAAACAGCTTCCCTTCTCTGTGTAACTGAAGACTAATTCATTTGTTAAGATACAAAGATAGTTTACTTTTGCTTACATTCATACAACTGTGCTTTGAAGACATAAGAGGACTGTCTCAGCAACTGTATAGCCTAAACATACACCTGCACTGTAAGACCTAGAGAACAGCGACTTTTACAGATTATAAAACTCACATGGGTGGAGGGGACCTCAAGGGTCATCTGGAGGACCCTCTGCTCAAATTGCAGGAATTTTATTCCTAAGTAATCTCTATCCAATGTTTATCCACTCTCTTCCTGAAAACCTCCAATGAAGGAGACCGCACAAGGAAATTACCTGGGCAGACTATGCCACTGTTCTACCAGCAAGGACCTGTTTCCTGATACCCAAATAAATCTACTTTGCTGCAATTTGAAGCCTCTGGAGCAAGGGACAAAAGTTGTAGTCTCTCTTCTTAATGGCAGCCGTTCAGATATTTGAAGACTGCTATTATATCCCCCTACTTGCCTTTCCTGCAACCTAAGCATGCCTAATTCTCTTAACCTTTCCTTGTACTACACTTTCTCTGTGTATTCAAACATACAGTCATCACCAAAACAATAAGGTGTAACGGCAGCTGGTGCCCAAGATAAATGGTGGGGAAGTAGGCAAACAAGCTCTCATTGATTTTGGTTAGGCCAATATTTAGCAATATTAATTTTAAAGGCTGCTTTTGTGGTGTTAGGTGGAACTAAGCTATTGAGTTCAAAAGACATCTCACTTGCTCCATGCATTTCAAAGAAGCATACCTTTTGTGGTACGTCATATAGGTGAGCTGTCGGTTTTCCTTTTTCATCCTACTGTTTTATTTTTTGCTTTGCTTTTAATAGCCTTTATTTCCCATTTCCTCCCAGAGCAATTGCAAGAGCTTAATTTTTATATGCAAAAGAGAATGTGTGTTTGTATGAGATAAATATTCAGAAGTCTGCTTTGCAACCAAAGTTCAGCTATCCACAGCAATGGTACTTACCAGGGTTTATCCCGTGATACTTTCGAAGGACAGACAGTGTGCTGTTTGCTACTGGAGGTAAGTAGATTGTCTTTGGGCGTTTTGAATGGCTTTGAGTTACTGCTGACAGGGTTATGGCCACTGATACAGGATTTCGGTTTCATCTGTACTAGTGATGTCCTGGGATTGGAGGGTGGAGAAGCTGGAGATGGGGAAGGTTTACACATTGAACCGTGTCTTCGTTCTGCAAAGGGAAAAAAAATGAACTTATAGCATTTCACAGGCAAAAAAGTACGTAAACAAAAGCAGTTAGAAAACAGGAAGTTGGGCCAGCCAGTGTTGAAATCAGAGCTTTCAGCACTCCACATTACTCCAGTTAATCACTGTTGAAATAAATATCCATTGGTATCACCAGGTTATTACACAGAAAACCAATGCTGTCTAGTGCTTTGAAAAGACAAGATGCCATATAAGACCTAAGAAGCAAAACCAAACACTTGCCCAGGAATTTTCACCAGGTTTCATGAGAACCTTTTATAAACATTAACTATCCATCAACATCTATGTATGGCTCAGCAGACTTGTTTTACTGTTCTTACATTTTAGAATAAAGGGGAAACTGAGGCAATGAAAAGTTAACCTCAGGAAACTGTCCAGTGCACAGATGACTTAGGAAGGGCTTGCTTACGGGCATACTTAGCAATACCTGAAGAAAGCTCTACGTTGTCTGGCTGCTCATTATTAAACATGCTCATATAGTAACCTAAAGAAAAAGCAAGCAAAAATAACAAAACTGCTCAAAATAAGCAACCTCCACCGTGGTAAAGAAGCTATGGCAGAACTGTGATAATTTTAACTGCAGGCTCCAGCTGTTACAAAACTGCTCACCATGCAGGGCTGATCCTGGGTACTGTAAGACTATGCTCAAAGGTCAGGCAGTTGTTTTCACACTGAGCTATAGGGCCCATCAAGGTGTCTGAAGAAACTCAGCTAGCCCCTGGTCACAGAACACAAGGAAGGGCTTCAGGAAAGACAGGCCTGCGCACAAATGCTTAGCTTAACATCTTTTCCCTAAATGCATCTCTAAAGTATTATTAAATAATACATCATTTTATGAAGGTTGTTGGGTCACTATATTCCATTACAGGTAAAGTCCTTAAGGGAAAAACCACAGGTGCTGAACCCAGCCAGACCTGCTGGATTTGTGTGGTTGAACATAGGGTACTGGGTACTGAAGTCCTGGGTCTAGTCTATGAGTGACAAAAATACAGCCTGCCGAAGGAGAGTGATGGGATCTGTAAATCCCAAACAGGAACAGAAGAGCAGGACTTCAGGTAAAGCCCTGGCAGACATCCCTTCAGGACTCAGGTGACTGACCACTCCCAGCTTCACTCCCCCTGGGACTACAAAGACTGGGAGGAAGGGAGGAGGGATCAGTCCAGGTTAGAAACTAAAGCTACAGAAGCTCTTAGGCATCTGGACAACTGCCTGGGAAGGTATTTTCTTGCTCAGAGACTATACTTAAGACTTAGGGGTGATGAAGACCTAGACAGAAGAGGAGGAAACCCACAGAAGGGAGATGGGACTACTGATTCTGGAGGACAAAGGTAAGATGTGGCCCACAGACTTATGTGGAGGGCTGAATAAGGCCTGCCTAACCAACTCCTATAGGTGAGCAGAACCCTAGGCTGGCAGTGTTAGGAAAATAAGGTGAACAAAGCTAATACGTCAGGCTCCTCACCCCAAACTCCAGTGCCCAGACCATAATTCCTATTAATTAGCATATTATTAAACAATTTTAATGTTCTTCTTTTACATACTATGCAACAAAAAGCATTTCCTCATCTCAACACCAATGAAAGTAGTAAATAATTTTAATTGAATGCTGTAAATAGAAGAATTTACTCTGAGAATGTTTAAGTCAAGTTTTAGGTCACAATGCATGGCAATAGATCTAGTCTGAGCCCTTATTCTAAGGGGTTTAAAAAAGGAAAAAATCAAGTACTACCCTTTTCCACTGCTATAAAATGCCATTCCTTTAACCAAAAGCACATTGAAGAAAGCCAAGAGCATGTTGCACAAAGCAGAAGTTTTTCATTTGAATGATTAATTGTGCCTATATACAGTATTGTTTTCTGGTTTTGGTGCTTTTAAGGATATTTAATACTTTCTAAAAGAGGGTCAAAGGAATTGAAACAATTTCGCTGGCATATGCACTAGTCAAAGCCACTCTTTGCAGGAACTTTTTTCCATGACTTAGAATGCAATAAGCACAGCAAATAAGTCGTCTTCACATCCTTTGCCACACTCCCTTCTCCTCTAAGAGCATGATCCTATTACCACATAAATCATGGGAGTTTTAACACTGATTTCAGCTGGGAGCCTAGCTCAACTCCTAGCTGTTGCATAATGCCAGTTTCTCTAATCTGCTCTCTACTGAAGCAGCGAAGAGTAACACAACATCCATAACAGACACCGGTCCCAACCAATGCGTACAGTTTTTCACGAATGCTTAAGGTGACCTTTCATGTGTAAAGGTGACAGAAAAGGATTTATGCCTGCTGTAAGGTTTCTTACTTTTTTAAAAACAGTAGCTGCCTCCTCCAGCTGCTGTTTCCTGCCCCTGCCTCTGCCCCCGCCCCTG
Source organism: Gavialis gangeticus (assembly GCF_001723915.1). Classification (NCBI taxonomy): domain Eukaryota; kingdom Metazoa; phylum Chordata; order Crocodylia; family Gavialidae; genus Gavialis; species Gavialis gangeticus. The sequence goes on along the minus strand of NW_017729008.1, from coordinate 15,314,943 downwards.
GGGTGGGACAGCAAGGTGAGCAGCACAGGGAGCTGGGGGGTGGGAACCATGAGGCTACATGCAGGGGGCATGAGCCATGTGGTGGGGGGGAGGTGGGAATCATGCGCAGGTGGAGCAATGGTGTTGGGTAGTGCCTGTGAGGTCATGAGTTGCTCTGTGTGTGGGAAGGGTTGAGCGGGGCCAGACCCGGACCAGTGGGG
>NW_017729008.1:15304157-15309743 GCF_001723915.1 Gavialis gangeticus | reverse complement strand
GAGGTGGGAATCATGCGCAGGTGGAGCAATGGTGTTGGGTAGTGCCTGTGAGGTCATGAGTTGCTCTGTGTGTGGGGGGAATCGCACTCACGTGCCCATGCACTGCAGTGGGGGAGTTGTGCTCACGTGCCCACGTGATGCAGCAGGGGTGGGGCACTAGGTGCAGTGGTGGGAGGGGAGGCCCATGTGGAGTGAAGGGGAGAAGAAGGGGGAAGGAAAGGGAAGCATTTGCATGGCCCAGCGGTCCATGGCTTGACTTGTGTGGCCGGTTTGGCCCCCAGGGCCTTAAAAGTTGGACAGCCCTGAAATAAATCTTTGTTTAGGATATGGCACTCCAAACTCTTCCGGTAAGGTGTAAGAACTTCATGAACGCGCCTCAGACTTCCTAGCAGCCTTCTTATAACCCATGGAAAATCAAACTTGACATTCCCAACTTGTTAAGGCAACAAACAAGCTGTAAAAAAAAATGTACAAATCCAAAGTACTTTTTAGCCTTCCCTTACTCCTCAGTAGAAAAAAACAGCACAAACTTCAATTTTAAAGAGTCTTTTGCAGGCCACAACTAAATGGTAACCAGTTGTGTTTTTTGACTTTTGGATTCCAAACTTTTGACAACCACAATTTTAGCTGTGGCAAGCCACCCCCCACCCCTTTTAAGTGAACAGTTTCTTTTCTAGCCTCCTTATTTAAACCACATGGATTTTTTTTTTTATTTGCCCCAGTTTTGGACCACAGTAACAAAGAAATATTTTAATCTAATTACCTTACAAAACATAATTCATGATATTCTAAATTTTAACACTGGCGTCTTGATATATTAATAATGAGCTATAGTTATGTAAACAATCACCCCATAATAAAAGTAAAGCAAGACAGTAGAGTAAAACTTAGTAGTCTTTTTCTCTAAGTAATCAGCATGAACTTTGCAGACTATCACAACAGTCGTGGTACTGTCAAAACTGACTGCATACCAGCAAATAATACTTTTAGCATCATATACATAAGACTGTATTCAAAGAAGATACCTTTCAATTTTAAGCCATTAAAATTAACCTGGAAACACAACTCTCCATCTCATTTACAGAGACAGACACTTGACCATTTTATAAATCTTTTAGTCATCTGAAGAACTGCATGCCTTAGATGCCGCAGGGTTTTTTTTTGGTAGTCTTCATTACTTGTAGTACAAATTCAAGCAGAATTTTGACTTCCTACCCTTCTTCCCCTCAACAACTCAAAACATTCGCACTGGAGTTTTGAATCTGACAAGGAAACAGAAGAAATAAGAAATCCAATCCAGATGTACAATAAAGTTCATCCTTACATTTTTAGAAGGCACATACGTAAGATATGGGGGATGAAAAGCTACCAGGACAACTTTAGTGTTTTACATAAAGCATAACACAATTGGTGTCTTTCTTGTGATCAGTACCAACCCAGCTATGAACAACATCCTATATTTTAAGCAGATATTTTTGAGAATGATCAGTACTATAATTTGGAGTCTGCTGAAATGTCCTTGAAGCCTATAGGAAACTGAAACAGACTGAAATGATATTGGTTGGAAAACCTAAGTAGCTGGCTCCAATTAACCATTACTCTCCCTAGGGACTGCTGGAAGTAGGAAGGGTCAAGGGCCTAAATAAGCCAGCCTCAGCTCACTGCAGGCGAGCAGAAGGAGAAGTAATATCCAGGTGGGCTGAGATGCTGAAGGAGCGCCAAGAGAACTTTACTGAATGAGAAACAATGAGACACAATTTCCTTAGAAAAAGGTATGGAGATTGGGAAAAGTTGGACACAGGCTGGGGCCTGCCTCTCTAGGAGATATTGGACTTGCTGGAAAGGTAAGAAATCCTATGGGTAAAAGGGTCTAAGAGTTTTGGGTGTTGATCGAATCATCTAGAGACAGATATTTCCCTCTAATACATCTCAGAAACCAAAAGCCCATCCATTATCACTGTCAGCTACCTAAATAGAACAGCTGTGTCCTTTCTTGAGCAAGTAAATTAGGCATTTGTACACACAATAACCTGTTAAGGATGTATCTGGTATTTATGCATGTAAATGTTGGATTTCTACATATAGATGGTATATAGAATCTACTTCTACATTCATGAGGTAATTGTGCATGCAAGTTAGGTACAAAAGTGTATATGAGTATGTATACATACACAACCTTTTGAAAATCAGGTTGAGCTTCTTTATGTTAACAGAAGAAACAGTACAACTTCTGCATGTATACCCAATACCCTACTCATCCCAGAATATTATTATTGCTTAAAAATCTTGGAAGGTGATTAGATTGTCACAGAAATATCACTCATAAATCCAATTAAGCAATTAATATACTGAGCTGAATCCTGCACCTGTTTGACCTCCACAGACATCCTGCAATTCTATGTTTGTTCACCCAGGCAGATACAGAATTGAAAAGATAATGTCACAAATATACTGGAAATGTTTTTAAAATGATACATTCCTATTCTGCATCCACAATGACATATTATACATATTATAAAACTGGTTTCTAAAAGAACTATTGCCAAACCCACAAGCCTCTGTGATCTGTCAGACTGAATGCAACCGAGGTTGCAATCCTCTTTGTCACATTAATCTTTTTGTGCCTGCCTGCAGGTCTTGGCGCATCTACTGTGACAACCGACTTAGCAGCAGCCAAGTTTGGCTTCTGGTGTCAAGGAGTTAACATCTTAGTGGCATTAATTTTCAAAAACAAAATTCAACTTTCCCCTACTGAGTTAACTGTCTTTGTACTGAAAGGATCACCAGGTTCAGCTTGGTATTCATTGTATTTTCTATTTTTGATCTGAAACTTCCTTTTATTGCTACATAACAGAGTCCACCCTTCTAAATAGCACAGCAAATGATCACTGAACTATTCCAAGAGACTCTCCATGTCCCATGGAAACATGGATGTAATCCAACAGGTTCAGCCAAATTTGAATTTTGTGCATGCCAGATGTGAAGTCCTTATGTTGTCTGGGGAAGTAAGACTGGATGATCCCCAAGTCTCTCATGAGACTCTCCCAACCCATGAGACTTTTCCAGTTGTATCACCAAAAAAGGGAATTGCAACTTTTCCTGAATCTTCAGCTGCAGCTGCCCCAGACCTCATGATTTGGTCTTTGTACCTTTATTTCCACTGGGTCCTAATCAGGTAGTTATTAGGGTACAGCCGCAGCTGTGCTCCAGAAAGCTGTCAGAAGAAACAGCATAAGGAAATAAAAATATCATGCCCTGAAGGCCAACAAACTGAGGTTCCACCAGACCAGCACAGGTGGGAAAAGAGAGGGAAAAATACTGAAACTCCAAGCCTAAAAGCCCTCCTTTTAATTCCTTGTCCCTAGACATCTGACTATGCCTGTAAGATAAAAAATCCTACATACTATCTGTTCCTCATGTAAAATATGAGTCAAACACAAATGAACTAATTTGATGCTCACTAAAGCTGATTAGATGTGCTAGCCATATTTTTCTAGGTGGATCATCCTGGCAATTCCATCTACTCTGAACAAATCCTAGTTTGACATTAAAACCATAGCTTTTCACAAAACTGAAAACACAGGTATGAGTCTTTCATCATTCATTCTAACCTTTTTATTCTTTTGTGTCAGCAGGGTAATTCTGGGAAAAAACAAAAACACTCCATCATCTTTGCATCACAGGAAATAATTAAGTGTTGTGAATGGTCGAAAAGGGAGACAGCAGAGAGGGATAGGTCAGGAAGAGGGGTGGAAAAATGAGAAACTCATTCTTTCCAATCTTTTCCAAGTAGATATCAGTACCCCTAGTCAGAGAAGACAAGGTAGGACACAATTCTAGTTTAGCAGTTCTGCTTCTTCTGCAAGAAGGGCCTAAAGCAAAATCTTCTAAGTTTTTTTTAAACTTTCTCTTGTCAAAATTATAATCCTCCAAGTCAAATAAAATAACAATCTCCTGAAGAGCTGAAGATAGCATTGCTCATATTAAGTTTGATTCATGAACAATTCAGGGAGCCCAGCCCTCTGATTTGTAGTTCTGCATTATACTAGATTAGAATAAGCAGTACTGAATTAATTAAAGAAATGTATGCAAATATTTTGCAATCAGCAATCAATTACAATACAGTAAAATTAATCTTAATGTTTCTAAGTTTTTAATAGAGATGTGTAGCATTGGTCTGTCTTACTCTTTTCAGGATTCAACACCAAATTATTTACTGTGGCTCAAAAATATAATCAGATTACTTTTGGCATTTTATAAATGTTGTTTATCTATCTGTTTAAAATATTTAACCAGGGCTTCGATTAAATGTATTATCTCATTTACAATCTGACTCTGGTTTAGTAAACGAATACCGTAGCCATTATATTGATGAACACATTACTTACGATGATTCCATACAGTGTGTACATATAGCACATGTTTTCTAGGTATTCTACACTTCAAAGCAATTTGATTGCACAGACATTCACTGTGCAAAGTCAAGCAATTTATAGCCTACTATTTCAGTGACTATTACATGACACTTTCTGCACTGTACTAATTCCAGTTCAAAGTTTGAAAATATATTTGGCATAGATTCCAATTAAAAACAAAACTACAGTTAGCAACTAGAAAACTGAAGGACTGGCAAAATATGTCATTTTGCAATAACTGGCAGTTTCTTCATAGTCGGAGTTCATAAATACCTTTTTAACACTTTCTTTTTGCAGCCACAATCTAAAAAAACTAACAAAACCAAATATGTGATATTAAATTAAAGCAGATTTGATGCTAACAAGCTACAACATACCGCTTTAGGATCCAAAGCTAACAATACCAGCAAGTATAACAAAACAACCGTTCCAAGTCCAGTTGAAAAGTTTGGAAACAATATCTGCAAACTGTTTCCACCCTTATACTGTGCGCTGTAAAGGAAATGGCACAGTCAGTTTCATTTTCATCCTTTTTGTAAATTGACAAAGGAAATAAACTGCCAACTCAAAGGAGAGTATCAATATAGTTGAGAAAAAGACAGTACAAGAAGTGTACGCTTCGGACTAGGTCAAGTGACATAATTGGGAAATGATCAACTGCAAAAATAACCACCGTGCTGCACATGTTTATTTGCAATAAATACAAGCTTCACTTTCTGAAACTAAATGGCTAAAACAGTTCCCACTTTCCAAAAGTCTATAAATAAAGTAGGATCAGCAAAATTATGCAAAACATCCTGCTAAAAGAAGAAATGTAAACCAAAACCACTTACAGAGAGGAACACGCTGCCAACTTAATCTGATTCTACGACGACTGTAAACATGTTGTACTTTTGGAACGTGAAATGATTCACATTACCATGGATGCCGTCAGAGCAATACAGCAACGTGATTAGGTATTCTGCATGTGTTAAAAATTGGGCAGATGACCCGCTGCAGCAAATACCAGATCAGTGCTTGCACACACCAACTGTTTTGACTACAGGCGTTTGTTAAACACTAAGTTTCAGGTCCTACCAGTTGGACACCACAACTGATCCTGTGCCAAGAACAACAAGCTCTGAAAACTGCTGCTTTTTTTTTTTTTTTTTTTTTTTTTTTTTTTTTAAAA
>NW_017729008.1:15302411-15304011 GCF_001723915.1 Gavialis gangeticus | reverse complement strand
TTTTTTTTTTTTTTTTTTTTTTTTAACTGTTTATACAATGCAAGTAACTGCAAAATGGTGAAACAAGATCACAGGCAGCAGGTTTTACTTTATTCATTCTTGGGGAAGGAAGGGGTTTGACCCACTATTTTCAGCAAAGAGTGGGTCAAACCTCAAACTTCCTTGGAGCATTTTTTTAATTTATAGAACAATTCTGAAGCTTTGCCAAGCTAACCATACACTAGCCATCAGGGATAATGTATAGAAAACCACTAATAAAATTACTGGAAACAGCAAAATTCCTTTAAAAAGGGATAAAGAATATATGCTCAGCATCTTCCAAGAATACCCTGGGGGTCTTTAGAAACAGCTGCTGAAGCACTTACCTCACAATCCCCACTGTTTCTGCAGTCCTTACTCAAGCAAACCTCTGTAATGTCACCTGGAGGTTAGGTTTGAGTAAGACTGCATAATTGGGCACTACATATTTACATTTTTGAGAGGGAGGAAAAACACTTTGAACCTGTCATTTATGATAGTCTGCCTAGAACAAAGTGCAGATATGTCAAAAGTTACAAGGATATATATGGCATTTTAGAAAGGCAGCAATAGTTTCACATGGGGGAGCAAATCACTAGTGTCAGGGTGAAAACAGATGTCTTTATGCTGGTATAAAAATTTTATAGTGGCACAAAGGCCAAGCAAACAGACATCCTGACCTCTTGTTGCACACAAATGTCCAAAATTTGTACCACAGCATAGATGGTATTGATTTGTGTTGCTTTATTGCAGCAAATGTCTCTTAAGTTTATGGCAGGAGATCAGTCAGCCCGAAGTTGCCTGCACTCTCCAGCTGCCAGGGCAGGCACTTTGGGGCCTTCAGGAGCCCAATGGAGAAGGAGTTCTCAATCCTAGGGCACAAAGGATTGGGCTCACGAAGCTCCAAGGACACCTGCCTGGGCTACCCCTTTTGGGACACCCTGGACATTTGTTCCTGTAAAGAGGGACCGTGTCACCTGTCATCCTGCAGGATCAATAAGCAGCACAACAGGTGATGTGCCTTTCACCCAATAAAATGGATCAGCTATGCTGATACATCCCAACTCAGCTGATCCCCTTCATTCGGCAGCATCTATTTATACTCTCAGACTGGTAAGGAGATTTAAAAAAAATCCCCAGGCAAAAATCTGAGACTCTTCTAACCACATACAAATGTGTAAATTGGCAATTTCTCACACAATGATTATAGGCTGCAGCTACACCATGCTGAGCAGTTCTCTCAACAAATTTCATAATCTAAAATGGGCTTGTAGTTCAATACAAGATCTCCAAGGAAAACTCAGGTGGCTAACAGTTTCACAGTTCTTAGGGTCAGAAGGGACCTAAACAGATCATCAGGTCTGACCCTCTGCCCTGGGCAGGAATGAGTGCCAGGGTCATAACACCCCAGCCAATATCTGTCTAGCCTCCTTTCGAAGACCTCCACAGTAGAAGAGAGCACCACCTCCTCAGGTGTGACATGATTCTCTAGGACAGTGGGGACGAAGCATTTTAGCAGGCAGGCCATGAATTGCCCCCAAACCCTCCTCCAGTGAGTGACATTTTGATCCCCTTCCCTGCC
>NW_017729008.1:15295946-15297411 GCF_001723915.1 Gavialis gangeticus | reverse complement strand
TCGTTGCACCCAAACCCTCCTCCAGTGAGTGACATTTTGATCCCCTTCCCTGCCCAATCTGCTGCTCTCCTAGCTACTGTATCTGCTGCCTGTCCCCTTCCCCTGCCCTAGGATTCTGTCTGGCTTTATGTCTTCTGTTTAGAAAACAATCATCACATCAAGGTTATTACTCAAATTTCACTTATATTTCTGAGGGGTGTTGGAAAACACTGTATTTATGTTATCTTTTCTTCAAACATATGAATCAAGGCTGTGATCAGCAGGGATCGATTTTCCATTTCCCACAGAAAAACAGAGAAAACCATGGATTTCCCCCTTTAACGGAGGGAAATGTGGATTTCTTATTTTACCGGAGAAAGCAGTTTTGCAAAGACCTCTCTGCAGGCTGGCAGAGTTTCAGCCTGCAGGGGGTTGGGATGGAGTGGGAGAAGAGCAGTCAGGCAGGGGGGCATCATGTGCATGTACAGGTTTCCCTCACTTTATGCAGGTTCTATGTGTGTGAATCCGCTCTTACGCAATGATGCTTTTTATACAAAAAATTCGTTATATGTGAGGTAAATTCACTCTTATGGGATCGACATGGTGGAAGCCTGCAGTCAGCTGCTTTGCATGGTGCATTGTGGGAGTGATGTGCACCAAAATATAGTCTCCTGTGTGGATCTGTGCTCCTCACTTGCTGTCTGCAACACGTGTTTCTGTAGTAGCCATCCCCATTATGGTAATATTCACCACCACCCTATGCTTGTGTGTACTGTCTGCTGTTGGTGAGTACCAAGATTGTCTTGTAAAAGTGGTAGAAATGGGTCTGGGGGTCAGTACAGTCAAGGTCTTGGAACATATCCCTATTTGTTACATTGTAAAGTGGGTTTCCTTTATGTGAATTTGAGTTAGGCACCGTTTTCCAGGCATGCATGTACAGCATGAAGTGAGGGAAACCTGTATATGCACATGGCCCCAGGCTGCCTGGAAAGCAGCTCACGTGGGTAAGGGTGGGGGGGGCGGGGTTTGAGGCCCCTATATAGCGAGGGGAGGGAGGTGGACAGGGCTGGGGCCATGGGTGACTGGTGTTACCTTAGTTGGGGGGCGGGGAGGGGGGACACACGCCCCAGTCAGTGACCAGTTGCGCCAACCGGGAAGCAGCAGTGGCACTCCTGGAAGTGGCCACGGTGCTTCATCTGGCACTCCCACTTCCCAGCTGGCGCTTGCAAGGGGGGCACTGGCACTCCTGCCTGCCCCCCGCCCATTGCCTAAGTGGGGATTGCAGTCTGTCACAGTGTGCACCAGCGATCTCACAGGGTGCATGTGTACCCCCTACTCGTCACCACTAGCTGGGGCAGGGGCTGCTGCTCAGCCAGGCGGTGCATGGGGCTTGGGACCCTGGGGCTGCAATGCATGGCTGCAGGGCCCTGGCGGGGAGCGGGACAGCCACGGATGATTTGTCTGGAAGGCGGGGGGGGGGGGGGGG
>NW_017729008.1:15263592-15295854 GCF_001723915.1 Gavialis gangeticus | reverse complement strand
CCCTGCTGCCCTCCGCTGGGGCCTCTGCAGCCCAATGGGTGGGACCCAGCACTGCAGGGAATAGCAGAGCTGTGCGGGAATCTCCTTGCCACTGCAAGCTCCATGCTATCTTGGCAAAGCATTCCCTGCCCATGTGGCAGCAGCAGGGCTGGCAGCATGGGGTTGTGGCCCTCACTGCTGTCATACATGCAGGGGATGTGTTGCCAGGGCAGTGCAGAGCTTACAACAGCAACCAACTTCCCCGTGTGGCCCCCCTGTTCCCTGCAGTGCCAGCTTGCACCCACTGGGCTGTGGAGGCCTTGTGGGAAGGCAGCAAGGCAGGCACCTGAGCCCACAGTGGGCAGCCCACCCTGCCTCCACCTTGAGCATAGATCTGGGCAGCACGGGTCGTCTCTGCCCCTCCGGGAGTGAGGGGCACCAGCAGGAGGGAGGGTGTGTGAGGGACACGAGCAGGGGCAGGAGGCTGGAAGGAGGGGAAGTGAGGGGCACAAGCAGGGCCAGGGGGCTGTGCAGAGGGAGAGTGAGGGACATCAGCAAGGCCAGGGGACTATGGGAGGGAGTGAGGAGTATCAGCGGTGCCGGGGGGCAGGTTGTGACGGGGGAGTGAGGGGCCTTTCATAATAATAATGGATTTTGTTTTTTTTTAATCAGCGAATTTGCAATTTTCTATCAGGGAAAACCAGGATCCCTGGTGATCAGTAGTTGTAAATTAAGTACCCTGCATACTGATTGCAAGAACAAAGCAACAATTTGGGTAACTAGAGTCTGAGATCTAAGACCTCCTATATTTCCAGGTGCACAGGGTGTTTGTTTTCTGGCAAACTGTTAAGATATACCTGTTAACAGCTTCATCCTAGTGGTGACTACATTTCAGTGAAGAGAAAGACTACAGAAATGTTTCTCTCACATGCTCAGAGGATTATTTCAGACACTGACTTAAGTTCGTGTCAATTCCAAAAGGAAAGGTGACTAGAGAGAGATTTGTTTCAGGCTGTGGGCAAGTGAGTTCCTTTCTCATTTCTACCAGTAGCAAACCATGATTAATCACACCTCACTCCAGTACAGTGTCAAAATTAAACACAAGTTTTCTTTTCAGGACTTTGCTGGCAGGGATTACACTTGCATGCATTTTCTCCCTGGAACTCTGCTAACAAACAGCTATTCACTAAGAGGCAATAAGATATTAATTTGACTTGTAAACGGTTGTTGGATTAGCTGGTGCATTCCATTTGGTGTACTTTCTGATGACAGAAGTAAAAAGATTCACTTAAACCTAGTGGTCTACTGGACTAACACTACTGAGGCATGCTTATTTGTACAGGGAGAGAGACAAAGTGGGTGATATGGCTAGTATCACGGCTAACCACCTTTGCCCTCCCACAACACCCATCTTAAGAGACTAAGTGCTCACTTATAGCTGGGTCAACTGGGGGTGACCTTCAGTGGGAGGCAAGAAACATTCCTCCTGCACCTCACCCACAGTGCTACCGTAATACTCTTAGTAGAACTTGGTATTTATGCTTTTTAAAAAGTATTAATTAATCCATGCAACAGGCAAGTGCTATTCCCACTTCACAGATAGGTTATCTGAGCTGCAGAAATATGAAAATGACATGTTAAAATGAGTAAGTAAAAGTCACTTTCTCAAGGATACTCAGAAAACCTAAGATGAGAACTTCACTGCATCAGACCAAAGCTCTCAGAACACCACCCAGGTTCTTCACTGAAATGCAGTCAAAACAATTTCTCAGGCAAATGTGCTGGATGTTATGTTATTGCCTAAATGTATGTTTTGCATGCAACATTGGGAAGTGTTCACCATGCCCCTACAAGTCCTTAAAAAGGATTGCTACAAACAGAGGAAAGTAGACCCACCACAGACTCAGTTTAACTGATGGAAAATATACTTCAGAACTCCACCTTAAACCCAGTCCAAGACTATGACTGAGAAAAGCTTAACATTTCTTTAGAAGACAGTGTTCTTGTTGTACTTTCATGAGTAACATCCAGCACAGTTTTGTTCAATGACAGACGCTAACATCACCCCCATCAGAACCCCATTTCACAGGTCACCACGAGAATCCAGTGAAAGGAGGTGATTTTCTTGTTGTAGCAATCTAACCCTGTAGCAACGGAGGAAACTCATTCTATTTCCTAAACTGGCTTTTGCAGCCCTAAACGGTACTGGAAGATCCAAAAATACAGCTGGTGAAATAGGGTTACCATATTTCCAGTACCAAAAAAGAGGACACCTTTTGCGGGGGAGAAGGGTATATGATTGTGGGGGGCAGTGATATGCCGGTGCCCTGCCCCTACCCATTATGTTGCCCCTCACTGCCAAGGCATAGCTCTCCTCCCCCCCCCCCGCTGCTGTCCCTCACTCCTGACCCATAGACCGCTGGCCCTGCCAGTGCCCCTTACTCCCAACCCACAGTACCCTGCCCCCCGGGCTAAGCTGGTGCCCCTCACTCCCAAACTGCAGTCCCCTGGTGCTGCCAGTGCCCCACACTCCTGCCCCATAGTCCCCTGCCCCTCCTGGTGCCCCCCACTACCAAGCCACACCCCAGCCCTGGCCCTCCAGCCCTCACTCCCCATAGACTTATCTGCATTCAGGTGCTGGGGCTGCTCCCACTACCCTGCCTGGCTGTATGCCAGCCACGTGCATGTGCCTGTGCAAACACATGTGGTTCCCCCTACCTCCAATCGCCTTCTCCCTGCTCCTCCCAGCCCCAAGCACCAGTCCTTGCTAGGGCAAACCTAGAAGTGCCAGGAAAAACATTGCTGTTGAACAGAGAAAAATCCCAGATGTTTGGATCATGCTTCAAAAAACTGCCTGGATGGAGATTGGAGAATCCAAAAAGATGACATGTCCAGGAAAACCCAGATGTATAGTAAGCCTAGATGAAACGACCTAGATTTTTCTACATTAATATTAAAATCTATACTTCATGCTTTTCATTTGTTTTCTTGTTCATGTTATTTGTCATGATTAGATGTTTCTCATGACCCTAAAAGCCCTCCATTTAGTATCATGGCAACACCTTTTAGAAGAATGCACTCTTTTGCCACACACATTAGTCCACATTCTCCATATCTCACACTTTTTATCCCACCCCATCACTCTCCCACCCCACTTCCGATCAAGATTTTATCTTTTCTTTTCTAGAGAACAGACTGTAGCAGTTAACCACAGAGGTCATCTAATGTAATGTCACATTTAACCAAAGGCCTAACAACAGTCCACCCAGACTCTCCCCAGTGTTCACCTCTCTGCATTAGCCTTCCCATACAAAAGACCCGGTCTACCCAGCTAAGTTTTCCTTCTTTTTAAAGCCTAAGTGAGTTTTACGTTTAAGTGCGATTCTGTACAAATCCATTGAGATATTAAATCAGCTTAGGTGTCAATATATGGACAGTATTTTCTCATATATGTTAGACTATGAGCTCACTCACTCTTAGCAAGACTCACAGGGCTCAATAAAAGCCCATTATTTCAAAGGCCCATAATGTGTTGAGCATTTTCTAAACACAGATGAAGATACAGACACTGCCTCAATGGGCATATGCAATTACTCCTTTGTAGGCAACTTCTGCAGATTCCTCCCATTACATACCACAGTAGTTTAGGGAAATCTTCAGGCCTACATTCACTCGACTTCTTTATTTTTTAAAGTTTCCTCGGTTATAATGATACCTGTTTTCATGAAATGCAGAAGTGTCACCAGCAAGTTGACCAGAAGGTGATGTCTGCTTTACCCTACACAATTTCCTACTTCAAAAGTGCAATTTACACCTCAGACCCAGTTGCCCGTTACTACAGTGACTGCATGTAGATGCAAGAAGTCAGAGCGCAAAGCAGTTCCATGATGACCCTGAATTGGCCACAAACATATTTCATATAACTTCACACACTAAAAACAAGCATTGCTTATAGTTGTCCATGTATATGCTGGTGTTTTTTCTTCCTAAGGCAGTTTGCTGTCATTGCCTGAAGGACAAAGTTTTATCTTAGTCATGATTTTAACATTTTGTCTACTCTTGATTTATAAAATGATTCTGGTTGGAGAGTACCCAAAGTATTTACTTTCAAAGTTTGTACAAACAAGCAGCAATACAATTAAGATTTGCAAACCTGGGTTAGGCAATTCAGCATTGTACAGGCAGGAGCCTGGGATGGAGAAGTAGTAACTTTCCAAAGTTAAAGCTGAATTAGCAGACCAATAGAAATTAGAATTCAGAGCCTCCATACCACATGCTCTTCTCTTGTCTGGAGCCCTCTACAGGCAGTCCTTGGACTTAAGGACACAACTGGTTCCTGAAAACTGCATCTTAGGTTGAAACACTGCAACTCAGAACCAATTTTCTCATAAGAAACAATGTTATAAATGGGGGATTGATTCCTAAACCAAGGCCTGATACCCTATTTTCACCAAAAATACCCTAGAATTTGGTACTCACTCAATTATAGATGAGTAATATAGTTATATTCATGTATTTATATTGTAAATAGCAATCGTATTGATTTGCAAGGACTTCTTTGAGGTGACTTTGCTGGACTTTTTGAAAGGCTCTTTGGGCTTTTTGAAGGGTTCTTGGCTGGAGTCTTTTCAGGAGTCTTGGCTGCAGGTTTTTCTGGAGTCTTGTCTGCTTTCTTAAAGAAAGTGTCCAAAGCAGTTGGGACAGATGTTCTCCATGGAGATGAGTGGCGCAGCAAATTTGTTCGCTGGCGTGATGTCGAATCAGATCAAGCACTGTAAAGTTGAAACTGATGTCACAAAGTCGAAACAGGGTGTCAATTTATAAATGTTGTAAGTGCAAAACATTGCAACTCGAAACACTGTAGGTCAGGGACTGCCTGTATATCTTGCAACAACAAGCTGTTAGGAACAGAGAGGCCAGAATCCGCCTTGTACCAGGAGACTTCAAGCAGTTGGTAAACTGGGGACGATGGAAAATACTCAGCTGAATATATTCCTGAAAATATGAAACTCTAACTGTATTGCATAAAAATCATGGCATAGCAATGCTGTGATGTGTCCTTTCACTAACAAGGATGACTCAGACTCTGGTCTCTTTCAACAGCAATCACCTATCGATTCATTTTCCTTACCTTATGCAAAATAAAGGTTACTACACTTATTTCAAACTTTCATTTTGTCAGCCTTTTTACCTATAAGATAACTAAGTTTCCTAGTTTTGGAAAGTAGGCAAGACTGACACAATATTTTAAAGACCTGTAATAAGAATTGTAGGGACTATATAAAGTTACAAATATTCACCATAACTACAGAAAATGTCATTCAGAGTACGCTAGAATGTATTCTAAGCTTGTGTGCATTACAGTTATGCTTGTGTTAAGCAACTTCATTAAAACTGAATAGAGATTTGTAAGCTAAGTATAAAATTATTCCTTTTCAAAACAATTGATCTCTCAATGAGGAGAAATCATCAGTGGCTTTTAAAATGGACAGAAGTCAGTCTTCATGCTCATTTTAACTTTGTTTGATCTATACATTTTTTCATACAGGAAAGTCAAAACAAGCTTGGCGATTTTCAGAGGAAACTCTGGCTTGCAGGCAGGTCCACACAAAGGACAGGGATTAATTTCTGCCTTTGGGTATTTGACTCTGATACATATACTGGCAAGTTGTTGCCAGAACATGCATGCACAAGTGCAGCAGCACTCTTTCCTATACACTAAACATGCGAGATGTATAAAAGTACTGGCCTCAAACTTGGGAGACCCAGGTTCAGTTCTCTGCCCTGCCACTGACATCCTGTGCGACTATGTGCAAGTCATTAATCCTCCCATATGGGACCCATGAGAAAGTTTGCCCATCACTGGTTCTGCCACATGACTTGGTATCAGCGGTGTTATCGGAACAGCAGCTTCTAACATAATGTTAAGGCAGACATGCAATAAATGAATGGATCAATGGTATCAAGTTCTAAATAAGCTTTATATTAGTGTGCCACCAACTAGAATTAGGGTACAATTTTGATGAACAATTACATTAAGAAAGGGGTTGGCAACATTTCTGCAATGGGGCACCACTTCCAACCTGGCCAGCTGAAGCCGCAATCACCACTCCTTCCCACAGGGCTGCAGCTGCCCTTTCTCCCTGAGATCTGGCTGCCTCAGGCTAAATCCTTGCCGCAGAAATTCCACTGAAGCTGCCCAGGTCCCTGGGCCAAATAAAATGGCTCGGTGGGACGGAACTGGCACACAGGCCACAGGTTGCCAACTCTGTATTAAGATAGTATGTCATGGGGTGACCTAATTTCTTACGGAGTTGGGACTTAGCCTCATCTCAGACAGGACTGATCCAACTCCTCAGGTAGAAGGCATGAATGTACAAAGGTCTATGGTGGTAACTAAGAACTAGTCTTGCTGGAAGATAAGGGCAGCTTGCGGTCAGTCAAGGGAAGACACCAAGGATAGCTGGAGTGAGAGCCCTAGTAAAGAACAAGACAAACAGCTAAGAAAGGGATAGGAGGTAACCTAGGCTGAGCAGCTTTCTAGAACTCCTACGTAGTAGGCCTGGGAGAGAAGCCTGCAAGGGACATGTGTCACTTTTATGGCAGCACAAAGTGAAAGCAGATAGATGTCCATACCTTCTGTTGTGCTACATATGCTCAAATTTGTGGCTCTGACAGAAGGTAGTAGTAACTGGGCTGCTTCATTGCAGCCCACATTTGTTTGTTTATGGGCAGGAGACCACGGGCAGTGCGAAGCTGTCCAGGGACTGGGGCTCTGCAGGCTGAAGGGGCTTGGTTCTGCACATCCCAGGAATTCCCTTCAAGACTTGGAAGCGCCTGCCTCAGTTTCCCTGCTTACTCAGAAGCATCCCTCTACAAGTCTAGCAGTCTTTTGTGCAGAGGCCCAGCTTCACCAGGAGGGGTGGAAAGAACCCTTAGCCCAGTCTATTCTATAGCCTAGTAATCAGGGCAGACTCGTGAGAGGAGTCTGAACCCCCTCAAGATAAAAGCCTAAGTAGCAGAGACTGGAGGCAAGCCTCTGCCATGGACCCACAGGGCTGGGCATGCTGTCAAGAGACTTACTAGGGCAGGTCTGGAAGGGCTGTGCATCCCCGGTGCACTGGGAAAAAGTGTCTGGGGAGAACCCAGGAGATGAGCAAGCCCCCAGGAGAGATTTCACAGAAGCAGAGACAAGAGCCAGAGAGCGATGGATCAAGGGACACAGAGGAGCCCAGAGATTAAATCCAGATAGGCCTCCCCATGCAAGACCAACAGGGACTTTTCACCGAGTTTGAGAGGAAAGGGACAGGGTGTAGGGAGGTAGAGCTCTGCAGAAGAACCAGGACCCCATCAGACGGATCTTCTCCTAAAGACTCATCTAACCTCCCTAACAGAACCAAGCCATCACAACGTGGTGGGCAAGCGGGAGAGTGTGACAGAGATCAGTGGCATTACAGTACAGCTGTAGGTTGGGAATTCATACCCACTCACAGCCTAGAATCCAGGCCTCTCACTTCCCGGCCAGCCATTAGACTACTACATAAAAGTTATTACCAAAACTCCTACATCCTATGACCATATTTCAAGGAAAAAAGAATCACTGGTAAACAAGGCAATGATTTATATACCTCAGTCTATTTGCTGTTTTAGAGCTATGAATCCCAATCTCACATAAATGTCTAACTGCAACACTGAGTTAGGCAAGCTTTCAGATGCACCCCTCCCTTCTGCATTTTCTCTTGGTTGGATTACACCCCTTCTTTCCCCCTCAGCAGGATGTATGTCTGAGAATCCCATTTCTATAGGCACAGCTTTCTCCATTTCAATGCATGTGGAACTCTGGCATCTAACTGAGTTTGTGATTCCACTCCCAGGGCTGGATGCCCAACTTTTTGGTATGGGAATGGTTAGTGTCATGTCATCTAAATCACTTTGCAAATGTTACCTGAAGCAACTCAGTCATACAGAGTATTTGCCAGAGTGTGGAATTTCACCTGGATCACTTCTGTTACAGGCTACTGCCTTAACTAAAGAAACATCCTTTCCCCTACCCCTAAATGACTAGTCCTTCAATTGACATAATACAGTGGAAAACTTAGTGCTACTTCCCTATTAAAATAAGATGCATATAGTATTAACTAGTGCGAAAGAGCTCCAAGCCATAATATTAACTTAAGTTTTCTAAAAAACTAAAAGATTTATCAGAAAAGCTTTTACAGTTAAAGGAAAACAGGGCAGAAGACAATACAAGGCAGACTGAGGCACTTAAGCTTGGTCACTGTGCCAACAACATCATACACATTTCACAGTGAAATCCAAAAAAAGGGACAAGGCAGGAAGTCAAAACAAGTTTCCTACCTGTTAACTTCTTCCCTCTGAGCTAGGCTATTCCAACAAAGACTGAAGGGTTGAGTCCTTGTTGTCAGTCTAGAGGCAGCAAATACCAGAAGAGATTTTATGCTCTTCAGACCCTTCTGGAGATTCTCCCTCAAATGAATGGTCCCACAGTTGAAAAGGACCTCAGATTACTCAGATAGCTATGGGTCTTTTTGGAATAAAGGAGTTTAAGGTTTAACTGATTGCTTTTCAGCTACAGTAGTAACTCAGTTGGAGGCAGAGAAAGGACAACATGCAGAGATAGTGGGCATGAAAAATGCCAGCTGGGATCAGCTGGCTCCTGCTTAATTACAGAGGAGGAACTAAAGTCTACATTTGGCAGATGGATCACAGAGCAAGTTTTATAAAGCTTACTGCTAAGTTGTCCAACTGGTAGCCAGAAAATACAGCTGAGTTAACCAGAAATGGGCAACAGAGCCAAGAGACAGCCATAGCTAAGCTTATCATAGCTAGATATTGCCTTTTGTCTATCTGACACTGGTCACATCCACCTCCTACATTAGACACCAAGGGAATATATATACAGACTGCAGACCACACAGACAGATGAGTTAGGCTGGGTAACCAAAGCAATCTAACTATGGCAGTACAAAGCTGAGTATGGGATAATTCTGTAAGGTAAGCAAGATGGGCTTGTGTTGGGCTCCATGTTGTCATGACTAAACCACTTAGGGTACCAAAGCTGGAACTTATTTATGCTCCCCTACACACCTATGCCAGGTATCTATGCTACACTGCAGTCTGTAGTGCAGGTCTACCCAAAGTCATGTCAGGAGCAACAGAGAAAGAAAAATATAATTGCAATATTTAGAGCAAGTCAAAGATTTCAAGGCTACTTCCTTATTGTCCCCGGTCCTTTAACATGTTTTACAAACTGTATATTATATCCAACAGTGCAAAAAGAAAATCACCACCACTGTTCTCAGCTTGAGGAGTTTGGAAGTTTTAGGAGTATTAAATGCTCCTCAGACCTTAAGGAAAGCCTGCAAAGGGGTGTAGGTATGGCTTTGTTGCCCATTTTGCTCAGCTTCTTTACAGTAGTGACTTTTATCTTGGTATTGAGAATCTAGCATGTTTTGGGTGTTATTGCAGATCTAAAAATCAGAGATTTTAAGGGAATGTAAAAGAATTTTGGTGGCTTGTATTTTACAGATCCCATCTAACTGTTTTTCTTTGTAATATCACAGATGATGAGAATTAACAAGAAAAAGCAGCTTAAATTTAATTCTAAAAAGGATGTATTTAAAGGAACGTTGTTCAAAAACTTCCTACCTCACTTCTCAGACCCTCCAAGACCACTTCCAGCAGATGCTGGGAAAGTACAAAATAAAGAAAAATAACTATGTTTCCTCCTCCTCTGCTAAGCAAATGGACTAAACTGTCAACTCAAATTTATTATAGCAGGCAGAAGACCAGAAGGAACAACTATGCAACAGCTAGAATGTCCATGACTTCAATATCTGAGAAAGGAGACCATTAAACAACCTTAATGTCTTGGCCAAGTGTTACACTTCTGAGCAAATGCCATCCATGATATTTCTCCTCATGGCATATTATTGCCATACTAAGTTTAATCAGCTGTTCCTAGCTAACATAAGTGTACAGTTTTTAAATGTATTCCAATCCACATTTGCTCAAACTTCCTCTGTCCCAACTCCCAATTTCCTCTGTACAAGAACTTCTCTCTCACCCCTTCTCTCATTCCCCTTACTGAATGAATCACCAATAGAATGTGAGCCCCCAGAGGGTTTAGAGATAACAATTATGAGGACAGTGTAATTTGCAGAATCAAAGGCCAAAAAGGTGACTGTTTTCCTCTAGTTTGATTACCTTCATAATACAGGTCACAGAGGTGGTTCTCAAGTGCGGGTCCGTGGCCCCCTGGGGGGATGTGAGCAGGTTTCAGGGGGTCTGCTCAGCATGGTTTGGCACAGGAAGGAGCCGCATTGGCTCCCCAGGGATGAGGTGAACCCTGAGGAAAGGGTGTGTGTGGGGGGGGGGGAGTAGGCCCACCCCACCCAGGCCCACAGCCTCCACCTTGTGGGTGGTGCTGCAGGTGGGCAAGAGAGGCTGCTCAGGTGAGCCCTGCTGCTGAGCCCTGGCCACTGCACCTGCGGCCATGTGGGCAATGCTGGGGAGCCAGGCAGTTGTTGTGGCACAGGTGAACCATGGAGTTTTTAAAACATGCAAGGGGGGCCTTGGGAAGAAAAAAGTGGAGAACTCCTGGGTTACAGAACTTACCCAAATATGGGAAGTACCAGCTGGCTAAGGCAAACTGGGGCTTACTCTGGGACCCTGCATCAGCCTCTCTAAACATTATAAAAGTTCCACCAAGGCACAGCAGGTGAGGTAAAAAGGGAGGGTACCCCAAGGAGCCAGTGGGGTAGGAATCACTTGGCCATCAGGGGGCATCACTTTTCCAACTCTACTCAGTGCACAGGGTGATTGCCCCAGTTGTCCTGCCCTATTTATGCCACTGTTGTGCAGGAGGTGTGACTACACGTTGTTTGTGAGTGTGCAACAGTGAAAGTTTGCTGGAATACACTGACCACTTATATTTGCTGCTCCTTTGCCTTTACAGTTATCTGCCTCTGCTCTTGAATAATGTTTATGACCCACTGTGGCGCTGGCTGAACGTGAAGCAATTTCTGGCTGCTAACAAATTTAAAATATATATACTTTAAAACAGCTTCCCTAATTTTTGAGTAGTGAGAAAACTAGAAATTATAAACATGCCATATACATATGTAAGATTTTAAGAGAAAACCGTACTATAGTATTTGAGCAACACTATGATTATCTGGGTCAGTGGGCTTTTGACACTGTGGGCTGAGTCAGTGGTGTGGGGCCAGCCTGCAGGATAAGTGCCCAAATCCCACCCTTGCATTGCCTAGACTGGGTCTTGTATCGTCTGGACTGGGCCTTACACTGCCAGATTCTGTCTTGTGCTGCCCAGATCCTGCTCTGGGGCTGGGACTGGCCACACAGATCCTGCTGCGTGCCACCTCAATCAGGCCCCAAATACCTGGATTCCACTTCGCACCTCCCATACACCTACCCATGCTACCCAGACTGGGCTCTGCACTGCCCCAGCCCCGCACACCTGATCTAGCACACAGGGCCACGTTATTTGGCCTGCAGGGCTCCACACAGGTCCAGAAACTTGGTAGTAGGGGAGAAGCAATTAATGCTGCCATCACTATCCTGCTGCCAGATTTTTGGATCCATGGAGAACCCTGTGGGCCAGGTGACATGGCTCCACGGGCCGGATCTGGCCCATGATACAGAGGTGGAGTACCCCGGTCTAAATAAACAAAAAAAAAACAAGGGGTCTAAATTCAGGATAGACGTGCAATCTCAATTGGGTTATTTCCTGAAAAAGAAAAGGATAAATGTATTTATTTTCACAGGCAATAAGGCAATGAATGCTTCAATTGTTGGCTTAGTTGATATTTAATTTGGCATTTGTTCATTTGCATCATAAAAGTACTGAGACCCATATTAGAAAGCCATTTAACCGTCAGAATTTTACTACCATTATTCACTTCTATTCATGTGAAGGACAACAGAAAAAATGAACCCTCCAACAGATTAGGCCCCACTTGAATCTACCTGTAAGTCTTGATATTCCCCTAACCATCAGTGGACAGATTCCCCTACGGACAGTAGGAACAGAGGAGAACACATGCTCCCTTCCAGCTGTTGCAGGATACACTTCAGGTTCTAGATGTTAAAAAACCCAAACAACCCCTCCCCCCAAAACACACACAAAACAAACAACCCTAAAAAACAACTTAGCTTAGTCATCTTGAGTGTGAGTTTAAGGCTAACAAAAAAGGCTGTGGGCTCCCTCTACTGGATCTATATAAATGATCAGCTTCAACAGCTACTTTGAGTACTCTGACAACAGTGATGCTCGTCTAGAATGAAGAAGTAATTAAATGTGATGTATAAAGCAATGTACATTTCCTATTACTTGGGACCCATTCTTTTCTCCTACACTCAGAGTCATCCTTAAAAACCAAAACAAAGTTTAAAGTTGAAATTACCAAGTAATATTTGAAGGTTTTAATCTCAAGGTCTTTGCTTAGTTTATTAGTCCTTGGCTTGCCTGACAACTGAAAATTGATTTGAATACTTCAGGATATGGCCTAACAGGCACAGCAAATATAAAACTAACATTAATCATAGATTTTTAAGCTTTCAAGTAACTCTTTGTTCAGAGTTTGTCTAAGAGAGCCTAGCAGTTGACAAATTGCATAGGACAATGCAAGGCATAGCTGATGACTCAAACACAAAGTTCTGGGTTACTTCCCAGATTATGGAAGAGTGCCCAAAATTCCTAGTCAGGATCAGGATTGGCAGAGATTTTAAATATGATGCAGTTTTTGCCTCCCAGCCAATAAGTAGCAAGTGGCAGGGCCACCAGGGCCCCTCAGCCAATCAGCAGTGGAAGGCAAAAACTGTAGCATGTTTAAAACCACGGTTTGGCTTCCTGGCCAATCAGCATGGAGGTGCAGTAAGAGGGCTGCTGCTTCTTTTCCTTCTCCCCTTCAACATGTGTATGGAATCCATCAGGAGTAGATCTGAGGGTGGGCAGGGGGGAAATGTAGTACTGCAGTCACACCTAGCTGATTCCTGTTCCCAAATTTTAAACCAACTGCCCCATAGCAGTAGTAATATTTCTATAAAGGCAGTGCTGAGAAAATCAACTGACTTCATGGTTCACAATCTACCTGATGCCTGATAACTGTTCTTTGCTCCATGTGTGTTAATGACCCTTTCTCCTTGTTAATGGTCTCGATGTTCCACTAATCAAGCTACCCTTTAATAATTTTGCAGTTAGTTACTGCTAGTCTCTCTTCCCACACACTGCTCTTAGCTCTTTTCAAAATCCTATATCCACCTATAAAGTCCAACCTTTTGCAACAGGTACAGTTTCAGCTTTTGGCTGAGCAACTAAGAGCTGCTAATAATTTACCTGTGAAAGGGTTAAAACTGTAACTTTTGCCTGAATAGGAAAAGGAGGGCAAGTGAGGTGAAGATGAGGCTCTGTCCCTGCTTCGTGTGGCCACAACTCTTGAAAAACCCTTTTTTCTTCATTCTGACTTCCTAAAAACAAGGTGCATGTCTCATTTGGGAGGGTGGGGGTATATTATCAAAGAATCATAGAAAATTAGGGTGGAAAGGGACCTCAGGAAGTCATCTAGGCCACCCCCCTGCTCAAACCAGGACCATCCCCAACTAGATCATCTCAACCAAGGCTTTGTCTACCCAGGTCTTAAAAACCTCCAAGGATGGAGATTCTACAACTTCTCTGGGTAACCTGTTCAGTGCTTTACTATCCTCCTAGTAAGAAAATTCTCTCTAATATCTAACCTAAATTTCCTCTGCTGCAGCTTCAGACCATTGCTCCTTGTTCTGTCATCTGCCACCACTGAAAAGAGTTTCGCTCCTTCCTCTTTGAAACCCCCTTCAGGTACCTGAAGGCTGCTATTAAATCCCCTGTCAGTCTTCTCTTCTCCAAACTAAATAGACCCAGTTCCCTCAGCCTCTCCTCATAAATCACGTGCCCTGAGCCCCTTAACCATTTTTGTTGCCTTCTACTGGACTCTCTCCAATTTGTCTACATAGTTTCTGCTGTGGGGGGCCCAAAACTGGACACAATACTTCAGGTGTGACCTCACTAGCACTCTTTTCCAATCATTCACGGCCTCTCCCAATTGTCATGAGTTTTCAAAGATAATGGCCAGCAGATCTGCAATCACATCAGCCACCTCCCTCAGCTTCCTTAGGTGCTCGCATCCAGCCCCAAGGACTTGTACACGTCCAGCTTTTCTGAATAGTCCCTAACTGTTCTTTTGCCATTGTTGGCTGCTCATCTCCTCTCCAAATAGTGCTGCCTGGTGCGGTAGTTTGGGAGCTGACCATGCCTGTGAAGAGTGAGGTGAAAAAAGCATTGAAAACTCTTCAGCCTTTTCCCGCATCATCTGTCACTAGGTTGCCTCCCCCATTCAGTAAGGGACCCACACTTTCCCTGATCTTCCTCTTGTTGATCACATATTTGTAGAAAACCTTCTTGTTATCCTTCACATACCTTGCTAGCTGTAACTCTAGTTGAGCTTTGGCCTTCCTGATTTCATCCCTACATTCCCAAGTAATACTCTTATGCTGCTCCCTAGTTGTTTGTCCAAGCTTCCGCTTTCAGGCATCCTTTTTGTGTTTTAGCTCATTGAAGAGTTCTGTTAAGTCAAGCTGGTCTTCTGCAATACTGTTAGTTTTCCTGCACATTGGGATGATTCGTTCCTGTGCCCTCATTAACGTTTCTTTAAAGTACAAGCAAGAAAATTATGCAAGAGAATACAGTATGTGTCAAAGGCATTTTACTTTTTATGCTGTTAGACATGTCTCAAATATAACTATGGGACATGTACAACAAAGTAGCATTTAAATTTCTGCAGGAACCTTATTTTTTTTACTTTCCCAAAGTTTACACTTAATTTCTTGGCCTTAAGTCTGGATTCAACAACCCCAATTAATGTATTTCCTCTAACTGAAAGGGTACTATCAATATAAGAGTTGCTGGCCTGGGCTCTTAATATTGCATTAAAGCCAGCTGTTTTATTTGTATTTTATTTCATTTAAAATTCGTAAGCCACCTGCTTATGTAAATGTTATTAGGTACTGAAGATGTATATACATTTATATATTACTATACTATTAAGCAAATTAACTAAGTGATATTTAGCTTTTGGTTCCTTTTTACTGTGCTGGAAAGTATATTTATACCTGCTCAGAAAGATCAGCTCAGAATTTATTATTTAGATGTATAAAAGTGAATTCATGACCTCTAAGCAAATATACAAAAAACAGTTTTACAATCACCTGTATTCATCAAGTGAATGTCAACCATCACCTGCTGTACATTTACTTCCTGAAACCATGTGCAATCTTTTCCCATTTTCTTTTAGCATTGTAGGAATTGCCTCTAGGCTTCAGAAAATATTTTTTTTTTGCTGCATTCCTTATATATATATTAATTCCCAGAAAGTTTAATCCACAGACTTATTTTAAAACCAACAAATATTAAGAATTTATATCAATCCCACTACATCCCTTCCTTGCTAATTAGGTACCAGCAAAGACCTCTTCTGATTACTTGACTTTGAAAAAAAACACAGGATCTCTGGTACAGTCTTGCCTGATATAGTCACTCATTTAATGGATGGACAAATGCAGTCTTTAGCCAAACCCATTTGATATAGTGTTGAAACAATTAAAAGTTTTGAGTATGCTGCTGAACCTTTGTTTTTTTCTAAGCCTCTTGGCCCCCCCCCCTTTTTTTTGATTAAATCTTCAACTCCTTCCTTATTCCTTTTGTTTAAAGTTACCCTCTTTTTTGGTATCTGATGCAGCTATACCCAGGATCCCACAAGCTTTCAGATGTTCTACACCTGTTCCTCTATGCTATTTCATACCTGTGGTCTATCTACTTAAGGCACTCTAAGGTAGGGATGCTCAACTCCTGATCTGTGTACCAGAGTCAGTTCTGGCATGCTAGACCAGGTGCTCAGGGCAGTGTGAAACCCCCAATCCCAGGGTCCGGACAGGCCCCATGCCATTCCTCTGGATCACAGGGCCAGAATGTTGCTCACCACTACCTTTAGGGGATGTCTCCACTACTAGTTAGGGTTGACCTTGAGGCCACAGTCACCCGCCATCTACTTTGAACCCCCAAGTTTAACCCTTGACAGAAGTCCAGCCTGACCCCAGGAGCTCTGCTGAACTATGGGACTGAAGTCAAACCTGCCTCTACTTGCAATGTGTTTGGACGTCCCTGGTTTCTGCAGGCTGTAAGCATAGGAAGCCTTGCCATCAACAATTCCACAACCGCTTGTGCCCAATTGCTGGCCCTTCTGCCAGCAATTGCTCCCTCCCCACTTGCACTCCCTACAGCTTGTACACAGAACCAAGGAGAAAAGGAGACAAGTGATTTGCAAGCTGGTTCCTACAAGGGCTCCGACTGAGGAACAGGAAGCACAATGTGAAGAACTGTAATGTGGACCACAAAGTGAGATATAGATAGGAAGGGGCAGCACACATTCAGGCACCTTTAGCGCCAACCTAACGCTGCTAGAGGAAGATAGCATACATTCTGCATGGACACAAGAGTAAATTAATCCAGTTTGTCATTTATTCATTTATTCATTTACTCCAGCAATCTGGAGAAATTCTAGTTTCTATACTGATTCTGAGCAGCCAGGCAGAAAGTATTCAAATCTGAACCAGTGCAGCACACCAAACTATCACTGCTGGGTAAAAGAATTCACACTCATATCCAGAACTGTTCTCTTTTCCTCCAGTCACTCTTATCAAATCTATTTGTGAATAGAACATGATTATAGTAAAGAATGTCTTAGTAAAAAGGACAGCATCCTGACTAGTAGACCAAAAACAGATAGGTGATGAGATTTTAATGCTAACAGAAGCTTTTTGCTTGAAACAGAATCTTATTAACTTTACAACAGGGCTGTACAACTTCAGTAGCCACAGGCCACACATCCCATGGGCTGCACGGTTGAGGACCATGGCCCCCCGCACCTCCTAGCTGCATGCCATGCACACATCTAGGCAAACACTCCCCACACTCCACTGCACTGCACTGCAGGTAGGCACATGTGCAAGTGCTCCTTACCTGTCTGCACCATGTAAAGGCAGGCACTCCCACATCCACCGCCCCCATACTCTGCCTCACCTGCAGCTTCTTGTGGGCTCCTCTATGGCACTGTGCCACATGGACACTCTGGCCTACCAGCTCACCTGGCACTGTGGACTACAGTGTCCTGTCCCACCTGGCAGGGGAAGCACCGTGACCACGTAGGCGAGCTCCCCAGGGCAGGTGATTGTCTCTAATATGTCCTCCATAGGAGGTCTATATTGAGCATATTTTTTTGGTATTGGGTGGTGGAACTGGAGCTTGCTCCATCCACTCCATGCATTGACTTGGTATTGCAGTGCTCCCAGGACCAGTGCAAAAAAACAGACCAAAAAAAAAAACAAAACACCCTACCCCCCGGGCTGGGTCAGGCCACAGAAGCCAGGAGAGAAAGGCTGTTAGGTACAGCTGGACCAAAGGGTAGCAGCAGCTAGGTGGGAGCTTGGGTGCTACAAGTTAACTGCACATGGCGTGCCTGCAGCCTACGGGCTGCCAGTTGGGCAGCCCCATTTTAAAACATGACGCTGTCACTATAATGTGATCAGTGCACACTAGAGACATGCTGCTGTTCATTATACTGAACAGACAGTGACTATAGCACAAATTCCTTTCATACCACATAAGAAAAAAATCCTTGATCTATGCAAATTTAAAGGTAAGAGAGAGAAAGGGGGGAAGCTGGGAGTGGAGGGGTCAGATGACTGCTGTGGCTCTGACCCTAAACTGGGGGCAGAGTGGGAGATGCAGGAGCCACCTATCCCTGACTCCTGCCCCGTTTGTACTTGAAACCAAGATGAGGGGCTTTCCCTTCATGCTGAAGGAGGAAAAACTCTCTCTTGGATTTGGTATTCAAAGCTTACATAATAACTTCTATGATACAGTCCCAAATACATTTTATACACTCAAAGTGTGAGGGGAAAAATTAAAATAAAAATTAACAGGGGCCACAATGTTTTTATATTCGTTTTCACATTCAGGTCATTAAAGATCATTCAGGTCATATCACCACTTATTTTAGAGGAAGCTGCCACCAGTTGCAGCATGACATCAGAGCCTAGCAGAAACCAGGAATTTTGCCACGGATGATATGCAACCACAGGTACGTGCTTTCTTTACCTTATTGCACATGTATTCAGATGATCTCATACTGCTAAACATTAAAATGCAACTACACTGAATGCTTTAAACATTAAATGTTACATTTCTGAAAACATTTCACAGATATGGACGTATTACATTATAAAAACAACATGGTGAGATAATTCATTGTAGGAACAGAAATCGGGAGACCCACTGCAAAGAACTACAGCCAAACCTGTGTAAGTGATTTGAACAGCTTTAAAGCTCATGGGTACTACATATTAAAAGATTAACTATGATACAATGGCATGGTACAGTATATTAATTAATCTATTCACACTTGGATTAACAATTTAAGACTAAGTTGTTGCAATCTCTTCTGTTTTAATACAATATTGTTGTAAATTACATTTAACATTGTTTAGTCTTCTCTGCGATCAGTGTATGTTGATCATTTTCACTGATTTATACTATTTTTATTTTGGAAAACAACTGCAACCAGTGCTGAATACAAACTCAAAGCTTCAGAATAATTTAAATAACTCCAATTAGGGGTTATGTATCTGCTTGGGGGGGAGGTTCTAATGAGAAGAAAGACACAAAATTTCTTTTGCAATACCTATAGAATTAATGGAACATTTTATCAAATTAGTTTTAAATAGTGTTTTATTTCTAAGGCATTTTTTATCTTTATGTAAAAATAACTGTGTTTAACAACCTGGACTTTGGCAAATACTTAGCCAAAGGCACTAGTGCAATAGAGGATAATGGAATAATCTTTAATAGATTGAACTAGAAATGACTGCTAAAAACTGTTTTCTGTGCTCAGCACTGATTCTCAACCAGGGTGCCATGGAGTGCCACATAACACTAGCATTGTTAGGTGTGTAAACACAATTCCTAACAAACCCAGAAATTTTAAACAGAAATCCATTGCTTCGATTTTTCTGAATTTTTTTGCAACAGAAAAACCATAGGCAAAAAAAGAGTGAAAACAAAGAGCTGGATTATTCCAAGTGATGCCTCAAGTTCATCCAGGGTCCCTGAAGTCTAAAAAGGTTGAGAAACACTGACATACGTGGCAGTGACTCAAAAGAAGGGGACAATGCCTGACACTTCATGATCAGCTGGAAAAATGAGTGCCCTCAGTGAAGCAGAGGTCTTCATTTGTAGGAAATGCCTGACTGAGCAGCCCATTATTCCTGTGATGTAAACTATGAAAATATATAAATATTAAAGTAATTATCACTTGGTAAAAAATTTGAACAGCATATACAAACAAGGTGCTGCATAAAGGCTAGTACAGGTATGGCCCCCGACAGGAAGGCAGTACTTTAATATCAACACACCATTTTTTAAATTTTTCAATGCTTTCATCTGATCAAAAAGCCGATTTAACTTCAGTGGCAAATGAGAGAGTGAGCAGGAAGGGGCTGCAACATGAGAGAGGTCAACAGCCATGTACGTTAAAACCTAAACTTAACCTGATTCTTGATTTCTCAACTACTTTATGACAGCGGCCAAATGTCAACTCCAAAATGGTCTTACTACTGAAAAAAAGACTTAAATAAGAAAAATCTATTAAAGAAACATTAACCTCTATACTTAAAAACAGCTGTGTGGTGTTTTAGCTGTATGATCCATCTTCACTTTAATTGGAGACATACACACAAAACTTGCAGAGTGACTTGAAAATATAGCAGTAAAGGATAAATATAGCAATGAATGGATCCATATGGCACTCCATTCTGTTGTGTTTCTGGAAGTGCAGTTATTTACAAAGTGAAGTTTCCTGATTAAAGCCAGTTTTATTATATAAACAAACATTCACTTACTGCTCAGTAGACCAATATAAAGCAAAGGTTCTCAAAACTGTGATCCATGAGGCTATAATAAATGGTTTCCCGTTTGTCATCAACACTGCTGCTGCTATGACATGGTAGATGAGGAGACGTTCACCTCAGCCAGGTCTTCCCTACGGGAGCAGTGCTAGGTTGATCAGGTTGGTATATCCATGCAAAGGGGACAGGGCCCTGCCATTGGTTAGCATGGTGGCAGCAGGCTCTGTGAATGGCTGTGCAGCAGAGCTGGGGCTTGCCTCAGTGATGGGGCAATAGCTGGAAGTTGAGCAGACTGCCAGGACCTGGTCTGACCTCCCTAAGGCATGCTCAAGCACTGCATGCTGGTAAATGAGGTGGCAATGGGTGTGCCCATGTATTGGCTCAGAGAAAAGCCTACCCAAGGCCAAGAGAAGAATACAGCTGTGTAGGAGATGGCTCCCCCTCTTCAAGGCTTCTGTTTCCCCTAACATAAACCTTGCCTTAGACCAGGGGTCAGCAACCTCTGGCACGTTTGCCAAACATGGCACATGAGGCCATTTTGCTCGGCACACCACCACCAGCCCCGGCTCTGGGTAGCTGCTGCTAACCACGGAGCCTGGGCTGCTCCCAGCAGGTGACTGGGAAGCTGCAAGCCCTGCTGCAAGCAGCCTGGGCTCCGTGGCTGGCAGCAGCTACCCAGACCCAGGGCTGGCTGCAGCAGACAGGCTGTGAACTGCTGTGCCAGGCTCCGGCTTCAGCTCTGTACCAGTGTGCGCACGTGTGCCTCAGAGCGGGTGGTGGGAGGGGCCTGAGGCAGCGCAGTCCCGGTCTCTCCCCCGCTCCCGGCACAGGGGTGATGGTGGGGCTCCGGAGCCCGGCACAGCTGTTTGTAGCCAGCTTGGGCTTTGGGCAGCTGCAGCAAGCAGCAGGCAGGCTGCAAACAGCTGTCCACAGCTCTGGCATCAGCTCCATGCTGGCAGTGACTGTGCATGCACCTTGAGGCGGACTGTGGGGATAAGGCCTGGCCCTGAGGAAGTGCAACCCTTCCACTGTCCACTCCAAGGTCACTGGAGTCACTGCCAGCATGAAGCTGGTGCTGTGAAGCCTGGCGCAGCTGTTTGCAGCCTGCCCACTGCTTGCTGCAGCTGCCCAGAGCCCAGGCTGGCTACAAACAGCTGTGCTGGGCTCCAGAGGCCCACTATCATCTTTGTGCCGAGAGCGGGGGAGAGACTGGGATTGCACTGCCTCAGGCCCTTCCTACCACCCACTCCAAGGCGCACATGAACACACCGGTACACAGCTGATGCTGGAGCCTGGCACAGCTGTTTGCAGCCTGCCTGCTGCAACAGCCCAGAGCCCAGGGTGGCTACAAGCAGCTGCTCTGGGCTCCAGAGCCCAGTCATGATCTCTGTGCTGACAGCAGGGGAGAGGCCAGGGTTCTGCTGCCCCCCCCCACTGTCTGCTCCAAGGTGGTTTGCAACCTCCTGGCTGCAGCCAGCACCAGCTCTGGGTAGCTGCTGCCAACTACGGAGTCCAGGCTGCTTGTAGCAGGATTTGCAACTGAACCTGCCTGATTCCCACCCACTCCAAGCCCAGGGCTGGTTCAGCTCCCCTACTGGGATGAGACTGGCGCTGCCCCTTGCCAGGAGTGCTGCACCTTTGCGGGCTTAGCTGTGTGGAGTGGGTGGTTGGGCTGATGGGCAGGCTCTGGCCCAGGGCCTTGGCTGGCTGCGCTGCAGCCTGGGGGCTGGCTCCCCAGGGAAGCACAAGGGCTCCAGCAGACCCAGCGCATTGTTGGGTCAGACTGTCTGGTGGCCCAGCAGCCCGGGTCTGTGCACCCATGCCTCTGATTCTGTGTGTGCACATGTGTTTGGTTCTGGATGTGTGTGTGTGCATATGTCTGTGACATGGGGAAGCAGATTAATTTAATGCAATTTTCTACACTGAGAAATTGGAGTGGTAGAACTTGCACTTGTGCATGCTTCATTCTAAATTAACAGGCTTGAGGATTAATATTCATAATCCAAGTCAAGGTCTTTGTATATGTACCCATGACTTGTTTCTGCCACTACAGTAGAATTATTAATGTCTTTGTACGACACGGTGCTTAGGGGATTCACTTCTGCAGTTTATCAAATTTAAGTTGCACGTGATATAACTGAGTTTGTGAACATGATAAAGTATGGAAGATCATCCAGATTTGCTTTTTCTTTTCTTTTGTCTTATGCTGTATTTTGTTGAAGTTTGCCTTCCAAAAACTCAGTTGGATTGTCCTAGCAATGTCACACTCGGATGTGGGCAGACAAGTCTAGGGCTGCTCACCAACAGGGGCTGGGATGGATGAATAAAATCCAAGATCAAACCAGGTCAGGAAGCCAAGGAGTCTATCCAATAGTGAAGTCCAAGGGAAAAGCTGAGTCAAGAAGCCAGGAGATCAAACAGAGTAAAGTCTAGGGACAGGTCAACTCAAGAGCCAAGGAGATCAGAGGGCAAATTAGTTTTGGGTCAAGCTGCCCTGTTGGCGAAACACTTTCTGTTTTGGATTAGGGGTTTACATGCAGCAAGTGGAGGATCAACTGACCCCAGCTGGCCACTCTGGTGATAGCGAGTGGACAGAGGGTTAGGTCATACCGGAGGCTTCACACCAGTTTTAACCAGCCTAGGCTGTCAGGCTGAGATGAGCAGCAGTGCTATCATGCAAACGCTGCAGGTTTGAGACTATGGCCTGACAAACAAGACCAGGGTCAAGCGCTTTGATTCACTTCTGAAAGGCCAAGTGATGCTTGCAATGAAGAGGAGAGTCTAGGGCCAAACAGGGAAAAAAAAGACTAGGTAAAAACAGTTTTCTTGAATTTAAGGGTGCCCCAAAAATGCTAAAAGCTTCTGAATGCTGGGGCAGTTAAGATGCAGGTGCTGGATAAAACTCTGCAGGACTGCAAACTGGAGAATCTGAATTGTGGCTTTAGGGTTCTTAGGAGTGCGCACATATGTCTGCAGTGTTTTGCTACATATCCCCTATGGGCCTGGGGAAGACAAAAAAGTTTTATGTTGAGAGAAAAGTTCCTGTTCTTTTATGTGAGCCAATAGGGGTGTGCAAAATGTGCTGTATTTGATTTAGATTCAGCCCGAATCAGGGACAGTGATTTGATTTGTTGATCTGGATCACTGTCCCAATTCAATTTTGGAAAAATCGGACTTCCGAAGATTTGATGCTGATTCACAGAATCAGCGATTTGGCTACAGACACAGCTTTAAATGTTTTTTCTATATATCTTGAGGTACCAGGAGCAGCTGGTGAATGCTGCAATGGTGGGGCAGATGGAGCATGACACAGGAGTATGGGGGGAGTGCTGTACTCAGCGGTGGACCCAGAAGTGGACCAGAAATACTTCCGGTCCACTTCCACGTCTGCTGCTGAGTGCACTGGGGACCCACCTGTGATTCCGTGGGATGCTCCATCTGCCCCACCATTGCAGCGTTCATCAGCCACCTGGTACCTTGAGATACGTAGAAAAAACATTTAAAGCTGTGTCTATGTCCGAATCATCCAATCTCTCCAAATCGATTCGGAGGGTTCCAATTTGATTCAGGGAGATTAAATCTGAATCTAATCAGAAGAACCCCTAAGAGATTCAGCCACTGAATCAGGCCAAATCTTCACCTGACTGAATTGGTGACTGAAGCTCTGCACAGCCCTAAAAGCCAAAGTCACTTTTTGGTGAATCCCTATAATGTTTTGTTAGCATGCTTCAATAAGTGCATGTAACGCACAAGGCTAGACATCTAAGATTCACTGAATGTTATTTCAAAAGCGATGAGATGTGATCAAGGATACATGTATAGTAATTGAGTTATCACCTAGCACGGTATTACTGCCTAGCAGCAAGCTATTCACCTGAGAGTTGGCATCTCTTTGGACCTTGCTGTTTAATCACACACACACACGAAGAGAAAGTGACAACATAACCCTGCTCCACCAGACTGTATAGTTATTTCTCTCTCTCTCTCATTGTCTCTATATGCACTTTATATGAAGTAGAATAGCTCCAATGAGAGGAGGTGTGGGAATAAGGAAGGAACTGTCCCCTGGGATGTCACACTTCCTGGGCACTCCATATTTGTCACAGTTTTCCAGCATTCTGCCTTCCAAAAATAAGGTGCATGTTTTATCTGGAGGCATATGGTATGTAAGAAAATATGCTACTTTATCACCTGCTTAAGGTGACCCATACCTTTCATCAGTGAGCTAATCACTGAACTAGTGAGTAAGTAGAAGGTGTCGCCATCAGCAGTTTTGAGATTCTAGGCCTGCATTTCCTTTTTTCTTCCACAGACTGGAGAACAGCTTAGAATCAGAGAAAACCTCCTGCAAAGAAAATTATTTTTTTCCTTTTATGGTTTTGACGATAAAATCTAAAAAACTATTCAGTTGGTTTGAGCCAAACCAAACTGTCTCCTTTTTTGGCAGCCAATTAAAAAAAACCCCAAGCCCCTCACAGTTGTTCAAAGAACACCCAGAGGAGAAGCAGTGGAACTCATCCAGCCCTGCTAGTTGCATTCCCCTCAGTCTCTCTATTCACCTGAGGCAGTATGAGAATCCACTGCTTTTCTCCCAGACCTGGCAGAGCTGAATTTCAATGTATTTAGTGAGTGTGGACAAGGAGGGCAGATAATACACAATTTGCCCCTCTTCAAATGCCTCCTGTCTGTACACATACCATGGAACCGTTTGAATTCCTGGGTTTGAGAGGCTCCTCTACTCTGGGACAGGATACAGCACTAAGGAAACAGGTGGACACTCAAAAGAACTTTTTGAAGAGGCTGAAAGAAAACAAGATGATGAATTTCTTTTCTAAAATGCCTCACTCCATTAGATTACACTGGAATCAAGATACTGAACTTACACTAGAGGTGTAACCAAGTCCTCATGTTTTTCATTATAAAATTAATTTGTTTGTACTCTGACTGCAAATGAAAAGTGTAGGATGAACTTAGTATTCCAAGTCTGCATCCAGCCTAAAATATGTATGAATGGCTTCCACTTAGCCTAACAGCATATTCACTCTGAAATGGAATTATCATAAATTTATTTATATGTCAACCACGTTATATTATTGTTGGTCAGAAAAGCTCAGCCCCACAATTTTTTTTTCCCCAGCATGGCCTAGTAACAGTCTGAGAAAAGAGTACAATCCATACAATACAACCCAGGTAATTTTAAACCTTGAATATCTACTTCTACAAGTTTTAAATCATTCTAAATATGCTATCCAATGAAGTATTCACAATTCCACCCAAGTTTATGTTATTTGCATATGTGACTAGCATTTACTGCTATTTTCTCCAAGTCAACAAAGCCCATTAATAACAGACCCATATCAGACTGCCATACATTTTTAAGGTTGTTTTTCATTATGGTGGTTCTGTATCAGGTGTGGGTAAAATGGTGAATCTGGCTGGCAGCTGGGCTCCACTTCCTAGCAGCCCCTGCCTGCGCTGCTGCGGCCAGTTTCCATGGAGACTAGAGCAGCAGCAGGGCAATGACAGCGTGGGGCCAGGGTTTCCATGGAGACTGGTCCCAGCTCTGGACCATGCTGTTACCACCACAAAATCCTGGTCCCAGAGCAGTTCCCTGCTTAGCCGCACGCCCTGCCAGCACTGCTGGGGCCAGTCTCCATGGAAACCCTGATCCTGCACTGTCATGGCTTTGCCACTGCTGGGATCTCCATGGAAACTGGCTGCAGCAACCCAGGCAAGGGCTGCTGGGAAATGGAGTCCATTGTGGGCCCAGTCTAGCCCATGGGCTAGACTTTGCCCACCCCTGTTCCACACCTATCTAAAAGCACTTTTAACTATTGGGATATTCTATTTTGTAAGTAGCAGAAGAAATTATACCAAATTAAAAGTGATCTGTGACAGGTACATGGACCTAAACTTCAAGCAGTTCCATCTAATTCAGTTCATTACAAGTATAGCTTTTAGAATCCTACAAGATTATTTTCGTTCAAGTGTAGCCTTTCTATACAAGCCCAAGTTTTATTGCAGTCACTTCCTGCATCAAAGCTGTAATGACTACATACAAGGTCTTTAGTTAACGGACAGTGAAACACTATCTCTCACAGTATATTCTTGTGCACCATACTGTTTTCTACATCTGCATGTCAGACTCTAAATGTGCCTTTCCTGCCCTTCTAAAGAGTGTCAAAAGATTTAAGTCTCATTTCAACATTTCTGGTGAATGCATTTGGTAGTAGGTAGTGACATAAAAATTTAAACTAAACACTGATGGATTATTTTTTTGTTGCCCTAGACCAAGACCAAAAAACACTGCCTCTGCCCTTCTCCATCTTCATCTTTGTTAACAGAAGGAAACACCTGGCCCCAGTTCCAGTACTATGCATAGGTACTCGTGTTGAATTTGGCTAATATATGTAAGCTTTCATGTACACGCAAGAATGTGTTGAAAACTACTGAAATGATCCCACTGCGGTCAAACCCAAACTAAAACATAAGTAAGTAGGGATAGATCTTTTCATTATTGTCTGCTGAATGTTGACCCCAAGTGTTGACCTACCGATCAATGCAACTCTGACTCAGGGACTCGTTACATGAGACAGTGAATGTTTAATCTGAACTGTACTAAGAATTACAATAGTGCATTAAGAGTTAGATTGTGTTCTGAGCAGCCACAGGGTACTTGCTTACTATGATCCCAGCCTGCTTTTGGCCGGGCTGGACCTGGCTCTGCTTCTCCTCCCCCTACTCCCATCACTGGCCCCAGTACCAGGCACCACAGCTTGCATGTCTCCCCATGAGGATATGCAACTCCCATACCCAGAGACCATGTTGTCTCTGCCACATGCCCAGCACCACCCAGCCCAGGAGTGCCTGCCCCTGGCATGCTGGGGCAAGCTACATCTCAGCTGCAGGTGGAGTGAAGCATGGGGAGAGGAGCCCAAGAGAGGATGCTACTCCTGCTGCTGGACCCATACCTTAAAATTAGTTCCAATGTAGTCCTGCGGCTGGGGCTGTCAGTTTATTGTTGGTCCCAGCCCCCAGTTCTGCACCAGAATCTTGAACTCATATCAACTCTGTGGAGCAGTCAGACGATAGCTAAATGTGTGTTACTTAATTTGATTTAGAGATACTCCTCTTGTGAAAAGTCCTAGCTTTGCTATGATACAATTGCACTTAACATGTTTCACTGCTTGAACATGTGAATACTTGCTTTTTAAGCAGTTAACACATTCTAAGTCTAACATACAACATGCCCTCAATGTTCCACACTACAGATTGCAACATACACTTAGGTGTACTTCCAAACTTCCCCAACCCCAAAGTCAATTCTAAAAATAAGATTTTTAGCCAGCAAAAGCTGCTTTTGCATTGTTTCAGATTAATTTAACAGAAGAAAGACATCCCAGGTCAGACAGGGATAAACAAACACCATAAATTTATGGTAAATTGTATATGAAGTGAAAGCATGGTATATATGCTGAACAAAGTTAGCACTACTTGATATGGAACAGAGGAGACTTGCCCCTCATCTTTTAAATCATATTCTCATTAAATGTCATGTTAAATATAGTTAATTGCTCTATCTAGATGCATACGACAAATTTACTTTAAAACAGTTCAGTCCTTCTAGGTTGTCTGTATTAACCAAATATATTTCAGAACAACGATCAATTAAATATCTTTTAATTTTACTATGATAAGTACTACATTAATACCAGTAGTTAAACAGAATGGCATTAAGCTATTAAGACAATTAAGTGATTCATTACAGGATTCTTAAATGGAAAAACAAAGACAACAATGTCAGTTGTATCAGGAATACATGAAAAGTTTACACACAGTACTTTGGGCACGCTAATATCTCATTTGGAACAGAGCTCAGTTTTCAGATGACCAAGACAAAATACAAATGGTCAAAGGCCAGGGACAGAAGTTACAGATAAACTGGTTTAAGTGATCAGAAACTTGTTTAAACCTGTAACAGAACAGAAGCTCAGTGCACATAAACCAGTTTCAAAATGTATGAAACTGGTTTAAGATAAGCCTGGTTGGATGGAGTATCAGACTTAACTGATTTAGGTCAAACCGGTTTATGAAACTCTGTCCTAGACCCCTTCCTAGTTCAGCTTAAATCAGAAGTCCCCCAGCATCTCAATATGCTTTCCAGCCCTGGGCTGGGCTGGGCTGGGCTGGGCTGTGCTGTCTGCTTCAGAGAATAGGGCTGGTCCCGCCCCTCTGCTCCCTAGTTGGAGCAGTGAAGGCTGGATAACAAGGAGGTAAGGGGGGCAAGCCTGGCTGGGGATGCAACCTAGTCTACAGGGGGGGAACTGCCCCCCCCTTCCCCTGGCAAACCCTGACTGGGTTCTGGGGCCAGGGAGGGAAGTTAAACACCCCTTCCCCTGCTCAAACTTACTGCTGGCTGCAACTGCGGACTACAAATTCTAGAGGCACCTGGAAGTAGGAAGAGGAAGTGATTAGTAATCCTGCAGAGTCTTCCTGCTGTGATTCTGGATTGCAAATCCCAGAGACCTTGGGGGCCACAGGAAGAGGAATTGAACACACAGCCAGAAAGTCATGCTCTAGCGCCCCCTGGCTTCTGGCCTGAGCCACTGTAGGCATGTGGCTGCATTTTCTGAATCAAAGGTAAATGTCTGTTCATTTCTGTTTCAGTTTAATCTGTGCAGTTTAGATTAACCTGCAAAGACT
The DNA here is from genome assembly GCF_001723915.1 of Gavialis gangeticus. Taxonomy (NCBI): domain Eukaryota; kingdom Metazoa; phylum Chordata; order Crocodylia; family Gavialidae; genus Gavialis; species Gavialis gangeticus. The sequence continues at coordinate 15,267,138 of NW_017729008.1, read as the reverse complement.
GAATCGATTCAGCCTTGGGCTTTTTGACCATCTGTACTTAGCCAAAAAATCTGAGGCTGAATCAATTCAATCTTTGCAGTTTAGTCTAAACTGCATAGACTGAACAGATAAGCAAGTGAACAGACATTCACTTTTGATTCTGGAAATGCAGCCAGATGCCCATGGTGACTCAGGCCAGAAGACAGTGTGCTACAGCACACTTCCCTGCTCAGCGAGAGCAGACAGCTTGGGCCAAGGCTAGCTTGCTCACTCTGAATGGGGGAGGGGGGAAGGGTTGTGGGGGAGGCGCAAAACATCCTGGGATGCTGGGGGACTGTGAATTAACTGGAATCTGGAGGGGATCCGGGACACAAGTTCGATAAACCAATTTAACCTAAATCAGTTAAATCTGGTACTACATTCAGCCAGGTTTATTTTAAATCAGTTTCAGACATTTTGAAAATGTTTTATGTGCACTGAAGTTCTGTCGTGTTACAGATGTGAACCAGTTTCTGATCACTTATACCAGTTTATGTGTAATTTCTGTACCTAGCCCAAAGGTTTAATGCTGCTAGTGATATGGTGGGCACATGAACAATTTACTGGTGGGCTAAAGAGAATAGGGCTGCCACTCCAAAGTAACTGCCTCTGTGAACACTCTTGGTGAACCCCATGGCAGTAGCAGCTGAGCCACAACAGTTTAAGCATCACTGAAGGGAGAACTTACTGCAGTTCAGTTTCCACTTAACATGAGGTAAGTGTATGCATACTGACATGAGATAAAGCACCATCCCACTTTACATTAAGGGAAGTTGTGCATATTAGACATACTGATAGAAAAAACAGAACTCACTAGGTTTAGAAAACTAACTTGTGTTACAAATATATACTGAATAAGGCAGAAAATAAACTGATCTCAATAAAAAATTAAAAGAATAAAAATACTACAAGTATAGAACAAATGTTACTAATTAACCTAATAAAATCTAAAGTAAACCATAAAATCTTTATACGCAGATATATATGTATATATTCATGTGTGTGCACATATATGAACACATACATGCACCCACATATATCACGCCAGCCGCTAATAACTAACTAGGACAAAACGATCAATTTATGAACTGCGATCTAATCATGGATTTGAGGATTACATTTTCCTTTACTTAAAGCCAAGCTTTTCAGAAGCTGTGAATTAGTAAAATGGTTTCTATGCAAGGCAGAAATCTTCCAAAAAATGATCAAGAATGTCTTCTGCAAGGACACATTTAATCTGTGGCTGTCCATTTATTTTCTTTAAGAAATCTCCTCAAAGCATGGATAGACTTTGGTGCTCCAAATGCTTTTAAAGCACTCCAAAATGAGAAGGTGTATACCCAATGTGTGGCCTTTCCACTTCAAAACTGACCCTAGAAAAACAGGAACAACTCTGAAGCACTTCTCTGCAAAGTGCTTCATGTTATGTTTGAACACTCCACCAGCTCTGATATACCTCTGATTTAGGTGCAATCACATCTCTCTCTGGAAAAGTGCTTGTTGCTTTCTGATCCATCCAATTTCTTTTGTCCATGCAGGTAAGCTAGCCATGTTAATCTGAAGTCAGGCAGAAAGTAGGCTGGGGGTGGGGGTGGAACTTTAGAAATTAACTGGTTTTGATAGGCATGAGTGTTCATAGGCAACAACCTACTTCATCAGATGCTATGAATGGACTTTGCCAGGTACTATGAATGGACTCCAAAATACACCAGAACTGGAGAGTGTGCTCGGAATACTAATGGAAAGTAATGGTGGACAGCAGTTCCTGAAGTACTGCAGACCTCTGAAGGAAGATTTTTGTTGGGGGGAGAGGGGAGTTGTGGAAGAGACAAAGGTTTCTTTTCTTTTCACTCCCAGTTGCATACAGTAAAAGTGTTGAAGCATGGACCAAGTTTTTTTGTGTGTGTGCTAGTCACATTAATGTTAGTGCATATCAAAAGTCCTCAGCATTTCAGTGTAGTTCCATGTGGCTTACTGCTTAGGTTGGAACAGGTACAGGTGTTAGAAAATATAGCTTTTGTGCATACCTGGTATGTTATGTCAGCTGTTTTGAATGACGTGCATTACTGCCCGAATCCTGCATAAGTCTGTTTGGGATTCCCAAACAGTCACTCTGTGCCTATGTTTCCCGAGGGGCCTACTTTATTAGGTACAATCTAACATGGGAGAGGACTCACCCAATTTTTGTTCACAAGCCAAGGTACAGGGACACTTACTCAGGAAGTGGGAGACCTGGGTTCTAGGCCCACTTCAGATATAGGGGTGTTGAACCCACATCTATCTCTTCCCCGGAAATTTCCCTCACCACCAGGCTATGGGCTGGGCTAAGCTAAGCTGAGTGCAGTCTCCATCCCTCCACTTGCCTGTCTGGCTCACCTGGTAGCCAAAGGCACAGCTGCTCTCATAGACAGGACAAGCAAGAGTGAACCTGTCAGTGTAAACCAGTAAGGAGGGAACTCTGGGTTTTCGACCCTGGGGAATTTATCTTTTTTTCCATTTTATATGAACTACTGTTTGAGATACTAAAATAACATTGGGTTCACAAGTTGGTGGGGAGGGGTCTTTCTCTCTCCTGGTTGTGCTTCAATACAGCTAGGCCTTTAAGTAATTAAGACTAGTTGGAGGTTTTGAATTTTGAAACCCACATTAACAGAAACGCTGAACTCAGGGCTGCAGGCAGTAACTGAAATACACTAGTCCAGAAAAGGGCTAGGAGTCCTTACATGCACTTTTTTCTGCACTTCTACTGAATGGCCTATGCATCCCCTTGCACAGCATGCGGTGTGGATCCTGACCAAAGAGCACTGGAATGTCTCCAGACAAATGGATACCTCTTAAGAGAAAACTACACCTCTTTTGAAGCCTTGTCTGAGATTCAAATTACCGGGGATGCCTACCCTCCCCACCAGTGCAATGACTATGATGGCATGGAGACTCAGGATGCATAACTCATTTTTTAGACAGCATTTATGAATACACATGCCTAAATTTTAGCTGGTATAATGCAGTGATAATGTTGTGCAGTGGATTAGGTGCCTTTATGAATCTGGGCCTTAATTAAAAGCTATGCAATATTTTGTTTTCTCTTAATTGTTCAATAGACAGTATTTCTTGCGCAATATTCAAGAATTATTAATTTCTTTGCGAGCTTTTCTAGGACACTCTCCACTTTAGGACTCGATTGCTCTTCAGACATTACGTTGCCTTCACCATACCTCTGTGAGGTGAGTGGATGGTATTACTCCATTTTGCAGCTGTGGGACTGAGGCTCAGTAGGATTAAGGTAAAACGTATCTGTTAACTCTGTTTGCCTAATCTGAGATGTCTAGGACCAGATTCATCACAGTACTAAACATTTTATTTTCAAATCACAGCTCCCATTAATTTCAGTTCAACTACAAGTGCCAAGCACTTCTGCAAATAAAACCCCACAGTCTCAAGTCAGACACAGAAAATAAGGTACATAACAAGCACTGACCAGTTGTGCAATGTGGTTTAAGTAACTTGCTAATAATCACACAGAAGCAG
>NW_017729008.1:15256147-15258592 GCF_001723915.1 Gavialis gangeticus | reverse complement strand
CAGTGGATTAGGTGCCTTTATGAATCTGGGCCTTAATTAAAAGCTATGCAATATTTTGTTTTCTCTTAATTGTTCAATAGACAGTATTTCTTGCGCAATATTCAAGAATTATTAATTTCTTTGCGAGCTTTTCTAGGACACTCTCCACTTTAGGACTCGATTGCTCTTCAGACATTACGTTGCCTTCACCATACCTCTGTGAGGTGAGTGGATGGTATTACTCCATTTTGCAGCTGTGGGACTGAGGCTCAGTAGGATTAAGGTAAAACGTATCTGTTAACTCTGTTTGCCTAATCTGAGATGTCTAGGACCAGATTCATCACAGTACTAAACATTTTATTTTCAAATCACAGCTCCCATTAATTTCAGTTCAACTACAAGTGCCAAGCACTTCTGCAAATAAAACCCCACAGTCTCAAGTCAGACACAGAAAATAAGGTACATAACAAGCACTGACCAGTTGTGCAATGTGGTTTAAGTAACTTGCTAATAATCACACAGAAGCAGAATCCAGTTTTTCAGGATAGCATTAAATGGTCTAAAGCCAGGAGTGGGCAATGTTTTCTGGCAGTGGGCCAGAATGACCCAGCTCAGGTGGAAGGTGGGCTGGCACTTCTCTCGACTGCCACTTCTCTTTGCCACCCAGCTGCAGTGCGACATAAGCAAAGCACCTGGCTGCAGCGCAGCACAGCACATGCAAAACCACCACTGTCAAATGACACTGAAGTCCCGAGTCCACCGCACAGTCCACAGTTGTCGACCTCTGGCATAAGCCACAAGACCCTCTTTTCCCTCTCCTAGCAATCCTGACATTCATTACATGCCTTCCAAGTTTTGTAACAAAGAAATGAGTCCTGAAGATAACATCTTCTACTACTGCGCAACACAGACTCATCCCCAAAGCACATTCACTCTGTGCACTGAATGGAAAAAATGATACGGGACCATATAACTAGATGCAATATCATAATGCACACACACAGGGAGAGGAAAGGGGACAAACTAAGATTGCACAAGTCACCTTAACTCTGGCATCTCCTACCCTTCTAACTGCTTGACTTCACAGCTATAAAACTGTTGTTTTAATGTAGTTTTTTAAAAGTGTAATTTCCTAGAGTTTTTTTTTTTTTAAACTAAAGGACATTGTCCCATCATTATGCACCATTCTATTGACACCCACATAGTTGACCAAGCAGGATTAGAAACTTGAGATCCACCACAGACCTCTGCTGTGTGAGCTAATGCAGCAAGTGGTGGATGATAAGAAACCACCAGTGTTATATGGAGCAGCACTAGAAGAAGGACACACAGTTTACCAATAAGCTTCACAGATGCTTATCAGTGACAGAGGAATAGTGGAACTCAGGAGCCTTAGGTTCCCAGTCCCCACTTCTTTCAAGACTTTGTACTATCCTAGTGTTTCCTGCTCATCCCTATACATATACAAACTATCCTACCTTCCTATCCTACCTCACTTTAGACCCCAATCCCAGGTCTTACCACTTCAAGTCCCAGACTCCTTGTCTAAACCCTTCCCTGTACCTGTATCCCAGTTCCAGCTTTTATCCCATCTGCATTTGAAGTTCGTTGTTTCCTCTACCCTTCCTGCGTGCTGGCGGGGGCAGAGCGGGGAGGATTACTGACAGCACAGAAGAGACGGTACCTGCTCTCTGTTCCAGGACTTGGTTCTACATCAGCTTGGAGCAGTCTTTATAGAGGAAGTCTGGCTGGGACAGGCTTTGTCAGTTTAAGGGGGTGACACAAGCACAGTACTGTAAGTTGTAGGACCAGCAAGAAATTGGAACATGCTCAGTGAAGATTGAATCTTCAGATACTCTAGCTTGGGGGTAGGCAATTATTTTGGCTGGAGGGATGCTTAACAAGTTTTGGTGAGCTGTCAAGGGCCGCATGGGTAGCCCCGCCCCTGGACAGTTGCCCCACTGCCTGGTCACCATATTGGGACTGGAAGTCCCACCCCCTGCCACAATAAGTCCCTCCCCTTTCCACCCCATGGAAATACTCCTTTTGGGAGGGAAGGGTTGCCATCTCAGAACCAGAAAAAAAACTAATCACACACTAAAAGTCAAACACCTGCTATAACATGCTTTAATCTTACTGCAAAAATATTTGTCATGATTTGTGTTTGTACACTGTATATAGAGGGGATTGCATAATAATAACTCAAAAATAAAGTCTTACTCATATATTATGTGCATGTATGGTGTGTGTGTGTGTGTGTGGTTAGGTGTGATGTGGATGTGTATGTTAAGGTGTAGGGTAAGTGTGTGTGTGTGTGTGTGTATGGTGGGGTGTGCATGGGAGGCACAGGGTATGAGGGCTTGTGGGGGCAGGGTGTGAGGTTTGTGGGGTGTGAGGGAGGGTGGTGGGGTGTGGGGACCTGCCCCCAGACTCCTCCACATGGCGCACATCCCCTGCTGCCGGCAG
>NW_017729008.1:15241705-15251147 GCF_001723915.1 Gavialis gangeticus | reverse complement strand
TGGTGGGGTGTGGGGACCTGCCCCCAGACTCCTCCACATGGCGCACATCCCCTGCTGCCGGCAGCAGCAGCAGGTGGGGGCACTTAGGGCACCTGGGTCCTGTGCAGGCGCTGGCGCCCGGTGGTGTGCGCGTCAGAGCTCCTGCCTTCTTTGCTGCTGGTTCCTTCCTTTAACTAGCGCTCTCAGAGGTGTGGTTTCCAGTCTGTCTGCCTTCTCCTTAAAGGGCCCTTCTTCCCTGTAATGGAGACTGAAGGGATCTTGTTATGCTGCTAAAAATCAAAGTATTCACTGAGCACGCACACACAAAATATAAACCTTTGAAAATAACGTGGCCAAATATGACTAGAATTTTCCAAGGGCTGTAAAGAGCATATCCCTGATGCAAAGGTCACATCCCTGCCAAATTTCAAGTCCCTGCTACAAGGCACAGTGATGCTTGGGTTGTTCCAAGAACAGGTTTCTAGAATCTTTCAATATGGACAAATGCATTTGGTTTTCCCTAACCTGTTTCTTAGGAACAATTGGACTGTTTGGCTGTAGTTTTCCAAAATATTCAGACAACTGGCTTGGAAAATTTCAGCTCCAACCATTAAAATCCGGCAAACAACTGAAAACAGGTCTTACAACAGGAAGTATCAGGCAACCTGAATAGTAGGCAGCAGTCTCTCCCTGTCTATCATTCAATTTTTGCTAATGAGAATCAAATTCTGTTTTCTTAGTTCATCAAAACAGTTCCTCTGCTAGACATATGACCGAAACAGTTGGAAGTGCGATGCTCTAAACTAAGGCCTGTAAATTATAGTATACAGGAGATTAAACTTAAGCCTAATGCTATCCTCAAGCTTCAACAGCTGAGTCCTATAAACGGACACCCCTTAAGAGAGAAATCCTTCTTGCTGGTTGCTATTTAAAACTACATCTCTATTAAAGCCCTGTCTGAGACACAAATTACCAGGGATGCCTACCTCCCACCAATGCACTGACTATGATGCAGAGTTCAAACACGCATCATATCATTTAACATAGTTTAAACAAAGTACAGAAATTGAAATGCACTATGATTAAACACTAATAATTAATGTGGTATATAAAGAGGTGAGTTAAGTTCTAATTCAAGAAAATATTTGTAAAATGAAGCACTGTAGTTGTAGCATTTCTGAAAAGCCTATGGTTATTATCACTCTTTTATGTAGTTCTTTCCATAATAATCTTTCTAAAAAATCATTTAGGATGGGCATTATCAAATCTTAGAGTACTAGAGGAATTTATGGGGGAAGGTTTTAATGGAGAAGATTATTAAGGGAAGGGACAAAGAGGTTAGAGTTGTATAAACTTAATTGAGAACATTTGGAAATGTATCTGTCCAGAAATAGATACAAAGGGGAAGAAGCAATTTTTATTCAACTTATTAGGCATTTGTAATATTATACTTACTAACAGAGAGAATGAATTAAAAGGCAGTTTAGTATCATTGTAACTCCTGCAAGCTGGAATTCACATCAGAGTGGATGGCCTGTAAATGGCTTTTGCAGTGAGACTGTGCAAGGATGGAGGGGAAAACGGACGGTAGTAAGTGGCCTCTGTTCCACACAGACCAGGTTGAAGGGCAGAGACGGGTGTTAGATAATGTAAGAGATCTTAGATACCTTTTACACATCTTGGAGGTGCTATAGCTAGTATTGTAACCAAAAATTGGAACTGTGGGTGGGATGCTTGCACTGTTGCCTAATATCTTACACCAGGGAGGACTGGATTTCATCTTGCCACTCTTATCCAGAAGGAAGAAATACCTCTTATTACTAAGTATACCTGCTTTAAGGTAAGGGAAATGAAAAATATTGAGTAAAATCCCTTTAAAATACATCCTAGACACTACTATAAATAAAACTAAAAATGAATACACTAAAGAAGTAAGGTACAAAGAAACACTTGGGAACTGGCAGAAGCCCAAGAATTCAACCAAGTGGTTAGATTCAACCCAAAGCAAGTTGGATACCCTTATTTTAATCATTTTCAAACCTTTATGGAGCAAAATCTACCACCATTAAATGACAATCAAAACGTTGGCCTACTAAGATTATCAATGTCGTATTACTCAGTTTGATGATGCAATTAAATGATCACAGACAGGGAAGAATAAGCAGCCATCAAACTTCCTTTTCTGTCCACTGAAGGAGACAAGCAATTTCCTACGAAAAAGTCACAATACAGCAGACAAAATTTAACATTTACAGAAAAGAGCTATGCTTCATTAATACAGAAGATACACCTGATTATATTAAGTTTGGGGCTGTCCAACTTCTACGTGGGATGCACCAACAGGAGCTACATAGCACAAGACACACTAGTATGAGCCCCGGGTGCCACACTGCCACGAGGGCCCGCTAGCTTGCTGCATGGAATGTGGCAGCCTGGCTCCCGACCCTGAGATGCCCGGCCACAGGCTCCCCATGCCGCATGACTGTCCCAGACTGCGGGCTCCTTGTGCCTTGTGGGTTATGCTGCACTGCTCTCTGGGGCAAGAGCAGAAATTGGAAGCTGGAGGAGAGAAGGAGATCCTGGGGCACCTATACATAAGTGTGGAGGCTGCTCTGATGTACTATAATACCAGTGTGTCGGAGCAAACTCGACTGAGTCAGCTGAAGCGTGGCAATTACCACTCTCCAGCAGCCTCCTGCATCTTGTGTATCAGTGCCCCTGCTGCCATTTTTAAGCACGGGGACACGGGTACACAAGACACAGCAGCGCTTTAATGAGAGCAGATCTTGGAGCCGCTCTCATTAAAAGCACCGCCCCCACTACACCCAGAGCACTGTAAAAGCCCTGCTGGACGCCATGGCTATTGTTGCAACCAGAATGAGGGGGGAGCCTAGGGGCTGTATATTAACCCTTCAGCAGCCATCAATTAGACAGCTCTAGATTAAATTGTTCACAATTTTGATAGCGGTTCCAACACAATGTTGTATTTATATCAATACCAAAGTTCTTCTACAAAGCAAATACTCCAGCTAGTTTTATTTTGTCCAAAAAGCAAACCATAATTCACTCTTTTTGTAGCTCAAATTTTCTTCTTTTGAAGGACAATTCATAAAATTCTACTAAGCTGCCATCACTATGTAAAGCAGTCATAAATACGTTCAAAATACAATCTCTTTTAGGGCAATGGGCTATTAACTGAAAGAGGAAAGCGCTATTTATAGTTTAGACTATCCTATGACTTCTTAGGTGGTGGGTTTTTCTTTTAAAATAATGCTACTACAGCAAAGAAGTCAAATGGGAGATTATCCTTGCCAAACTATCATGAAGAAACAGGTGTGGCAACCCTGGTATTCATAACCCAGCAAAAAAGACAAAGTCAAAGGTGTGCAATCTTTTACCTGCCATTATACTAATATTTTCCCAGTCTAGTTCTAACTATCCTAACAGGATTTCTGTTGCTTCCCTAGAATTTGTCCATAGACACATTGGGAGGCGTTTCTTCAAAAGCTGACTAAAGGTTGCTCTCTTGATTTGAATGTATTAACTTCTAGTTTTACCACCATTTATTAACCTAAACTTATCTTCATGTGTGGAGTTTACAGCCTGCAAATTAATTTGCATTTTACATTTCTTAAAAAATAAGCAGGGACAACTACCCAAAACTAGTACCTGTCAAATTAAAAACAGAAGAAAAATTAAAAGAACTAGTAGTACACAGAACACCTTTCTGGCACTTCAGATCAGTCTTCAAAATATTGTAACTTATCAAATCAAGCCCGTGGTCCATTGTTACAGTTACTACTTACCCAAGTTTAATATATTTCACTCAACCGTTTCTCAAATCAGCCTCTCATACTCCCTGTTTTTTTGGGGGGGTGGGGGTGGGGTTTGCTCTCCTCTCAAACTCCCCCTAATTTATAAATACACTTCTGTTAATATTTTTATTAAATAAAGCATAATACTCCAGGGGCAGTCAGGCCAGAAGCAGACACTCACCAAAACTTATGATACCACAGCATAGTATTACTATTGCAATACAAGATGTTTATGCATGCAATACATATAAATGAGAGTTTAAAGCAGAGCTGCCCATTTCTAAAGGGGCTGGTGCAGGGTACACCAGTGAGTACCCACCCTACTGTGAGTCACGGATCTCCAGGCTGCACCCCCTGCACTACCAAGGTGTAGGCAGGAGCAGCCCACACTTCATCTCCCTCTCTTCACCATGCTGCAGGCTTACCCAGTGCTGTGAGCTGTCCCAGCCTGCCCCCTGGGCTGAAGCAAAAATCAAAAGTTGAGGGAGGGGAGCCTAGAGACTGTGGCTGCAGCTGAAGGAACAGTGGAAAGCCTGGGGGGTCACACATTAACCCCTTGCAGGTCCCATGCAGCATGGGGACCACCAGTTGGACAGCCCTGAGGCTGGGTAACTCAGTGCAGTAGCATGGCATCTATACTATTCAGGGGAAGGTTCACAAGCAGACACTAAGCTGTCAGACTCTTAAGTTCACGGCAGATTCTAACTGATGCATCATTTTGCAAATGGCTTCAAAGTACAACTAGCAACATTTCCAGTGCCTGCATCACTGAGGAGTTACAGCAAAAGAATATTTGAATTATGTATCCATATAATGTCGTGCACTTGTCAATAAATCAGTTGGGTCTTCATTTCATATATGCATTCATCCTAAACAGAGACAGCTTTCCCTGTAACTGAAGTGTTTTCTCTCCATCGCCTTAACACTAAGGGCAGTCCAACTCCAAACCCCTTTACCTATGATTCCCACCCAATTATTACTTGTTTTTTTAAAGTTATACTAGAATGTGGAGGAGAGGCAGGGGACAAAAAGACAAAAACAAAACCAAGAAAGATGCCTGGCTTCTCACTGATCTTATCTTGGGAGACAAGTGGAAATGTTACACCAACACCAGGAGGTGGCAGGTCAGTGAGCCTTGGGATGCTAAGAAGAAGAATCAGCAGGCCGGTTACCAGAGCAGATCCGGAAAAGAAAAGGGTATGCTACTGGCCAAGAGCAAGGATCCAAGATGTGAAACAAATTCTGAAAAAGAAATCTGGTGGGAGCAGAAAGGATTCACTGATTGTCCCTCATGTTAGGATAAACGGCACAACCAGATTCTGGCTGGAACAGAACAAGGAAGATGTTCTTCTAAACTAGGGAAGATGCTCAAAGAAATGAAGGCTCAAGTCATTCTCAGTGGATTTCTTTTAGTCCCTAAAACAGGAGGGTGAAGACAAAACTAGACAAACGAAGATCATCAGGCAGCTAAGGAGGCTATCAGATCACTGGATGCCATGAAGGATAGTTTGGGGATACCTGATCACTGGAATGAATTCACAGAAAGAAGTCTCTTCTAAATAGATTGACTCCACCTGAGCACCTGGATACTAACATCTAGAATCAAGGCTGGTAGGACTGATAAGAACTTTAAAAGACAAGAGGAGAAACTCATCCTCCAAGCCTGGTTTTAATATGCAAAAGGGATTGGGGGGGGGGGGGGGGGAGGCAGGATGAAGAGGGGAGAAAGACCAGGGGGAAATGAGGCTACATCAGAGGATAAAGAAATTCTTGTGGGCAGGAGGATGGGCAACAAGCAGAAAATACTACTATTGATAAGATCAGTAGGCAGGTAGGAGGTACAGCCAGTGGAAGGACTGTATCTAATCTAGGTAAGCAACTAAATGTGGTCAGTAAGAGCCAAACACAATGTCAGAATACTAATGGAAGAGTTTGAATGCTGATATAGGATACAAAACCATGCATTACAGGGATAATAAACAAAATACAGTAGCAATCATGATGGAGAACTCTGGAACTGACAGACGTGCTCTAGAATGCCAAAGGTTGAATCTGGACATAGGCAGAGATCTCTGTAATATTACCAGATATGAAAATACTAGGCCCGTGTGAAATTTCGCCACCTGTTTTGTTTTGACCTGTTTTGAGGTCGAAACAGCAAAATTAAAACAAAACAGATATAGTAGCAACAGCCTCGAAACAAAACGAGGCAAGTCAAAACATTTTGCTGTTTCGACATTTCGCCCATAGGCTATAATGGGGAAGGCTGAAACTTGTTATAACTTGACAAAGTTATAACTTCGTCATTTATGGCCAGATTTTGATAAAACTTGTAGAAATGGTAGCTCCTCCTTAGGGCATGCAGCGTGCCATGTTTCAGGACGATAGGTGCAGGGGGTTCGAAGAAACTGCACCCCAAAGTCTTGAGAGCCATACTTGTATCACGTGTATGTATTAAGCCACAGGGGGGTCAAAATGCAGGGATGGTAGCCCTTGGTGAGGCCACAGAGCCTGCCAAGTTTCAAGGAGATAGGTGCAGGGATTTGGGGGAAACTGCACCTCAAGCTGCAAACAAACAAAATGCATGACATGAGTGACACTCTGTGTGTTAAGGTGCAGCAGGGTTAAAGCTACAGGTCTGCCAGCCTCTGCTGTGGCCACTAAGCCTGCCAGCTGTCAAGGAGATAGGTACAGGGGGGTTCTGGGGCCTGCACCCCTAGCTGCTGACAGGCAAAACTCATGACATGGGTGCTTGAACAACTGCTGCCTTTCATCAGGCAGCAGGACTGAAGATCCCCCATCACTTCCCACCACAGACCTGGGGGTAATAATTGACCACAGTATGAACATGAGCTGGGAGTGCGGTGCTGTAGTCAGCAGGGCCAACAATATGCTGGCATGCATCAATTGATGCATCTCCAGCAAAACCATTACAAAGAAGTGATTCTCCTGCTCTGCTCGGCTCTTCTCAGCATTGGTGAGACCGCAGCTGGAGTACTGCGTCCAGTTCTGGGCTCTGCACCTTAACAAGCACATACATGGTCAAGCTTGAGAGAGTCCAGAGAAGGGCCACTCGTATGATCAGAGACTTGCACGGCAAGCCATACGAGGAAAGGCTGAGGGACCTGGGACTCTTCAGCCTGAAAAAGAGAAGGCTAAGAGGGGACTTGGTAGCAGCTTACCACTACATCAGAAGTGTACATCTAGGGCTTGGTGAACAACTGTTCACCAGGGAACCCTTGGGGAAAACTAGGAGTAATGGTCACGGTCTGGATACCCTAGTTGTGAAGTAGTTTTTCCTAATGTCGAGGCTGAAACTATCTTCCAGGAGTTTGCGACCATTACTCCTAGTTGTTCACTGAGCACTAGATGTACACTTCTGATGTAGTGGTAAGCTGCAACCAAGTCCCTTCTTAGCCTTTTCTTTTCAGGCTGAAGAGTCCCAGCAAAAACGTTCTGACAGAACAAAACAGAACAGCTGTTTCGACTCGAAACACTGTTCTGTCAAAACACTGGTTGAAATGGAACGCTTCTGTTTCACACAGCCCTAAAAAACCTGCTAGGAACCATGTCATTATGGAAGACTGAATTCCCAGACATAGATCAGAGACAAATGCTATTAACAGTAAAGCCCAGATGTTCCTGAATGTATCTATCAACAGATTTTTTTCACCAAGAGGAGATGCTATTTTTGGCCTGGTTTTGGTAGGCAATGACAAACGTTAAAGAAGGACTATGGAAAATGTACTTGGATAAAGTGATCTTGAGCTGATACATTTTACATTAAAATTAAGGAAAAAAACTAAAGTAGGTCTGTAACTAAGCTTCTTCATTTCCATAGGGCACATTCTGAGAAATTAAGAGAACTAGATAAGATATTGAAATCCACTAGTGAGAGGAACCCAAGGACTTACATATGGACAAAGTTTATTTTTTTTAAGTCAAGGGGACAAAAACTATCTGTATCCCAAGCAAAGAGGGGAAAGAATGTAAGGAAGGATTCCAGGCCTAGCTGGATGAATAACCACTTCAAATAGAACATTAGGAGCAAGCAGAGCCTAAAAGGCATGAAGAAATAGACTGATCAACAAAGCAAGCTGTATTGTAGCAATCAAGCAGCATAGTTACCATAAGAAATGCCAGAAGTCAAGTTGAGTTACTTTGCAAAGAAAATTGAAAACCAATATTAAAATATTCTTTAGCCGTATAAAGAGAACAAGAAATGAAAAGTCATTATACAGCATGGATAGGGTAGATTAAAAATTATCTTAGTATGGCTGAAATACGAAAGGAATACTTTGTATGTGGAAAAGGCAAGATGGCTAATGGAAATGGAAATAGAAATGACTATATCGGAGGAAGAAGAAAACTCAGAGACCATAATGTGTTTAAGAAAGGGGTGCGTGTAGAACCAGATCATTTCCATCTCAGAATTCTTAAAGCACTGGCCTGTGAAATTGCAGGGGTGATAGAAAGGAGTTTTAAAAACGGATCAAGCTGAAAGGTGTACTGTATAGTAGAGAATTGCAAATATAGTACCTCTAATTAAAAGGAGGAGGATAAAAGTGATTTGGGCAACTACGGAGCTATTAATCTTATCGCAACAGTATGCAAGCCTTTAGAATAAATTTGGAATAAAATAATTAAAAGCATGGATGTAAACAGAAAATGGAACACAACTTACTATGTGTTCACCAAAGTGAATAACCAAATACTTTCCTTAGAAAATGATATCTAAGTTTTCTATATAAAGGAAATGCAGACAATCAAACCTGGATTTCAGTTAAATATTTAATAAGATGCCACCTGAGATGGTCTTTTCCAACCTCTGAATCAAATTTAACATAACACCTTTAAAATACTTTAAAACAATATAGTCATTTTTTTTTTTAAATGCCATGATGTTTAAGTAATCATGCAATTGTGAGGACTTTTTAAAGTGATTTTTCCAATGTGTAAAATAGTGGGGTTCTTCCATGTGATCAGATTACATTAATTGAAAATAATTTTTAAATATGCACTGATTAAATTTGCAATTGGTAATAAGAAATACTTAATCAAATGGAGGGTCTAAATGAAGATACTGTCTACCATTTGATGTAGGAAAGGAGCATGGTGAAACAGAAAACCCCAATATTGTCTTGAGTTTTATTTTTACCTATACTTAAAATCAGCAAAATACTCTAGTTCTTTCCACTGTCTCTACCTCTTCCACAACTTTGTAGCTGTATGTAGTTCAAAACATATAAGATCATAAATGTAAGCTTAAGTAGGAGGGTATAAATGTATCTTCAAGTTCTCCAAGGCGTTCAGTATCATTGAATCTACTTCCAGAACAACAGGGTATACTGCTACATGCTGCATTTAAACAAAATTTGATCCATCAAATCAATTTCTTATCTTCCCAGCTGATGAAATTCAAAACAAAATCAGAAAAGTGAAATATTTCCACTTCATCCACACTGGAGATGATGAACACTTTCCTATCTGGGAGTGCCCAGTACCAGATGCTTTACAGAAACCTAAACCCCTTCCCATAATGGGCTGTTATATACTGTATTTAACTGATTCCAAGATGAGGTCCTCCCCACTATTGTACATGAGGAAGAGAGACCCTCATCTTGGAATCAAGTGGGGGGGGGGGGGGG
>NW_017729008.1:15239270-15241455 GCF_001723915.1 Gavialis gangeticus | reverse complement strand
GGGGGGGGGGGGGGGGTCGCAGACAGTTGCTGTGGCTCCAGCTCTGGCCCCAACATGAGGTAGGGGTTGGAGCTGCAGCTTCTGCCTCTGGCCCCGCCTCTCCCCTGGCAGCCTTGGGGCCCCAAGACAGTGTGCATGTGTGTGTGTGTGTGGGGGTGCAAGCAGCTTACCTCTTCCCACCTGTTTTCACCCCCCACCCCACTTACCTCCCCCTGGTGTTGTGTCCTCCCCTCTCCACAGCCTCCAGCCACTGCCCCAACATTTCCCCTCCCCCTTACCCTTGCTCTGGCACCAAGAGTCTCCATCCCTGCTCCTGCCTGGGGCATGGAACCTGCCACCCCTGGAGCAAAGATAAGCAGTGGGGGAGAGGGGAGACAGAGGAAAGTATAGCAATGGCCCAAAGCTGCAGGGTACAGAAGCAGAGGGGAGATTAGTCTGTGGATGGGTCAGGGGCAGAGAAGGACAGGTAGCAAGAGGCAAGCTGCTCCCCCCCACCTGTCTACCCACTACTCCCCCATTATTTGACTTCAACCACCTACCCCCTCATTGCTGCTTTCTCCCACTACAGTGGTGGTGGCGACAAAATTTAAGATGATCCTCCAACAGTAACTTTCCATATATAAAATCTAAAAACTAATTTTACATGTATAGAATCTAATTATCTGGGGGTCATCTTAAATTCATGTTCAGCTTGGATTCACGTAAATATGACAATGATAGATCCACTGAGGAGGACTGTTCCTATTCCACACAGCTGGCAGTTGACTTCTGTCCAACAGTGTGAAAGTTTATAATAATTTTCAACCTAAGTAGTAAAACTACAGATTTAATTAATACTCTTACCCTCAAAAACATCTTCTGGCAGTAAATTCTGCAGGGTTTTTGTAAGCATTATGCAGAAAAGTATTTTTATCAATTTAAATTTTACTTTTAATTTTCTTAGCATCATATTTTTATTATAACGATGTGCAAGAGTCCCAACTGCCATATTCTACTCAATATTTTATTTTACCTCTATCACACTATCTCTGTCTCCTTTCTAAATGAAATTAATTCTAACCATTCAATCTTCCCTCACCTGGAGGCACTGCATACCTCTACATAACTGTTGCCCTTTCTGTGCATTTTCCATTTTTTAGTTAGGTCTGTCTTGAAATGGAGGTGACCAGAGTGAGATACAATATTCAAGGTAAGGACACTATTAATTTCGATAGCAGTACAATATTTCCAATATTCTCCACTGCTTTTATAAAGGAATCTATACTGTTTTCAAGAGCACAGCTGCAAACGTAGCCAATTGTATCAACTTGTAATGGTAACTCTACTTTCAAGAATAATTATAATTTATTTAGGACCTATTGATATGGAGAGCTCAAATCATTCCCTTCAATGAGTACTGCCTTGCACTCACCTACAGAGAATTTCATGTACTATCATATTTCACTACTTAGCTTTATTAAATCCTTCTTGGAGCTCCTTATAGTCTTTTCTAGTTGACTAGCCTATAACCATGCCATCTACAAATTTTGCCACCTTTATTCTTCACACTGCTGCCCTGATGCTTAACGAACTAAACACTGAATTTAATTTTCGAATCACAGGCACTCAACTGTTAGCCTCCTTTCATATTTAAACCAGTCTTTTGTTTATGAAATAACTTCACCTTCTATTCCATGACTTGGCTTCTTCTAGCTTCTTTTTAAAAACAGTCACCTTAAGAAATATAAGAACAGAAAATGATACTTTCTGAGCACCTCATATAGTAACTAAACTGAACTTCATACATAGGGACTGACTGAATTCGTGATTTTGTGGATTTTGCAGAAACCACAAAATCTGGCATTGCCTGCAAAAGCTGCGGCAAGAAGAAGAAAAAACTTACAGAAAATAAAATGCTAGCTCCCCAGAAGGAACTGCAGCCTTGTTGTGCAGCCCTCCGGAGTGGGACGGGGAGTGGGGGGGGATGCCAGCACACAGGGGAGCTCAAGATGACTGCTGCCCTTGCCCCTTGCCGCTGACTGGCTAAGAGGGCTGCCTTTCATGCAGCCCCACACCTCTCCAGTTAGCAGCAAGGGGTGGGGGTATATGACAGACAGCCCTTTCAGACAATCACTGGCAAGGGGTGAGGCCACTGTGGCCCGTCAGCCAGAGATTGGTGGGGGGGGGGGGGGGGGGGGGGGCAAAA
>NW_017729008.1:15226079-15239115 GCF_001723915.1 Gavialis gangeticus | reverse complement strand
GGGGGGGGGGGGGGGAGGAAGGGAGCCAAAATCACCCCCTCGAAAATGGAAGCTGCCCTGTGATCTGCCCACAAAATTGGCCGGCTGCCTCCTCAAGTTGGGTAGAGCCCCTAATCATAAACGTCAAGCTTTTCTTCACAGCTGTTCTGTGACAAAGACACTTATAGAGAGAGGGAACCAATTTAGGGGGTCACCGGTCTGAATCAATTTAGTGTCTTAAACAATAAGATACCATTAGGTCAATGATTTTTCTGACTTCCTTAAACTGTTCAAAACTAATGCGAAAATAATCTTTTGCAGGTGCCCTGCTGGTTGCATCTCATTCTGTGCAAGTTACTTCTCTCAAAGTCTGTTGCTCTCAGGATCATGACTAATACTCTTTTAAATGAAAGGTACAATTATCCACTACCTTTCTATCTTCCCAAACAGTATTTGTTTCTAATGACAATATTTTTATTAGAACAGCTTTACCATTTTTTTTTCTTATGTTCCTTCACAACTTTTGAACATAATCCATCTGGTCTTGGTGATCTGTAAGATCAGGGATTCCCAAAGCATGGCCGCTGGTGAAAATGCTACTTGTGAGCCCTTCTGATGGTGGCCCGTGGCCTGGTAATATCTTTTTTTTTTTAACAGCTAAACTTATGCTAAAAACATAAGGCCACAGCTATGTTGTTCAACTTATGCAGCACAATGAAGTGCTCAGGAAGTACATTCAGGTTCTCAGTCAGGCTAGTTATACCCAGGACACTGCCCCTTTGGGTGTACAACTTTGGGTCTAACATTGGTTCCAATTCCTTTTTAGCACCATTTTGTACCTAAGAAAGACTTATCTTTGATATTCACAGAAATAGGTTCAGGTAGCAAATGCAGATACAAAATCTAATTGTCTTCTCTGCAACATCCTCATCTTTGCTGTGCTTCTTTTCTTTCACGCTACTGGACCCTACCAAATCAGTTGACCCTCTTTTGACATGCCTAAATAAATCCTTGTTATGTGCTATTTGACACTGGCCTCTAGCTATACAAAGTCTCTCTTAACCCTCCTAATTTCCATCTTACAATTTACTTCCTGTAATTTACAGTCTTTTTTATTGGGTTCACTATACTGTTTTTCCACTTAACAGATAATATTTCAGCCTGAAAATACTTTTATGCATTTTCCATTCCACTACACATTTTTCCTGCTTTTTGCTTAGGGGCAGGCATACTTTGACTTGAGCATGGGATGCTCAAGTCACTTAACGTTTGATTCTAATTACAGTAATTTGGCACTATTAGATTTCTCCCTCATTTTTTCTTCTATTTTTCCATACAGTTTTGCTGAGCCAGGATACCCAAAGATCTACACAGCTTCCCCTGTTAGTGGTGAAACCAGAAGGCGTTATTACTTTTTTAAAGAAGGAATCACTTCCTTAGCTTACATCAGCTTCCTCTTTTCTTGAGAGGAGTAACAAACTAAACTAGATTTATGTCATTTACTGTCAGTTCCTTTCAGCAACTGGCTGCTTTCATAATTGTGTTCTAACTTTAGTGACTGTATAAAGAAGTCATACTATCAGTCTCAGTATTGGGCTTCACACGAACCCCAAGACAACATGTCATGGCTATGGAAGGGCATAAATCACACATGCTACAACAAGTTTAAACTTTTCTTAAACAGAAACTCTACAGCATACATACTTTTTCTATACTACACCAAGCCTTTTATTAACATACAGGTTGAGTATTTCTGTTTATTGTACCTAAACTTCTAGTGATCATCTCTAAGTCATCCTTGTCTACCTTGGGAAAATATGAATGTATTATGTAGCCAGGAGGCAACAGTTGGATGAAAAAGAGAAATCTCATGATTCGTGTAAGCATGAATGTTTAAGAAAAATAACTTGTTACTACCCTAGAAACGGTCCTTGAGAAGTAATTAAGTTCACAAGTCATGCTTCCCAAATCTTCTCCAGGCAGTGGTGTAACTAGCAATTTTGGTGCCCTGGGCAGAGATGCTGCCAAGTGAGAAGCTGCTGGTGCCCCCTCTAAGTAGATACCCAGGGCTGGTGTTCCACTTTCTCCATCCTAGTCTCTAGGATTTTCAAGTCCTTAAGTTGGAAATAGCCATGCTGACCTATGGCACAAATCTGCCCTCAGCATGATTTTCATTACGGTGTTGGTCACTGCTCTTGAAAAGATGGATTTTCAGAGCATTCCCTTCCAGTAAGCTTCCCTCTAAAATGGACAAACTGATTTTTCATACTTCCCTTTCTGCAGCACATTTGTTCAAGATTTTTCACTCAATTAATACGTTGCAGCATACAAGACTGATAGAGATATAGGATTTGTGAACATAAATGAACAGCACCCAGCTAGGCCATTTTAAATTTTGCTTCGTGACGCATTTCAAATCAATAATTTCTTCAATATTAGCTATTTTTCACTGCCACACAAGCCTCTCTCAAAAATAACTGGTTAAAGTTTTCGCAGGAGGGATGAACAAAAACTTTTAGCTTACAGCTTAGCATCCCGAACAAACCATGCCATCACTTCTTCGTTTATGTAAATCAAAATACTGAACAAATAATAAGCCAAGATGAGAACTGAAGCTTTGCAGAAATTTCACAAAACAAATTAATGCGAAATATAGCATCCCACACATTTCAAACAAGAACTTTTTGCAGGACAAAAATTTAAGGTAAACAGCCTAATTTGGACAAAAAATATTCAGAACTTACTACAACTCCTGGCATTCAAATTTTCATTGCTGTTTTATCAGGTCACCAATGTCAAACTTCCTACAGATAAACTCTGCTTTGAAAGCCTTCCCTCTGAACTTTAGTTAATAACAATGTGACCCCACTAGTAATGTTTTACAGAGACCAATCCAAGGTTACATCAAAACAGTTAGTCTAGTTGGCATCTTCCTAGTAAATTACAGGAATTATCAAATTTGTTATAAGTGGTTTAACTCTAAAAGCCCAGCTTCAGGAATAATTGTTTTAACTTTCCCTACATAAAACCTACTTGCAGGCATTTGTGATGTTCTGCACTGAATACAGATATGATACAAAGAGGAGTAATCTTTGTAATTCATCTGTCCTGACTGCATACAATGATTCTTGTTAGATCCACACACTGATCTGGCACTGTAATTCAGGAATGAAAATTTTCACTTACCGCAGTGTGACTGGAAAACCTGTGGCTTGACTACCTGATTGCAGATATTGCACACTACAAGATAGAAATCGTCATGAGCTGGATAATGGCCAAATAAGTGCATATCTGTGGGAAAGTTAAAAAATATATACAAGCATTAGAAATTTTGCTTTAAGAGTATATTAAGAAGAAATTAAAGATAGTGCAGGGTTACTAGTATTATATTTGTAAAAACAGAGTAAATTATATAATTCTCTATAAGAGTAGCTTTTAAAATAGGTTATAATAGATCTTTTCCAGCTCTGAATTCTACACTCCATTATTTAAGGTACAAACTGGACAGCTCATTCCGACACTCAGGATACAGGAAGCAGGACTCTCATCTCAATATTAACTAGAAATGTATGTAATCTTGGACAAGGCCTTCAAGAACAATCCTGCACTGGTAAGGTGTAAACAAAATAGAACAGATGTCTTCCACTTCTAATTCCTGATCATTTCCAGTGAACAGGGAGCAGGAGGAGTTCTTACAGTTGCTACATGTTCCAACTGCTCAGAGTTAGGCTTTTTATAGATTATCAGCAGAGTTGACTATTTAAGAGATAATGTTCAAGGTCAAAGATTCTACAACCTAAAAAAAAGAAAAAAAAAACTGAGTTAAGATCTCCCCACCCCAATCCCCTACTGTGTTGCAGGGCATTTGATATCAAGAAATAAAGCTGCTGAATTGGGTCTCCTTGATTAGGAGAGATGGTGGCATCAAAAGTAATGCTCCCCGTTAGGTTTCCTGACTGTGGGAATAAGGATGGGCAATACAGCATTCCTCATTGACCAACTAGAGGCTTTCATGTAATTAATCAACATTAACTGGTGGTAATTTGCCAAACAATGAGTGTGTTAGTGTGCCCATGACTGCATCTCCCTATATATGCAATATTAAATGGGAGACGCACTACCCATTAAGGCAGATCTATGACTTATTCGAAGGAATAACAAAATGGCACCTCAGTACTACATACGACATCCGAGATGTCCTTTAGAGAGCTGGCAAATGCTACTTCTGGTGCAGATCCCTTATTAGATAGTTCTCAGTTCAGCCCTATGTTACTATCCAAGACAAAATCTGTTTTTTAATTTAAAATAAAAAAAACCATCTAGTATAAGCAACAACACAAAAATGAAAGGGTTCTCCAGGAAAACTATGAAACACCCACAAATACCAGCTTTTAGTGATACACGCGCCCACACACACCAAATTTCTGACAAGACCTGTAGACAGGCCACAAACATACCACTCCTACTTACTAAAATCAGTTGCTTTTTCAATAGGTGAATTAGCAAAATTATTGAAGCTATTTCTTTATAGTGGTAACATTAGAATGGTAGGTTTTCATTAAAACTGTGTGAGCTTGCACTGCTCTCAGATATCCCACACTTTGACTAATGTAAAGCCTTATGTTGGCAGCATTAGGAGTGACAAGTATTTTCAGTCTCTAGGAAAATGAAAGGAGGGATGGAGTACAGCATCCCCTCCATCACCCATGAAGAGTCCACAGAATCATCCAGTAGGACTGAAGGGACCACATAAGGTCACCTAGTTCTCCGGTGGCCAACCTGCAGCATATGTCATAAGTGCCACAGGCAGCCTGTGCATGTGCCATGCAGCAGGATTAAAAAAGGAGCAGGGAATACAGCAGCAGATAGTGCCTAGAGCAGAAAGCAGAACAGATCAGGCAGGGAACATGGGGAGAGCAAAAAGCAACAGGTTGGATAGGGGAAGGGGATGCGAGAGGTGCTTTGGGCCAGTGTGGGGCTTACCTGCCAGAAAGTTTGGCCCCCACTGATCTAGTCCATCCCTGTTCAAGACAGGACCGTCTCTGGTTAAAAACATTCCAGTCAAATGCCTGTCTAACTTGCCCTTGCAAATATCCAAGGATGGAAAATCCATAGCTTCTCTTGGTAGCCTGCTCCAATGCTTAATGACCCTTGGAATAAGTTCTAATATCCACCTAAATTTCCCTATCTGCAATTTATGAGCGCTGTTCCTTGTAACCACAGAAAATAGCTTGGTTTCTATCATCCACATAAGTCTCTCTCTCATATTTGAAGACTATTATCTAATACTCTTTCAGTCTTCTCTGGTCCAAACAAAATAATCCTAGCTCTTTCAGCATATCCAAATAAATCATATTTTCCCAGGCCTCTAAATCATTTGGTCACTCTGTTGAATTCTTTTCTAATTTGTCCATATTTTTCTTGAAATGAAGTGTGGAGCCCAAAACTGGGTACAATGCTCTAGATAAGGCCTCATCAGTGCTGAATACAGGAAGATAATTCCTTCCCTTGATTTGCAAGTAACACTCCTATTAATACAGCTCAGTATGCTGTTGACCTGTTTTGCAACTACAGCACACTGTGTTGGCTCATATTCAGTTTAGGGTTCACTGCGACTCCTCAGGTCCTTTTCTGCAGTACAGTAGCCTAGCCTGTCCTTCTCCATTTTGTATTTGTGCATGGGATTGTTCTATCCCAAGTCCAGGAAATTACACTTGTCCTTGTTGAATTTTACCTGACTGATTTCAAACCATTTTCTTAAGTTTATCATGGTCATTTTGAATCCTGGCTTTTGAATGGTCCAACCAGTTTTGTATCCACCTTATAGTACTTTCATCTAGTCTGCAAGTCTGCATGAGGCAGTGTCAAAAGCCTTACTAAAGTCAATGTATATCACATCCACTGATCTCCACCTGCAGCACTACCATAGAAGAAATTCCAGTTATTGAGGCTTCACTTGCTCTTGATGAATCCATGGGGGCTGTTGCTGACCAACTTGTTCTCCCCTCCAGGTGCTTAGAAACAGATTCCTTGATGCTTACTCCATAATACTTCCTAGTATTGAGCCTTAGTCTTTCTCTTACTTCAGAAACCTTTTCTATTACCTTTCACATCCCTTGCTAGTTGCATCTCAAATCCTACCTTGGATTTCCTGGTTCTCTCCCTGCATGCTTGTGTAAAATTCTTATATACTTCCCTATAATATGGCTAAGCTTCCATTTCTTGTAGAATTCTATTTCGAGCTTCAACTCTCCGAAGAGAAACGGAGAACAAAAAACGCTCAATTCAATTATCCTTTTCCAGAAATAGTGGTAACAAATTTCCAGTTGTACTAACAGCTCTAACAAAGATGTGGATGGCTGCCCGCAATTCCAGGAAAAACAGAAGCCACCAGTCTATACAACTATAATTACAAAGTTAGGAGACGTAGCTGCAATACAGTTTATCATTAGGGCTCACATAGGTCCTAACTATAGCCTTTTATTCATCCTAAAGCCTTGGACCGTCCAAGTTTTTTGCCTAGTATTCCTGTATTTTTGTAATATCTATATTTTAAATTCATATGTTGCAACCCATGAGGATCTTTCATATTGTAATTGGTCTTCTAACTAGTTATGGTAATTAGCCTTTTAACTATATTAGTGCAGGTAGGACCAAAATTGAACAATAAGTCCATTTTATTTTTAGGGTTACTATCTCTACTCAATAAAAAGGGGGCAATTTGGCAGGCCTTTCATTTAACTGTTTCAAAATTTTAAAAACTCTGGAAGTAGTTAATTCAAGTCTAACCTGAAGATTAAGTACATTACAGATCACTTCATGCTGCAGCCCAGACAGCAATGTTAAAGCCTCTGTTAAAAACCAGTAATTCCCTTCTAGTTCCAGTTTTCCCACTAGAAGGAAGCGTGACCCAAGCTCTCAGCTCAAGTGTGCCATTTAATTGCTTATGAAAATCTTTCAGTCATTTTATAAACTTCGTAACAGCTCAAAACAAAAGCTTGTGTTTTAATATTCTTACCCTTGAGTAGCAAAAAAACCATTTTTGAGTTATAACCCTCCCCCCCCAACAAGCAAAAAACATACAGGCACCCACCACATGTCTGGACTTACCCCTTTCCAAATAAAGCTAGGATTTGAAAACAATACTATTACCATTTTAAATTCTGTAAGCCTTTGCAAACCTCACAGGACATGCTGCAAATAGTATATCTTCAAAACATGCCCAGTTGTGAGGTTAGTATCAGTACAAGTCCAGTTGTAGGAAATGGCTACAAAATAGAAGGAATTATTACTTCAGGAGCCAAGGACATGAATAGAATTAGGACATGAACATGACATGGACATGGACATGGACATTAGGAGCCAAGAACATGAATAAGAAATCAGATCAGCTCACAGTATCACAGAAACATTTGCATTTTCACCAAATATTATGAAGGAGAAAGAATTGGGAATAAAGTATATAATAAATTCTTTGGTGATACCAAGGTGACAGAAGACAAGAAAGGGGAAGTAAGTTAAAGAGACAGGGTACACAAAGGCAACAGAAAGCCCTCTAAGTATCAGAGCACTCAACTGGGAATGTTGGTTTGCCAAACAGTTCTGAATCCACAGAATTAATCTTCATTACTGGTGGTCTAGTATGAGTATGGATTTACTTCTTTAATTTAGGCATGCACTTCAGAGTGTATTACAGACTATACCTGATTCCCCCAGGCAGGATTCTCACAACCTTTATTAACACATGCAAGACAGTGACAAGGTCCTACACAAGTGTGGCTAGGCTTTACTCACCCCAGTAGGGTCATTAACTTCATTAAGCCTTCTTGCACATATAACAGTTAGCAAAGTTGGGCTGGCTCACGGTTTGTAACCATGTTCACTTGGACACAAATGAACTATTTGCATTAATAACTGTATGTACTATAAGTTGGTACGTAATTATCTGGTTGGTGATATTCTCAGCCACACATCTAATGTAGAAGTCATTGTGCTTAGCACTGTAATAACAACAGAACATAATTTCTGCCACAAAGAATTTACAATTTTATATGACAAGCAGTGTGCAAAATGAGAAAAGGAAGCAGAGAAACACAAACAAAAATACACAAACTCAGGAGTTCACCATCCCTTTCTATCAAAATAACCTGGATTATATTATATATTTGTAGGGTGGCAATGCCTAGAGAACACAATCAAATTCCCAAAATGCTGGACACTGTACATATTGCAAAGACTAGATAGCCCAAGTATAGACTGAAAGATGACAATTGGATGCAAACAGAATGGGAAGCACAGGTAAAAAAAAAAAAAAAAGAGGCATCTCGTTTTTGAGGCATCTCATTAGGGTAATAAGCAATAATTGTACAATAATCAACTACCTAGCTATCCTAATGCTTAAAGGCTCTACAGATGAGCCGAACCTTTACTTGTCAACTTGGTTAGGTTTTCCATGTGCAAGAAGCCAGCATGGAAGACAGTGCAGACACCTTTGTGGGTAAGTTAATACAACGACTAAAACACTGGCATCATTAGCAAAGCAAAGAAAATGGGGGAAGATTGTAAAAGGCCATATTTTGTAATGGTACCATCACCCTTTCCTGGAGGAGGAGACAAAAGTAGCTAAATCCCATATACTCCATTCCATTGTCATGGTGATCCATACCAGATCCTGCACTGCTTCCATTCCCAAACTCAATATATGGAGAGGTGCAAGTGAGAAGTGGAAACAGCTGCTAGACCTTTCCGCAGAACAAGGCAATGGCTCAGATGACAGCTGGAGCCCTTTGGAGGCTGCTTGCAAAAAGGCATGACCAAGTCCTGCAAAAATTGTGAACAGGCCTTTGATAACCAGAAAGAAATGGTTACTATTCCATAACTGTGGTTCTTTCCATATATATTCTGCTCTTGAGTGCGCTTCAGAATCATTCAGGCAGTACATGCATCTTGACTGTCCCGCTATGCAAGGGCATAAAACCCCCCCAGCAAGTTTAATCTCCTCAGTCATTTTGACAGTACAGAATCCAAACAGTAGAAGCCTGGAGTGAAGGCAGATCATGAAATGTCTCAACTCACACACGTACAACTTGAAAAACCACAATTAGTTTAAAGAAAATTCTCATTTCTTCCAAGTATCTCTTCATCTACATTCCTCTTTTGATGACTCGCAAGTAGTAAAACCTACTAAACAGAGGTGAGACCTTAGACCATGGGCGGGCAATTATTTTGGGCAGAGAGCCACTTACTGAGTTTTAGCAAGCCATCGAGTGCTGCATGCCAGGCAGCCCAGGGCAAATTAATATTAATCTTCTAAATTTTTTAGGGGCCCCGCGGACCAGATAGAATGGCCTGGTGGGCCACATTTTGCCCACCCCTACCTTAGACTGTATTTAACAATTTCAGCCTTGCTCTATTTTAAAAACAGGTATGTCCAACTTCTAAGCCCTGAGACCACACAACCCAGGGACCACATCAGTGGGGGTTGCACTGTGTGCAGACGTACCCACCCTCCCCCACAATGCTCTACCACATAGGCGATTTCCCCACTTCCACTGCAAGGCATGTCCTTGTAAGCAGCCCAAATGCTGCAGAATCTCCACCCCTCCTCTCCATTTGTGGCCCAGACTCACCCTCAGCTTCCTCCACTGCCATGCTGCTGCACCCCCGGGGTAAGGGCAGGAAGCGGTAAGCCAGAGCTATAGGAGGAATGGCAGCCAGGCGAGAGCCCAGAGATTGCAAGTTAACTCCTTGCGGGCCACATGCAGCCTATGGGCCACCAGTTGGACAGTCTTACTTTACAATATCAGATCTTGACACTTTCACTAGGAATAAATCTCTCATAAAATCACAGACTGAGCTGTATGTAGCTGCCCTGCATATGTCTGAGATAGGTATGCTTCTCAAAGAAGCTGCAAAGGCTGCCCGAGTTCTAGTGGAATGAGACTTAATCTGTGCTGGAAAATCTGTACCAGCTGACAAACAGAGTTCATGCAATCTTCCCCCCATACATCTGGACAGCCTCTGGAGTCTGATATAACCTGTCTTTTTCCCCCATCTGCAATTATTAGTCTCCAGTAAACTCTAAACGAGTTGCTCCTATACATGTAAAATGTTAAGGCTCTGAGGACACCTAGTGCATGCAATCTAGCCTCAGCCCAATTTAAATATGATTTAGGAAGAGCCACACGCAAACGAATTATTTCGTTCAAGGGCAAACTGGACATGGTCTTAGGCAGGAATTTGAGACAGGTCCCAAGTGTGACCTATCTTTACAAAGTATCATATTAAAAAGACTTCTTGTAAGTACTTGTATTTCCCCAATTCTTTGGACTTGCATAACTGCTGATAGGATGAGTATTTTCATGGACAAGTACTAGAGAGTCAAATGGGGATCCCACTAAACCTCCCATCTAGGATAATATCGAGGTTCTGGGAAAGGAGGTTCCTGAACTGGGAGGAATTTGTGTAAAAGACCTTAGAAATGTACCTTCTGCAGGATGGCAAAAAATCTTCCCAGCCCCAAATGCAGGGTGTTTTGATATGTCTATCAAATGGAGACACAGTCCTAGGCTGTTAGCATATAGTTGGGAACAGACAGGAGTTGGGAGCCAACAGAACAAGAAAAATAGCAGCATTCAACCGAATACTGAGTCTTTCACTTAGCTAAAAACATTAATCTGATAGAATCTTTCATACTTTGGATGAGAATAGTCTTAATGTCCAAACAGCAGAATCTTTGTATGTCAATTATCCAGCTAGCTCTGAAGTTGTGAGATGCATGAAGCCGGGATACAAGACATTTCCAAAGTCCAGAGAGATTACAGTCTTGGCCAGACAGCGGCTGTGAAGAACATCATGGCCAAATCTCATTCTTAACACCCTCCAAATGAGAGTGACAAGAAAGTAAATCATCACAGAAACCACAGAATGGGGAATGCATCCCACAGTGATCTGGGCCTTAGGCCCTTCTCTCAAGCACAAAAGACACTACTTGTTCTCTCCTGTTGTGAACAGTTCTATTTGTTGTTGACTAGGCCATTGAAAGACATTTTAGATGGCACAGTTATCTTGGATTGTCCATTCGTGGTCCACTGAGAATTATCTGCTTGAACAAATTTTTAATCCAAAGCATTTTGCAGCCCTGGGATACATAGGTCTACAGAAGAGACTGTGACAAAGTCATCAGTTCCAGAATCAGCCACATCCTGCCATGGAGGGAC
Organism: Gavialis gangeticus; assembly: GCF_001723915.1. Lineage (NCBI taxonomy): Eukaryota > Metazoa > Chordata > Crocodylia > Gavialidae > Gavialis > Gavialis gangeticus. The sequence continues at coordinate 15,227,917 of NW_017729008.1, read as the reverse complement.
AACTAGGTTCATCCCTGCGCATGTTATATAAACTGGCCTCCAATGGTAGTCAATCAAGGCCTTGAAATCCTGTTCCACCAGGAGCAGTGACACAGTTTTAACCTCTTGTTGTTCAGGTAAGCCAAAGGGGATTTAACAGTCTCTCTTCTGGAAGAGCAATGCTTTTTTCTGCCCGTCTCTGATGCTTTGCTCAAGGCTCTAGCAGCCCTACCAGAATTTCTAACTCTCAACAACCAGATCTAAGACAGTGGTTCTTAACCAGTGTTCTGCAACACGCTTCTAAGGATATCATGGGGTATGTGTAGAGTCCCAGAAGCAGCCCAGCGTGGCCTGCCTCTGCTTCACACTGGGGTCTCATGGAGTTGCACCTTTTGGGAGAGGCTGCCTAGGTCCACCCAGCCTGAACTGGATGGTGGGCCACTGTGCCCATGGAGGAGTCTAGGGAGCACAAGCCAGTGGAGAATAAACTGCAATTCCCCTGAGCCAGAGAAGATTTCAAGGAAGCATCACAGGGAAAAATCAGGAATTGGAGTGTGAACAGGGGAGCAGGGGAGTAGAGAAGGGGAGGAAGGGGGCAAAGAGACCCAGGACTGCAGGGCTGAACTGGCAGCAGGGGAAGAGAATTCAAGAGAATGTGGCTGGCTCTGTAAGTAAATGAAGTTTCTGTTGCTCACAAGTGCACTGCAAACCTTGGTTTCTCTCATTTAGTCACAGCATTTTAACTCATGCAACTATGGGGCTGTGACTCTGAAGTGTTTTATTTTCTGACTTCTCATGTACACAACTTCTCAACTATAATACTCCCTTAATGGTAGTGTTTCTGCTTGGTTTCCATGCTCTTAATTAAAACAAAAAAAGATTAAAAAGAGAGAGAGATCTAAGCTAAGGTAAAACCATTTCTGAAGTTCCTTTAACACACACACATTCGTAAACATGTTAGCGCTTATTTTTCAACAATATTTTGAAGTAGGAAGCTGGATAAAAATCAACAATTTAAGAAAAAATTAAAACTTGATTTTTTAAATTTATATCAGATTTTTTATTTAATTGTATTTTTTATTTTTTGTTAAGACGCTTTTAAAAAATAAACATATAAGTAGTAGCTTTAATTTAACATATGTTAAAGCTCAAAGATATCATTATGGAATAGGGATTATAACTTCTAATTATATACTATTTCAACCAATATATTCATGAAACCTTTTTAGAAAAAGTTCTATAAATAGGTCACAATAGGCCATGGACTATATTAGGGGCCCAATCTTATGAGCCCATAGGCTCCTCTATAGATTAGTAAAGATTAAAGAAAACCACTCTACTCAATGGGACTCAGGGCTCAGTCTAAAAGATCCCATTAAGCATCACTGTGATGCTCAGTTTCAGTTCTCAAACTGTGGATTTCTCTCTCCAGAGATCATAGGCAGACAAGGTTCTTTAGGTAGATGTGGTATCTTTTATTAGATCAATTAAATAGTTGGAAAAATTGTTCTTTGCAAGCTTTTGGGCATAAACACCCTTCTTCAGACATAGGGAGAGTTTCTTGTCTCCAGAGATAACATCCTTGTTAACAGCAGTATATGGAGATGAGAGATAACAGACCAGATTACCCACCCATCAGCCTGTCTTTCTGAAAGTTTTTGTACGCACAGTCAACCCCTTACCTTTCTCTAAAAGTGCAAAGTTTCAAGAAGTTAAATGAATAAAGGATAGCAAATTAAAAAAATGCACTTTTTGTAGAAAACAATGTTTAAATTGAGGCTTCCTGACCAGTGATTTAAATCGATTTGACTAAGGAGAATAGTCGGGGAAGCACTGAGGTCCCAGAGCAGAGGGGAGCC
>NW_017729008.1:15225607-15226068 GCF_001723915.1 Gavialis gangeticus | reverse complement strand
GAAGAAGGCACCAGGCAATGTAGGGCCCCTGCAAGATGCAAACCATAATCTTGTGGCTATGCCAGAGAACAAAGCTGATATTTTTAATAGTTTCTTTGCCTCTGTTTTCTTGAACAGGGACTGGGACATCCCACCTACCAGAGGTAGGGACAATCTCGGGGATAGCTCTGTCAGGCCTTGGGTCAGTGCAGATGTGGTTAGGAATCTTCTGGAAGGGCTAGACATTTTTAAATCTGCAGGTCCAGATGCCTTCCACCCAAAGGCATTGAAGGAGCTGGCAGGGGTCATCGCGGAGCCCTTGGCCTGACTATATTTGAGCATTTGTGGTCATCTGGCCAGATGTCGGGGGTCTGGAAACTGGCTAATGTGGTTCCAATTTTCAAGAAAGGGAGGAAGGAGGACCCAAGTAACTATAGGCCTGCAAGCCTCACCTCAGTGCTCGGGAAGATCTTGGAGAAAAT
>NW_017729008.1:15206148-15220607 GCF_001723915.1 Gavialis gangeticus | reverse complement strand
CCCACCCTAGAAACTATGAAATCACATCCACCCTCGCTGCTAAATTCAGTAAAGTTGTGGTAGGGTGCCTTGAACCTAAAAGGGGGTACTTGAGAATCACTGGTCTAAGATGACCATGGCAAACAGTGCAGTTTACTGGTGTACTTCTGGACTCAATCACGTTCATCTAGGTCTTGCTGCCTAAGTTAAAAACATGCAGCATCAGGCTTCACATATGAAGAATAACAAAAAGTCCTTTTTTAGATATGTAGGGAGTTGGAAAAAAAGCAAGGGTTACATTGGACTCCTGCTGAACCAAAAGGGCAGCTGATAACTGACACCCAGAAAAAGGCCAATCTGTTTAATGGGTACTTCGCGTCGGTCTTTCATGAGTCCAATGGGATCACCCTGCCTAGCAAGACGTGAGACAGACAGGGTGAGGGCGTATTTATATTCAGCATCGGTGTTAATCTAGTAAAGGATCACCTTGTGAGACTGGACACTTCCAAGTCAGCTGGTCTTGACAGATTACACCCTAGAGTACTCAAGAAGCTGGCAGGTGTCATAGCCCAACCATTGGCAAAAATATTTGAAAACTCATGGCGCTCAGGTGAAGTACGTGAAGACTGGAAGGCGGTCAATGTGGTACCCATCTTCACGAAAGAGCAGAAAGTAGATTGCAGGAATTACAGGCCAATCAGCTTGACTTCAATCCCCGGTAAGATTCTGGAGAAAATCATCAAGGAGACCCTTCTGGATAAGCTGGCTGAGGGCAACATCCTGAGGGATAGCCAGCACAGATTTGTTGTGGGTAGGTCTTGCCTGACTAATCTCACCTCCTTCTATGACCAGGTGACACATCACCTGGACAAGGGAAAAGAGATTGACGTCATATAGCTGGACTTCAAAAAAGCCTATGATCTGGTGTCCCATGACCTCCTCGTGGAAAAATTAGCCAACTGTGGCCTCGGCTATACCACAGTCCAATGGCTGGGAAATTGGCTCTGAGGTTGAACCCAGAGAGTAGTGGTCGATGGTAGCAAATCATTGTGGTGCTCTGTGACCACTGGCATTCCCACAAGGCTCTGTCCTTGGACTGGTTTTCTTTAACATCTTTATCAATGATGTGCACATTGATGTCAGAAGCGCACTGGCCAAGTTCACCAATGATGCTAAACTTTGGGGCATAGCGTCCACACCTGAGGACAGACTAATGATCCAGGCTGACTTGGATAAACTTAGTAAGTGGGTGGATACAAACCTGATAACGTTCAATACCCATAAATGTAAGGTACTACACCTTGGAGGGAAAAAAACCCGCAGCATAGTTATAGGTCTGGCAGTGCTACACTTGCTAGTACCACGGCTGAGAGAGACTTGGGGTCATGACTGACCACAAGATGAACATGAGCCACCAATGTGATGTCGCAGCTGGTAAAACAAACAAAACTCTGGCTTGCATCCATAGATGCTTCTCAAGTAAATCTCCGGATGTCATCCTCCCACTGTACTCTGCCTTGGTGAGGCCACAGCTGGAGTACTGCATCCAACTGTGAGCTCCGCAAGTCGAGAAGGATGTCAAGAAGCTTGAGAGACTCCAGAGAAGAGTCAAGCGCATGATCAGAGGGCAAGGCCTTATGCAGAGAGGCTGAGAGCTATGGGACTCTTCAGCCTGGAAAAGTACAGGTTCAGGGGGGGACCTGGTGGCTGCTTATAAGTACATAAGGGATGTACATCAGGATCTGGGAGAATGTCTGTTCACCAGAGTGCCCCAAGGAAAAACAAGTACCAACGGTCATAAACTCCTCCAAAACCGTTTTAAGCTGGACATAAGAAAAAAATTCTTTACTGTCTGAGTGAACAGGACCTGGAATAGACTCCCTCCAGAAGTGGTGCAGGCACCTACTGTGGACTCATTTAAGAAACGTTTGAATGCTTATCTTGCTGGGATCCTTTGACCCTAGCTGACTTCCTGCCTCTGGGGCAGGGGGCTGGACTTGATGATCTTCGAGGTCCCTTCCAGCCCCAACGTCTATGAAATCTATGAAAAGACACAGATCACAGGCACACCCCATAGCACAGCTGGCTATCATTCCAATATTCATCAAGGGCTACATAAACACCCAGAAAGGGAACATGTATCCGTAAGTATACAAAGAATTCTGGCCCCTTAGTAGGAGACAAAGATACATCCACTAAGGCTGTGCGAAATGGCACCATTCCATTTCAACTTGAGTTTCGAGGTTTCGATGGAACAGTGTTTTGTTTCAAATTTCATTTTGATTCAAAACCACTGTTCTGTTTCATTTAATCGAAACACTGATGCTGTTTCAACGTTTCGCCCATACGCTATAATGGGGAAGCTCAAAACAGCCTCTCTCATCCAGCAGGTAGATGGGGGGCCGCAACCCAGGAAGAGCTGTGCCAGTCCTCCCAGGGCTGTGGGCCCCCAATCTGCCTGCCAGATGAGGGAGGGAACCTGGGTGCTACCTCCTGGGACCGGGGAGCTGGGGAAGGGAACTGAGCCCAATGGCTCAGTTCCCCTCCCCAATGATATGATCAGACTAGGGAAAGGAACTCGGCCCAGCTGAGCTAGATTGGGCTGGGGAAAGGAACTCAGCTCAGCTAGGCTTAGTTCCTTTCCCCAGCCCGATCCTAGCACTGGGGAGGGGAACTGAGCCCGGGCTCAATGCCCTTCCCCTGTGATGTGATCGGCTTCCCGCAGCTCTGCTGCAGGAGGCAGGTCTGCACTCCCAGCTGAGTCACATGGGTCTGTGGAGCTGCTGGGAGCACAGCCCTGGTTCTCCCACCTCCCACCACCCTGGCTGTTTTGAAACTCAAAACGTTTTGAAACTTCCATAATGTTTCGACTAGCCTCACTTTGCTTTGAGGCTGTTTCGAAGCCCTTCATTTCAATTCAATGTTGCCATTTCAAGTTCGAAATGAGTCGAAACAGTGTCAAATTGAAACAGCCGGCAAAATTTTGCACAGCTAAAACATCTAACATCTACTACTGTATAATTCATGGTAGTGCTGATAATGCATCCGGCTCTGGCATCCACCAGGATGGAGGACATTACCCTTCAGACTTTTTCTGCTGCATTACCATTCTCTCTGCAAACTCATTTTTCCTTTCCCAGGTCCTCAGGTTTTCCTTTCCCAGGTATCATTCTATCAGACTGCCTGCCACTGATTCTATTGAACACAATGCCCAGGTTAAAAGTGGGCAAGGTGGTATGAAACAAATAGGAATTATGGGCACAGATCAAGAGAGACAAGCTTGATGCTGATGCCATAGCAGTTCTCAGGGTGGTGTAGCAGGTGAGTTGCTTGTCTCTGTCTTGTTAGGAACAAAATGCACCCAAACAGCTAGATACATTTTACCACAAGACTCGCTGCTAGACTGGTAAGATCCACCCATGCTAACCCAGCTTCTGCAGAGCCAATTGTGAACATTACTTTAGTGATCCAAACCTCTGATGACTTTGCCAAGCCAAACCACCCACTGGTTCCACACAATCTCCTTCCACTATCTTCTTTTAAGTAAGCACTGATGTCCTAATTTAAAACCGTGGATTGACTGTTTTCTACTTCAGTGTTTTTAGGGACCACTATGCAGGCCATCAATACCTGTAATAAGCTGACTGAGGTTTTTGTTTTTTGTAACAGGTGTGAGGGAGGAATTAAGCAATTCCTTTCTATTCCTATAGTCTCTCCAATCAAGACTGTAGATCTGTTCCCTACTCCACCCATTTATATTAATACCTTGAAGAACATAGGAAATATAACCATTGTCTCTAAGACACTATGGGAAATCTGTTTCTCATTACTCTCCTTACCACATGAGTAGGCTCAGAAAATGCAGAACTAGAGCAACTAAAACATTAAGACTCACCTGACCCATTATAATAAAATCAGTCCAGATAGAAAACTAAGGACCTCAAGCACACAGAAATTCGTCACTACCCACTTTCAATCCGTTCAACAATAAAATTTGTGCAAATTTTCATGATAGACTTTTGTTTTTAAAATTGACAGTGGTAAACTAAAAAACCAACCATGTTTTGACAAAAAAAATCTGTTGATTAGCAACAGCAACAACAACAACAACAACAACGAATATAATTCTTTCATACACTATTGCGCATGTATAATTTGAACATTTATTACAATTACCACAGAAAGCATTTATAAAGGGATATAATGCTATTTGAAAATGAAGTATGTGACTAACAGCATGTCCCACATTATGTGATCACATGCGATAATGGATAAGGTTGGAAGAAAGAGAGGATTGTAAAAATCCTCACTTTGCCAGATCAAAGTAGTAAAACAGTATTTCTATTAACATAATTTATTGCACTGTTTATAGAATAAAACTAACTTGAACTCACAGTTTTTATTTTTGTAACATTTGAAAACAATAAGATAGCTGCATTCATAATGTGATCTGATTTGGCAGATTTTATTTTGGTAATAGAGTCATTCACACACAGAAATCACAGTAACATATGACAATGTTATCTTTATAAACGGTATCAAAAACATTAAAATGCAGTTGTTAGATAGGATTTCTAATTTTTTTACCATGACGTACATAAACTCATTATTACTTTTAATAACAATCAAGCTCAGATGACTTACATGACCCTTCTTCTCTATTAACAGATTGTTATAATCTATTATATCCAAATGTACAATTAAGGTCAGGAAAGGAATGCATCCATTCTTTTACCAGCCCATGGTTTATTTTGTAATAATTATACCATTCAACAGATACTGATACTATATGTTGAAAATGCTGACTCTACACAGTACATAAATATTGAAGTCATACTCCTTTAGCGTGACAAAGAAAAGATGCAATTAGAAGCATGCTGAAAAAACATCTACTAACAATGTGAAAAGAAGTAAATAACGCATGCCCTACGTTCTTTAAGGGTATGGGCACATACATTTGGAGCTACTTCTAACACTGTGTCATTCAGTTAAAAACTGGAGCAGTTCTGCTACATTGGGAGGTCATTCTCAGCAGTTGCTCCTGAGCGCTGGAACTCCCTCCCTTTTGAGGCCTGCCAGAGCACAAGCCTGGACACCTTTCAGAAGTACTGTAAGACTTCCCGATTTGGACAGGAGTTTGCTTTGTACAGAAGAGCACTTAAGAGGCGGAGGGCTACCAGTTTTACCCCAGGCCGAGGAAATGCTGCCAAAAAGTTGTAGAACTGAGGTCCACTCCATAAAGGGAAAGATTAGGTTTTATAACGCTGGTCAGCAGCCAGTCTAGGAACTGAGCCCCGACGGACAGTTAAGTGGATGATCTTCTTTGCTCCAGCAGCTCCTGCAGCCAAACTGGTTCCAAATGTTCAGCAAGCTGATGCCTCACTCTGTGCAATTTTACTGTCCTGAGAGACAGCTGTCTATTACTACTAGCAAAAAAAGCTAGGCTGAAATTTTTTATCTTTTTTTTTTGGGGGGTGCTCTCCGCTTTATGTTGATATTTTAGCTCCTTTATAAGATGTTTTATTCTCTTGTCGTTCTCCTGTTCTGTAAGTTATTCTGCTCTTTTACTGTAAGCCATCCTGAGCCTTTGTTGAGAAGGGAGGCATACAAAAATCAAATAAATAAATGAATAAATAAATCATTTTGCATCGTTCCCAGATCATCCACACATGATCATTAAAATATGAGCTGCTGCCCCTCTTGAAATATTCCCATTCTGAAACATCTCCAGATGTACATGTATCCATAACCTGAAGCACAGATTTAAAGTCTGGAGCTAAACTTCTGCTATAGTTGCCGCTGCTTTTACATCAACGACAAACGTATATCTCAAATCAAAGTGATTTGAGAAATGCACTGGAATCTAAACTGAAACAATATAAAGATCCCTGCAGCATGTTATTCAGAGAGCAGCAGAACACATTTGCACAGGGTGCCATGGAGTCTTATCTTCGGAAGAGAAGTCCCACTGCTCCTACCTAAACTCAGCTTTAAGTAGGAACACACACACTTACTGCAGCATTTAGCTGTCTGATAATGGTTTCATATTATTCTTGAAGATTCTAGGTCCTGGTTTTTTCAAGGATTACACAATTTAAAAAAGGTAGTTAATTGTCTTGCCCTCAAAAATGCATGTTTAAAAAAATTAATAAAATGAAGAGTTTTAAAGGAAACAAGGAGCACAAGTGTCATGTTTAGATAAGCTGATATACTTCAAGAACTTCATTTTCATAGACAGGACATTTCATCATTCAAGAGTTATGGGGGTACCACTGGAGGAAGATGAGAGCAGCAAAGAAATGATGATCCAAAGGAATCCTTAAGAAGTTCACAGGGAAAGAGTTCTTACGTATCTGAACACTGAGTCCCTATGGAAGACCATATTTTCTCGAACAAAAATAAATCAATCAGAGAATATTAACAGATAAAGTAGCCCTCACGAGTTAAATGCAAATTGTGAAACACTAGCACTAGCCAGCAGAAAAACAAGGTGGGATTTTTCAGCTGACGATTTGGGATTTTAAGTCCCAATAAAAGTAATGGGATTTGTCATCTGAAGTCACTTAGGTGAAGAGTGTTTTTGTTAATTCCAATACCAGGAGCACTACATTTGCATCAAGTACACAAACCAATTTTTTTTTTTGGAAGAAAAAAGGCTGAACATTGTGGTTAAAGTAACTGGGAGAAGTCAAGGACATTAAATTAGATGCATAAACCAAGTCTTTCACGGCAAGAACTGTGTGTTTTTCTACAGTATTTAGCTATTTATTTATTTTAGTATTTATTTTAGTATTTATCCCCAACTGTGATCAAGGCCATTTGGGTACCAATACAAAATAAGACAAGGAAGCAAAGATAAAATCTAAAGCAACAGATTCAAAAATATTAAATCAAAATTGCAAAAAGACTGCTACATGAATAGTTACAGAGAAGCAAGTAGATGACAAATGACTTGAGCATAGGCAACAAAAAGCCAAACAGAATAGCTGCCAAAAGGAAGGGAGTGAATGGAGGCCAACAGAATGAAAGAGGAAGCCAGTAAACCTGACCAATGTCCTAGTAGCGTGACAGCAACTTTAAACTACAAAGATAATTCAGAAGGGAGGCTGCCTCCCAGACTAAATGAAGCACGAGTTGCTGGAAATATTTCATTAAATTATAATTTACATATGGAAGTCTTCTCCCAGTGCCTGAAGGTTTTATACTACACTGTGGGTATGCCTACACATGCAAATAATCAGGGAGCAGTTTACTCTTGAGTAAACTACTCAAGAGTAAACTCTCCAGCGCACGTCTACATATGCAGGGATGTGGCAGCAGATTTGCTGCTCCTAGCAACAGACTCCTCCCGTTCCCTGCAGCTCTGCAACGGGCCCCTGCAGCAGCCAGGGGGAGCTCTAGGCTCCCTTTGTGTGACAGCCCAGGGGCCAGGAGGTAGCTGTCTCCTGGTGGGGTGCGGGACATTGCTTCCTGCCCCCAGGAGCTGCCTGCTGCTGGGGCAGGCTCCTCCACTGAAGCCTGGGCAGGGACAGCCTCACAATCGGGGGTCTGGGCTGAGATAGCAGAATCTCCCAGAGCCAGCCCTGCAACCGCAGAGCTGACACTGGGAGATAAAAATCTCCCAGTCCGGGCCCCAGTCATGGAGTTGAAGTGGAAGCTCCCTGGCCCCTGGGCTGTCCCACAAGGGGAGCCTAGAGTTCTCAGGTAGCAAATGTACTCACGATTAGAGCCTATTACTGTGCAGTAAGTGTCTATACATGTAGACGTGAACACTTACTGCACAGTAATTAGCTCTACTGCACAGTCAAGTGCTGACACTCCTTGTATGACTGAATAGCTACACCAGTGACTCTCAACCTTTTCAGATTCAAGACACTCTGTTAGATGTTAGGCACCCATCACTGGACTCCAGGCACGCCTCTGAACATGCCAGATCTTTGCTTTCTTTTTTTGATTATGGGAACAAAACAGAGAAATCCTTTTGTTGCAAAGAGCTCAAGAAAGGCAGCAACAAAGACCACAACAGGGCAGAATATTTTGGATGATATGGAGTCTGATTTGAAATCTCTTGGTTTATTTTCTAATTATGTGTTGATGCAACAAATGTGCTAATACAGGCAACCTTAAAAAGGACCTTGTGGCATGCTGATTAAGAATCACTGGGCTAGAGACTTAGAGTGCACCATAGTCTCAGAGATGTGTCCATTTCCAAGTGTAACAAAGAAAGTATGTACCGATATTGAAGTCAGTGTTGTAATGGAAATTCTTCTGGATTCACAGCTCCAGAATACTTTCAGAGGTAACAATAGCTGGATAAGGTGATAAACCAGGCCACCCATTATTTAAGTAACTTTCTAATATGAAATGTAATTTGAATTTTAAACTAAAAAAAAATAGGGAAGACAGCTATAAAGGAATTTTTCCTCTAGAATTGTAACATTTTATGGGAATGCAAATTACATCTGACAATTTCAAAATGTGGAACTATTGAACTATTTGGTTTCACAGCACCAAATGTCCCTATACCACTTCAAATTTTGACAAGCATTCTGGACAGAAGTTTTCAAGTCACACGTCTCTAGAATGTACTTCAGACATTTAAGGCAGTCAACAGGAATCCTTCCCTCCCTCAGCTCCTTCACCATCTTAAAATATTTGAGGGACTCAGGTGACAGCTAAACACACATCCTACCTCAGAGAAGGAATTCTAGTACTTCCTTATTTTTGGCTGGGCACATACCCCAAACTCATGCAAGTCTCTTAAAGTATTCAGGAAAGAGCTTCAATTTAATTATCTTTAAAGAACTTTTAACATTCTCTCTGTTATTCCACCTCTGATACATACCATGATCTCAAACTGTGGTTAAGGGTGAAACTCTGATCATGGTTTACAATCTTAAAAATAAATGGCAGTTCCTTCCAGAACTTCTCCAGGCTTGTTCCAGCCTCTGTATATACCCAGGTTTAGAACAAGAATGCTGAGAATGAGCAGCGCCACCTCTGCAATGGCTCCTCCCAGACAATGGAGGTTAGTGTGGCACCAGCTTTTAAGACAGCAGTTCTCTCTCAGCTACTCTCAATTTCCTTTATGCTGTTAAAGCTGCAAGGGAAGAGGAGGTGCAGCAGTAGTCAGGTATCTTAGGGCTGTGTCAGCATAGAGATGAAAAAATAGAGGCTTCAAGGGAATGAGAGGAACTAGTTAAGAAGAACTGGAGAATAGAACATGAGTAAGAGAATGCAGGGACAGCATGAATTAAGTTCTTCTGCAATCCATCCTCACTACGTGCAGAAGAATCATGGCTCCTACCACTGCTGACAGCCCTCCCACAGGCTGATCCAAGTTCTCTGCAGCATCAGCTTTTTCTGACAGAGCATCCCTGGCTCATAGGTTCATTGAAGTGTCTCAGGGTAGGGCTACTATACTTCAAATCAGCAGTCAGCAACCTTTTTTCTTGGGGCAAACTGGAATAACCTAGATACGGTCATTGGTAGGCCAGCCCTTCTCCTCACTGCCAGGCTGTGGCATGGGAAAAAGAGTGCTCAGTGCCTGGCCACAAGTGAAGCTCTGCAGCGAAACAGCGCTCCCATCAGGGAGGAGCTGCCTGTGAGGAACTGATGAGCACTAAATGCCTTACAGCAGCAGTTACCAAACTCTGAGAGATTGAACACTGTTTTAGCTGTCAGTGGAAGGGTTTGGGATTGACAGAGTGGTTGGGAGTAAAAAGGTAAGAAAGGTTTATTGACTTAAACACACAACTACACGTAGTATAACAAGACAACAATGACAAACAATAACAATTCGTGTTGGCAACTTATCAGCTTCTCTCACAATTCTGCATGTTCCTTCTGCTGATTTCCGGATGTGCTAGCCAATTTATAACTTTTGAGTTATGCTGTTGACTCAACTACTCACACTCTTACACTACGAACTTTCCTTATGACTGACTAATAGCAATATAAGCTTTTGCATTTTTCTGATAAGGTTAATTTTAACTGCATCACAACATACAGCTCACAATGCATGAACAATTGATAAGAAACACCTGCTCTAATCCTAACAGAGCATTCAGCAAGCACCTTCACTATACAGACACAACTTTTAGCTGTCACACACACCACCAATTTAAAACAATACAACCTTAAGTACCATCAGCAAATTTTTCAGTTCAACCTTAAGTACCACCAGCAAATTTTTGTCATATAAAGTAATTATAATAAACCTGTTAACATGTACCACTGACAGGCTGTCTGTGTACCACTGGTGATACCCATACCACAGATTGGGAACCACTGCCCTATAGAAAGGGAGGCGAGAACCTGAAGGAGGATGGCTATACAAATAGTTGACTATTTAACCCTGAGCAGGGAGGAAGGTTTTGGTTAAACAGTTGCTTGCTTTTTGTTTTGCTTGACCGAGTTTACAACCAGAGGACAAGCTGTGGCTATTGGAGAAGGTCTGGAGGCCACAGAGGGTGTCAGAGGGAATGTGATGGCTTGAGTCTGCCTCGGGGCAGGGGCACAAGGGTGCCCCAGGGGCATGTGGGTGGTTTGGGCCCTGCCAGGGGCAGGAATCAGTATGCGAGCAGGTGGAGACTGAGAGCATCCAAGCCAGACAGATAAAAATAAATGAGGTGACCTGAAGCCGAGAGGGCTAACGGCCGAAGCTAGAGAGGGGGAGAAACCAGGGCCAGGGACTGAAAGCCCAAGAGGGGCAGATATCAGGACCAAGAGCCTAAAGCCCAAGAGGGGCAGAAACTAGGGCCAAGGGCCCAGAGCCTGAGACAGCAAGACATGGGCTGGAGCCCAGAAGCCAGATCCAGTATATTGGGCCTGGGCAAAAGGCCCAGCTAGAGAAGAGGGATGGAATCTGGGAAAGCCAAGGCCCCAACAAGGGTGCCTGACACTGTCTTGAGGGCAAGATGCCCCATTATCATTATAACTGGTAACATCTGCAAGGCCTGGGCATGATTATAGGGGATGTCAGAGGCCACAAAATTTGTCCTTAAGGCAATTAGTCTGCTAAAGCATAGACAGACCAGGAGTGCCTCACTTAGCACCTGAAAGGCTAGGTCTGGGAAGGACCCACTGACTGATACAAGACAAGGGCTCACTCCGGGACCCTGGGGCACCCTCTGTCTTTGTCATTCAAACTAATTCCATCAAGGTGTGGCAGGTGAGAGGAGGAAGGAAGGCATCTAAGAGCTGGAGTGGGGCAGGAGCCATGTGGCCACCAGCAGCCGTCCTGGCTGCCTCTGGGGGCTCAATCCCATTACAGATGCCTAGAAACTTTAAAAGTAAAAGCTAAAAATTATGCACAGTCTGAGTATACCTAGAGGGGCATATAAATATATCATTTGGACTATACCAAGTTGATGGGTTGTTTGACACCACTGACAGACATTATATCTATACATGTTCACCTGAAATCTTGCTCATTGTACCTTCTTATTTTTCTTCAATTATTTTCAGGTAGCATTTGAGATCTTATGTTTCTTTTTATCCAGTTGGCCAGAGATGTAGTTAATTTATTTCAAATAAACCAATCAAACATTTAAACAAAATCCTTGCAAGTGGGAAAGTTACCAGTGATGAGGAGCAAAATCTAGATTTCTCAGTGCACAGCTTTCTTTCCGACAAAAGCCATTTAGCGCTTAATTCAATCACAATTAAAGACAACTGAATTTCTTCTATTGACTTCAGCAGGAGCTGGTTCAGACTAAATAAGAACATCTTGACAAAAATTCAGTTCTTTGTCTTTTAAAACAAGTAAGAATGACTACCATTCATAAAAGGCTTCCATATTCTGGCTACCCAACTATATGAACTCGTTTGAATGACAGATCAAGAAACACCGAGCTCCATGCAGAAACACTTCGCTCCAAAGAACCACCTTCCAGAAAAAAAAAACAAACAACAGTGTTCTCTGACTGCTGTTTAGAAATAAAAATAGCAGTAGCCAAAACTATTAATTCATGTTGCATCAATATAGTCAGAATGGCAATATCACATTTTAAAAAACTCTTTGTTGGTTGGTAACATCATAAAATTATAAATCTTTGCTTTTCACTATACAGTTTTTACACTGAATTGAACTTAGACATTGTAACTGGACTGGGTTTTAGGAGTGTGCGAAATGGGCCATATTTGATTCGGATTTGGCCCAAATCAGGGACAGTGATTTGATTAGTAGATTTGGATCACAGCCCCAAATCGATTCGGCCAAATCTGAAGATTTGATGCCGATTGGGAGAATCGGTGATTCAGCCACAGGTACCAGGCACAGCTTGTGAACACTGCGATGGTGGGGCGGATGGAGTGTGTACAGGGGATCTGCCCCACGTACTCAGCAGTGAACCCAGAAGTGGACCGGAAGTGGACCATGGGTCCCCACCCAGGGCCCAGCAGGCACCAGTAGCCAAGCTGGGAGAGTGCAGGGGGGAAAAACACATGACAGCGCACTCCCCGGCAGACCCAGAAGTGCTTCTGGTCCACTTCCAGGTCTGCTGCCAAGTGTGCTGGGGACCCCCTCATGCTCCTGTGGGACGCTCCATCCACCCTAGCATCTCAGCATTCGCAAACCACTGGTACCCTGAGGTATGTAGAAAAAAACATTTAAAGCTGTGTCTATGTCCAAATCATCGAATCTCTCCAAATTCATTCGGAGGATTCTAGTTCAATTTGGAGAGATTAAAGGGTCTCCTGATTCAATTTGGAGATTTGGCCCCCAAATTGGGCCGAATCTCCATCAAATTGAATCAGTGACTGAAGCATCATAGCCCTACTGGTTTTCTTTTGCTTTCTAGTCCCCAGGCACCACTGCAGCTCTTTCTATGTGTCCTCTGACCAAAGGTTGTTTTTGTTTTTTAATATCATGAGCCTGGATGAGAGCACTAGGGCAACCACAGCAATTCTAAACAGAAGACGGATATTTTGTGGTCTGGTATGGATGCCAACATGTCTGACAATTTTTTTTCTTCTGTATTTGCAGCTGAATTTCCGCTAGATAAATTAAAATACATAATTAAAAAAAAACACATTAATTCAGTTTTATGTTATTCTTTAATCCTCTTTGTAGTTCAAGGTTGGACATGTCATGTCAGTGGCCCTAGAAGAGGACCTAGGCAGAGCAAAGATCAGTTCTTAACTGCACTGGCTACTCTCAGGCCTGCAAAGGAGAGTTTGGAGGACAAGGGAAGTAGACAGGTGAAGTAAAAATGTTGAAGGCAGGGGAGAAGCCTGGCAGGAAACAGAACCTGTGCCTGGATCACAAAGGTCACTAAAAGGGAGGCAGGAGCACTGTTGGATTCCATTGACAAAACTACTTACACCATTTCAGTGACACAGTGCTCAGTTCTGTTCAGATAAGTCCTATCATTATGAACGTGTGAATGCTTGTGTATCACAGCAAACACTTTGGGATGGGGGCGAGGAAGAGGACACAGAGCCCATCACAAGCCACTAAGGGTTGCAATGATACTGGTATCATCAAAATAATGACCTGCAAAACCAAAGTACAAAGGTTCTCAAATTTTTATTTGTGTGGACATTTTGTATAATCTTATGGATCACTACTTTCACACATTTTGATTGAATGGGCTATTCCATTCCATGTGGAATTAAAACATTACTCTGGCAATAGCAGAAATTGCTTACATGGAAGTGTCATATTTAAAAACAAAAGAACTATACAAACTACAAACTATACAAACTACAAACAAAGTTTATAGATGGAAATAAGAAAGCATCATGTGACCTATAGTTTCATAGTAGTTAGGGGTCAGAAGGGACCTGAATACATCATCTAGTGTAATCCCCTGCCACTGGTTGGAGCACGCGCTGGGATCACACGACCCCAGACAGATGTTCATCCAACTTTTTTGAATTTACCCGAAGTAGGAGCAAGGACCATTTCCCTAGGAAGTTGGTTCCAGATCCTAGCTACCCTGACAGTGAAATAGTGCCTCCTAATCTCTAACCTGAACCTATTCTCCAGCAGCTTCTGGCCATTGTTCCTCATCACCCCAGGTACTGCTGTGGGGAATAGGACCCTTCCTATTTGTTGATGATCTCCCCTAACGAGTTTGTAAGCAGCCACCAAATCCTCCCTCAACCTCCGCTTGCTGAGGCTGAACAGGTTCAGGTCCATCAGCCTCTCCTCATAGGGCTTGCTCTGTTGCCTTCCAACCAAGCGGGTGGCCCTCCTCTGAACCCTCTCAAGGCAGGCCACATCCTTCTTAAAGTGCAGTGCCCCAAACTGGACGCAGTACTCCAACTGAGGCCAGACCATTGAGGCCAGACCAATGTCGCGTAGAGGGGGAGCATCACCTCTCTGGACCGGCTTGAGATGCATCTCTGGATGCATGACAAGGTGCGGTTGGCTTTGCTGGCTGCAGTCTGGCATTGGCGGCTCACGTTCATCTTGGAGTCAATAATGACTCCAAGATCCCTTTCCGCCTCTGTGCTCACAAGGGGGGAGCTCC
>NW_017729008.1:15183700-15201148 GCF_001723915.1 Gavialis gangeticus | reverse complement strand
CTAAAGCCCATACTATTACCATCCACCCACTTCTACAGTCTGTCTAAGTCTAATTGCAGCCTCTCTCCCCCTTCTAGTGTGCCTACCTCTCCCCACATCTTAGTGTCACTGACAAACTTGGACGTGTTTTCCACCCCCTCATCCAAGTCGCTGATGAAGATGTTGAACAGTGTAGGCCCCAGGACTGAGCCCTGGGGGACCCCACTGTTCACATTCCACTAGGTCAAGTATAACCCGTCCACCACCACTCTCTGGGTGCGCCCCACAGCCAATTTTTGACCCATCCAATTGTGTAGGCATCAATGCCACAGTCGCTCAGTTTATTAATGAGAATGGGGTGAGAGACAGTGTCAAAGGCCTTTTTAAAGTCCAGAAAGACTATGTCCATGGTGACACCATCATCCAGGGATTTAGTTACATAAAAGGCCATCAGGTTGGTCTGGCAGGACCTGCCTTTGATGAACCCATGTTGATTTCCCCTGGGCATGATCTCCCCTGCTGGCCCCTCACAGATGTGCTCCTTGATTTTTTCACGGATTTTCCCCAAGACCGATGTGAGGCTTACAGGCCTATAGTTTCCTGGGTCCTCCTTTCTCCCTATCTTATAGATGGGGACCACATTAGCTAGTTTCCAATCTCTGGGCACCTGGCCCATGGACCACAATCGCTCGTACAGCCGGGCCAAGGGCACAACAATGACCACCGCCAGCTCCCTCAACACCCATGGGTGGAGGGCATCAGGGCCCGCAGATTTAGAAACATCCAGCCCTTCCAGAAGATCCCTAACTACTTCTGCGCAGAACCGAGGCCTGGCAGTGCTATCCTCAAGATGGCCTGTGGTGGGAGAGCTGTCCTGTTCCCTGTCCAAGAAAACAGAGGCAAAGAACTTGTAAAAGATTTCGACTTTCTCGTCTGGTGTAGCCACAAGTTTACCATTTCAGTCTAACAGGGCCCTACATTACCCGGTGCCCACTTCTTACTCCCAATGTATTTGAAGGAGGACTTTTTGTTGTCCTTAATCCTGGCCACTAGAATGAGCTCCATCCCTGCCTTGGCCTTCCTGATGGCCCTCCTACACTCATGGGCCAAGGAGCAGTATTCCTCCTTGGTGATAGCCCCTCTCTTCCAGAGGGTGTATGCCTCCCTTTTGGCCCGCAGGCATTCTCGAATGCCTTTGCTGAGCCCTGGGGGTTTCAGAGCACTCTTACGCCTCTTCTTTCTCTCGGGGACTGTCACACTCTGACCCTGGAGGACTGTCCCCTTAAGGTACAACCATCCCTCATGGATTCCCATATCCTCTACCTTTTGGGCCCTCAGTGCCTCCCCCACTAATCTCCTTTGTTCATTGAAGTTGGCCCTTCTGAAGTCAGGGGCTTTAGTCTTGGTATAAGCCCTCAACACCCTGCGCTGGATGGTGAATTCCAGCAGGCAATGAACACCATCACCCAGGTGGTCAAGGACCTGCAGTCCCCTCATCAGGTCATCCTGAGTGGCCAAGACCAGATCCAGCAAGGCCCTAGTGGGGCTGTGCACCTCCTGGATAAGGTGGAGGTCCTGTATTTCAGCTAGGAACCTACGCGAACGGTCAGACCTGGCCTATTGCTCCTCCCAGCAGATATCTGGGTAATTTAGGTCCCCCCATGACAACGACATCCCTAGACCCAACTGCCTCCATAAGCTGTACTGAGAAATCCTGGTCCAACTCAACCCCTTGGCAGGGTGGTCTATAGTAGACACCCACCGTAAGATCCCTCTCCCCTTGCCCCCCTTGAAGTTTGACCCATAGTGCCTCTGCCTGACCTTCCTCTGCCCCAACCTGACTACTTTATGCATGTCAATTGGCAAGGAGACATCCTGAAGAGCTTGGTACAGCTGAGGTAAAAGAGCGAAGTGCTGGGGACATCCCAAGTATAGAGCTAATTTTCTCCTGGCATTGAGTACAACTTTGGGCAACAAAATAAAAAGATCAGTAAGGCATGATTCAGATGGAATTCCAGAATGAGTTTAGAAATAAATTTAGAGAGTGGTTTTATCACCACCATAACTCTGGCTCTGTTGATGGCAGTCCAACCATAAAATCATGGAGTTTGTCATCTCTTTATACTGATGTAATGGTCAGGAGAAACAATGTCTTGATGGTAAGGTCCTGTACCGAGCACTTCAACAGTGTATTCAAGGAAGGTGCCATAAGTCTGAGGACAATGTGAAAGTACCATGTCAAAGTTGAGTCCCTGATGACAAGGAAAACATGAAGAATGCCCTTGAGGAATTTTGATCCTGGAGGGTATATGACCATTAAATAAGATCGCACCGGAGTAGAACACATCAACAAAGAGTCCTTCTAAAAGATAAAAAACATTAAACCCTTTCAGAAGTGTCACATAACCCAAAGTCTCAGATACTGCTGGGGAGGGAACCAGAAAAAAAAATGCTGCTGCTCTAGCTGCCCATTTTGCTAGCAGCACAATTTTCTCCTGGCAGTTGGAAGTCAACACAGGCTCCATGCATCACAGATGCCCCAGGTGCCTGACTGTGTTGTTATACCTCTGCTCATTTAGCTCTTAGTTCACCATAAACGTCACTTTTTTTCCTTTGACAAGCTGAAGAGGTAAGAAGCAACACAAACCACTGTCAATCAGTGTTTTGTATTATGCCACAACTGCCCTAGGGTTCAGCTTAATAAATAAGCATTTCCTAATGACAAGTGTTCTATTACTGAATCCCAAACCATCAAGAATTTTCTACAAGTGACTTCTTGAAATGTAAAGCTTTAAGTACATGCACTATAAGCAGGACAAAGTTACAGTCTATTTTTTCTCTTGTGAATACAGTATCAGAAACACAGTACATGACCATCACCTACTGTATAGACAGTCTGTGGGTGGTAAGCTTTTCCTTTTATCATATTTTCTGTTTCCTGTATTTGAACTACAGTTTTAGATTAGGTAGCCTAAAAAGGAAGATTAAACACATCTGAAAAGCTGCTCCACTTAAAGTGTATTGATGTTTTCTAGTTCTCCCCTGTTTTCCATTAGGCAATGTCTCAGAAATCTCTTGTAGGGGATAATACAGTGTAATCTACCTTTCAGGTAAGCATACAGTCAGAAACACTTTGCACACAATTCAATGGCGAGTATAAGCAATCTTTTGTTTTGGTAAATTCACGATTTAAGAGTTGAGACCGTAACATCTACTGTTGTGTACCAATATAAATATTGTAAGGGTGGCAGGTTTCTTAGTCCCATTTCCCCATCAACACAAATCAATAAAAATGTTATTTTTATGTTGTCTGAGAGTCAAACAGTTTTCAGAAGAGAAGCTGAATGCATAAAATATGTCACTAATTCTTATTTTGTGTGCAGGTTCTCATGCAAGTATGTTTGTGACAACCTTTACATTTTCACCCGGTGTTTTTCTTCTAAATCATAATACAAGATATGGGCAGTTTTTGTAAGCTAATTTGGCAAGTCACAATGTCAGTCTCTAAATCTTACGGTTAAGGCACTGGACTAGCATTAAAAGATGCTGGGGTTCAATTCCTGGCTCTGCCACAGAGTATTTCTGTGTCCCTGTGTAAGTCTTTCTAGACCCCAGTACCTAATCTGTAAAGCGGGGATAATACTTCTTTTGCCTGCCTTGTCTATTTAGGTAGTGCTTTTCATTGTTCCTTATCCTGCATCTGTACAAAACCCCCCACAATGGAGCCCTAATCTCAATTACTACTTTTAAAAGAGAATGTTCCTGGGACAACAGCTAATGCTTGAAATCTCACAACTTTTCTAACAAAGAACATCACAGATAAAAAGACTCATCCTAAAATAAGATATACCCTAATTTTATATACATCAGTTTCACAAAAACCTAATCATATGTATGCTCTCCGGTATAGGAAGAGTCTCTAGGAGAAGTAAACCCACGAGCTTTCCCATTTCATTAAGTGTTATTATGGATTCCTTTACTTACTGCTGTCAGAACATCCAATACTGCTGAAGAAAGTATTTTCCTTATATTCCAACACTCGGTCATCAGATAATTCATAGAAAATTCAATCTAGTTTCTCCTCTTCTTTTAACGTTAGATATGGACTAAATCTGAAAGAAGAGAAAATGATTCCGCCACTGCTGCCTAAGCAGGAAAATCTCTTTTCTCCCCCAAGTCAATACAGGACAACAGCATCTTGAGTCTTTCTCAAATTTCCTCTTGCATTCTAGCTTCAGACAGTAGAGAAAATAGGGAGGAGGGAAAAACAGAGCGGGTGCTTTATCCACTAGTGTTAAAACATACCAAAACACTCTGACAAAAAAAACAGAGGGTTGTTAGTCCAAAGGGAATTGGGCACTTAAAGATTCTGTTGGAATAAAAAGGACCATGTTTTACTTCAAAAGACTGATAATAAATACTGTGGAATAAAAGATGTTCATCTCTACTTTTACCATGATATCTGAGCAACAAATTTGCTCTTTTATATAAAAACGTAATTCCCACCTCCTGGAGCATAAAAATATACATTTTTACATTTAAGTTATTTCTCTTATAGAGACAGTAAGTCTTATATAAATGTGGTTAATAACACTTACAAAAGGCAGCGTGAGATTACAAGTTTGTTTGGTAATAGGATACAGCTCCTTTCACCTCTAGGCTGCCACTGACTAATGACTGTTTCGGTGTGATAGATATTTGGTGACTAGCATGAAATAAATTTAAGTGAGACGTCTCCAATATAAAAGGTACTACTACAACTGGCTCCGTGAAATGATTGTTGGCCATGCGACAATTATTCAGCCATGGAAAGACTAGGAAACTAAATTACCTACTTGCCTAGAGAGGCAGGCTTTCCAGGTCTAGTTGACGTACACTAAAAAGACTATGTGGTAATTTTCTTTGCTGTGCAGAATCTATTCTACAGACAGTTTTCCCTAGGACTACTTGCCTTTAAAAATCATAAAGTTAAAAAACAAGTATAACTTTGAGCATAAGATGACTTGGCACCTCAAAGTAACCAGAAGCTCTTTCTGGAACTATACTAGCTCTGTCTCTTGCAGTCCATAGGTATTACATAAACTGGGAAAGCTGTGAGATTAAACAAAACAAAAAGTAGACTAGTGGATATCCACCACTGTGCCACTTGGGAATTCAATTTAAAATTTTAAAAAAACTTATCTTATCTTGAAACCTTGTCCTTCCCTATCCCTATGACTTTCCATAGCCAAAGGTGGCGTTCTCATTGTTTTGCTTCTTTTTAATTGCTCCTTTTTTGTTTAAAGCCACAGACAAACAGCATCTTCAGGTCTTGTTTCAAACATTGCTATCCTCTCAGATGTGATCACAATTAAGCCTTGCAGCATGTCTGCTCATTTCTTACGTAAAAATATGTATATTATTGTTTACTGAAGTGGGAGAGAATGTGGTAGGAGAGCAGCTAAGACTTTTCATTATGGATCTATATCTTCACAAGACTTGCATCAAAGACCACACCTATGCAAACCATTATTAATGGTGTCTGGTTATTCAGGTTGAGTCTCAAAGGCAGCCAGGCCCCTCTCTGCCATTGGCTACATGCCCTGACCAACCTAGCCAAATGGATCACCTGGACTTGGCCAGGCCTTTGACTTTTGAATTGAAGTAAAACTCCTCCTTCCATGCAGGTTCTTTCATTTAACCCTTCCTTTCACCCACAACTCTATGCCGTTTTTCAGACTGCCCCCCCACAAAGCCTGGGTTAAACTTCCTGGTCCAAAATATTTTAGTTACCTCTGATCTTTCCAGTCTCTCCTAAAAATACCACTTCAGCCAGCCTTCCAACAATAGCACTCCTCTCACTCTTGCCTGCAATGAAATAGTATTTTACAACTAACTTTAAAAAAAAAAATCTTGCAACTACAAGCAAAATAGACAGATGCAACACCACATATGCTTTATCTCCATTTCCTTCTTACGCTCTCATTGTACAGCATCAGCAAAGGCCCTGCTCTTATACAAGGACAAATTTCTGTATGTATAAAGGAGCCTGTATTTATTCAGTATCTTACAAGATTGGGACTTAGAGTGAAAACTTGTTTTGAATAGGTACCTTTTCTTCGTGTATTTGGTCAGAAAATGCTATGTACACTGATGGCACTGAAGAACCATTTTTACAAAGTGACGATTGCACCTTGTCATTTAGACAGAATTTCATGTACCAAATAAAAAGTAAATCACTGGGGTGATTTTCATTTGTTATTCCACATAAAGTGTACACAAATAAGGCCTGCATGCTTTGATTTTATCCTTCTCCATACTCTCTATATGTGGCAGGATCAGAACTAAAAAACGACGAGTAAAGGACTTACAGATGTATTTAAATTTAACTATATGCTCATCTCTCTGTAGTTTTAAGACCTTCAGTTGCAAATTTTTCATGACAAGGACCATATTTGTCTACCCATGCAAAGCACTGAGAAAACCGCTGGTCTCAAACAGGTCTCTAGTCAGTGGGTACCACTGTAATACAAATTAATATTAGAAACTGTAGAGTTCACAGATATAGCACCTTAGCTCTGGCGCACAACATTATATTAGGAGCAACACACCAAAACACAGGAAGCTGGCAGTTTGTAATTAAGGTTAGGTTCTTCCCTCTCGTGAATATTTTTTCTAAGGTTCCCGAGTTTGGAAATGGCATAGTGTTTCTTTGTACGCTTCCTTCTCGGTTACAGATAAAACAACATATTTTCAAGCTCTAAACTGTACTTTTACTTCACTGTAAGGAACTACACAAATAGAAGTAATAATGCTTAGTCTGTTAAAGCAAAGCTAGCTGTGGAAATAGTAAAGACGACATTTTTCCTATGCAGGTTCTAAAACCCAAAATTACAGACACAGCTATTAAAATTCAGATGACATTACTACAAGATTAAGGAATGTCAAATATAGAACTGACTGCCTGATGTTATCCTAGTGTGAAGTACAAGTTATGTGCTGAAGACCACTAAAAAAAAGATTCTTCCAAAAAGGTTTAGGCCAATATAAAATGCACATTCTGGCATCACTGTAAATCCAAAAAAAGCACCTTTTATCTTTGCTGAACTTTAACACCTATTAACCAACAGGTACACAAACATCATGTCAAGACTATTCACCACCAAATAAAAAAAGTGTTGTTTTATTTTGGTTTGGTTTGTTTTAAAAGCAATTTGTAGATAAATTATCCCTTGGACAGCAAAGTTCAAAGAGCAAATACTCCAGCTAGGGAATCTAAAGAATAAGCATACCCCCTTTCACGTTCTAGCTGTACAATAGGTTTTATGCTGTCTCAAGCTATCTCCACTCAGAGCACTTTACAGGTATAGAAATACCAGTATATTATGCTGGCAAAGCACTGCTAGCATGGATGCAACTAAACAGGCATAGCTGTTCTTTGCCCTGCAAAAAAATTAAACCATACAGGTAAAATCAGGTTTTTGGAGTCTAACTGCAACTACAGGAGAAACTTCTGCCAACACATTCAGACTCATAACTCACTGACAAAAATGTGCCAGCAAGCCTGTAGAATAGACATGATATTACTCAAGAGCCTACATGCCAAACTCAGCAGAGCTTCCTAATGTATGACCGGTCTGTAACTGGCACTTAAGTTCTGCAACAGGCATTCACACACACTATGTTCTTCTTTTCTCTCTGACTTGGCCTATCAACTGAGCTGCAGGAACCATAGAAAGACAAATATTTGGCTCACACTAGAACTCTGGAACCAGAGAGGATGCTCCCTGCAAGAACTTCATCCTGGCATGCACTGCTAAGATTCATTTTTGAGCAGGAGAAAACAAGTAATAGGGAAGGTCTTGAGTCACTTATGAAGCTTATTATTGGCTAAGAAAGAAAAAAAATATCATAAAGGTGCTTCTCCCCAGCCTTGAAGTGTTGGTGCATGTTTACTCTGAAAACTAAGCATATAAAGAGTAATTCCGAGCAAGGTTCCCCCATCTAGTACCAGTAATTCTGAAGCAACAAAAGGAAAAAGAGGAAATAAACTTGAAATTAACATATGCCCTACTTGTTTAAGTCAGGATAAGATGTTCTGTACTAGTCATGCTACAGGATATGCAATTATAAACACACAAATCACCAATTTAGCATTGTTACTCCTACAGCACCTATTAAAAACTTATCTGAATATAACAGACGTGCTTTAAAGTAAGGAAGAAGAACCTTTATTGTTCAATTACTTCATATTTCTAGGGTGTCGTAATTTGATACACATCAAATGATTTTCTGATACCTGCTTATGCAAACTTCGCCCTTTTATTTAATGCACAGAAATCCCACAACAGAGTTATTTTCACCTGTTCAAGTCAGTACTATGGAGATTTGGGAAAACTTAACCTTCTGGGCATTTTTGGATAAATTTCTTAAAATCAAAACACATCATTTATCTTCCCATAAATGCTTGACAGCCGCAAGCAAGTTTATAAGCAATAGTTTTGCACAATGCCACTTGGCTTTCCATAAAGTAATGACACAAGTAACATACCTGCAGTACTTCAGGATGAATGAGATGCACCATAGCAGAGCATTAGCTCCACTACAGTTAAGGATGAAATGCTCTTTCTGTTTAAAGGGCAACTCTAAGTAGCCACCATGGTCACTTATGTTGCCTTGAACCTTGGTGTACCTCAAGGACATTCAGATTAACACAAGTGATCCAAACATGGGCTCATTTGACCAAGAAATTTCTGAGACAGAGCTACCTGATAATTCATTTTTTCCTATAGCTCACATTCTGTTCTCTTTTTTCCCCAGCCACTAGGGGATCAAATATGTCTCTGATCGATTCCCCGTGGAACTCAACTGCTGAAACGCATGGCTCTTCTCTCATGTGCATAACAACTGTGTAAGCAAGTGTACTGAAAAGCTATCAAGATTTTGCAACATGGATCATGTCAGAGATTTCACCCACTAGCCATGTCCGCATATTCCAAACACTTCCAGGCACAACTATTAACTACATTCCACCATAAAAGTGAGGAAAGTTGTGTATCAAGTAGCAACCACTCACAAAAGAGTTCTGAAGGAACTCAAAGATTAAAGTTCATAACTGCTGGCAATAGTATAGAATCTCTTGTTAGAAACAGCCTCCATGCCAGAGGACTGGTGGGTTGCCAACATAACACCCATCTTCAAAAAGGGCTCCAGAAGTGATCCTGGAAACTACAGACCAGTGAGTCTCACTTCCATCCCTGCCAAGTTGGTAGAATCCACAATAAAGAATAAAAACATCAGTCACATTGACAAATATGATTTGTTGGGGAAGAGTCAGTATGTTTCTTTCTAAAGGGAAATCCTGCCTCACAGATCTGCTGGAGTTCTCTGAGATAGCTTGCATTTTAACAATCACATGGACAAAGGGGATCCAGTTGACAATGTATTTGGACTTTCAAAAAGTATTCAACAAGGTCTCTCATCAAAAGCTTTTAAAAACAGCTACTGTCATGGGACTGGAGAGAAGGTTTTTTTGTGGATTGAGAGCTGGTTAAAAGATAGGAAGCAAAGGGTAGGGCTAAATGGCCATCTTTCAGGAAAGCAGGAGGTCAAAATCAGGGTCTTGCAGAGATCTGTGCAATTTTGTTTAATGTTTTCATCAGTGACCTGGAAACGGGGCTGCACAATGAGTTCTCCAAGTTTGCAGATCATACTAAATTACAGGCAGCCCTCGGTTCCTGAAAACTGCATCTTAAATTGAAACATTGCAACTTGGAACCAATTTTTTCATAAGAAAATGTTATAAAAATGGGGGATTGCTTCCTGAACCAAGATCCAATACTCTGTTTTCACCAAAAATAACCCCAGAATTTTGTACTCGATCAATTATAGATGAGTAATATAGTTCCATTCATGTATTCATTTGCAAGGACTTCTTTGAGGTGACTTTGCTGGACTTTTTAAAGGGCTCTTGGTTAGACTTTTTGAAGGGCTCTTGGCTGGAGTCTTCTCAGGAGTCTTGGCTGCTTTCTTAAAGAAAGTATCCAAGGAAGTTTGGATAGATGTTCTATAGGAAGATGAATGATGCAGCAAACTTGTTCGCTGGCATGGCGTTGCACCAGATCAAGCGTTGTAAAGTCAAAGCTGATGTCATAAAGTTGAAACAGGGTGTCAATTTATAAATGTTGTAAGTGCGAAACGTTGTAACTCAAAATGCTGTAAGTCGAGGACTGCCTGTATTTAAGATAATCATGTCCCAAGCTGATGGACAGAAGTTGCAGGAAGGTCTCACTGAACTAAGCAGGTGGGCAAAAAAAAAAAAGGCAGATCAACTTCAGTGTCAACAAATGCAAGGTAATGAACATGGAGAAACGTAACCTCAAGTATAAGTACACACTGCTGGGTTCTGAACTAGCTGTTATGACTCAGGAAAGAGACCTTGGAGCCCTTCTAGACAGTTTTCTGAAAGTGTCAGCTCAGTATGCGGCAGGAACTAAAAAAGCCAATCAAATGCTGGGCATTATTAAGAAGGGAACTGAAAACAAGATGGAGGGCATCATCATGCCATTATACAAATCCATGGTGCACCCACTTCTTGAATACTGTGTGCAGTTCTGGTCCCCGCATGTCAAAAGTATGTAGTAGAATTACAGACGGTACACAGAAGGGCAACCAAAATGATCAGGGACATGGAGCAATTGCCTCACCAGGAAAAGCTAAAAAGCCTACGGCTCTTCATTTTGGAAAGGAGAAAGTTGACAGGGAATATGAGCTGTGTGGACCAGTGAACAGGGAACCGTTGTTCACCAAGTCCCAAAATATTAAAACTAAAGAGCACCCACTGAACTTAGTAGATGACAAGTTTAAAACTAACAGGAGAAAATCCCTTTTTATGCAATGTGTAGTTAACTTGTGAAATTAATTGTCTCAAGAAGTGGTAACAGCATAGCCAGGTTCAAAAAAAGGACTAGATCAAGTAATGGATGACATATTAACAGCTGTTGAACAGAATGACTGGAGATGTTTCCTCTGACATCTCTAAACCTGTAGCAGTGGATGCCAGGGAAGGTACTGAATAGATCACTCTAGTTATCTCTGTTTCAGCGCTCTCCATCTATAGCATCTACTCCTACCAGTGTCAAAGACAGGATACTGGGCTAGATGGACCCACTGTCTGATCCACTATGGTGCTTCTTATATTCTTAACCACGCTGCCTCAAAGAGGGAACAGTGACCTGGAAGACAGAAAACTTGGGCACTACTGTCTGTCACAAGCATACTGGGTGCTCTCTTGGCCATGTTACCTCACTTCTCTATCTCAGCTTTCCTAAATATACAAGAGGAAAACTGATACTTATTTTGAGTTATCTGGTCATTGATTTATAAAACTGTTCCAGATGTAAGGGTATTTTTGTGATACTTTATTGGACCAATTGTATAATTGGAACACAAGTCTAGCACACTTTTCAGGCTGGGGTGGATAAAAATCAAATAATTAAAAAAATCAAATTAAAAACATTTTAAAAATGTAAATTAGATTTTTAAAATTGTTTTAATTTAAATAATATTTAAGTTTAAATATTAAACCTGCTTAAAATTAAATTTGAATTTAATGCAGTATAGGCTAATGTATAAATTTAATATAATCTATTAAAATAATTTAAATAAAATAATAAGTTGAGTCAATGAGCCTCTATTAAAAACTCTTTGGTGATGCTCTCATTGAGCCATTCTTGGTGTCAATGAGTGGGGTACAAGCCAACAGATTCAGCACAGGCCACATGGATGGCAGTTTAAAACCCTCCCTGAATTCCCTCAATGTTGCCTTCAGTTGTGGGAAGGGTAGAGAGCTTTTCACGAAGACAGGGTTGGAGATCCTTGCAGACCTTCAGCCCTTGAAGAGATGCGATGCTGAGAATCCTTCACATTCCTTTTGGCTGTTTTCAGTGTTTTGGAACAAGCTGGATATTCATAATTGATCTGAAAAGACTATCATCTGTCTAGTATTCATTCACTGGTTCCTTGCATGGCTCATGTGATATGCTAAGCCCTCCTTGACCAGAAAGGAAGCAAGTATTCTTTTTGGCAAGACAACACCTCATCTCTGCAGAAGACGACATATCAGCTCCTCAAAGGAGGATCTGGGACATCAAACATCAGTTGTGGCAAGACGAAGCCAAGAAGATTCAGCTATATGCTGACAATCATGACATGCACAATTTTTTCCCAGCACCAAAAGCCATCTACAGTTCAACTTCCTGTGACTGCAGGATGGCTCTTTAAATAAGTCTTGTCCTTCAAGACAACCAATTTATCTAGGCTAAATGGAAAGAGAACTCTGAGGCAGTCCTGAGCTGTGAGTCAACTGTGATGGATGTCACCACCATCAAGTCAGTCCCCCAGCACCCCAAGAGGGGATCCCTTGCCAACACTCACATCCTAAAAAAAGTTTAGTGTGTCATCAAGGAAACTAAGAACAACAACAAGGATACTGGACTGCATGGCATACCTGCTGAAATCTTCAAGGATGGTGGTGAGGAACCGGGACTGAGAAGAATTTATTCTTCAAATTTGGGACAATGAGGAGGTCCCTGGGGATGTGAGAAATATTATCATTGTGACTACCTTCAAAAAAAGAGATAAGTGGGGGAAACTATCAAGGTATTACCCTCCTTTCCACATTGGATAAAAATTCTTGACTGCGTCTTTCTGAATTGTCTTATACCTCGTCCTGAGGAAGTTCTGCCAGAATCTGAGTGTGGTTTCAGGCTATCCAATGGGGCAACTGACATGATCTTAGTTGTTCCCCGGATCCAAAAGTGTCAGGAACAACATATTAACCAGTATATGGACTTCACTGATCTTATTAAGGCCTTTGACTCTTGTCAGGCACAAAGCCTTATGGTAAGTACTCGACAGATTTGGATACCCTGAAAAAATACATCAAGAGCCTGAGGCTTCTACACGTACACAGGACTGCAACCTTTCTTTGTTGTGGATCCATTTATCATCCAAACTGGGGTCAAGCAAGGATTTCAAAGACATCAGGGCTGGAAGGGACCTCAGAAGATCTTTCAGTCAGGACCCCTACCCCAGGGGCAGGAAGCCAGCAGGGGTCATAGGATCCCAGCAGATAAACATCTAAATGTCTCTTGGAGGCGTTCAAAGTAGGTGCTTGAACCACCTCCAGTGGCAGTCTATTCCAGACCTTGGGGGCTCGGACAATAAAGAAGTTCTTCCTTCTTCCTGAAATGGTCAGAGGAGTTTGTGACCATTTCACCTTGTCATCCCTTGGGGTGCTCTGGTGAACAGACATTCCCCCAGATCCTGGTGAGCACCCCTGATAAACTTATAGGCAGCTACCAGATCACCCCTGAGCCTGTGCTTTTCCAGGCTGAAGAGTCCCATAGCTCTCATCATCTCATCATAAGGTTTGTTTTTCTGACCTCTGATCATGTGCGTGGCTCTTCTCTGGACTCTCTCAAGCTTCTCCACATCCTTTTTGAATTGTGGGGCCCAAAACTGGATGCAGTACTCCAGCTGCGGCCTCACCAAGGCCGAGTACAACAGGGGAATTACGTTCTGAGATCTGCTTGAGAAGCATCTATGGATCCAAGCCAGCGTTTTGCTCGCTTTACTAGCTACAGCATCACATTGTTGGCTCATGTTCATCTTGTGGTCAATCATGACCCCCAAGTCCCTTTCATCTGTAGTGCTAGCCAGTGTAGACTGCCAAGCCTATAAGCATGGTGCAGGGTTTTTCCTCCCTCACATTTTTGGGTGTTAAACACCATCAAGGTCTCATCCGCTCATTTCCTGAGCCTGTCAAGGTCAGCCTGGATCGTCCTCCTGTCCTCAGGTGTGCATGTATTACCCCAAAGTTTGGTGTCGTCAGCGAACTTGGCCAGTCCGCTTCTGATACTGTCCACATCATTAATGAAGATGTTGAATAGCATAGGCTCAAGGACAGAGCCTTGAGGGACCCCACTGGTCACAGGGCACCACGACGATTGACTTCAAACAACCACCGCCCTCTGGGTCTGACCACAGAGGCAATTCCCCATCCAGCAGATCGTGGCAAAGCCAAGAATGCAGTTGGCCAGTTTTGCTAAGAGGTGATCACGGGATACCAGATTGAAGGCTTTTTTGAAGTCAAGATATACGACATCAATCTCTTCTTCCTTGTCCAGGTGATAAGTCACCTGGTCGTAAAAGGAAATAAGATTGGTCAAGCAAGACCTAGCTGCAACAAACCCGTGCTGGCTCTCTCTCAGGATGTTACCATCAGGCAGTTTCCCAAGAATGGTCTCTTTGATAATTTTTTCCAAGATCTTCCCCAGGATAGAGGTCAGGCTGATGGGCCTGTAGTTTGCCGGATCCACTTTCCTCCCTTTCTTGAAGATAGGCACCACAGTGGCCTTCTTCCAATCTTCAGGCACTTCACCAGAGCACCAGGAGCTCTTGAAGATCCGTGCCAGGGACTGAGCTATGAAGTTTGCCAGCTCCTTGAGTACCCTGAGGTGTAAACTGTCAGGGCCAGCTGACTTGAAGGTCTCCAGCCTTGCAAGGTGTTCCCCTTCACAAGGTCAGCATTGATGGAAAGTAAGGAATCTCCCTCACCCAGGCGTTTCCATCCTGTAATGGGCAGGGACTGGTGAAAAACTGACGCAAAGTACTCATTTAGCAAGTTGGCTTTTTCTTGGCATTGGTTGTCAGTTGTCACATCTGGTTTAGCAGGGGTCCAATGTTGACCTTGCTTTTCCTCTGGCTCCCAACATACCTAAAAAAGGACTTGTTATTGTCCTTGATACTTGTAGCTAGTTGGAGTTCTGTCGCATCCTTGGCTTTCCTGGTTCGCTCCCTGCAGGTCCGGACCAGTGCAGAACATTCCTTGGAGGTCGACCCAGTCCTCCATCCTTTGTAGGTCTTTCTTTTTAGATGCAGGAGGTCTGCTAGATGTGACATAACTCCAATTCTGTTCTCCCTTTTTTTGACTGTCATCCTGATTCTCTCTGGAATTGACACTGAATACCAAAAGAATTGGAGGGCTTTTCAACCTGGAACATTTTCACTTAAAGACTAAAAATATTCAAAATGACCATTCTTAACCTTCAATACAGTGATGACTGCACCATCTTTGCATGCACTGAGGAAAACCTCCAGCCTACACTGGGTCTTTTTGCAGAAGTCTACTATTGGGCCTCTCTTTCAACATCAAGAAGGCTAAGGTGCTCTATCAGCCTGCTCCAAGCCATGAATGTGACCACTGAAAGGCCCTGGAGTTAGTCAAGCACTTTCCTTACCCGGGTAACCATCTCTCTCAGAAACTGAACACTGAGGAAGAGATCCAGCACAGGATCCAGTGCACATGGAGCTCCATTGGGAAATTGCTCTGGTGTATTTTTAATGATTGTGATCTTTGGAAAGACACCAAGATCCAGGTCTATAATGCCATCACTACTCTTCTCTAGAGATATGAAACATGGGTGACTTATCATCATCTTCGTCTCAAAAGCCTGGAGAGATATCAGCAATGATACCTGCAGAAAATCCTGCTTCAGATAGGAAGATCACCTCATAAAACACAAGTTTCCTTGATGAAGCCAATATCACCAGCATTAAGTCAGTGATCCTCAAGCACCAACTTTGCTTGACTGGACAGCGTGTGCAGATGTTTGACTTTTAACTCACAAAACAAGTGCTCTACACTCAGCTTAGTTGCTGCCTAAGAGCCTGTGGTGGCTAGAGGAAAAGCTACAAGGACACATGGAAGACACACCTCAAGAAAACAGATGCTGACTCAAAAGCTGGGCAGAACTTATTGCTAATGAACTACAGTGGTACTGCAACCTCAACCAAGCAGCAGCCTGCTTCAAGGTAAAGCGTCTTGCCCTCAAAGCAGAAGACAGACATCAGAGGCAGAAAAAGGAGAGAAATCCTGGCCTATGACCTACTCTCCCCAGCGGAAAGACTAGCAACTTCTGCAGACAAATTTGTCTCTCAGTGATTAGACCCTTAAGTCACCTCAAGACCCATCAGTGAGCGAGCTATGGTATCGTCAATGAATCGAGGTGTTGCCTCCACCAATGATGACCATTAAAAACTCGGACTTAAAGGCTGATTTTCTTCTACACAGGAAAGTGGGGGAAAATACCTATTTTTGAGGTCAACCTTAAAAATACAGCACAATATTTCGTGTATTAAAGGCTTGACCCTGCAAGGGATGCAGGATCTATACTACTGGATGCAAAGGACCAAAGTCATCACAGCTGTTGGAACCTGGTCTCTGACTCCAGCAGACACCGTTTTGTGTACTCCTTGATCAAGATTATCCACTAAACCCACCTGGATAATATCAAGCTCAAGACAGTGTAGGAAAAGGAGCAACATTCTATGGAACAGAGTACTTCCATTTCAACACATGGAAGCAGAAGGAAAAAACTGTCATGGCTTCAAGTCACAACAAAGATCTGGGAAATATTTTCAAGAAATTCCTGTGCCACTGGGAAAGAGAACATGTGCTAAATGTAAACTGCAAGAAAATGCAGGGGCTGGTAGCCCAAATGAACCATTATGAAATATGCTTCTAAGTTGGCAGTGAGCTTACAGATGGTGATGGGGACACGTCTGAACCATCTGGATCAACTGGTTAGTAAACTTACCATTTTTGAACCATTCTTATGGGCTAACTACCATACATTACAATGCTAATAAATAATAAATGTATGACAATAACTTTAGTTACTTTGAGGGGATTACTTATGAATTTCAAAATATTCCTGTTCAAAATTTAAAGAATATACTAGTTTGTCGGAGCATTTGTCAATTACACATTTTTGGGAGTTGAAAAAACAAGAAAGTTTGTTTTCCTCTTCCACTCTATGAATACAGAAGGAGAGCAGGATGAGATTTATAAGTTCTAAACAACTGAAAGAAATGGAGCAAAATTTTTCAAAAAGTCTAGGTAAAAATGACTCCCCATTTTAAAGAGAATTATGCAAACTTAAGTTCACATGATTTTCAGCTAGGCATTTTAGAAAATTTTCCCCAAGGTGACTGAAATAATTGGTTTAATTCACTAACCACAGGTAATACTTCTAATACTATAACAGTTAATACTAGTTTTAAATAAATTAGTTAGTTGTAAATGTGTACCGTGTTTGGCTTTAAAAAAGTTTCTGTATCCAAAATGCGAAAGTTTTGTTCAATAAATTTGAAGTGCTGGTATTGTGTACTTAATTAAATTCAAACTGTCGTCTCAATGCAGCTTGATAAAAATATGTGCAAGAAAGCTAATCATCTAGTGAATAAGAAATATGTATTTCACCAACATGCAGCATACTAACATTTCTAACAATTAAAATATGTTAAGTTACATATTTTTAATATATACTGTATTTACTTGAATCTAAGATAAGGTTCCCCTCCCCTGACCTCTGCATTGGGGGAAAGCCCCTCATCTTAGATTTGTGTTGGGGGGGGGGGGGGGGC
>NW_017729008.1:15183173-15183628 GCF_001723915.1 Gavialis gangeticus | reverse complement strand
TTGGGGGGGGGGGGGTGGCAGATGTGGCTCTCATTCTGGCCCTGACCCTGCAATGGGCCAGTCAGATCCATAGCAGCCTCAAGTCCACCACCCTCTGCTTGCCCTCTGTGCCCTTCCCCCTTGGTTATTAGGCACAGCAAAGCTCCACCTGGGGCTGAGTTCCCTCCCAAGCATGGAGCACATGGAAACTCTACCCCCTGCCCTGCCAATCAGCAGTGCCGACACTGCTGCAGGGTCTGCTGTTCCATATGTGCTGTGCTTGGGGGAGAGAACAGAACCTGCAAAGCATTTGACAGTAAGCAGAGGGGAGGTGGGGAGGGAGAGGAAAAGACTGGGGAATGGGGGGGAGAGGGGGAACCAGCTTCCAAGTGAGGTGGTGCAGGCTCCCACCCTGGGGGTTTTTAAGAGGAGGTTGGATGACCACCTTACTGGGGTCATTTGACCCCAGTACTCTT
>NW_017729008.1:15157809-15178173 GCF_001723915.1 Gavialis gangeticus | reverse complement strand
CCTTACTGGGGTCGTTTGACCCCAGTACTCTTTCTTGCCATGGCAGGGGGTCCGACTAGATGATCTGCTCAGGTCCCTTCCGACCCTAGAAACTATGAAACTAAGACAGAAACTGGGGAGTGGAGGGGAGGGGTGCAGGTGGCAGAGAGGCAGGAAGGCTGTACGGGGAAGAGTGGTGGGGGCAGAGGGCAAAGGCGATGCCTGACCTTCCCAATCACCTGTATCCCTACCCACTGCTTTCCCTGGTATACCAACGGAATTCAAGACAGCTCTGTGATACTTAGATTCTATACCTGGAAAGTTAGAACAAATTTACCAATTTTCCATATATAGAATCTAATTACTAGGGGGGAGATCTTAAATTCAGGGTAGTCTTAGATACGAGTAACTAAGGTGTGGGGGTGTGTATATGTAAGGCAGCTCACTTGCCCTCAGCCAGTTCAGTGGCTCTTAGCCAAAAGCTACTCCCTCACCACTGCCTGTCGCAAGTTAACACTGGACTCTGCCCTGCTGCTTGCTGCTCCAGAGAGAAGTTGCAACCATTCTGGCAGTGTCTGTTTGCTTCTTTTCTTCCCTGCTTGTATTTTAGCAAAAAAAAAAAAACAAAAAACCCAGCTTCCCCACTTAAGACAAGCACCCTAGTTTTGGAAGACTGATTTTGTGGGGAAAAGGTGTGTGGTATGTAAGTAAATACAGTAATTGAACTCGGTTTCCCTCAGTTAAGAAAGAATTTTTTTTTTCCTCAAAGGAAAAATAGGGAAAAAAACTCATGTCTTAAAAAACAGATCTCTTTGATGTGGAACCGCACACCAAAATGCATTAACTGTAACAGTATACTCATTCCTTGGTATCACTGCAGAACATAGACTTCATTTAAGTTTAACCTTAATATTAATTCCGGGCTTTACTATACTTGGTCTGGGGATTCGAAAGTCCTTCTAATTAACTTCAAGGTGGCATAATTAACTCCATTTTAGCACAGTACTATGCTTGGGAATAAACATTTTTTCTATTTATATTTCTCTTGACCAAATTAGTTTATGGCCTGATAAATAAGAACCAAAACCTGCTCACTTAGATGTTCGTGTGTGTGTTAAATTAATGGCTAATCTCCATGATCCACTCTAACAATCTGAACTAAAACCAGATTCTAAAAGTTCTGTTAAGAACACCTTTCTTAACAGAAAACTGCTCCAAATCTAAAATTAAACTGTATTGTGTGTGCCTAACATCTCAACATGTAACTGTGGCTATACAAATAGGGAAGATTTAATTTCACCTAAAATGTTTATTTCACAGCAAGGAAAATTCTATAATGATCTACCAACTGAACTCCAAGAGATTAATAATTTTTGGATTGGTACCATGTAATCTAGAATCTAAGTGAAATGTCCATGTTTTTCATTTGACTATGTCTAGTCTTCCACAATTAACTCATGCTATCTGGCTAGAAAGAGGAAGTCCCACAATAATAATACAACTACCATGGATTATAAAAAGAGTTATAAAATTCCATTTGTCCCTGAAAAGAAAAGGGAAACCCATCACACAGGCTATATGGCTTATATTGTTAGCCACTTTTTCATGTATCGAACATAGTAAGCATTCATGCCCAACTGCCGATTATCAAAATACATCTGAATTCCTTACTAAAATAATGCTCTCATAGCTGGCTTAGTATCACTGTTCACATTCCAAGATAATTTACAAGCACTTTACAACTGGATGTTTCAATAACCTTACAAAGACCTTTTTTGGAAACAGCATTACAAAATGTCAAGCTGATTGCAAAACTGCTGATGAAGCTATGAGCAGAGTCATATCAACAAAAATTCCACTCATTAAGCTAGAGAAAAAGATGAATAAGTACCTCTTTCATTACTAATATGAATATACTTTTTTATTAAAAGTATTCTTCCAACTTTAATAACATATTGTTCTAGTTTGTGAAATCATGTATGATCCAATTTACAGAAAGCAAAAATGGAGGCCTATTTGAGAACTTTGTGACAGGAACAGTACAATCCCACCTTGACATTCATATAAAAGAGTAAATATTTTCTAAGTGAGGTGCACCACTTTAACCAAAAAAAACCCCAGTGACATTCATGAGGACTGAATTGAGTTTGAAAATTCAGTTCCCATTTCCAAAGAGAAAAATCCTAAATCATTAAAAAGGGTTGTTGGTAGAGGAGGCAACTGAGGCTGTTAATTATTGGCCTGATCTTGTGGTCAATTAGAGCTTTACCACCTCTTTGAAAGGAGAGAGGATCAAACATGCATCCTAAGGGAATTCCAGACCAAAACTATGAGAGAGTATCCAGTAGGACCGTAAAAGGCTACCTAACAGACATAAACACTGTTAGAGTGGAAGAGAAGCAAAAACTGAATAATTGGCAAAAGTACTGAAATCCATATCAGATGAACAGGTTTCCCTGAAGCCAAAATAAACACCACTGACGGTCCAGAGCAGGAAAAAAACCTCTTCCACAATCTACACTGCCAGTAAGGAGAAGTGGGAGACATTTCAACAGTCGATGATTGTAAAATCAAAGATAGCTAACAAATTGCTAAACAAATCCTGGTCATACAATTTTCCATGTCATCCTTATTAAATATAAGTGAATCGCCTTCACATAAAGTGAGCAAATAAGGCAAGAGGGCAAGTTACACCAGCCAGGAACAGGAGAAAATATACAGAACGTCCCCAAAATTATACACCATGGCAAAGAGAAACAGAGCAGAGCAAGCTTATAAAGGAAAAGTCTGTAACAGCTCAAAACTAGGTCAGAGAGTGCAACACTACTATCAGAATTCTCAGATCCATGTTGTAGAATTCCTGAACTTAACCCAAACTCACAAAAACATGTTGGGCCAATTTGCTCAAATAAAATTAAAAAAAAGGAACAAAGATGTACAGACTCTCTACCAGTATGTGGAATACTAATGGTGAAATTAAACTGCTGCTCTCAGAGTCTTGCAACTGTCAGAGAATTCTGGAGAAGCTGGAACTAAGTGATACGAAAGTGAAAGAAACTGAATTTTCTTGATCCAAGGCCCAGGCTCATGCCAGGAAATAGTCGGAGCGACAAGACAAATTCAAGGGGCACAGAAATGTATTTTTCTAGAAAACTGAAAATTTACCAGCGAGTATACTTACTACCTCAGACTTCATCATCATCATCTCACCAAGGATCTCAAAGCATGAAAGCATGGCAAGTATTAATTAACATCATTCTATCGGTGGGAAAACAGAAGCACAAAAATGTTAAGTGACTTGTCATCTGATAGCACATCTATGAACACAGAACTTGAAATCAATCATCTTATGATAGCACAAAGGTATTCTGGGAGTGAGAATTACAGCCTGTTATACACAGATTTCAGTACCTGGTAGTCCCATGAAAGGATTGAAAGGAAACTTCTCTGTGGGAGAGGCCTCTGCTAGTTTCTTTTATGGGCAGGGAAGAAATTGAACCCCGCACCCTGCTTTACACTTCTCCCCATCCTGCTCTTCAAGCTGGGAAGAGTTCTCTTTCAGATTTTTTCAAAGCTCTCCGCAGAACAATCCTTTTCTGGGACGCATGCTGATCAACCATCTCACCGTTTCCTCGGGCTTCTGTCTATATGGCATCATCCGTTTTATCTTATTATGTAAACTGCAAGCTGTGTGGGGCAGGGACCATCTTTTTTGTTCTGTCTATATAACATCTAGTCAGTACAAGGGGGGTTGACTAGACCTCCTAGAGATGCTATGATACTCCAAACAACCAACAATGTTGACTTACTTTCAGAGAAGTGAGCCAGAAGCTGCTGGTACTGACACCCTCAGTTTTACAAGACCCAGAGTCAGCATAATTCTGTCTAGCTCATAAAATAGAGAAAGCAGGGCTGGGGATCACAATGTGAAGGGACAAGGCAAAGAAAATAGGAGTTAAGTGGGCAAGTGACCAATTAAAGAGGAAAAAGAGAAGGGTTTCTATAGGGAACTCTATAGGACTAAGGTAGTCCAGAGGCAGCCCTCTCCTTTCCCCTCCTGGGTCTACCATCCTGCATTAGACATTTAAAGGATATGGTCCCAGGCTGCTTCCCTTATGCTTCCTCTGAAAGAGGCCTAGAAAAAAATTACAAACTAATAAGAACTAAGAGTGGGTGAGAAGGCACCAGCCCTGCAGGCCAAAATTATCCCATACCCCTGCGGAGTCCATGCCACAGCAGCAGAAGCCCTACAGTGCATTTACAGAAGCAGCTGATGCACAGACATCCAGGTACTGCTGCTTTTAAGATGAAGGGTGGACCAACCAGACAGAGTATGGGGCAGCAGCCAGGGATTGTTTGGGAGCTCCCAGCAATGTGTCCCTTGCTCTTGGAATATGCATGTGTCCCTCCCACCCCCACTCCACCTCTCCCATAGGATTTGCTCAGGGTGTAAACCCAGCTTGTTACACCTTGGATCAGACCCAACAATCATCTGCTCCTGTTTGCATCCCTTTCCCAAATGCTTGTGTGAGGACCTGCCTTCACTTGGAAGTTTTGCTACTTTAACTATGCCAGCAGAGTTAGAGAAGTGAAAAACGCACTCCTCTTGATGCAGTTACTCTGATATAAAAATATTCTTGATCAGTACATATTTCACTTTGGTAACTGAAACTGAAAATTATACCTGCGGGTTGAATTAATACCAGCATACCCATATCTAATACTTGAATTTTTAGCATGACTTAAGAAAAAAAAAAGTTACACCCCTTAAAAACAAAATAATATCAGTAAAACTAAGCATAAAACATTCTTTAGATTGCAAGCTGCCTGTGCAGGTTTTTTTTGTTGTTTTATTTTTATTGTGCTTTTATGAAGCACCTACCCTGCTTTGGAGTACTACACACACAATAAAAACAAACAAAAAACACACTTACTCCAATTATAACAACTGTTGTAGAGGAGAGATTTTACCTGACCCAGCAAAGTTTCTAAGAGAGATATTAACAGAAATGTATTTCCTTCTCCACACACTGTTGAAGTATTGAACTTAAATTGCTAGCAGCAAAGACCATGAAATTATTGCATGTCTCACACCCTAGTGCTGCAACATGAGACCCAGTGTTCCACACTTGGTACAAATACAAATAACCACAAAAAGCGAATGCAAAGCAGGCATACAATCCTTCACTGTGTTATGGTCAAGAAATGTCCATGCAAAGCTGAATGTCCCCGATATGCGTGTGCAATCAATACAGGGGAGTGGTGAAAATGCACAAATGTAGGAATTGGGAAACCTGTGTTGTATTCTTGGAGTGAGTCATTCAGACTCTCTATTCTTCAGTTTCTCAGTCTGTAAAATGGGGGAATATTTAGCTAGACATATCCCAGGATGAGGACAAAGGACTGGAAGGCTTGATTTATTAACGGCCTGCAATGTGCTTTAGACCAGAGGGAACATGCTGCACTGGATCTGAAAAAAATAAACCATGATGCTAGAAATAAAAAAAGGGGTACTAGCCTTATTTTAACATAAGGCTGTACAGGAAGAATACAAAGATATTGTGTTCATCTGACTCATCTTCAGGAAACAGTTTCCAAACTTTAATCTTTCATTTCAGTATAGGATTATGGGCAATCCTTCTTTTCCTCCCTGCCCCCTCCTCTCCATTTATTTCTACCTTATGAGACAGCACTAGATTGGGTGGAAGGTGGGGAAATAAACAGACACACTAAGTGAAAGTGACATAGGCATAGTCAGTTTCACTGTCTACAGGCCACAGGGGAAGCCCTCTACACACAGAGGCCCTGTCAACAATCTCTAATTGACAGCAGATGTCACATACACATCTCCCAACTGGGGCTGAAAACTGTCTCGATGCTAGCACAGACAAGGGCAAACAGTTTTCAACACCTGCTAAAGACAGTATGCTAGACCCTTGATGATACATGGCATTAAAGCATTAGATCTCACTTATAAAGAACATTCACTCAGAGGCTTGAGATCTTTACCAAACCAACTTTTACTCGATCATTATTGACTGCACGTGTATTTTACCATGAGACTAGGGGAAGAACCTTAAAAAAAAAAAAAAAAAAACTACTCACACTAAGGGAGAAACATTTAATCTAAAACAAAAATCAGGGAGCTTAAATAAGAATGATCTAAAAGTGTATCCTATATCACTGCATTACATCATTCCACATGCACACAACATGCAGTAGGCAGAAAGAATGGCAACTACCATATAAGAGTAGTTATGTGTAGCTTTGTAGATACATAGACAGTTACTATAAGAACCTGCTATTAAAATAAAGAAAGATGCATTTGCTAACAACTGCACAACAGCTTTAAAAAGATCAACACGGTAGTAAGTTACAATAGCATAATCATTCCTGTAATTTTTAAAGCATGAAAAGCTGAAGGTCAGTCAATATTCTAGTGCACCAAAGCTAAAAAGCAGCTTTCATTCAGGTAAAAATAAATAAAGCTGTAAAAATCACTAGGTCAGACCCTGCACTTTCTTCAAACCCTAACAACAGCAAAAGGCTATTTTAAATCACTTACTATTTCAGGTAATAAACCTCTTAAATTAAGGCAACATCATATCACATTGCTTCAGTACAGACAAAGCTGTAATAAATATTTTTAGGATACCTGCTGTAAAGTAAATGTGTTCATGGATTTCCTGTATATAAAGTTATCAAAGCTGTAATATCACCATTTACCTTACCCTCTAAAGTTTACAAGTGCTTTAGATCCACCATTCTGATGCCTGCCTCAGCCTGGAGAATTGTATTCCCCTTGGATTTTGCAGCCAGTTTATCAAGCATGTTGATTTAAAAGGTGACCTGCAGAAGACATGTTTGACTCCTGATGCCAGCTCTCATGTTTTTATTAAGTCTTGTGATAGTTGATGTCTTTCTTAACAAGCCAAATTCCTGTAGGGAGCTGATATGAGAGAACAGTTACTGACTTACCTTAAAGTACCCATTTTTCTTTTGGACACATGGACAAGTTCATGTGGACAGCACTATAGATGTCCATGTGTATGATGCATAGGAGACCAGATTTTTGTTGGCCTAGTCTTGTTTATCGGGGTCGCGTAAGACTGCTCTGCCTCCATAAGCTATTTTATTTATTTATTTATTAGATGTATATGCCACTCTTCCCAAGAAAGGCTCAAGGAAGCTTACAGTAAGAGACAAAATCATTTATAAAAGCAGGTAGAATACTAAGAGATACAAAACAAAAATCTCCTTAAAAAATACTACAGGTTAGCTTTACTTGCTAAATGTTTTACCAAATAGAAAAGTCTTACATCGCTCCTGAATGATGTTCAGGCTCAGGCTTTATGAGGCCCTGAGGAGGAGGGGAGGTCCAAAGGTCCTGCTAGCAAATAGGGAATACGATCTTGTTGGAATAACGGAGACCTGGTGGGATGTCACGCACGACTGGGCTGTCTACATAGACGGCTACAGGCTGCACAAAAGGGCTTGGGTAGGGAAGAAGGGAGGAGGTGTAGCTCTCTATATAAAGAAGCCGTATGCCTCCTTGGAGACCCAAACTGGTTCAAGAGAAGGGCAACTCAAGACCCTGTGGGTCAAGATATGGGGGGGGGGACAAGGAGAAGGGAACTTGATGGTAGGCGTCTACTCCAGACCGCCATGCCAGGAGGAGGAGCTGGATCTGGAATTTTCACAGAGAACTAATGGAGGCTGCAGGTTTAAGGGACATGGCTGTCATGGGTGACCTCAGTTACCCTGATATCTGCTGGGAGGACCACTCGGCCAGATCTGACTGGTCACGTAGGTTTCTGACCTGCGTGGAAGAACTTAATTTAGTACAGGAGGTAAACAGACCAACCAGGGAGAAGGCTTTTTTGGATTTGGTTCTAGCCAAAGGGGACAACCTGGTGGGAGATCTGAGGTTAAAGGGTAATCTGGGAGAGAGTGATCATGAGATGACAGAATTCACTACCTGTTGTAGAGCAGGGAAGTCAGCCAGTAGGACAGAGGTGCTAGACTTCAGGAAGGCTCACTCCAGTGAGCTTAGGAAAATAGTGGGAGAGACCCTATGGGAAAAGGGACTGGAGGGAATGGGAGTTCAGAAAGGGTGGTTGTTTCTCAAAGGAGTGATCCTCAGAGCACAAAAAAGGTCCATTCCTGTATGCAGGAAAGGTGGTAAAGGGGCTGGGAAGCCCTCTTGACTTACCAGAGGAATCAAGGAGTGCTTAAAAAAGAAAAAGGAGGCTTACAGGCAGTGGAAACAAGGGGTAGACACCAAGGAGGAATACACAAGCATAGCCCATATTTGTAGGAAGAGGATAAGGAAGGCTAGGGCAGCAACCGAGATTGGGTTGGCAACCGAAGTCAAGGACAATAAGAAGTCCTTCTTTAAGTACACAGGGAACAGGAGGAAGAACAAGGGAAATCTGGAGCCCTTGCAGAACTGGACAGGACAGCTGATAACAGACAATCAGGAGAAAGCTGAACTCTTTAATGAATACTTCGTGTCAGTATTCCTGCATACAAATGGTGGTCACCCACCTGGTCAGATACTGGATAGATCTGGGGGGCAGAGCAATTGCCAACAAACGGTCAGTGTCGAACTGCTGAAAGACATTTAGAGTGGGTAAATGTCTTCAGGTGGCTTAGGAAAATAAGCGACCTGTCTTCAAGTCGGAGGCAGAGCAGGCACACAAAGGGTTGCTGGAACACGTGAAACAGCCACAACCAACCAGAGCTGCCTTGGGCAGTTTAGGTCAACCATCTGATCTTTACCCCATCTGATCTTGGATATTATTCTAAAGATCAGTAGGAAATATACAGTAAACTACAAGTGCCCAAACTATTAAGACAGGAAGTACCTAGCTGGGAACTTGAGCTCACACCTTCTCTACAGAAATTCAAACATTAGCATTGGTCTCTGTTGTTACTATGTCATTGCTGTGGCCAGCTTTAAGTGGTTGCTACACTTCTGCTCAGGAGGTCGGCTACGCTGCTGCTAAACCCTTAAAGGCGTAGAGTCAGTAGGGTCACTTCATGTTGACTGCACCATTTTTCTAGAAATACATTATGTTCTAGAAAAGAGGGGATAATCTTGGGGGGATTTTCTGGGGGGCAGGGAGTGAGGAGAAGGCATTGCTAACACATTTTGTGGAACAGGCTCCAACAGACCGGTTAGATGGGCCTCAACTCCACGATATTTGTGTGGATTCTCAAGCTGTAATGTGACCCTGCAGGTTAAGTCAATTCAGATGAAAACTCTGTCCTCTCCCTGAACTTGTTTGTAATAAAAGTCACTTTTTGGGATAGGATCAGGACCGTCACACCTTTCTTTATGTCAAATGGGTTTAGCCACAGAGCAAGTTTTCATAGGAATTGAGACAGGACTTCTGCAATTCACAGTTCATACAGTATTTGAATGGGGACTACACAGCTCTCCTCTACAGTTTAAAAGGGATGTAAATGAAGTCTAGCATTTTCACTAACTTCAAGGTGGAGCTATGCAACAGCACCCCAATTTTAGAGCCACAAGATTACTTTCAAGTATACTGTATGCACTATTCTTGTAGTAAGTGAAAATACTATAAAAGGAGGCAAATTTTCACTTCATAATATATTTCATTTGCATATCCAGCTTGAGAAAAAAGAATATTTTGTGCGTTTTGTACGGCTTCATAAGTTTGAAGACCAGAAGAACCATTATATTAGTCATAATCCTTGCGTAACTAGGTGAAATTCTATACCTT
Organism: Gavialis gangeticus; assembly: GCF_001723915.1. Classification (NCBI taxonomy): domain Eukaryota; kingdom Metazoa; phylum Chordata; order Crocodylia; family Gavialidae; genus Gavialis; species Gavialis gangeticus. The sequence continues at coordinate 15,168,442 of NW_017729008.1, read as the reverse complement.
GTGTAATTCCAGCATCACGCCCATATTTTGCAGTTGTGACCACATTGTATCTTTTCACAAAAAAATGCTTTTTTACTATTTGTTCCAGCCAGGAAGAGCACACACCAACTGCAGAGACTTCCTCAGCCTGACAAAGGATTTTTAAACCCCAAAAGCTTGCTAAAATTTTTTTCCAACTATTCAAGTTGGTCTAATAAAAGATATCAGCTTCACCCAAAGAACCTTGTTGTCTGCCTCTTTTCAGAAAAGACATCCACTCTTGATTAAAAGATTAAGAGAGATGGAGAATCCACAACATCCCTTTGTAAATTGTTTCAATGGTTAATTACTCTGTAAGAAATTTGCTCCTTGCTTTTAGCCTGAATTGATCTAGTAGCAGCTTCCAGCCACAGGATTGTATCATGCTTTTTGTCTGCTAGATTAAAGAATCATCTAGCTGTCAGAGACCATCCCCTCATCTAGGTACTTATATTCTATTATCAAATCACCTCTTAACATTCCCTTTCATAAACTAAAGATTGAGCTTCTTAAATCTTTTACTTTAATACAGGTTTTTACAGGTTTTACATCTCAAATAAGTCATGTAGCCCTTTTCTAAACTGTTTCACATTTTTCCAAAATTCTTTTTTTAAAGTATGGATAACAACCAAATAAAGAATTTCAGTAATGATCTCAGGAAGGTCATATGCAGTGGCAATACTGTATCACGAGTCACAAATCCAAAATGCATTTGCCTTTGCCACTGTGTCATTCAGGGAGTTTGTGCATGAGGCAGGCTCTTTCTCCTCTTAAAACACTTCCCCATATTCTTTGGATAGCCATGTAAATCTCCCTTAGCACCTCACCAAATTCAGAATGGAATTCAACCAAGTGTACTTCTTTCAGTTGATAACTGCATTACATTATTTATGTAACTGGTTGAAAAAGTATGTAGAAACAGAGGTGTGCGTATTAAGTCAGAATGGGCCTCTTTAACTTACTCTTTTATGAAGGGCAAGAATGGCAATGAAAGTAAGGGAGACGCACAATAAGGAAGAAGGCCATAAAAAAAAGTGAAAGAACGAGAGAGGATTATTGTGGCACAGACATCTTGTTAGCTCCTCTCGAGTTTTTAGTTAATATTAAAATTAGGTCATGACTCAGGAAAGTAGGTAGGGTGGAGTTTAACTGAAGTCTAATGAAATAAGCAAATTAGAAGGGGTATTTGGCTCAAAACAATCAAGGAGGTTGAAATTTGTCTTTATGATTTAAGATATTTATTTTTCCTCCAGTATTTTTCAGCTCAGACAATTACAATTAATTGATCAACTGCTAATGAGTTTATCTTCCAGGTTCTCACACATTAAACATGGTATTGTTAACCCTTCAAGGAAATTTTTGCCTCCCTTAAATGCATCTGCTGCATAATCTTTCCCCCTTGTATTTAAAACATCTTCCATGCGACCCCTTCATCTTGGAACAGTGTTCTTTCTATACGCCAAACAACATTCTGCACATACCTCCTTCAAACTCCTCCTTAAAATAGTTGCTCCATAAAGTCTTTCAATACTGGCTACTGCTAGATGCCACCTCTGACTCATACCTGCACAATAATTACTGCTTATATCTGTTTCTGAACTATATTGCAAGATCCCTTGGAACAATATACAAATAAATAGAAAACAATGAATACATTTCTATTGGTCTTTAAAGAGTTTATTTATACAAAAAAACCTAACTTTACAGCAAAATTTGACCTGCTAGGATCCCTCTGAAGATTGATATTAGCACTATTTTGTCAAAAGTGTTTTGTCAAAACTGGAATCAGAAGCCAAGAATTATAGTGCGTGTTTGTAAGGAAGGAAACAAAATTGTATCCCCAATCAGGAAGTAAACAGGAAGTCTATCTTTCTGATGAACAAGTAACATCTGTGCAATATTTTTCTTTCTTTTAAGTCCCTACCTCTGTTAGAAACTAAATGTGTTGAAAGCTCAGTAACAAATGTGTACTGCCTGAGTTTTCAAATTAACTTTGAAGAAAGTTCATCTTGAGCACAGAACCCCAAACACACTTTCATAGAATCACAGATTAGGGTTGGAAGGGACCCCAGGAGGCCATCTAGTTCAACCCACTACTCAAAGCACGACTTTCCCCAACTAGATCATTCCAACCAGGGCTTTGGTCGAGCTGGGCCTTAAAAACCTCCAAGGATGGAGATTCCACCACTTCTCTAGATAACCTGTTCCAGTGCTTCACCAACCTCCTAGTGAGAAAGTTTTTCTTAATATCCAACCTAAACCTTCTTTGCTGCAACTTGAAACCAGTGTTCTTTGCTCTGTCATCTGCAACCACTGAAAACAGTCTAGCATCATCCTATTTGTAACTATCCCTCAGGTAGTTAAAGGCTGCTATCAAATTCCCCCTCTTCTCCAGTCTAAATAAGCCCAGTTCCCTCAGCCTCTCCTCGTAAGTCAGGTCCCCCAGCCCCGTCACCATTTTTGTTGCCCTCTGCTAAACTCTCAACTTGTCCATATTCTTTCCATAGTGGGGGCCCCAAAACTGGACACAGGATTCCAGATTTGGCCTCACTAGTGCAGAATAGAGCAGAATAATCACTTCCCTCAATCTGCTGGCAATGCTCCTACTAATGCAGGCCAGTATGCTGTTAGCCATCTTGGCAACAAGGGCACACTGCTGACTCGTATGCAGTAGGGATGTGCGAAATTTCGGCAGCTGTTTCATTTCTGAGGTGTTTCAACCCATTTTGGCACCCAAAACACTGAATCCAAAACGAAACGAAAGCCTCTGATATGAAACAATACCATACAAAATGTTTCGGAACCGTTTCAGAGGTGAGACTGCAGGGAAACAGAAACAGAGAAGGGAGGGGGAAAGAGGGATGGAAGGACTGCTCTGATATTGACATCTGTAGCTGGCCAGTGTCTGCGATCTGTCCCCGAGGTCCCTTCCAATCTCAGTGCTCTGGGGGAGGGATGGCAGCCCGCTGTCATCTCGTGTGCAGATCCAGGAGCCTGGGAGGAGTCTGGCACAGCCCTGCAGCCCTCCTTTTAAAGTGCTGGGAGGCTGGGGCTCAACTTTTCAGTCCCTCTGCCCTGCTTCCTTTCTCAAGCACTTGAGAATCTCACCATCACCTTGCCTCTCACTCAAACCTGTAACATTTATCAACTATAGCTGGGACCTCATTTTAGATCCTCAGATTCAGGCTATGTCTAAATCTTGACAATATTTTGGGCAATCTCGAAGACCCAAACTTTCTTATGCATCCTCATGGTAACCACAGTGGATAAAAATCAATGATTAACCCCCCGCCCCCTCCAAAAAACCCTTTTTTCCCCCTATTAAATCAGATTTTAATTTAATTATATTTTAAAATTTTTTTGTTGATGCTTTAAAAAAAATCTTATATAAAGATAATTTTTAAGATATGTTGAAGCCCAAATGTATCTTCATGGAATAGCGATTATAACTTCTAATTATATACTATTTGAGACAATATATTCATATAACCTTTTTAGAAGTTTTATAAATAAATCACAACAGGCCATGGACTAGAGGCCCAATCTTATGGGGTTCCCAGAGGCTCCTCTATAGATCAAAGAAAACCACTCTACCCAATGGGACTCAGTGTTCAGTCTAGACCAGGGTGGGCAATTATTTCGGGCAGAGGGCCACTTACTGAGTTTTGGCAAGCTATCAAGGCCCACATAACAGGCAGCCAGGGGCAGATCAATATTAGTTTTCTGAATTTTTTTTAGGGGCCCCGCAGGCTACATAGAATGGCCTGCTAGGTCGCATTTTGCCCACCCCTGGTCTAGACAATCCCATTAAACATCTCTGTGATGCTTTGTTTCAGTTCTCAAAGTATGGATTTGTGTCTCCAGAGATCGTAGGCAGACAAGGTTCTTTGGGCAGATGTGATATCTTTTATTAGACCAACTAAATAGCTGGAAAAAATGTTCTTTGCAAGCTTTCGGGCCCAAACACCCTTCATCAGGCATCAGTTTGTCGTCTCCAGAGATAACATCCTTGTCAACAGCAGGATAGGGAGATGGCAGGTAACAGACCTGATTACCCACCCATCAGCCCTATTGTCTCTGCAAATTTATGTATACACACTCAAGCCCTTACCCTTCTCTAAAAGTGCAAAGGTTCAAGAAGTTAAATCAATAAAAGATATCAAACAACAAGAATGCAAAAACAATGATTAAATCAAGGTTTCCTGACCAGTGATTTAAATTGATTTGATTTAAATCAAATCCACCCTGTTGGCAACATTCTTTGCTCTAGGCTTCAGAAATGCAACCTTGTTCTGCTCATGTTTCTAAGAAAAATCATTCTCCTTCTCCATCACTTTGATCTGGCCTCTCTACTAGCATATCTCTCCAGTGATGCACACATACTGTTCTCCTGCATCAAGCAATCTTTGTTTACAAGGCTTTACTGGCGTCATCCCAGTCCTATCTGCTATCAAGATGTCAACTCCCATTTCCAAGTGACCCATGAGGCAAGCCTCCAGCCTTCACTTATTAAACTTTCAAACAAACACCTCATGCTTTTTCCAAAGCTGCCCTTTACACTCAGAAGAAACTCTGTATAAACAGCCACAAAAGCTGTGCCTTTGTTGCCCTTCACAACACTCCTTAGGAACTCTCCAATCTACAATGCCTATAAAATAAACCTGATCACGACTAGAAGACTCGTGAGTTGTGCCCGCATCTACCACACCATCCATCCTTCAGGCAAATTCCAGAGACACAGTGGGGTCTCAAAAAGTGGGGACAAATTTCCCTCCTCTGAACCAGAATCTCTTTCAGGCCAGGAAGTGCAAGAAGCAAATCTGGAAAGGTTTTTAAACACGCTGGAGGATGCAAGTGCAATTCAGAAGGATCTCAACACATTGGAAAGTTGGGCTACAGCTAGCAGGATGAAATTCAATGCAGACTAACGAAGGTGCTACACCTCAGGAAGGAATAAATCAAGAACATAAATACAAAATGGGGGGAACTTGGCTGGCTGGCATCTCTATGGAAAAGGACTTGGGAGGCTTAATAGACCACAGACTCAATACGAGTCTGCAGTCTGGTACAACCACACAAAAAGGAAATACTGTTTTGGGCTGCATCAATAGAAGCATTAGGTGCAAGACGTAGGAGGTGATAATGACTCTGTACTTGGCACTGGTTAGGCATCATCTGGAATACTGTTTGCAGTTCTGGGCTCCCTATTTTAAAAAGGACATGGAGAAGTTAGAGAGGGTCCAGAGGTGGGCAACAAAGTTGATGAAGGGCTTGGAAGGCAGGTAATATGAGGAGAGGCTGAAAGAGCTAGGCTTGTGGAAAAGGCACTTAAGAGGGGAAATGATAGCAAACAATAGCAAATACTTGAAGCGCTGCCATAAAAAAAAGGAAAACACTTTTTCTCTCTTGCTACAAAGGAGAACGCAGACTAATGGCTTGAAGTTGCAAAGTAAGTTTAGATTGGATATACAGGAAAAATTTCTTCTGTGAGAAGAATACTGAGGCAGTGGAATAGTCTGGCTACAGAACTTGCAGACTCTCCATCACTGGAGATGTTCAAAAAGAGGTTGCACAGCCATTGGTCAGCAATGATCGAGGCATAGCTATGCCTATTTTCTACCAGGGGTATTTTCCATGATTTTGGGCTTTGCTGATTGCTCTTCCCACCTTTTTTCTGCTATATGTGTCAGGGGTATTTTTAAGCCTCCCCAGAGGCATTGGGGGTTGGCAACATCCAAGGCTGGAGACTTCAACTGAGGTTCGTTGATTCTTCTGCTAGGAGCAAAGCCAGAGGTTCCCGAGTCTTGCACCTCTGCTCAGGGCAAGACCAATTGCCATATTTGAAGTCTGATTGGTATGGACTGTGGGGGTTTTTGCCTTCCTCTGTAGCAGGGGGTATGGCCTGGACCTCTTGAGGGTATACTAACAACATTTTATAGAAGTAGGACATTGGCTGCTATGATTTGTTTGGGATGGCATGGATAGGAATGATCCTGCCTCAGGCAGGGGTTGGACTAGATGACCTCTGAAGGTCCCTGCCAGCCCTATTCTCTATGACTCTATAGTGAAATTAGTCCTCCCGTCTGTTACAGTTTCATTAGGAAGACCTTTACAGGCAAAGATCTTCAGTAAGTCTGTGGCTATCACACTGATTCTAGGAAGGGGGTCAAAGTCCATCGCTTGGATGTACAAATGCCCAGTACAATTATTTTCAATGAGCCCCATTACACATAACATGATCCCATCAAAAGGGATTTCTTCCAAAGACAAGGGAACCAGAGGCCTACGTGGCATGAACTTAGACCAATTAGTTGACAGTCAAGGCACGACTCAGGAGCTGTGGATATTTTATTGGTTCTCAGCCAGAAAAAGGCATGGTAAAGATTGCCACAATGCCTTCTCCCTCCTAAGGCACCTTGTTATTGACACTTCCTGAGCTAACCTCAAATAGATCCCTCCCAAGTTGCTCAGCACTAGCAAGTGTATATCCATTCTATCTGGCCCACGGGGCACCTAAAAAAATTTAGAAAATTAATATTTATCTGCCCCTGGCTGCCTGTCAGGCGGCCCTTGATGGCTTGCCAAAACTCAGTAAGCGGCCTTCCGCCCGAAATAATTGCCAGCCCCTGGTCTAGACTGAGCACTGATTCCCATCGGCTAGAGTGGTTTTCTTTAATCTATAGAGGAGCCTCTCTGTTTTTACCTATCCTTGGACAACCTAGTATGGATGTGGGGAGATGTGTGTCTCAGCTTGATCTAACCACATTTCATCTACATGCATTAAGTTTTCTTCATGCACTGGGGAAGGAATTCTTGTGGTGCTGATCCAGTTCAAGACTCAGTGTAGCAGCTTCTCTAAATCTACTGAGTTCTGCTCCTGTCCCACTACGCTGGAGAACTCAGTAGGGAATTTGAATGCGGTTCAGTGGTGGACCCCCCCGCCACAGGATCTGCCCTCAGTTAATATTGGTACTAGTTATTGTGAACCTTTCATCTTCCTCAACAGCCAACCACCATTCTTGTCCTATTTTGCAAGGCTTGGGCTATGCCATGACAAATGACATCTGTCATCAACAAATGGGAAAATAATCCTCTGGGTCCACTTCCTGGGACACCCTTTCCCTTTCTGGCTCTGTCAGGGTTTGTAGCTACTCTTGAAGCCCCAGTCAGCCACGAATGAATATGACAGTCTTTTTGTCATGCTGCCTGTGGTCAGATTTGTCTAGCCACCTGCCATCAGCTGGAGTGACATGCAAGGGAAATAAACCTTGTCCCTAGGTAGACAGACAAGTGGCTTTATCCCCGTCAGGCACTGCTACTTGGCTGTCACAGATATTTGCTCACAACCTGAATACACCAAGGAGGGGACTCTTCAGGGATCACTGCAGTAATCACCCAGAAGAGGAGAAAGTACTACAACTGTTACATTCCCATCCACATCCAAAGTTACACTCCATTTCCAGGCAGTTTGTCTTCTGAACATGGACCAGCCGCCCATATTGAAAGTTATGTCTTCCATATCAACATGATTTGGACCCCAAGGCTGCTCAGATTCACAAGGCCACAGAATTCAAATCTTCATGGACATGAAGTCAAGAAAGGTCGTAGGGCGCTCCCAGCTTCTCTTTGTGGAGGGACAACTCTGAGGTCTGCTCTTCCTCTTCCCAAGTTAGCAGGTGGTAACTGAGGCAATTTCTCTCAGACATCTTGTAATGGCTCCCTTTTTTTGGATAACTAGGCAATTCTCAGTCAGGTGAACTGTGCTGCCAAAAGGAATCTGCCAGATTCCTCTAGACCCATTATAGGGGTATGGGAAAGAAGGCCTGTAAGGAACTGCTCCAGTTCTACCTCTTCAGCTACTTCCTGCAAGTCAGATTTCAACTCTAAACCAAGGTCATTTAGCCCTTTGGGAAGGAAACAGAATTGCAGTGTTCGCAGATATGTCTCCTGCCTGAAACATCAATCAGTTGTTCATTTATCACCAAATAGCTCAAGATGGTGATGTTCACCAAAGGTTAGTTCATGACAGCCTGCCTATCCAACACTCCACAGGCTAATTCTCAACAGACATGAAAGGTAAAAAGCCCTAGAATTGGGATTCAGGGAAAACAGACTGCCACCCATTCAAGTGTCTCCATTAAAACATTTAGGTCACTGTCAAGTGCTATTTTGGCCAATTCCAGATAACAAATGCCAGGTACCACCATCATCCCTTCTCCTGGCACTGGCGGGCTCATACTGGCTGTCAGGGATGGTACCAATCTGGTTCACTGTTCTTTTTGCATAGCCATCACTTCCAGTAGGCACTGTTGCTGGGCCTGGCCACAACGTGGGCCTCTTGTTGCTGTTGAGTTGCAGCTTGCATTTCACTCTATTTCTGTGGACCTACACAAGCTGTAACACCAATGTCTGCAATTGTTTTTGCTCTCACGTAGCCACCTGTTACTTCAAGGCATTGGTTTGCTGTTGAGCTAAAAACTGAAGAGTAGTTTACATGCGGTTGGCTCCTTTCACACTTGAGGTCAGGGACACTCACTAGTGACTGAATCGGAGCAAGCATATCCTAGGTACAGGGCTAAAATCACTCACCTTGAAGAAACAGCAATAAAAAGAAATCCCATAGTGGTACTAATTGATTGGTGTCTTCATGCTCCCTGCTCATGCTTCTGTTCCCCCTTTCTGTCATTCTCTAGGGTTGGTTTTGAGTCCTCAGCATCACTCTAAACCATAAAAAAGGGAAAAGAGTCTGGTTTCTGTTAACCTTAGAGTCTTTCCTAGCGTGCAGCCTTCCAGGATTCTGTTTGACCCTCAGACTATCCAGTCTTCCACCTGACTCCTTTCAGCTTGCCCTTAGGTCATCTCTTTTAAGTCAGCAGGCAATTGAGCTAGTTGGCCTTCAGACTAGCTGTCTTTAGTTTGCACCTCTGGCTACCCGGTCTTTAGCCTGACTAGCTTCAAGCTGAATGACTGACTGCCTGTCTCTCTAATCTGCATGGTTTGCACCACAAGTGGTCACTGGCCAGATACCAGTTAACTCTTTTTCCCTCACTGACACTGAATGAGGTTTATATATTTTACTACAGTATCTAGAAGAACAAGATTTTGGTTTCAAATACCATCTGTAGGAGTCCCAGAACTGTTGTACCCATGACAAACTTTTCAGGTCTGAAACACCAGCAAAAGACATCCTTAGCCAGCTGAAGACAACCCACCTGTCTTGAGACCAGAGTGCTTGTCAGAGATTCAGATGCATTAAAATATGCCTTAGGACAGTTCACTTCAGCTCCCATTTTGGTCAGAATTCCTTTAATTTAAGAGAACGTCAAGATCCCAGTCACCTTGTTTAACCACTGGAGACGTCTTTCCATCCACTCCAGTATAACTGCTCTTGAATGTGTTTTTGTTGATGCACTGTCACCTATTCACCAGATATCACTGTTGTGGTACTAATTTTACTCAACTTGCAAGTGATCTCAAATTCCCTGCTATCTCTACACCCACATGAAAACAGGTGGAATGACTGAATAATAATAATAATAATAATAATAATAATAAATACACAAAGTCCAACAAGAATCATTGAGCAGAAGAAATACTTCATCAAACAAGAAGTGACAGAAGTAAAATAAGGAGTGCCACAAAACAGAGATCAAGTCCACCTTCAGAGCTGGGAGAGGGAGTCCTGCCTTTCCCTAAACATTGTCCTTTTCCTGTTTCTTCAGCAGCCATTCTTTTAACTCTTGTCCTGAACATGTGCACAAATCTGAAGGAAAACAGAAGTCAGAGTGCTAACCCCTTGTATACTGAGGACTAACCCGTGCCCTTCAATCACAATAACGTTGCTTCTCTATAAATGGATCAACTGAAGCTCAGTGGTTAAGAGATAAACAGATGTAAACCAGTGGCAGAACTGTGTGGAGAACCCAGCAGTGCTTGCAGGGTTTTGCACCCATCATCCAGGGAATGCTCTGGGAAAACACCATTTCTTTCCCCAACACACACAATAATGAAAACAAAATAGAACAGCAGTGCTACTACAAATACAATGGTAAAAGCAAAGGATTCTAAACCCTACTGAACTGCTGTCAAACATCGCAAGGAAACGGACAGGTATGCTGTGCTTAAAGAGCACGCAATTTAGGACTTCAATACTGAGAGTAAAATGGTGAAGAAAATGACTGAATAATAGCCCAGTAGTTGAGAACAGACATTTCAGATTCTGTTGAACAAACGACCATGAGGACTCAAGGAGCCCTAGTCTGCAACAGCTCCAGCAACTTTCAACATAACCTCACATAAGCACTACAACAGAGGATAAAATACACCCTTAAATGATCAAAAGCCCCAAATGCAAGGAGAAAAGAGCTGGTTTTCCCTTCCCTATATCTGTCTTAGCTTACAGTTGTGATGCAAAGCAGCTAGCTATGTCAGTCAGTCAGTCAGTCAGACAGCACTGAGATGATTACCCATTCTTGGAGACTATGACGCGATGCTCTCAGTTCTACGAGTCTGTCTCTTCCCCCTCGTCCCATAAGAGGTCCGTAGAACACTCCCCTGAAGCAACTGCCTTACCTTTTCACTCCCTCACTCCCAATTCCTATTTTAGTATAAAGAA